>NC_086320.1:88414052-89022552 GCF_036172605.1 Pelobates fuscus
TTTAAGACTGGAGAAATCAATATAAGTTGAATTTTCAGTTGAATTTGGGGAAACCACTTGAAGCAATTGTTGTGTTGAGCTATTTCAGCTGAAAGTCTGTAAGTGTTGACAATAAACCTGATTTTCAATTGGGGTTGAATAATTCTGATTACAACTGTAGATCACATCTACTGCATCCGTATCTATATTTCTACTAACTTCTTCAGAAAACACAATTAAGTTAGCTCAACATGACCTGTCTTTCATCAAACCACATTGATTCCTGCTAATGATATTATTGTTCAAAATTAATTCTTGAATATTATTCTTTGATAGCCCTTCAAATATTTTACCAAAGACAGATGTTAAGCTCGCAAGTCTGTAGTTTCCGTGTTGAACTTTTGAACCCTTTTTAAATATAGGCACCACATCTGCTTTTCTTCAATCCTTTGGTACAATTCTTGAAAGAAAAGAAACCAGAAAAATTTAAACCAGTGCTGTGGATATTTCTACACTGAGCTCCCTAAGCATGTGAGGGTGAAAACCATCAGGCCCTGGGACTTTGTTTACATAAACTTTATTTAGTATGTGAAGCACATGCTTGCTGTAAGGCTTTTGTAACAGGGATTTGCAGAGCTACATCCATAGATTATTCTCTCCTGTATTCTAAAGAAAAATAATTGTTTAGAATCTCAAGAGAGTAGTGAGAAATAGAGGGAAAAACAGGAGTACTAAAAAAAAAAAATCTATATTCTTATATGCAATAAATATATAATATATAAATATAGTTTTTGTTTTTTTTAACTGCTGCTCCTCTTTTTATTTCTATTGGTTACTTTTTCCACTTTATCTGTGAACCAAATGGGGGAAAAATTTCTCACCGTGCACAAGGTTGCTGATTTCCGTATGTTATTTAAATCTATCTATTCTGTGCCAAACAGTTGAGGGCATCATTTACATTGCTGGTAAATAACATGTTTCTAAACATAGAATAATAAAACTATTGTTTATTATACTAGGAAATGTATGCCCCAGATGTATGCAGTTGTGTATTTTCCCAAGCAAAAAACAAAATGTGTTGATAACATACTTTGTAAAATGTATTACTTCCTGTATATTTTAATAAAACATTAAAAGTTACTTTCCTCTCCTATTGTTTAGACAAATTCCTTTCTCTCCCATGTTGTCATTGTAATGTCCACCTTCTTCCAGGATTCTTTGCTAACATCAGAACCTATTTTGAAATGTCTATCAACAGCTGAAGAGAAATGATTCATATGGTTCCTATATTTGAGAAAGGGTTCAAAATATTTGCCTGGAAATTATAGATCTGTAAACGTCGATGGCTGGAAACTACTTAAAGGCGTATAAAAGGATAATTTTCAGTTATTAATTGAGAAGAACATTGTGATTAGCAAAATCACAGGTCATGTCAAACTAACTCAATTACAGTCTACAAAGACATAAGTAGAAGTATAGATCAAGGTGTTGCAGTGGATGTGATCTCCTTGGATTTTGCCAAGGCGTTTAATGCAGTTCCACACAATAGTTTAGTGTTCAAAGTAAAAGAACTTCGTCTAAAACAGTGGATCCCAAACCAGTTCTCACCCCCGCCCCCCTGCCAGTGTGGGATTTAAAGATTACACAGTTGTGTCTAAGGTGTTTTTAGAAAAAAAAAAAAACTTCAACACAACTGGGTAATCACTAAATCTTGGACTGGTAAGGGGGTGTGAGGACTGGTTTGGAACCCACCGGTCTAGATGAACATTCTTGTTCTTGGGTAAAACATTGACTTAAAGATAGAGTTCAGAGAGTTGTCTTTAAGTAAATGTTCAAGTTTGACAAAAGTGGGAAGTTGTGTCCCTCAGGGTTTTGTTTTGAGACTGCTTCTATTCAACATATTTACAAATGATCTGGAAATAGGCATTGAAAGTCATGTTTCAGTATTTGCAGATGACGCAACACTCTGTAATGTAATCAAATGTGAGCAGGATATTACTTCACTGGAGAGGGATTTAAATACATAGGACTGGTCATGTATAAAAATAGCCTTAATTCTTGGGATGAAAATATAATTTTGCCTCTTTATTAATTGATGGTAAGACCACACCTTGACAATGATGTGCAATTTTGGGCACCTGTTCTAAAGAAGGATATTATGGCACTGGAGGCGGACTACAAAATTAATACAAGGAATGGAACATTTTATATTTGAAGAAAGGTTAACACCTTTAAATCTATGTAAATCTTCTTGACTTCTGTGCTGCCTTTGACACTGTTGACCATGTTCTCCGTCTCTGTGACACTGTCCTTTCTTGGTTTTCTTCCTATCTCTCCCAACACTCATTCAGTGTATCTTTTTCTAATAATACCTCCTCCCTTTGTCCTGTCTCTTTTGGAGTCCCACAAGGCTCTTTACTTGGTCCCCTTCTATTTACTCTTTATACTGCCTCTTTTGGCAAACTTATTACCTCATTTGGATTCCAATACCACCTGTATGCTGATGACACTCAAATATACTTCTCCCCGGACCTCTCCCCTGCCATCCTGTAACGTGTCACTGCTTGCCTTTCTTCCATCTCTGATTGGATGTCTTCCCTCTTTCTGAAACTCAGTCTATGTAATGCTGAACTCCTTGTCTTTCCTCTTAATACTGATACTTCTCTTTCACTCTCCTTTCAGGTGAGTGGTACCCACATCAGTCCATCCTTGCAAGCACACTGTCTTGGCGTTATACTTGATTCTGGCCTCACATTTGAGCCTCACATCCAGTCTGTTATCAAATCCTGTAGATTCCACCTTAAAAACATAGCCCGCATCCGCCCCTTTCTTACACATGAGTTACTAAGGAGCTTGTCCATGCTCTAGTAATCTCTTGCATGGATCATTGTAACTCTCTCCTAATAGGTCTTCCCAAAAACCGTATTGCCCTTCTACAGTCTGTAAGGAATGCTGCAGCTAGACTGATTTTTGTCTCCTGTCCTCTCACACCTCTCCCATCTGTCAGTCCTTAGATTAGGCTTCCTGTATCCCATAGGAGTCAATTCAAGGTAATATTTCACACCTATAAAGCACTGACCAATTCCTATATTTTTTCACTGATCCGCAGGTAGGCCCTTCTCTGTCTCTCTGCTGCTCGAACCCATATGGCCAACTCACACTTGCAGAACTTCTCGCGGGTGGCTCATTTCCATTGGAGTAGCCTGCCTATAAAACCCATCTCTTAAGGAAAGCTTATGGCCTCCCAGAGTAACCTCTACATTCCATACCTGTCCCTTGCTCTCTCCTAAAGGGCAGAACTCTATTCTCTCCTCCAGCTCTGCTACACTTGACCTTGTTTGATTGCTACCTCCTGTTCTGTTTTATGCCCCACCTCCTATAGACTGTAAGCTCGTTTGAGCAGGGCCCTCTTTCTTTTTTCCCCCACTATTTTTTCCCCACTTGGATCTGTGAATCAAGTGTCCAGATATCTCTGAATTTGCAGCTTTTCAAGCAGAAATGTTGCACTTCCAGAATCCTACTACTGTGACCACTTCTAAACAAGAAGTGTTTATAGTGGTTCGGATAACCCTGTAACTTTAAGTATTTAAAGTGATCCCACCACGTTGCCTAGTTATTATGGAGGAGTGCCAAAAGATTATTTCTCCAGCACCTCTTCAGACAGTCATACTAATATCCTCCTGCATCCTCCACCAACTATAGAGATCCAGGACTAAAGAACCTCACATGGAGGGCTTCAACACCGCCAAGCCTGCCCCAGGGAGAATGCCTTTGCTACTATTGCTACTAAAGTTTCATGAAGACCAGGCTGTAGGCTGAGTCTAACTGCTCAGAAATGGTTTTACCGTGAACTAGGAGTTGCAGATCATAGATCCATATTCTTATTTATTTTCATTCTTAGTTTTAACAGGTGGCCCTTTACCTCGAGGACATGAGTATGAACTTAATGAAGTAAGATTTCACTGGGGCAGAGAAAACCAGCGTGGTTCTGAACACACAGTAAACTTCAAAGCTTTCCCTATGGAGGTATGTATAGAAATACAACAAATTATGAAAACTATTATGTGTTTTAGAACAGACTATGTATTATGTGTTTTATGTGTTATGTATAAGGTGTGAATTATAGCAGTTTTTACTGTATAACCCCCTTTAAAACATTTGGGACCCCCAATACACTGTCTATATTTCACTTTGCCCATTGCAGCAATGATACTATCATGTATTATATGAATTTTATTTACTGAAAGGATCAGTTTAAGCATCATAACAACTTTACATCATGGGAAAGGTTATGATGTAGAGCAGATGTAGGCAACTTTTGGCACTTTAAATATTGTGGACTGCAATTCCGATGATGCTATGCCATCATTATGACTGAAAGGGCGATGTATAGGAGATGTAATCAACAACATCTGGAGTACCGAAAGGTATTTTGGTGTTGAGTACCCTGCTGTCTGAGTCTCCATGCACAGTTTGACTTATTGCTGTAGTGATTTGCAAAAATTGCATCTATAAGTCTTCCTTCTGCAGCAGTGATGACAAAGGAGGTAATTTACATCCTCTTTTACCATCCAATCTCTATCCAACCTAATAAATTGTGAATTGGGTTGCGAATAAACTGGAAGCAGCTGCAGTATGGCTACTGTGTATTAAGCAGGTTCCTCTCATCCTATGGTGCAGACTAGGCATGGTGTATAGTATATATAGAAGTGGTGTAGCTGCTACTTTTGGGGTGATAGATACAAGAGCAGCAGCAGACAATATGTTCTTTATTGCTCCTCTTTCACTATTTTCATAGTGTGCCAGGCTTTTAGTTGGTAGTGGGGACATGGCATCACACCCCTTTCACTTACAGAACAGGCATGATCACTAGGTGAATAATACAGAGGTAGTTGTTATGGGGAGTGATTATACACATCACCTCTCATCTGCACATATAGCACCCAAGACAGGGGGTAATTTATTACAGGTGACTCCTGGGTTGAGGTTATACCCCATCAGTGTATTCTACCAATGGTGCCAAATAATTAATTGTCTGAGTGGAGCCAAGTAATAAATGGATAGCAGATATGTGTCAGGTTTGTGGGGAAGTGGAAGAACTATCTACTAATGGAGAGAATCACATTTTGCTCATGCTACTGATCAGGTACCACTACAGGCCGATATTCTTCTTGTGGATCCATGAATACAAAACCCTAGATCTTAGCTCGTGTAGCAAAATATGAATTGACATAACATTTTCAGATCCTCTAAAATGATTTTGGCGATCACCTGGAAGGGCATTATTTCCATCATTTGTATGTGTGAATAATGTGTATTTATAGCTATATTTTGTATACATTGGATGTCCTTTCATAGGCTATGGTTACAAAAGCTTATCTGTGTATCCCTCTCCATTCTGTTACTTATACCTGTAACGATTTGCAGAATATACTGCAACTATGAGCCCACACACACTATTTGCAAGCCATGCCGGTTCATGCTAACTTTTTATATAACTTTTCAATATAATAAGGTCATTTTTCACATTCCTAGCTTTACATATTTCAAAAACCTTTACGGCTACTTCCAGCTTACTGATGATTAATAGATATTGCATTATTGGTGAGTCCCAATAATAACTACACAGAACAGCTCTATAAATGTCAATGTACTTCTACTGTTCACTATACAATATTTCTTTTTGGATCCATTTTTGGCTTGCTTCTCTCCAACAGTACACCTAAGCCTTCCAAAATCAAATGTGCCGAAGTCACCATACATGTTAAACCAACATAATTTTTATAATATTGTTGTGACATACTGTATTACACCACTTAGCACTAAGCTCAGCTTAATGAGTGCTGTGACAAGTCTATGACATCCGTGCAAATTACATAACGAATGGAAAACTCTGGCTCAGGTGAGAAATTCAATCTGTTTGGATATTCATTGGCAGACGATGAAAGAAAATGTCAATGTAAAGAACTGAGTTTGCTAAAACAATTCAATCATATTCCGCTTACTCCCTGTGGATTGCAAAGAGGCTTATGGTTTCATTCCTCTGTTTCGTTAATAAATACACAGGGTTCTGTATGTTTATTTGGTAAAAAAAAAAAGAACAAATTGGACAACATAATGGGTTTAAAATTTAAATACACACATTTCCACTGCTTGATATCAAGTTTTAGCAAACTCATCATGATCTCAAAAACAATAAAACCGTATAAACAAAATAGAAATGCACATGCACAATATTAGTCTGCTTCAAACTAATAAACACAAGTTGTGGTGTCTGGTTTGCTAATATTCAGCGAGAGCTCAGTCCTCATGGGTAAGCGTTTTCTTCTTTGTAACTATATAGTCCATAAGAGAAAAATCTCATAGGTTGCTTTTGTTCATAAAACGTCTTGAGGAACAACATAGCTTCAACATTCACTGTTGAATTCCAAAACATATTCTACATTAATACATGTGTAAACATTTTACACTGTTTCATTTTTTGTTTCAAGCCACGGGTATCTTTAGAACGTTCCGTAAAGCAAATTGAAATAGACTGTGATTAATATGTTCCAATAACATTCCAAATATCAAACTGTACATTTTATAATCAGGTACATAGAGATAAACAGAGGTACAAAAAGTAATAGACGATATGAAGTTAATTAACATATGTATACTGGTTAGTATACAAGTATAAGATGTCATAGTAAATTTTACAAATCTTTTAACTAACATTAAAAAAAAAGTCTTCACTGTCCAGGCCGACTGTCTGGAATGCTGACATTCAAGGCAGTAGAACCATTTATATACTAATGAATTTTCTTTTAGAACACAGACATAACATTTTACTATTTGGACGCATGGGGAAGTTATGCCAGTTAGTAAGTAGCAGTAATGCAATTTTTGGGGGGGAGTTGGGCACTAGTAATTCAGCTTGATGTGTTTCAGCATTAGAATCACATTTCAAGCCTTGATGTTTGATAACGATCCAAGAGAAAGAAATGTAGCTGTTCTGTACTGGTAATAATTTATGTCCCTGGATTCACTGTTCATGTGCTGAACTGATACTTCACAGATGAGCCAAATGGTCACTATACTAGTAAAGGGCACAGATTTTAACGGATCCAAGAAGAAAAAACAAGAACATGCGAAGTGTGAAAGGCCAGGAAGCGCCTGCAATGTTTTGTGTTGCAGAACAAAGGGGGGCAGGAGTGTGCCACTTAGCGCTACAATATAACTCTGAGATGAAGTGGTCTCCATGCCTGTAGCTTCCCTTTAACCCCTTAAGACCGCAGGACGTACTATGCCGTCCTTATTTTGGTGGCTCTAAAAGCCGCAGGACGTCATAGTACGTCCTGCGATCTTATGTACTTACCCGGTCGCCGGCGATCCCACGCCGGCGATCGCGGTATGGGGGACTTACCTGGGAGCCCAGGGAGTCCCCCTGCGTCCTCTTCAGCCGCCCAGGGCCATGTGATCGCGAGGTCCTTGCGAGGACCCCGCGATCACATGGACGGCATAGCCGTCCAAGGCATTGCCAGCAGGGGGAGTGCCTGTAATGACAGGTACTCCCCCTGCTGTCTGAAAAAAAAAAAAAAAATGTTAAAACAGTGTAAAAATAAATTATATATACTTAGATCATATATATATTTATTATATATATGATCTAAGTATATATATACACACATATACACACATACACATAAATATGCATACACTGTCTACGTGTATTTTAATATTAATATATACATAATTATATATATATATATTAATATCAAAATACACCTACAATGATATTGATTAAATATATATATAATTTTCATTATATATATATTTATATATAATAAAAAATAAATAAATATATAAATATGTTAAAAAAAATAAATAAAAAAAAAATAAAAAAATAATAAAAAAAAGATAGATAAAAAATATATAAACATGCGTAATTTCGTTCTAACTGTATTTTAAAATTAATATATATATATATTGATATCAAAATACATGTAGAACGAAATATATATATCTATATACATAAGTATATACGTATATATCACTATGTATATACCTATATATAAATAAAAATAATTAAAAAAAATTATATACATATATATACACACATATATATATACACACACATATATATAATAATTCTACGCATATATTTATGTAATAATTTTACATAATTAGGTCATTTTATTAATTACAATTTGCAGGACCTGCCTGCCAACCCAGGCCAAAAGTTCAGGGAATTACATTGTCTAGCACTATATTTAACTCTGTAACTTTCCAAGACACCATGAAACCTGTACATGGGGGGTACTGTTTTACTCGGAAGACTTCGCTGAACACAAATATTAGTGTTTCAAAACAGTAAAATATATTACAACGACGATATCGTCAGTGACAGTGACATTTTTTGCATTTTTCACACACAAATGGCACTTACACTGACGATATAATTGTTGTGATACGTTTTACTGTTTTGAAACACTAATATTTGTGTTCAGCGAAGTCTCCTGAGTATAACAGTACCCCTCATGTACAGGTTTTATGGTGTTTTCAAAAGTTACAGAGTCAAATATAAGGTTTGCGTTTCAGTTTTTTCACATTAAAATTCGCCAGGTTGCCTTTGAGACCGTATGGTAGCCCAGGAATGAAAATTATCCCCATGATGGCATACCATTTGCAATAGTAGACAACCCAGGGTATTGCAAATAGGGTATGTTCAGTTTTTTTAGTAGCCACTTAGTCACAAACACTGGCCAAAATTTGCGTTCCAATTAGTTTTTTGCATTTTCAAATATTAACACTAACTTTGGCCAGTGTTTGTGACCAAGTGGCTACTAAAAAAGACTGGACATACTCAATTTGCAATACCTTAGGTTGTCTACTTTTGCAAATGGTATGCCATCATGGGGGTAATTCTTATTTCTGGGCTACCATATGGTCTCAAAGGCAACGTAACCAATCTGGCGAATTTCAATGTAAAAAAACTGAAATATGTAACACGCTATATTTGACCCTGTAACTTCCCAAAACACCATAAAACCTGTACATAGGGGGTACTGTTTTACACGCGAGACATCGCTGAATACAAATATGTGTATTGTATTGCAGTAAAAGCAAACAGTATTATGACATTCACAGTTAGAATGTCACGTAGAACTAAAAAAATTTAAAAAATTCTTATTTTCTCCCATTTTTTAAATATTTTTTTCATATTAAATTATGTTCCATACCTAAATATTTGATGTTAAACTAAAGCCCCGTTTCCCCTGAATAAAATGATATATAATAATGGGGGGTGCATTTAATATGAAAGAGGTGAATTATGGTTGGACAGACATATAGCGCAAATGCCAGGTTTTGTTTACGTTTTTTTGGATCACAACTTGTACATTTGGCTGCGGTCTTAAGGGGTTAAATATACCTTATATGTAATTGTTTTGGTGGTTTATTGGCAAAACAGTGAATAGTGAAGTGAGAACCAAATTGGGAAAATTTTGAAAAATCATTGTAAACTAGCTGTGTGTGAGAACTGTTCCAAGCCTATTTGGCCCATCTGTTTGGATATCAGAGGTCAGTCCATCACACGATTGAGTAAATACATCCAATTAAGCTCTTATAAATGCTTGTTACAGGACACAGTGCCAGTTACCCATTGATGTTACAGTAACTCTGTTAGATGAGCTATGATAGATGAACTTGGCAATTCCAGGTTACCAATTATACAATGTGCATAGTAATAGTAGACTAGACACACTATTTTGTCAGATTTGACATTTCATTATTAACATTTTGTTTGTTAATGCTTATTCTTTTCAGCTCCACCTTATCCATTGGAACTCTACTTTGTACAGAAATATGGATGAAGCCATGGGACGTATACATGGGATTGTAATAATTTCCTTGTTTGTGCAGGTAATGGATTACTTGTGTCAGCTGCCTTGGTTGCATTTTGTTGAAATGTAATTATATATAAGAGTTATCCTTTTAAATAATCTCACATTTTACAGAATTGCTTTCAAAACAATGCCACAGTCTTTTATTTGCTGTGTTGAACTAAGTTTAAGAAATATTCTTGAATATAAATAAATAGAAGTGTGCTGGCAGGGCCGGCCTTAGGCATTTAGACGCCCTGTGCGAAAAATCTTCACAGCGCCCCCCCTCGTCATCCATGTATGCTGTTATGTTTGTGTTGTCTGTGTATGTAATAGTACGTGTGATAACTGTGTGTGATATGTATGCTATGTGTGATATTTGTAATGGGTGTATTAACAGTGTGTGATATGCGTGTATTGGTTGTATGTGACACACACACACACACAGGAAGACATCCACACACACACACAAGCAGACAGTCATACACACACACACACAGGCAGACAGTCATACACACACACACAGACACACAAAGGCAGACAGTCACACATGCACACAGACACACACAGGCAGACACACACAGGCAGACAGTCAGTCATACACACAGACACACACAGACAGTAATACACACAGACACACACAGAGGCAGACAGTAATACACACAGACACACACACAGTCATACACACAGAGGCAGACAGTCATACACACACACACACACACACACACACACAGACATACACAGGCAGACAGTCATACACACAAACATACAGAGGCAGACAGTCATACACACACACAGACAGTAACACACACACACACACAGGCAGACAGTCACACACACACAGGCAGAGACAGTCATACACACAGACACACACAGGCAGACAGTCATACACACAGACATACAGAGGCAGACAGTCATATACACACACAGACAGTAACACACACACACACAGACAGTAATACACACAGGCAGAGAGTCACACTCACCTGACAATCACACAGTTACCTGTGGAGTTCATTGTGGAGGCAGTGCAGCTCCTGGTGACTGTTTGGTGGGGAAGCAGGGACTCCTTCCTGCTTCCCCTGCAGCAGTTTTCCGGCGCTTTTAGCTCCGCCCCTGCCGCACGGTAAGCTCTGCCCCCGCCGCAAATGTAAAAAAAAAATAATCTTTTTTTTTTTTTTTTTAAATCCCGGCCGGCTGTGCGGCCGCACGGCGCCTCCTGCTCCATGGCGCCCTGTGCGTCTGCACAGCTCGCACACCCCTGAGGCCGGCCCTGTGTGCTGGGGATTGCCACGAGAAATCACAGAACGCAGTACAAAGTTTTTAGCCTGGTCCTCCATAACACTTTATGTGTGCCTATGCATGTCCGTCCATTTTCTTGTATCTCATGCAATGCTCCCCTCTCTCTTTCTTTGTGCCCTATTTGATCCAGTGAGACATTCCATTCTATTAACTAGAGGGTCTGTGGTTTTGTCAATTACAGCTAATACAAACCAGATAAAAAATTAAGCAAAAAAAAGGTTCGACTACAAATTCAGCTGTAATTGAAGGAAAATATCATTCACAAAGTTTGATTCAATTTTCTCTAAAATCAATTTCAAGAGTAACTCACACATATCTTTTAAAAACAATCATTTTCTTTCCATTGGACAAGAGTTTTATTGCTGCCAGTAGTTTGTCTAAGAGCTCTAAGGTGTGCAGGGGGAGTATGGCTTTTAGACTGGATTCCAGGCATGTTTTAAGGTTCTGTGCGCCTGATTTGGCTGCAGTTAGACGATTCAGTTCAGTATAGTATTCTTGAAAGGCCTTTGCTACATTTTGCATATCATATACCGCATTTCTATTTTTGTCTGTTACTTTCTCTATGAATGAGCGTTGGTGTCTCTCTGTCTAAGGACTCATGCTAGTAAGACTCTACACTAGTGATGTCGCGAACATTAAATTTTCCGTTCACGAACGGCGAACGCGAACTTTCGCAAATGTTCGCAAACGGGCGAACCCCGCGAACCGGCATAGACTTCAATAGGCAGGGACTCTTTCTGGCCACAATAGTGATGGAAAAGTTGTTTCAAGGGGACTAACACCTGGACTGTGGCATGCCGGAGGTGGATCCATGGCAAAACTCCCATGGAAAATTACATAGTTGATGCAGAGTCTGGTTTTAATCCATAAAGGGCATAAATCACCTAACATTCCTAAATAGTTTGAAATAACGTGCATTGTATGATGTTGTATCGATCAGGTAGTGTAAGGGTTACGCCCGCTTCACAGTGGCAGACTAAACTCCCTGTTTAACGCACCGCAAACAGTCCATTTGCACAACCGCAAACTCCCCATTTGCACAAGGTGCGATACCAAGCTAGCCATGTCCCGTTCCTTGTCCTCACTGATGTCATTGAAGGTCTCTTCCTCCACCTAGCCATGTACAGCACCAAGGGTCCCCGAAAGGTGACAACAAGCCCCCTGTATTTTTAAATGTACAATACTGTTACACCAGATATGAGTTGCACTGGTGTGACACTGTGCCCTGGCAGGCCCTGAAACGCACACGTGCGAAGGAAACTGACTGCTATTATATTAGTCAAAAAAGTTTTGTTTTTTTTTAAATGCAAGCTATTGTGACACCAGATATGAGTGGTGGCACTGGGACCACCTTAAAAATATTGGATATCGCTAAAAATCATGAACACTATATACTTTCTCTACAAACCTCTAAAACGAACCAAACTACTCATCCATCCGCTATACCACTTTATCCCACCTAGAACTAGTGCCCAGTTAAAATACTTGACTCTTACTTACCCACACTCAGTCATGCCACACACATTTCACCACTACTCTCACTGAATCCCTCTGACTACGGCTAAATTCATCTTCTACATCAGAACACTACTCCTAAGATTCGGTTGTATCCATGTCTCGGGTCTTTCATTTAGAATAGGGGCAGCTTCGGTCTCCTTCAACACTGACACTCCAGTGCATATTATTAAAAGATTGGGCAGATAGAAATCCTCAGTCTACAACTGATATATTCCTCATCCCGAGAAAGAAATGAGGAAAGCTTTTAAAAGTTTGGCTTTGTAAATTTGATGCAATAAGTGTGTTTTTCTTTAATACCTTTTCACCCTCTTTGCATGAACCCGATTTACATATATTACTAATATGTTTCTGAACATATATATTATATTATTCACTCACTCACTCACTCACTCACTCACTCACTCTCTGGGCCGGCCTAAGACATCATGCTGCCTAGGTCCAACGATAAATGACTATGGGGGATAATGTATAATAAACACAGGTTACTGGCTATGGGGGGATAATGTATAATAAACACAGGTTACTGGCTATGGGAGGGATAATGTATAATAAACACAGGTTACTGGCTATGGGGGGGGGGGTAATGTATAATAAACACAGGTTACTGGCTATGGGAGGGATAATGTATAATAAACACAGGTTACTGGCTATGGGAGGATAATGTATAATAAGCACAGGTTACTGGCTATGGGGGGATAATGTATAATAAACACAGGTTACTGGCTATGGGAGGGATAATGTATAATAAACACAGGTTACTGGCTATGGGTTGGCTGCTGATTGGCTGGAATGTGTCTGCTGACTGTGAGGTACAGGGTCAAAGTTTACTCAATGATGACGAATAGGGGGCGGACCGAACATCGCATATGTTCGCCATCCGTGGCGAACGCGAACACGCTATGTTGCTACTCTTGCTATTTGCCACGAACCGTTCGGGACATCACTACTCTGCACTTGTTCCCATAGGTAAAGAAGGGATGTTTGGTCAATAAGATCTACCTTTTTGCTCTATGTAGGTCTGATCTGACCTTTGTTTGAGCATTGAAGTTTATCTGGGTGTGGTTTACTTTGTGTGCTTTGTATGTATAGTCTGCATGAGTTCTACAATTTTGCTGTCTCTCTCTTTTTTAACTGAAGTCCCTTTTTAATCGGGTGACCCTTAAGGCTGTATTTGTGGACTTCCCACGGTGTCACTGGATTGATGCCTGGTGTGTTATTTTCCTTGAAATAGTAAAATATGGCTTCTTATATCTTTTGCCTGATTAGGTAGAACGGTTCTGGTGTACCTAATGTACCACACAGGAGAGAGGGAGACGGACTAGCACTAAGCTGCTCGAAAACTGGTAATGATAGGGATTCACTAAAAACCTATATAGAACAAGGGAAAATAACTCTCTAGAAGAGTGGGAATACTAGGAGCTGGCTCGGTGACTAATGGCTAAAATACTTCTACATAGAGAATAAAAATATAAATATATGGTACTATGCCTTTAAAATGCCTGGAATAGACAAAGTATCCCTATAAATGTGCAAAAATGTGAATAAAGGTGCTATGAGTGGAGATCTCAAACAAAATATCCCTTTAAATGTGCAAAGATACAAAGAGAATGCTGCTATACCTTTAAATATCCTTTAAGAATGTGCAAACATGCAAAGCAGTGCCATATAGGGGGGTGATAAATAGAAGAAATGTGTGTGTGTGTGTGTGTGTGTATATATATATAAATACAAAAAGGGAAAAATGAGAGACCAAATTCTCTGCTGGAAGACCAACAAATATGTATGAAACTGGTGTCTATATCCCAAACAACATGAGGGATAAATGATACCTGTTGCAAATAATATACTTTGTAAAAGATAGAAGTAACAAATAAGCTATACAGTACAAGGAACTGTTAGCTTTATGCAATAAAAATGGAAACAATATATCGCTGGAAAACTGAAGCATAAAACTGGATCACTTCATATAAAAAATGCCAGTTTATTGAATATATTAAAATAACTTGGAAAAAGTTAAATATAATAAAAATACAGGTCACACTAGATTCAGAAGTGCATTACCAGACTGATGCATAGAAAAATAACAGCAAGGACCTTCGGATTGTTAAGGATGGATACGGATTGTGATGATTCAATATACAGCTGCCGGTGAGGATGGCTTGTGTCTGTGAGCACGTCCCGAGCAGGAGCTTCACTTCAGGGGACGTGCAGGACAGATGCCTCCGGTGGCGGTACTTTCCAAACAGGTCCTGCGTGTGGAGATTAGTGGTGCTGCTGGTACATGCGTCTGATCCCGTGTGTTGCTGGGACGCCTGTCTTACGCGTTTCGTAGGGAATGGGCCCTACTTCATCAGAGACATAATATTGTCTAGTGCTTCAGTTCATCTTTATATACATTGCCTAATTATCAATCATACGTTTAGGTGTTTAAACCAATATATTCTATACTAATAAAAACAGTATTTGTACCTGCATAAAATGATACATACATATATATAAAATGCAAATCATTGCCACTAGGGTAAAAAAAAATATTTATAAAATCTTATAAAATGTAGACAAATACATAGGACCGTTAAATGCAAAAATACATAAAAGCAATATATGAATGTTCCAAATGAAAGGAACATATATAATGAATTAAATAGAGATGATAAAATGCTGGACATAAATTGGTATATATATACATGAAGATAGGTGGATAAAATCATAATAGTATATTGACTACATATGGATAACCAGCTCCTGATATTCCCACTCTTCTAGAGAGTTCTTTTCCCATCTTTTGCCTTATGTTTGGGTCATTTAGGAGTGTTTTGTTTAATTTCCATCAGTGGTATGGGGTACTTGCAAGGGTGGACACAGGGGCGTTAAGTATATGCTTGTTTTAGTATATGCAGATGTCTGTGATCTATAAAAAGCATGTATATTCATGAGTTAGAGCCTTGATTGTGTGAAAAGTATGTATAGTCGAATTGAGGGCCCTCCAACAGTCTTCAATAGAGTGCTTCGCAATGCCTGTCTTTGAGAGCCCTAGAGCTGCTGATATAGTTTAGTACCATATTACAATAACCTCATACTATCATTATGCCTTCTTGAAAAGTGTTAATTTTTTTAAGAATCATGCGTTAGGTAATGTGCGGATTAGTATTGGGTAATTAAACGTTACAAAATGTGTAGGTTTGGGGACCAGTTTTTCCCTTATGAAGCAAATAAACGTCCTTGTGTTTTCTGTAAGAAGAGAATATCTCCCTTAACTTTTGCAAATGCGTTGAGTGCCATTGTTCTACGTCCTGGTGTCTTGAGTCCTCTGATATTCATTGAAATTATTTATATAATTTCTAGTCAAGTGATCTGGGGGGTTGTGTGTGGGAGTTTGTGTTGATATAGTTATGATCAATGTAGCGATGTTGAGTTATAAAATAGGTGTGTGTTTACCATTTGATGAGCTAGAATACCAACCCTCTCTGGTCTGTCCCATATATTGGGGGTACCCAATATGCAAGGGTTAACTTTGTGGTACTCCACGGTGCAAGGGTTAACTTTGTGGTGGCTTACAGTACTACATATTACAATATGGGAGGTTTTACAGCTCCCTGTCTGTTAAATTTTTAAAACTAGAAACTGGGTAGCCATTGCTGCCCAGTCACTAGAAAGGCCCCATTCCATGGGAATGGGACCTGTGAAATAACATTGGGATATAGTCTTGTCCCCACCCGTGGCCAATGGGTGGGACTATTTAAAATGAAAAAATGTATGACATCCTTAGTTCCCCCCCAGTCCCACCTATGGCCAATGGGTTGGGATATTTAAAAAAAAAAAATGGGTGGCATCCTTAGTTCCCCTCAGCCCCACCTGTGGTCAGCATCTGGGGCTATTATAATATTCAAGGAGAAGAATGTAGTGTCCCCCTCTTTCCCCATTATTGGCAGTGGGTGTGGGCCCCAAATAATAATCATATTAGCTCTGGCAAACCACATTCTGACCATATTTGGCTTTAGTAAATATGAAAATTGCCATTACATAGGTACATGTGTCCATCAAGTTCAGCCTTTCTCACATCTCGTTTTGCTGTTGATCCAAAAGAAGGAAAATATCCAGTTTGAAGTGCTTTCTAATTTTGCACAGCATATTCAAGGTGTGGTCTTACCATTGATTTATAAAGAGGCAACATTATATTTTCACTCCAAGAATTAATGCCATTTTTTTTTTTTTGCATGGCACTACCTTACTGGCCTTAACAATTGATGATTGACATTGCACATTGTTGCTCAGTAGTCATCTTGAGTCATCTAATCACAATTTTTGTGCAAGTTTTTTGCAGCAATCATTAGCACATTTCTTGACATATGTTCCTTTTTAATATATACTGAGGAAAAATAATTATTTTAAATTTAGAAGAGAATTTAAACTAGAATTTGTGTATTTAAAAATGTTTTGGTTTTGCCTCGGCTCTATTTGGCTATCACTTTCTCATTTTGTTAGTTTAGCCCATCTAATCAACTTTCTGCATGCATTATTGGCTTCCTTATATCTTATGAAGAAAGCATTGGATATGTCTGATTTAAATGCTTTAAATGCCTTTTTCATATTTTTAAACTTTTGGTTTATCTTCCCAATAAGCCACAGTTTATTTCTCTTATATTTATTACCCAATGCTATATACACTGAAAAGGGTACATTTCTAATATTTGTTTTAAGATATTGCATTTATCCTCAGTGTTTTTTTTTTTCACTAAAGAGTTTTTTCCCAGTCAATGAGTTGTAAAGCAGCCTGTATCTTTTTAAAATAGGTCTTTTTAAAATTATATGTTTTATAATAACCCATTTGCATTTGAATTTTTGAGTTTATTTCAAAAGACACCCTATTGTGATCAATATTTCCCGAGTGCTCCTCGTCAGAACATCAACATTGTTTCTTATAACCAGATCCAGACAATCATCCTTTCTAGTTGGTGCTTCTACCAATTGTGAAATGAAGGTGCCATTTAACAGATTCAAAAACCTTATTCCCCTTTGCTGAACTTCTAGTCCCTCTATCCCAATTTATGTCTGTGAAATTAAAATATCCACTACTATACTACTACCTGTCAGAAGTGAACTACTCGTCTCTACTAGTCTGTTGGAATTTGGGTAATTTTCACGTGATTCTTTTCATCCGGGCAAACTTTGGTGTTTAGCGAATAACCCCGTGTGTGTTTTAGCCACAAAAATGTATTGACATGAAATGTGCACCACATACCTCAGATGTCACGTAGACATTTATTCAGCAATTTGTAGTGAATTGAAAACCTAATACATGCAACTGATGGCTATTATAGAGTATTTTTTTTTTTTTTATTCTAGTTCACTGGAATTCGATTTTTAATGAATTAACCCCAACGTATATGTTTATTAATAGTTTATCTTAATTATTATTACATTGTATTAAGATCGGAAAAGAAAATGGAGGACTAAAAGCCATCACAGAAATTCTTCAGGACATCCAGTATAAAGTAAGTGGTTATTTCATGTGGGTAAAAATATTGCTTCACAAAAACTGCAGGGGAAAAGTAAATTAGTCTAGAACAAACAATGGCCCATAGAATATTTCTACTGTTTATTACGTCATTGGAGGTGTTATGTGGAGGTGTTATGTAAACACACAAAAAATAGACAGTGACAATGACACAACCAATAACAAATATTTAAGAAAATACAAATGCAATATAGCATACATACCTCTCTCTCACACACACACACGCACACATGCACGCACATACACTCACTCTCACCTCAGCTCCATCTGCTTTTTAATGCACTAGAAGGTTTAATGACTTGAGGTATTTTATTATTGTTTTATAAGCAGAATGTCATAGAACCATTATTATTCTGTTATACATCAACCATTTGAATACTAAGTAGTACACATCTGCTTGCTTATTATTATTACTCCAGGCCCATAAACTATTTAAAACACTTGATTGCATTACTTATTTATTGCACCATCAAACAACAAGGCAAAACCAACAGAAGGTCTCCCGTCCCCCTGTACTGAAGAGCAACTGCGGTGTTACAAAAAGATCTTGCTGCAACTTAAATGACTTAGAATGAACGGTTAAGACAATAACACTTACATATCCCACAGTGATCTGATGAATATGTTCATGTAATAGTTTATTCACCTTGTGGAAATACGAAGCATGGTTTTGCAAGGCAGTAAGCCAGATGTCTCGCTGTACTACTTCCCTATGTTACATCTGGAAGAGTCTTTTTTATTTTTTTTATTCTTACTTTAGTAATCTTTCTCGTTGATATTTAACTGTTATAAATAATGCAATCTGCTATCAATGTGTGTAATACAGTGTAAGTCTGGGATTGTTATATGGGGATTTCCATAGTGAGATTTACTGGGGATTTAATGGGAATTGTTCTAATAGAGAAAGTTACCTGCTGAGTGCCCCGTTTTCCTATTCTTTAGATAAAGCCATTATACAGATCCTGTATTATGTATTAAACACAAAAATATTGATATAATTGTAAGGGGTTCAAGTGGCATTGACTGATGTGGTTCCAGATATTATATTAATATATATTTGTTATGAATATAAGCTTCATGGTCATTTCATTTTAAGATTAGTAGATAATGACTATTATATTTCAAGGTTGGTAAGACCAACTGCATAGAAAACATTTACACAGATACAAGAAATGATTTCTTCTGCATGCAAAATACCTTTTTGATTATCCTGTTACAATGTATGTTTTAATATAATGAAGGTGGACACAAAAATGATAGAGTACTGATTTATTTATCTGTCCTTGCAATTTTAAATATCGCATTTCATTGAAATTAAAATATGTGCTAGTGTAATTCATGTCTATGTAGAATGTTGTCCTTCAGCTCAAGGTCTACTGATTGCAGCTTGTTTATGGAACATTTCATAGTATCTAATAAATATTATTTTACAGTTTTTTTTTTTTTTTTCATAGTGATTTGTTAACTTTGTTGTGTTTCAGGGAAAGTCTAAAACCATTCCGTGCTTTAATCCTAACTCATTATTACCAGGTGAGTGATTTGTTAAACACTTGTCTTACATTTTACTAAACAGTCAGGTTGTTTTGTTATTTATGCAGCTCTTATCTTTACTTTGGTATGTACATTTTGTCATCGTCAACCATAGTCATAGTAAATATACTGTAGTTACTATCTCCAAGACAGCTGAGACGGAGTGTTTTTCCAACTTGGAACAAAATTTAGGATTGTTGGATAAGCTTTCCAAATGATTTAATATATTTTTTTTAAAATTCAATGTTTTATTGATAAGATTTTTCAAGGGGGGAAAAGGGAGGGGTACAGAAAGAAGGGGGATTGGGGTAGGTAAGTCGGGGTTCACAATAATACAGTTTGGCATGCATTGCAGCTTGATGTAGCATATGAGTACACAGTATAGTGGGCAGAACAGGTATTGTAAAGTATGCAATACATAATACATAGTACATAATATATAATATGTGGGTTACACTAAATACAGATACAGAGACTGATCATCACCTTGTGTGCGGTGGTTGATACGAATCGTAGCATATGGTGTTTGGGACACAACTTGCATTACGTTAAATTGTTGCGTATGGGTTGTGTATCCATTGTGCGAGTGTAGAGGTGTAGAAGTATAGCGTAGGAGTGCGCAAGCACTGTTGTACGTTTTCCGCCTCCTTCATCTACGGGCTCCTCCACTGTTCTTTAAATCGCTCCAAAAAGTGTTGTCCTCTTATATATGGGATGCACACAGACCGAGAATCGCCCAACGCTTCCTCCAGACTCACCACTTGGAGGGAGGTGTTGGCCTCCCAGATATACACACATATTACAAGGTGGCCATCTTAGAGGTGGCAGTGAAACTTCACACCCCAAAAGGGGTTTTCCAATGGGTGGACATGGAAGTTGACCAATTGGTCGGCACATCGCTAGTAAACATACTCTGGACACCAAAAACGCTACGCCCCAAAGACGCAACACTCCTTCCAACAACTACGCTAACCCTACATCACTGGGACGCGATACGCCAAAAACAACCCGCACCTTATAAATACCATCCACGTTCCTCACTGACAGCCCTGAAAGCGGTTTCACCCTGGCTCTCATTACATTCCTTGGTCAAGCTAGGAATAACCACCCTCAACCAAGTCCTCCATATAAACCACATCAAACCCTTTCCAGAACTACAAAAGGAATTTCACCTACCCAACTCCTCAGTGTTCCTGTATATGCAACTCAGGAGTATTATACCCACCCATGTCACCCACGATATTACATTACATAACTCAGACCTTATGGACCTGGAAGCTCTGTATGATAGATGCTGGCGGGCCCCATCCAAACCTAAATCTCTTGCCTCCTGTTACAAAACCTTACTGCGTACTTCTCCGCCTAGACCCCCTACATTTGTGACACAGTGGCTCACAGAATGCGACATCTACTGGATGGTAGGCATTCAATGTAGGTACCCCAAATGGATAGCGAGCCTAGAGGACATTTCGTCTGATTTAATATTTTTATATAAATTCTTTATTTTCAGAGTTTTAAGTCTTTCAGACGTATGTGAGGGATACAGAATGTAAAAGAGGGGTGGGGTACAAATATGAGTCTTTCAATACAATGAATCAATCAATATTTCTCAGGAATGAGGTCACATAGGCTGGTTTATCGTTACTTTAAATGCTAATTGTTGCGGTCAGTCGTCATACCCGTTCCCACAGATATGGGTCGGTAGGTGTTCCAGGTAGTAGAGTTTCAGTTTTGACAGCCCTATGCGGCCTTGTGGTGTGTATTTCCAGAGGGGTACTGAGATGGGTTAGGTTTGTGGAGGGGGGGGGGGGTGAGGTACATCTCTATGATTCAAATGAGATCTTAGTGTTCTTATAGGAACTATGCTCGTGCGTCGTTGTTAGGAGTTAGGCCATGTCGAGCGGGGAGTGGGTCGCACGTGCTAGTGTGCGCCATTGGTGGTCAGTGGTCCAGGGATGTATTTTGGAGGATGTGGGCCTGATGATTAGAGCCGGGGGGAGGGGGTATGGGGGTGTGGGTTCCCTGTGGGGTCCCCTTGGTGGGTGGGTGAAGTTGTCGGGGTCGCGTTGTTGTAGTGTGGTTAAGTGCGATTGTGCGGGTAGAAGACTGAGGTGTATTCAAGGTCATTTTATCTATTCCCCGGGTAGGTTCCGTGTCATGGGCCCACCCTAGTTGAGTGATTCGGGGTTGAGGGATAGTCCAAGTTAGGGTGGCAAAGTGGGTGGAGACCTCTGGGAAGTGGTCTGAGCTGATCTAGTGGGTGTGTGCGGGGTGGTGAGAGGTTTGGGAATTAGGGTAGGTCCGGGCAGTGGTCTTCGAAGCAGGTAGTGGGAGTGGGGTGTTGGAGTGGCCGGCCTTTATGGGCAGGGATGAGTGAGCCTATATATGACCCAGGGGTCCCAAACTTTGTTGTGGTGGTGGGTTGTGTCATGGAGTAAGGCTGAGAGCTTGTCCATTTCCCTG
Organism: Pelobates fuscus; assembly: GCF_036172605.1. Classification (NCBI taxonomy): domain Eukaryota; kingdom Metazoa; phylum Chordata; class Amphibia; order Anura; family Pelobatidae; genus Pelobates; species Pelobates fuscus. The sequence goes on from NC_086320.1 coordinate 88,436,226, forward strand.
GCTTCCTCTATTTTTTTGAGTGCAGTGTTTAGGGTGGGTATGTTTTTGTTGCCCCATTGTTCGGCTATAGTGCGCCTCGTGGCCAGAGCTATTTTGGCAAGCAGTTTATTCTGTGACCTAAATAGGGGGGCGTGGGGTTTAGATAATAACCAGATCCACGGGTCGAGAGGGATCTTTGTATGTAGGAGGGCTGATGCCAGGTCCGCTACCCCCACCCAGATCTGCGCTATGCGTGGGCAGTGCCACCAAGCATGGATATAGGTACCCTGTGCTCCGCATCCCTTCCAACATTCGTCTGTAGTCGAGCATTTCATTTGCTTCATCCGCAGGGGTGTCAGGTACCAACGGAGGAGTGTTTTGTAGGCCTGTTCCCTATGGTTGACGCAAATGGTAAGGGATGCTGTCGCTTCCCAGATATCAGACCAGTCCGAAGGGTCGCTGGGGGGGCCAATGTCCCTTTCCCATGTTTTGGTGTAAGCTAGTGCATCTGCTGAGGAGGAGGAGTTAAGTTGGGTGTAAATAGAGGAGATTTGCCCTTTGCGTATCGGGGTGCGTATGCATTCTCGTTCGAATAGGGTCAGGGTAGCGGTTGCCGTGGCGGAGTGTTGGGGATTCTGTAGGAAGCTACGGATCTGGAGAAATCTGAAGTGGTCTGAGGTGTTTAGCGGTGTGTTTCTGGGTAGGTCCGGGAAGTGGAGCATCTGGTTGGATCGGAAGAAGTGGAAGAAGCGGTAGAGTTCATTGTCTTCAAAATGTGCAAAATCTCGAGGGGTCATTCCTGGAGGGAACTGTTTGTTTCTTAAGAGTGGGGTCAAGGGGGAGGGGGAGTTGACAAGGCGGGAGTGCTGTATAATTTTGTCCCATATCTGGAATGAGGTGCGTAGGGCTGGGGGTGTTTGTGGAGTGGCGGGTCTGGAGTGTTTGGGTACCCAAAAGAGGAGTGAGGGGTGATCACCTCCCATGAGGTCGTGCTCGAGGTCTACCCACAGTTTAAGACCTGGGGGTGCGTGTAGTTGTTGTATTTGTGATATTTGTGCAGCTTGGAAGTAAGTTAAGAAATTGGGGAGTCCCAGACCCCCAGTTTTCGTGGTTTTATACATCGTGGTTCTTTTTATCCTGGGTCGCTTGTTAGACCAAATGAAGTTGTCTATTTTGGTTTGGAGAGTCTTGAAGTCGCTCCGGGATATCGGGATGGGTAAGGTTTGGAATAGATACAAGAATCTGGGAAGTAAATTCATTTTAATGGAGGCAATCCTGCCCATCCATGAGATTGGCATGGTGGTCCAGGTGAGTAGGTCTGTATGGGCCTGTCGAATCAGGGAGGGGTAGTTGAGTGTGTATGTGGATTCTGGGTTGGCCGGTAGGAGGATGCCAAGGTATGGGATACTAGTCGTGTTATATTTAAATGGGTGTGAGTGGCGGAGGCTTCTTAGGTCGCGTTCAGGGATCCCCAGTGGGAGTGTCTCCGTTTTATCTAGGTTCAGTTTATATCCTGAGAGTGCCGCGTATTCGTTCAAGAGGGACAGTAGGGGAGGGATGGATTGGGTTGGGTTCGCGAGTGTGAGGAGGATATCGTCGGCATAAGCCGCAATCTTATATTCGGTGTGTCTCACCTTGAGACCGGTGATTTGCGGGGTGTCTCGTATCTTTTGTAGAAGGGGTTCTAAGGAAAGGGCGAAGAGGAGCGGAGAGAGAGGGCAGCCCTGCCTAGTGCCATTATGAATTTTAAATGAGGTAGGTCCGGAATTGGGTATGAGAAGGGTGGCCGTAGGGTTATTGTAAAGGGATTTAAGGGCCGCTATGATGGGGTCGGGGATTCTGAATTTCCTGAGGGTGGCAAAGAGGAAGGGCCAAAGGAGGCGATCAAAAGCCTTCTCGGCATCCATGGAGAGAAGGAGGGTCGGGGTCTTTTTATGTGTTGCCACCCAAATGAGGTCTAATATGCGCCTGGTATTATCACTGGCCTGTCTTGAGGGGATGAAACCTACTTGGTCGGGATGGATTAGTTTGGGTAGGGAGTATTGGATGCGGTTTGCTAAGAGTTTGGTAAAGATTTTGATATCCACATTAAGGAGGGATATTGGTCTGTAGTGGCCTGGGTCAGAGAGTGATTTGTTCGGTTTCGGGATTAGGGTGATGTTTGATCTCAGCATATCCTCTGGTAGTGCGTCGCCCTGAAGTAGCGAGTTAAACAGTGTGGTTAAGTGGGGTAGGAGGGCGTCCGGGAATGATTTGTAATATTGGCCCGTGAATCCGTCTGGGCCTGGGCATTTGTGAGGTTTAAGAGATTTAATGACTAGCGCTATTTCTTCCTCTGTGATGGGCATAGCGAGTCGTTCTCTCGTGTCGTCTGAGAGCGCAGGGAGAGGGATGCGCTCGAGGTAAGATTCTATAGCTTGAGGGTCAATTGGGTGGTCATGTCCCGATTGTGATTGGTGGTCGTAAAGGTTTGCGAAGTACGCGGCGAAGACGGAGGCGATTTGGTCAGGGGTGGTGTGTGTGGTACCTCCGGGGGAGTTAATGTGGTCTATGTTTTTGGTTCGAGTTTTATGGCGCAGTTTGTGGGCCAAGAGCGAGTCTGATTTATTGGATTTGTCATAGAAAAGTTGTTTAGTCCAGAGAAGCGCTTTTTGGGAGTCTTTGGACATAAAGGTCTTGATAGCTTGTTGGTGTATCTGTATTTGGGCTAGCTTGTCCGGGGAGGGGTCCTGTTTGTGTTGAGCAGAGATAGCTCTTAGGGAGTGTATGTGGTGTTCTAGATCTTTGAGTTTCTGTCTCTTGAGTCTGGTGGCTTGTTCAATCAGGGTGCCTCGGATAACCGTTTTGTGAGCTGCCCAAAGTGAACTGGGTGAGGTGACAGAGTGTATATTTTCGGTGAAGTAGTGTTTTATAGCAGTGTGTGTATTACGTAGAATTTCTGGGTTTTGCAGCAGAGTGGGGTTCAGCCTCCAAGTCCAGGTCCTGGCTGCTAAGGGGAGTTCTATGTCGAGGGAGATCTCCGCATGGTCTGACCACGCGATAGTACCTATTGTCGATTTCGTGGCCTGGGGTAGAAGGGAGGGAGAAATCAGAAACATATCTATTCTGGAGTACGAGGAGTGGGGATGAGAAAAGAATGTGAAATCTAGGGTATTGGGGTGGTGTAGCCGCCACACGTCATGGAGGCCCGTGTGGAGTGTGAAGTTTGCGAGGGTCCCGTCTAGTCTCGTGGGGCGGGAAGTGAACCCTCGTTTGTGGGGAGCGGGTCGTTTGCGGTCCAACTCAGGGGCAATGGTTGCATTAAAATCCCCTCCTATAATCAAGTGGTGGGAGCTGAACAGTTTGAGGTGTGCTTTGAGGGTCGACCAGAAAGATGCGTCGGGGGTGTTAGGTGCGTATAGGGAGGTAATTGCATATTTATGGTTCCCTAAGTGGCCCTCTATTGTGAGGTAACGGTCCTGGGGGTCTGGGACGGTGCGCGTGAAGTGTATCGGGCAGGATTTATGTACTAGAATGGCCACTCCATTTCTTTTCCCATTAGGGGAGTTTGCGAGGTGGCAAGTTGTGTAGTGCTTGTTGCGTAGAGGGAAGGGTCTGGAGTCATCATAATGTGTTTCTTGGAGGAGGATCAGTTCTGCCCTCGAGCGGGTTGCCCATCTCAAAAGTTGGTGCCGTTTAGTTGGATTATTAAGGCCCTTGCAGTTAAGGGATATGCACGAGATTGTTCTAGGCATCTCTGGTGGTTTAAATGTGGCAGAAGTGTATTAGTTTGAGGAGGTTCCTAAGATGTACCGTGAAATAACAACGTGGGGGGGGGGGGGGGTGGGGGGAGGGTGAGGCTAGGTTGGTCGTTGGGTTGGGCGGGGAGAGAGGTGGGTGTGTGTGTGTGTGTAGGGTCCCTGGTCTTACTGAATGTCAGCCAGGCAATTTAGGGGGTGTTAGTAGAGCCTGAGGGGGGGTAGGTGTGAATTGTGCCCTGATGTGGGCGTGTGCGCGTACCTGGGGGAGAGAGGAGGAAGGTTTTCATGCTCCCTTCGTCTCTCCCCCCAGCACGTATTGGGATGGTTCACTCACGGTTTCAGGTTCTCAGAGGTGGCGGTACTTAGCTGAGACGTGAGTGGTCCCTTCTTGTCGCCACAGGTGGGAGGTGGGGGTCAGCTGATTTCTGGTTCGGGAGGTGAGGTGAAGGATTTCTTGTTATACGAGGAGTGTCGGTCGTGTGTTGTACGGTCCGTTAATAGGAGCAGGTCCGTCGTCTTCTAGAGAGGAGGTGCCTTTCCATGCAAATACAAACATGTAAATAACTAGAAACATAGGTAAAGTTGAACATGAGTAAACAACAGTGAACTCTTAGGAATTATAGCTTGAGTCAACCCGCACCGGTGTATATATGTAGTCTCTGGGCCCTGTATGTATGAGTGGGGTAAGTCCGGTCCGATGGAGACCGACTCGTGAGTCGCCCGGAGTCTTTCTTGGGGCCCAATCTCTGGAGTGGGGAGTGTCGGTGCTTTTTTTTTTTTTTTTTTTGGGGGGGGTGTCCCCCCTGTCTCCTATCTGTGGTATAGTGGAGTTTCACGTCAATGTTGCGCGTGGGGCGCTGTATAAGGGGCAGGTCAATGTGTCCTGGGTGGGTCGAGGGGTTTCTGGTGCAGTAGGGATGGGGTCCATCGGTTTAGACATGTGGTATCTCGATGATAGTTTATGAACCTGGGGCTATAGTTAGTCAGTGCGGTGCAATGTCTCTTGAAGTTTGCGGTGCAGTAGGGTGTATTAGGGGTGTGTTCTAGGAAAGCAAATAGTTTAGTCATTAAACATTGAGATGCGAACAAAAATATCAACGATACCAGGAAAATCAGGTGAAGAGTACAGGTGATCTGCAGGTATTGTCCACGCAGCTCACCTAAGAGCCCTTCTTGTTGTTTTACCTTGGAAAAACAGGAATGAAGAAAGAAAATAAAAAAAAAAAATAAATAAATAAAGAAAAAAAAAATAAATAAATAAAAATAAAAAAAAAATAAATAAACAAACAAATAAATAAATATATAAATAAGCAAAGCAAAACAAAACAAACACAAAAATAAGAGAGAGTTTTTACAACCCCTCACTCTTTTTCTCTCTTTCCCCCCCCTGTCCCCATTTCTAGGAGGCCTAGCAGGATTCCCATAGATAGGGGCCAGAGAGGGGGTGTGTCCCCGGGTGTGTGTCCATATTGTCCAGGTGTCGGGGGGCAATAGTTGGATGACCAAGTGTCTCACAAGGGTAGCTAAATTTAGAACCCCAAGCCTCGTGGCTCGCCCTCATTCCCCCCGGTCCCCTCCCCAAGAAGTCCTGATCAATACTTGCTGTGCTCCAGAGGGTATGGAGGGATATGTCCTGTGCCCAGTGATCCGAGCTTGGCGAGGGAGCTTTGGGAGCTGGGGTGTCCAGGTCTGTTAAGGACTGAGAGCTTCTCCAGGTCTGCGGCGGTGATGGTCCAGGTGGAAGGTGGGGTGCTTCTGATATGTGCATTCGTGGGGGTTTGTGGGAGGCAGTTAGGCTTTAGCCATAGTGTGTCTGTACTGTCAGAGTCCGGGGGACGGACGATGTCTAGATCTCCGTTGGAGGTGGTCATGGAGTCGTAGCTGGTGTGCGGTCAGGAGTGAGTGCATACTCCGGTGTGGGGCTTCGCAGGGTGTGGTGTTCCGGTGCGGGTGTTGCAGGGGACGGGTAAGTGAAGTGGTTACCAGTCTTGAGAGGGTCGGTCAGCCCCCATGTCCATCCTTTGCTGCTTTTGTTTTTTTGTGGGGCGCGGAGATCTGGGCCTGCCATCCGGGCGGTTCCCTGTGTCCCGGTGGAGGAAAGGGACCTGTTTGATTAATTGAATCCCTAGGGATTCCGCGAAGGGGACCATCTCCGCCGGGTGAAGGAGTATGTGGGTTTGATCATCTTTCCTGACAACTAGTTTAAAGGGATGGCCCCACATATATTTCAGCCCCTGCTGTTGGAGGGCCACAGTGAGGGGTTTAAGATCCCTCCGTTTCTTCAGTGTAGACGGGGCGAGGTCTTGGAAGAAAGTAAGGGGGACATCTTTGTATTTGGGCTGCATCTGTCTGGCCATTTGAATTAATTTCTCCTTTGCTGGGAAGTAGTGGAGGCGAGTGATGACATCCCTGGGAGTGGCCTGATTGAGGTTAGGAGGTTTCAAGGCCCGGTGGGCCCTATCCATTTCTAGGTCTCTGGGGGTGAGATCAGGGGCTACATCTTTAAATATGGACCTCAGCGTGGGCAGTAGTTGGTCTAAAGTTACCGTTTCGGGGAGGCCGCGGATCCGGATGTTGTTTCTCCGCGACCTATTATTGAGGTCTTCCAAGCCGTCTTCCAGGGTCGCAATTTTGCCGTGAAAATAGGCGATGTCTTGAGCGTGTTCCGCCGCGGTAGTCTGGAGTTTGGTGATGTGGGTCTCAGCTTGATCTGTTTTGGAGGCAAGGGTGGCCACTTCGGTTTTGAGGCCCTCTAGCTGTTTCGAGATCTCCGTTGCCACGTGGGATTTGATGTCTGCGGTAGCCTCTCGGAGCATGCCACGGAGTACCGCTATGGTGAGTGGGGCCGTCGGGTTCGATGAGGGGGCGATTTCTTCAGGGTCGGAGTCTTCCTCCTCCATTTGTTGGGAGTAGGTAGGCCTCTGCGAGGGGTTTGGCGTGCGGAAGAGCGATGCGACCGATGGCGTCTGCTCTTTCTTTTTTTTTCCCTCCTCCCATGTTGCCAGGTGTCAGGCAGGTCGTGCGGGGCAGTGCAGTGTTGTTTGGGGAGGGTTGTGGCTGGAAGGGATGCCGATGGTAGCGGATTATAGTACTGGGGGGAGAGAGAGCTCAGGGATCAAGCGTCCATCTTCCTTCGAGGTCAGGCTCCGCCTGATTTAATATTTTTAAATACATTTTTAATATTATTTTTTCAACATTTTAAAATAGAAAAAAATATATCAAGTAATAACTAATATAGTAATATACAATTGTAGATTATGCTAAAGCAGTGTACCTACAATCTTAATTTTATTAAGGGCAGGAGGCAAATATTTTGCATTAAACTCTCTTTACTAAACTCCAGCAACACAGATTTAACAATAAAGTTTAGTGAAAAAAACATAATGTAACAGGGTATAAAGCACCCCTCCCCCCTTGAGCACTTCCTCTTTCTTTGATGCGATAAAACAAGAAACGCATCCTTAAAATACAATAAATAACAACAATAACTACAACAATGAAGATTTAGAATGTAAACGATCCAAATCCCAAATGGAGGATTGACGATATTATGTATTGATCTATGAAGGTGAATCAAACTGAAAAGAAACAAAAAGAAGTGAAAGGGACTTGGAAACAAACTGTTTGTCATATATACTCAGGGCCGGCGCGTCCATAAGGTGGCACAGGCCTTAGGGCGCCAGAGGAGGGGGGCGCAAAAATCAGAATCCCCTGCCTCTGGCTGGAGAATCTGATTTTTAATCTCACCTCTCTCCCTGCAGCCAGCACGCAGCAGGAGCAGGGCAGTGAAGTCAGCCGTCCTCCTCTGATGATGTCAGAAGGGGGCGGGACTTCTACTGCTCCCAGACTCCCCAGCGGTCCTGACTGCAGCTCCAGCCTCCAGTGCAGCCCCCTCTGCACTGGTTCAGTGATGAGAGAACCATTCCGCTGGTAGGTTGTCGAGTAAGTACTCTGCTCATAGAGTGATGTTGCGGCATAGGCAGAATCGGTATATGTCCATTGTCGCCTCCGTGAGGTCCCTGGATCGTGCTCCGCCCAAGCTGTTTATGTATTGCACTGGCGAACAGGGCACGGATTTCTTCGTCTATGAGAGACCTGTGGGTTGCCGCCCCTCTTAAAAGAGGAGGACATCCTACCTGCGAGGGCAGAGAGTGGAACGCTATAACGTATCTCAGAACAGTCTGTAGAATCCAACCATCTGTTGAAATAGCCTCACAGTTCTGTGAAATATGGGACAGTCTGCTAGCAGTTATATTGGTACAAGAATTTCAAGAATTTTGACTCACCTGCGGGGGAGAGACCGCATCCTCTGCTGCATGAGCCTCTTGCTCGGAACGTGTTCTGGTTGAATTTTGACCTTGACATAGGTAGAATGATGGAGAAGGTTGTTGGCGTCTGGGACCTGTGTGCCAGAAGCAGCTGGTGGCACGGCCCCTCTGCCGACCAGCCCTGCCAAAAACACTCCTGCCAGGGTTAGGGCAAAACAATTGTCTAAACAATGTGGTGTGAAGAGATTCAGTGTGGTGAAGAGATTCACATGCTTTTTAAGTTCAGCGATAAATGGTTCACCAAATAATGATCCATTTGCCAATGGTCCTAGTTCTCTCTTCCCTAGATCCAAGAGCTCGTTGTCAATTTTCAGAAGGGTGGCCTCACGTCGTTCCGTGCAAAGTGCCGCGTTTGTGTTGCCCAGCATACAGATGGCTCTGTGAGCCCATTCCCTAATATCATTTCGATCCAATGGGGTGTTGCATGAGAGTGCAAGTTCTGCATAGTATAGGATCTCTGCCATGGGACCCAACACGTCCAGGAGTTTAACCTGTGTAGCCCTTTTTCTATCCCCTTACAAGGGTCCCGTCCCATCCATGCCATGAAGACTACTATAGTGGCATCAAACTCTGGGGTGACACCTACTTTGTCCGCGAGGTTCGGACGAGGGCATTCTGTGCAAAGGCGTGCATGTACCTCCTTCTCCAAAGTCTTTCTTGCCCAAAAATGCATGGATTGTGAGAGATGGTCCTGTAGGCACCATTTAGAAGATCTTGGGTGTCGTACTGCCCATGGGTCGAATAGAGGTAGATCCTGGGTGTCAATGAAGACGGCTTCATCAGTGTTTGCAACATAACGTGATTCTGTACCTGGTATATCATGCCTGTCCTCTTCATCAGAGGTCGAGCCATCTGCTCGCCATTCGTCCACTATCGCCATAGCGGGTGAATAGGGATAAGAGCCTTCCTCCTCAGAGGATGGAAGTGGAGGAGGGAGTGTGATTCTACACACTTAGGTCTCTTGAGTAGAGCCTTCCCTTTAAATCTCCTGGTTACGGAGCCCGAGCCTTTCCAGTGTCTTTTAGGAATGGCCATGGGTACCCTGGATGTCTCAGAACCCTCTGCTACTTCCACATCTTGGTTGTCGGACTGAAGTTGTCCTGAGTTTTCAGGTGGGAGGTTGCACACTCTAGTAAGCGCCTTCTCCACTGATGCTGCTACTGCAGCATTTATCATCCTTTGGAAATCTAGAGTCCGGGTCTATGATGTTTCACACATCGTGCCGCAAGGTTCCTGCAAAGGCAGAATGGGATACATGTGAGCAATACATGTGCACCACGTAGTGTTGTAGGGTGTCCGGCTCCTGGTATAACTGAGGCTCACCCAGAATTTGAGTTCAATAATATAGTATGCACAGAGTGGTTGGAGTGACAAATTTAAGGGGGTCACCCTCTAACGACCGTTGCCAGTGGTCGTATATTTATGCAAGGGGATTTCCCTTGGTAATATTGGAGACACTGACAGTCTCATGAAGAAATAGGGGGGTCACCCCTGTATTGTCCCGCAGGATGGGACGGGTACCAAGGAGGGGGGCACCCTAAATAAAAGCTGCCCGCCAACTTGTCGGGCGTGTAAATGTGAGGTTCACCCAAGTTATACAGAGAAGGAGGTTCACCCCATACAATGCTGTAGTGAATCAGTATCCTTTAAGTTATGCAGGTGAGGTGAATCCATTAGGTCCTTAGTCCTAGAATAGTGTGTGATTATGGATCACAGGGTAAGCCTGTAGGTCCTTAATAGGCAAGCAACACATATACCACAATTGTATTGATTGAAATCATATATTGTGAAAAAATAACTGTCATGAACAGAGATTTGAAACCGTGAAACAACAGTATGAAACTTGATCAGATCGTGTGAATCACGATATAATCGACTTAAAAGGGCCGCCGGGGATCTCGCGAGAATTTGCAAGATCCAAGATGGCCACAGTTCATGCCAAAATCTCGGACAGGGAGACCACAAAATTGCAGTCCCGTCAGACCAAAAAACTAGTGTGTCCCGCACCCCCAGCACCCACCCAGGCCCTTAAATCATTGGGGAAAAGTCATAAAAAATGGTGCGATCCCAGCAATAGCGACTGCAACGCGTCCACAGAGGGAGCAGGTCTAAGGGCTAGCTGTGGCAGCCCAGACGTGAAGAGCCTAGGAGAAATGTAAATAACTTTAGCGATAGGGTGGGAACAAGATGTTAACAAATACAGGGTGGGAGGGAAGGGGAGCAAACACATATAACAGTTATAAACAGTTATAGGCAATATAGTAATTAATGGTATAGTAGAAAGACATGATGGAACAAAATACTCGGACCTGTGTCTGCAGGAGCAGCAAAGAAAGAGGAAGTGCTCAATTATTATACCCAATTATACCCTGTTAAAATATGTTTTTTTCACTAAACTTTATTGTTAAATCTGTGTTGCTGGAGTTTAGTAAAGACAGTTTAATGCAAAATATGAAACCTCCTATCATGTTATAAAATTATATAATACATATAATATAAGTAAATCTTTTTGAAGATTTCTATCTTTCACCTAGTGATGGAAATGTCCTGATGAAAGAAAAATGTTTGGGCCCTCCTCTAACTGTTTGTATATAATTGTGGCATTTTAATACATGGGTGTGATTTTGTGTAATGTTTGCGTTTGATTGCAGGGCTGTGTTTGTGTTGACATTTCAGTGAAGGTGTACATTTGCATGTAATTTTGGTGTTTGAGTGATGGGGTGTGTTTGCATATAATTTTGGCATTCGACTACCGGGGTGTTTTTTGTATGCAATATTTGCTTTTGATTGCAGGGGTATGTTTGAATGTAGTGTTTGCATTTGATTGCTGTGATGTATGCACATATACATAAACACTATCACTTACATAAATACTTACACAGATACACATAAACATATACCCACACTGACACACAGATGCACACAAATACACACACTGACACACACACACACACTAACTGAGACACACATGGATTTACACATACATGTCATAGTTTTTATACTTTCATTCACCTTCATTTTTATATACATTTTGTGGGAGTATGTGGCTTCCCTGGGGTCTGACTGCTGACTGAGGATGGTAGGAGTATGTGGCTAGAGCATGCTCTCTGCCTATCCCACCCTCCTGTCTATGCTTTTCTCTGCCTCCCATAAGGGCACTTTATGTAGCTGGTAGAAAGTGACCTGCACTCACTGCTTCCCAGCACTGCCGATTTTACAGGGGACCAGTTAGTTGCACTGTTAAAGGGCCATGGCTCTCGACTGGGCCCCTGTACAGAAATACCCATTGGCTGGCCCTAACTGCATGGGCAACCTGATGGGACCCCGAGCGTGTGAGCCTATGGAACATCTGTCTGTCTGTTCCACTCTATTCATAACATAGTGAGCATGGGGAGGGGAGGGGCTTTATTCTGTGGAACAATGTAGGATGATGTGAGTAACTAAAAAGATAAGAGTTGGTGACTTGAAGTGTTTGCATATGCAGTTTTGTAGAACATGACCTCTGTAGTTAACAAAAAGTTATGTTTATTCTTCATACTAATTTAGATCCTTTACTTCGTGACTACTGGGTGTACACCGGCTCTCTTACAATGCCACCGTGTAGTGAAGGTGTCACTTGGATCTTGTTTAGATATCCTTTGACCATTTCTCAAACACAGGTAGGTAGTTCTTGATCATCGTGAGACCTGTGACTATGTGATTTGCTTTCCTAAATATACAGTACTAATAAAGTTCAGAAAATTGCCAAAGATAGTTACCAATAAGAATGGACGTTTCTTTTCTATCCGAGCAGAGAAAACAAATTTCAGGTGTGTATTGACAAGAGTAGAATAATTTCTCGGCATCAGAGTTGCATAAAAAAACATGGTAAATGAGGGAAATGTAATTATTTTGTGTCCATTTAAACATGACAGTAATTTCAGATTTACTTATGAGAACCTAAATACAGTTTTATTGGCAATTATAAGTTGACATTTTTTTTTTTACTTTCTTTTCTGAGTAGATTATTACAATTAATAAAGGGACACTATAGTCACCAGAACAACTACAGCTGATTGTATTTGTTCTGGTGAGTATAATCATTCCCTTCAGGCTTTTTGCAAGAAAAAATTTATTTTTAGAGAAAATGCAGTGTTTACATTACAGCCTAGTGATAACTCCACTGGCCACTCCTCAGATGGCTGGTAGAGGTACTTCCTGGGGCAGTGCTGCACAGTGTGTAGCACTGCCATTCAGTATCTCCTTCCTCTGTATGGAGACACTGAACTTTCCTCATAGAGATGCATTGATTTCATTAATCTCTATGAGGAGATGCTGATTGACCAGGGCTGTGTTTGACTTGTTCAGGCTCTGCCCCGATCTGTCTCCTTGACAGTCTCAGCCAATCCTATGGGAAAGCATTGTGATTGGCTCAGAGGAACACTTCAGAAGATGTCAGCCAAGCTGGTAGATCAGGGGCAGAGCCAGCAGTGACATACTTGACTAGATGTATGATTTTACTATATTTAAGAGAGTTGGGGGGCTGGGGGCTAGATGGTAGTTTTAACACTATAGGGTCAGGAATACATGTTTGTGCTCCTGACCCTATAGTGTTCCTTTAAGTACTCTACAGTCAAATGAATTGACACAAACCATAAATGTGATGTTACTATTCACAATGGTAGCTGCACTACAAATATAATTGAATACTGAATAATGTGTTTCATTTTGTGCAATACAAATAACAGTAGTTCCCTGTAATTTATTTATTTTTTTGGACAATCTTTATTTGAAAGCTTTCCAGTAAGTACATAGACAGACTCATGAACAAAACAATACTTTATCAAAGAAAAGAAAATCAAGAACAACTGTCACCGCATAAGATTTTATTTTATATAATAACTCTTTCATCAAGTATTGAAAGAATTTTTTTTTTAAATATGAACTATATGTAAAAAAACAAACAAAAAAAAACTCAAAAACAACCACATCCATACTTTTAGTATATGTGGTGTATACACCTTGTGTCAGACTGTGTTTTAATTTGACAGTTATTCGGTATAACGATATCACTGCACTGTGCAGGGAGTGAGGCAGGGAAGACCATAGAGACCAATTGTCAGTTTTCAAACAGTCTGACCCAAGATGTATGCATATGGCTGAAGGATCCTATTATATACCATAGGTAGGGATACGTTTTGCTTTTTATTTATTTATTTACATATATTCCATTTAACAACAAAAATACATTTCCTTTCAAAACTTGATAAAAGGATCATTGCATTAAAACATAGTTTTTTTTTTTTTTTATATTCTTTATTTTGATTGTGCAACGAGATTAACACATGGGCCCGCAGTGCCACAACAGCAACTGCTGGCTATTCAATGCATACAATGTTGTAATATAAGCTTGAGATGCACATTTTGATAGTTTAACTGGTCATTTCAAAACATATTATAGGACTGATAATGGTCATTAGTGGGAAACAGCTACACATGGTATCGTTAACAGCAGTCTTCGTTATTCAGGCTGCAATGTTTTAAGTTAATAAATCATAGTATTTAAGTAATATATTAAAAGTGTGAAGATGGTGAATATGATTTTGGAAATTCCTTGGGTGTGGGCGACTTAAGGTCGGGATGTGAGTTGGCATATGTCTGGGGGGTGAGTGGGAGTACTGTCATGCTTTTCTTTAGCCTTGGTGTGGCTGCCGAGGGATGGCAACTGTTACTGCCTTTCAAGCAATCACTGCTCAGGATAATTATGTGACTTGTCAATTAGCTTTACGCTGCTGCTGCACTCCCAGGCACAGCACGCCCTGCAGGAGTTATATCATGTCCGTTTGTGTTGTATGTCTCACTTTGTATCCCTTATTGTCTACTCTACTTCATCCACATTCTCGTATCCCATCACCCAGTGCAGTGGTCACTCTCACTCCTTTATGCCCTGTCCCCATTTGTCACTAGCCATCTCCCTGTCTTTGAGGTGGTGTTGTGCCTACTCACGTTCATGTGCCCTATTCCTTTTCCTTCATTTGGTCGCCTGTGTGTGAGTTGCTGTGCTGTGAGCCCTTTGCCCAGTGTAGTCGAAGGGGGGTATTTTGTTCCCTGCTCTAGTGTTTTTAGAAGGGCGGTCATGGATCACAGTGGAATAGGCTATCTTTGTGGGTCTAGAGTGCATCTTTAGCTGCTTAGGGGCTGTCGTGCGACCGGGTCTGCTGCGCTGTGTACCCTATTGGTATGGAGTCTGCTCACTCCCCCCCGTGCCGTGTCCCTCTCATTTCCCCTCTCGCTGGTGAACTTGCCCGTCCCCGTCTTTCCTTACGTCTCCGTCAGGGGCCGTGTGGTACAAGTGTTGGGTCTGAGGTGTCCGGTACAGTGTGGCTACCCTTGCAATATCAATTGATGCGCCTCTGAATAAAACATTTTAAATTGAGAGGGAAGAAACAAACAAGAAAGAAAAAAAGAAAAAGAAAAAAGGGGGGGGGGAGTATGATAACCAACTGGGGTAAATGTCAAGATAGACACCTGGGGGCCTGTAAAGAGCTTAGTTCACCCAAGTGTCTCCAACCTGCCCGGTAGGCTGGCATATGTTCAGTTCTCTAGCGTTCTAACAGTCCTATGGAGGGTTCTGTGGACGTGGCCTTCTCTGTGCCCCTGTTTCCTCTGAGCCTCTCTCCTGTGCTGCTTTGTCACTGGTGGTGCTGGGGGTCTTGCCTCTCTCCTGTCCAGGGAGTCCAGGCTGAGGGAGTTGGAGCTCCTGAAGGAAGTTTGTGGGGTCTTCCTCTGCTGACAGCAAAAGAACTCTTTCCCCGTGTGGCACCACCAGCGTGCCAGATGCCCCCCATCTGTATCTAATGCCGCGGTCTCTCAGCTGTTGTGTGATTGGCATGAATCTTCTTCTTTTTAGCAGCGTTGCAAAAGGTAAGTCATCAAATACCTTGATGTGAAGGTTATCCACCGTGGTGTTGGGCGTCTTCCTCGCTTGGGCCATAATTGCCGCTTTTACCGCTATGTCTCGGGTAAGTGCGATAATGTCCCTGGGGGCGTCCGCGGGGGCGTCCACGGCCTTCCGGATCCTGAATGCCGCTGTAATTGGCCATGTTTTGCCATTTTTCTTTGCTTCCATCGCGGTCGCCATTTTGTTGGTAAACTCTAGCAAGGCTTCTGGGCCTATTGTTTCCGGTGCGCCGCGGATCCGAACATTTCTTTTGCGGTGCCTGGCTTCCATCGCGGTCACCGTGCGGGTAAGTCGTAGGAGTTGCTGGGTCAGGGAGGTGACTTGGGCTTGGGTCTCAGCAATGAGAGTGTCTCTGTCCCCTTCTCTAGTCTCCACTGCTCCCAGACGCGCCGTGACTCCGGTTATCTCAGACTGCACCACGTCTAGGTCCGACTTCCATACCCTCCGTAGGTCTAGTAATAGCTTTTTAATATCGCTTTTTGAAGAGGGCGAGTCATCAGAGTCAGAGTCTTCGGTCTGGTACACTGCGTTGGCGGTCTGTGTGGTCGGGGGGCCCCTTTCTTGGGCAGATGCCTCAGAGTCACTGGAGCTTTGGTTGCCATCTTGCGCCATCTTAGTTTGTGTCTGCTTTTGCGGCCTATTGAAGGACCGTCTGATGTCAGGCGTGTATGAGCCCTGCAGGCAGGTTATTTTCTTATGTTTTCGCCCCATCTTGTCGTCGGGGGTATCTGGATCAGTATTAGGCTGGTTTTCTGGTCTGTTTTCTGTAAATTCATGGCAATTTGTCGGTTTAAACAGTGTGTTCAGCCGGAGCTCCATACCAACACGTCTTGTTTGCTGCTCAGCTAGCCACGCCCCCCCACATTAAAACATAGTTTTGATGTCAAAGTTATCGTTTAACAGGAAGAAAGCAAATACTAGAACATGGGCCATATCAATAGGACTTGAAAATGTTAGAGATATACATTGTGCAGAATTCCATTACATAGAGGCTATTCTGCAGTATTTAGAGAACCAGCTATAATGTAAAAAATCTGTCAACTTGGTATAAGGGCATGGAGAGCATGTCCATCTCCAGAGAAAAAATAATGCAGAGGTTTGTGTAGAACAAGAGAGGTGAGAGAAAGACTAATGTGGAGGGGAATTCGCGTAAATCTAGGTGGAAAGTTGTTTGGGGAGGTGGGATATTGGGGTAGTGAGACGGGAGCATTAAGAAATCTACGACCTGTTATCTAATTAAATGGAAAAATGGATAGTTAAATGCGTTAGGTTTGGCTTGCTCTTTAGATAGAATAAAACATATCTGTAATTGTGTGCACTCCCCTACCTAATCTAAACACACTGTTCCAAAGGTGCAAACACAATGATAAATTATATTTCTTTCTTTCACTATAATACGATTTTAAGCATACAGTGATTTACGACACACCTTGTTCATATTTACCAAACAGGATATTTCAGAGTAAATACAACTAGCCAATCTCTGCTCCTATTACTGCTAGGGAAAATTGTATGATAATAATAACAATGTTTGTGTTTGGTACACTAGTCACAACAAGGCACACAAAACAATACAAAGTGTATTTGTTTATTAAAATAAAACCAACAAAGAAACAATGGCAATGTTTTTTTTTTTTTTTTTTTTATAGCACTGCTATATTTGCATTTTTACATCAGTGCTTTGGTCGGTTGTATTCTTTGTGCTTCCATGTGAAAATGTGAAATAGAAATATTTTTAGTAGTCATTTTATCAATGTGGTCGCTTGTTGCACTTCCGCACACACAGCCTGAATCTGATGATGTAAATAGAGCAATGTGATGGTGCCATCTAATGGATTGATTAGATACTGTAGCTTCGGGATGAAGAGTTGACTTTTTATTATGTGCAACATTGAGATATACATTTCTTTACAATTGACTTTTGACAACATCTTTATCACATGTACATTGCAAGCAGAACGCACTATGACTCCTATTCCACAACTAGTAAACATACATTGATGTTGTTGGTGTGTAAAACAAGTCTAACATTGAAATAGCAGAAGGAACCATTGACAACTCTGGACACATACCTGTTGTCTTAAAGGAGCACACATTTTAGGTTAATGCAAGAGAGACTGTGAACAGCATTACTGCGCTGTAGATAACTAACTTCTGTATCAAAACATTTCTATGAACTGCTTCATTATGTATATCCATATAAATTGCATTGAGTTTTATTCTCTCAACTTGGAATTGTGTAAATGAACTAGATGATGGAACAATGTAGGCTAAAATAACAGATTGGAAAAATAACAGAATAACACATAAAAATCCTTTGACATACCCCTATATTTCAGAAGATGGCAAAGAAACCCCATTGTGTTGCCCCATGCTGCTCACTGAAATATATTTTGTTGACTGATTATTGACTCTTGTCATTTTCAGATTGAAGAATTCAGGCGTCTGAGAATGCATGTCAAGGGAGCTGATCTAGAGGATGGCTTGGATGGGATACTTGCAGATAACTTTAGAGCCACCCAGCCTCTGAATGATCGAACCATAAGAGCGGCGTTCCAATAATGCGGAGAAAAACACTTTTCATTCAGTAAGGGCAAATAGTCACTAAACATAAACATGTATATATGAAATTATATTTTGTATACTAGGGAAGAGTGTTGTCCTTTAAATATGTATTTAAATACATCAATAGAAACCTGCTGCTAGGCATATACAAACTTGTAGAACTAATTTGAATTTTAAAACTGCTGATTTTGGAGCATATTACTATGAACACTAATGGAAAAAAACAGGTTTTGTAAATTACCCCCCAGAGCATCCTGTTGGATAAACACTTTGGATAAACATTCTCTATTCAATTGAGACTTAAGAGGAAATGGATATTTTGTTTCAGTGTCACCTGCTGAGCATTATGAAAGCTTTGTTGATATGTTAATATATTTTAGTGTCTACTTATCTATGATTACCAGAGTTGATTATATCTCATTCAAACTTGAGTATTAAAAATATACAATGCTTATTTTGTAAAGACCACGCTAATACATGTTGAAATGCATACATTAACAAAGTATTCCTGTTTTGTTTCGTGATAAGTGGCATATGGAGTTCCATTTACTTTTTCATCTACTTTAGCACTAGGTTTTATGATGCAGAGAATGTGCTGTGCTGTACATGAAAGGCTCACATGCAGCATGGCTGCAGTCTAACAGCCAAGGAAGTGGGCACAAGAGAGGAAGGTTTCTTGATATACAGCATGGCACCTGTACTATAGTCACCTGAACAACTTTAGCTTAATGAAGCAGTTTTGGTGTATAGAACATGCCCCTACAGCCTCATTGCTCAATCCTCTGCCATTTAGGAGTTAAATCCCTTTGTTTATGAACCCTAGTCACACCTCCCTGCATGTGACTTGCACAGCCTTCCATAAACACTTCCTGTAAAGAGAGCCCTATTTAGGCTTTCTTTATTGCAAGTTCTGTTTAATTAAGATTTTCTTATCCCCTGATATGTTAATAGCTTGCTAAACCCTGCAAGAGCCTTCTGTATGTGATTAAAGTTCAATTTACAGAGAAAAAGATACAATTGTTTAAGGTAAATTACATCTGATTGAAAGTGAAACCAGTCAATCATAGCCAGGGGAGGTGTGACTAGGGCTGCATAAACAGAAACAAAGTGATTTAACTCCTAAATGACAGTGAATTGAGCAGTAAAATTGCAGGGGAATGATCTATACACTAAAACTGCTTTATTTAGCTAAAGTAATTTAGGTGACTATAGTGTTTCTATAAGGCACATGGCTCTATTTTTTAATTTTTGGAAATCTGAAACCCCACATATGATAGAAGATTAATTACCATTACCTAATGCTTGGTTAAGTTTTGTTTCCATTGGGCTAATTGCAACTTAAAAAGTCTTCAAGGTTTTTGTTGCAAGCAAAAAAAAACAATCTTATGCATAGAATTGCAACAAAATTGATTGAGTATGTTGTACTTTGATGGGAGCTAGAAAAGGCCAAAGTGCAACATTTGTGCAATTTGTTCTAAAGCCAACCTGTCACATACCCTGGGAATTCTCAAAATTCTCGTAGCTGTGAGACTTGTGTAAGTGATTTACCGTATTGAAAACTCTTGTCAATATATAGTTTCTTATGAACAAATAGGAGGTAAAGAGACAGGATACCACAGAAAGGCAGGATATGATATGCCATTGTTTTACCAAACATGGAAAGGCAATGGGTTGGTGTTGCATACAAAATGAGAGCATTAAGAAGCATCTCATCTTATTTTAATGCTGTAGTGGATGTTCCATTCTTGAAAGGCCCATTTATATTGCTGTAACATTATTGACTATACCCAGACTTTGCCATACAATCTACTTTTATAGAGACTTCTATACAGGACTATTTTCCACTTGTCAGTGGATGTGACTTTTTTGTATTTTTTATATTTTTGGTTGTTATTTTTGGTTGATTTTTGTATATGCTATCATTTCACCACTTAGTTGCTGTTTCACTTTTTTTTTTGTTTCTAAACCTTAAAGGACTATTTTTAAGTATCCATGCCTCTATCAACGTGTTTCTATAGACGAGTTATCTAGAAAATGACATACCATGTACTTTTAATTGATCAATTTTATACTACTTATTTACTGTTTTGATTCCAGAAGATACTAGATGCAATATCCACTGATTGTGTATGTATATATATATATATATATATATATATATATATATATATATATTCCTGGTATACACTTTGGATGTATTTTTTCCGGCACATTCTTTTGTTTTTTACAAGTTCAGGGTGGTAACTGACACTTTTTGACATCGGTTGGACCAAGATTTTATATACTTATTTCATAATTATATTCTACATTTCTACTATTAACCTTTTGATCACCTATATTTTCCTTCACACTTCTGTGAAAAAGTTGGGAAAACCATATCTGTGATAGACTGGTTTTCTCTCAACTGGTTTTTCTATATTCCCATTTATATGGCATGCTTGTCTTGGACAGCTCTAATGCTATAATTTACTTATGATTACCTCTCTTGTGTATCTATATCTCTGAAAATAAATAAAAGTTCAGCAATTGAGCATGACAGAAAGTTTAGACTTTGGAATGCCTGTATACCAAACCAATAAGATGATCGTGCCATGGTAAATCAAGTCATATGCAGAATAATAGGTCATTGAGGTTGGAATCCAGGTATGGTTGTCCTTCCATTCTCCGCATTGCTCTAACATGAGCAATCCTCTTTTGTCTTTTTGCACTCTGATGTATGTTGGTCTTCCATATCATATTCGCAAACTGGCCAGCGTTCTCTTCAACCTTTTTTCAGATATTTGAGCATGGACTACTGATCTGCTCAGGGAGAATGTACATACTGGGGAGACACTATAATAAGATAGTATAATAGATTGTAAGCTCACGGGCCATCTAGCTAAGCACTTTGTATAAAAGAGCTCCAATGCTAGATATCAGCTTACAGGCATGGCGCTCTCTTTATCGCCTGCATCTGAGGGTGCGTGGGGAGGCAGAATATTTTGCAGTTTGTATAATTGTTCTCTAGCTATACATATTTAACACAACTGGTTGAGGTATGGGAGATGTAGATGCTTAAAAAAGTTGACAAATAGGCGTACCAACAATGTAACTTGGAATCAACTGTACATCTTGAACCAAGGTTTGGTTACACTCTACTGTTTTTTTCTTAATGATAATTTTACACAACCTCTGGAATAATATTTTGTCCTAAATTAATTTGAACCACTTGTTAAAAGCATACACAAATCACAGTTTATCTCTTGGTCAGTTTATCTCGCGCAGGTCTGGTCTGTTGATATCACATCCAGCTAATCATGCTGCAGCCCAAGGTTTGTTCAACACATTTTGCTGTTGACTTAGTGTTCAATGCATTGGAGTCTAAGTGATTTTCAACTGGGCAACCCCAGCACTTATAGCATTCATTGATAGACTGTTAAATTTGTCAGCAGTGAGGAGTTTGAAAATATATTTTAAACAGCCTGTACCGGTGAAGAAAGTATTATTCAGATATTAGGGGAATAAATGATGTATAATGGCTACACAAATCTCATTCCCACTCAGTCTTTGTACTATTTGCAATATAGGTGCATATATATTCAGGATATGAAATATATGGCACCTATTGCACTATAGCTTAGAAATTAAGGGACACACCAGACCTCTAAAACTATTTAACTTGCTGAAGTGCTTTATGTATGAAGAGTGTGTACCCAGAGTACCTGCCTTTCAAAGAATTCTCATGGAGTTAAATTAGGAAGTCTGATTGGGCAGTCACAGAAAACCTGGGCTGGAGATAAAGGGGAGGGTTTGCAAATGCTGCATACAAGAGACATGCAGGTTTTGCAAGCTGTTTTTATATATTCCTCCAAAGGCAGTGGCGTACATATCGGGGTCACAGGGGTCGCGGCTGCGACCGGGCCCGGCCCACCAGGGGGCCCAGCTGCCCTGTGACCTGGTATGCAGCCAGTGTGGCCAGCCTCTTCTCCTGGGGGGCCCAGGAGCTGGCCCCCTCAGGGCCCCCTGAGGCTGGCCCCCCGAGACTGGCCCTGGTGTCACCGTCGGCAAGTCCTGCGCGCACGCGAGGGAGCACTCTCCCCTGGTAAGGAGGCTGGGGGGGGGTGGGATTAACCCTCAGTGAAACATGAAACTGCTATGTTTTCAGCTGCAGGGTTAAACCTAGAGGGAACTGGCACTGACCACTTCATTGAGCTGATGTGATCTGGGTGTCTGTAGTGGTCCTTTAAGTGTGTGTGCATCTGCATGCACTGGCGTACATACTGCGGTTGAAGGGGTCGCAATCCTGAGGTCGCAACACTGTAAACCAGGACCAGGTGCCGGCCGCCATGTGTTGCGGCCCCGGCCCGCGCAGAGTAAGCGCGCGCGCGGGGGGCCCAAGGATCAATTTACGCACTGGGGCCCCATGGGTCGTGTGTACGCCACTGCCCAAAGGAAAATTTATATATATATATATGTGTGTGTGTGTGTGTGTGTGTGTGTGTGTGTGTAATGGCACTCACCCTTTCAAATGGTCTTAGTGTAAAGATGGTCCCTGGTGCAATTACACGCTGGATATATATAGTAGTAAAAGGAGAAAGGAGATTCACTCTTCGGTCTTTATGAAAAAAATTATATTATTTAATGTTGCAAGAACGTTTACATATGTCCGATCGACGTTTCGACCTCTACAGGTCTTCCTCAAGATCATCTTAAAATATATAGACAGAAAAATACTGAACTCGAAGGTTTTCCAACTCAAAATCTTTTGAATCAACGTTTCAGCTCCTCTAGGGAGCTTTCATCAGGACAAAAGAAGATTTTGAGTTGGAAATCCTTGGAGTGCCGATATTTTTCTGTCTATATTACCTAGCAACCACAACACCAGGTACCATTCACTTGGGTTGGAGTGCAGGGGATATATATAAAATTAAAGTCATGCATTTTGGGGCATATCTACTAAACAATGATACTTGCTTATTTTTTATTTTTTTGTGCATTGTCATGCCCCTTTAACTACTAGAATCTCTTACTCCCCCTAAACTAGGTGTACACAACCTTCGGCACTCCAAATGTTGTGGACTACATCTCTTATAATGTACTTATAGCCAGAGTGCTGGCAAAGCATTAGGGGAGATATAGACCACACTGTGTGGAGCGCCTAAGGTTGCCTAAGCCTGCCCTAGACAGTTAAATGATCACTATTGCACCTCTTGTAAACTCTACTTTTTAGTTTTGACAGTTTGATAGTTAGGGGCTAAGCACTTAGTTTTGTTTGGGTAGGGTGTTTTGGTCAGTTTATTTGAGTCATTTTTTTACTTTCTTTTTTGAAAAAAAAAAAAAAAAAACCTTTCTGTTGCACCAATAAATACCCTTGTCTATATTATTTTAAGCTTTCTCTCTTGGAGAAATGGTAGGTATTGACCTACCAACCAGAGAGGAATTCAGTCAAATGGACAAATGAGCAATGATGCAGTGGTATGTTACCTGAGTTTTTTTTTAGAATACACATGTGATGGTGGCATGGGATCATTTTAATGTGTAAACCAAAACTGTCAGTCAGTGAACTATTTCTCCCCAAAATATGAAAATCGTTAATGAAGATATAAGCTAATGGACTAATTACTGAAACATTATTATTTTTAAGAAATGCCATATATTTCTAATTAAACCAATAAAATGAAAGTAATTTGTACAGTATGTCCAAAAAGCTATAGCATTTTAAGTGTATATTGAATTTAAAGATGTGTAAGTATATTGAGTCCATTGGGAGGCTTGAGGTTTCATGCAATTTCTATCTTGTTGATATTGTAGCTGAAAAGTAATGCATTTTTAATAAGCTCTTCCCTAGCAACAAAAAACGCAGAGCATCATAAGTACTGTTACAAATGAGGTACAATAAACATTGCTAGGGAAAATAAGATATCAGGAAATATATCTACATCTAAGTAAAAATGACAAATAGTACAACACCTTTTTTTAATGACACACGGTATACTATAATGCATGTTCAGCGTCCCTGAATATGTTCTATTTTTTTTCTTCCTTTCAATCATTTCCATGAATAATGCTTAAAAATATATACTGTTTATGTTTTTTGTTGTATTTCATTTGCAATTGAATTAAGTATTGACTCAATTAAAATACATTCCAAGGAAATTGCTCCTCAATTTAATAAATGATTGAAAAAAATCCAGAAATAATTCTTTGAAATTTAAGGATTCCACCTGATTTCATTGATGCAAATATCAGTTACCCAAATATCAAGCCCTTATATTTTCTAGACAAATTAAGTTATATGTGTTCTGTGATATGTGTTAACAGTCCCGTGTTTTATAAATCCTATGTTATAAGATTAAAGTAACAGACTCCCAGTGTGAGATTTACTCTGGATTTTCCATTATCGATGATGATAGCTGGAGTTCAGAGCTAAAACAACACTAATGGCCATGAAAGTAACCATAACAGATAATGGTTACAGCTCCGAGTATTAGATAAGGTGATTGACAGAAAGGGAAACTGAGAAATAAATACTACTGAATATTAGATCTGACTTTATATAATGAAATGAAAACCCACTTCTTCATAAAAGCGTATCAATTAAACTGTTAATAGCTCCTGACTGATTCCTCTTCTGCAACTGTCACTAGTCTAATACTATCCTTACCTTTTTGTGTCATTTTACCCCACTCCCTCTACCATGTAAGCTCATTGAGCAGGGCCCTCAACCCATCTGTTCCTGTGTGTCCAACTTGTCTGGTTACAACTACATGTCTGTTCGTCCACACACTGTAAAGCACTGCGGAATTTGATGCCGCTATATAAATAGCATAAAAATAATATTAGCCAATGGACTTGGAGATTAATTTCGGCTCAAACAGCAGTTGATCCGAATTCCATAATTCTGATTCAAAATATTCCCTAATCACAAATCAAACCCAATTGCCGAACATGTTCTTTTTAATTTGTGATTTTAAATTCTCCTTGTGGTGCCAAAACAAGAGATGACTGATGGAAAAAAAAATTATTGATAGCTGGGGACAGTTACTAAATGTTGATTTTATTTACATATCAATTAAGAAGTGATGGAAAAAAGTAGGAGCAGTAAAAAAAAAAAAATCTCTAAATATTATATATTTAGTAAATATATATAATATCTAAATACTGATTTATTTTTTTATTGCTCCTCCTGTTTCTTTTTCCGTTGGCTACTTTTTCTTACTTGTTCTGTGGAACAAATGGTGAAAAAATTATTTGTTCAGTGTACTGCAAAATATATACATAGTCACACAATGCCAATCACACGAGTATTTAATCAGCACGGTTTCTGAAACCAGTACTGATGGAACCCCTTACAGTCTTCTTGAGGATTTTAAGCTCAAGTGAATCAGCAAAAGCTCAACTAAAAATATTTATATTGACTCACCTGTCCTCAAGGTGTACTCATGTGGCATTTAAGGACACTAACAGATGTTAGACCTACTTATACTAGCAACTCTATGTCCATATCAGAACAATGACTTGAACAATGAACCCCAGAGATCATTTAAATGAACATGATGAATTGATTTAAACAATATGACAGCACATTCCAAATGATCATTAGTAATGTTAACAATATAATACATGTAAACTGTACATTTGTAAGGCTCTACTGTGTTTAAAACAGATAATTGGCCAGTCCTGGTTGGTTGGTAGGCCATTAGAAAATCTTGCCAACCCAGCTCTCTAAGCACTATAGCCACTGATTCATGCTAATATATATATATATTTACACCCACAAAATGTTCTCCAGGTAGTGTATAAACAATATGTACACCATATAAAAATCTGTGTTACTTGTTTTAGGCCCTATAAAGAGCAGAGGTGGACAAAGGTAAATCCCCAGCTGCTGTACAACATGATGCTTTGCCAGCTTTGGTCCCACCCTTTACCTATCCTTGCAGGATTGCATTTGTGTGCTTTGACAAGCATTGACTTCCTCCCAGGATGCCGATACTGTAGGGGCCGGGTCGCGCTGTTAAAGGCTGTGGCGTCTGACTGGTCCCTTCAGCAATACCCATTGGGTGGCCCCAAGTGCATGGACCACCACATGGAGCCCCCCAGATTGAGAAAATGTGCATATGCAGTTAGGCTTCAAACTCTGATTTATATAGAAGGGGTTATCAGCATGCGGGGGGGGTTTGATGAATTTTCGAGGGGATCCAGAGCAAAGGAGTTCCAAATTAAATGCTATAGCTCCTATATTGCACCCCTAATGACATCTATGAGCATAGTAACATTCAGCATCTGTACCAAACACGGAACAAAATTAAGTTTGACCATTAAAGGTTGTTTGCGCCATGCGAAGATCTAAAGGTGGTGGCAAAATGTGGATACCTGCAGTACACATATCTGCACTGCAGTATGAAAGATTCATATGAGGTTTTATGAGATAAATGCCATCTTGTAGTACATCTAGTGTGCAAAATATTCTCTAAGCAAAAAAAAAAGTTAACATATGCATAGGGATTTGGCTTATATAAAAAAGTAGCATATGAAGGCTGAAATATATCCTGACTAATACATGGAACATGGGAGAAAAATCAAACATTATTTGTACCATTTATGTTAGATCATATGACATATGAAAGATTAGAATGTAAGCTCATTTGCGCCTTCTGTTCTTGTCTTGTAGCAGATACTCGTTTGTTAGTGCACCTATTGTACAGCGTTGTGGAATATGTTGCCACTTTATAAATAATAGTCATAGTAATAATAATAACAATGTGTTGCTGAAGTATTTCATTAGGGCATTTTTGTGTAAGCATGTTTTATTTACAAGAAATTTCACATATCTCATATGTGAATGCAAAACACCAAAACTAAAGAGAGAACTCACATTTAGTTCAAGGTAACTTTCAATCATTTATATAATGAATGAACATGATAATGAATACATCTATTATGAATCATATTTCTATTTAGCTACAATCAATATAAAAAGGAGCTAGTTTGCTTCATATTATTATGTCATTTTAAAAAAAATATTTAGTACAGTTTCATTTAACACTCCACTTTTCTATGAATATATGAAGCAATCACCATCTCCATATGTATAAGAGTACTGAAAAATAAAGATCAAGATACGGACAAAGATTGGGACTTTACCATTGTCATATTTGTATAGAACCCATTTTCTGTTCTATATAGTCTGTTATACACAACCTGGGTTTCCTTTGTTACATTCACCTGTGTTTGAGTTTGGTGAAATCCCTTGTTTTCTGCCTAAAAATCTTTGGTTCAGCATGTAAGAGCTATATCCTTAACTCAATCAGGATGCTTCCTTAACTTTCTATGGAACTCCCAGATTTATTCCATAAACCTCGGTACAGCAGTGATTTATGCAGGGCTGCCACCAGAAATTTTGGGGCCCCTGACAAAGCACAAGGTCTGGGCCCCTCCCTCCCAGGCCCGCCCACGCCCTACCTAGTCCGCTGACAATGATGCAGGACTGAATGTGGTGTGTATAGTGAAAGTGAATTAGAATGTGTGTAATGGATGTAGTGTTTGTGTGTATTAGATACTGTTTGTGCAGTGAATGCAGAGTGTGTGTTTGTGTAGTGGATGCAGTGTGTATAGTGAACGCTGAGTGTGTTTGAGTAGTGGATGTAGTGTTTGTATGTACTAGATGAAATGTGTTTAGTGGATGTACCATTGGGAAATAAATATAAAATAAACAAATTAAAACCAATGTGGCTTACTAGAAAAGTAAAACAAGAGATTAAAAATAAGAAAAGGGCATTTCAAGCATTTAAATCGGACAAATCAGATGCATCTTATAAAAGATATAAGGAAGCAAATAATGCGTGCAAAAAGGAAATTAGACTTGCTAAACTTCAAAATGAAAGAATGATAGCTAAAGAGAGCAAAATCAACCCCAAAGCATTTTTTAAGTACATAAATTCTAAAAAACCCAAAAATGAAAGTGTAGGTACACTAAAAACTGAAACGGGGGTGTTAGTCAATGAAGACCAGGAAAAGGCAGGAATTTTAAATAACTATTTCTCCTCTGTATATATTAAGGAAGAACCCATGGCAATAGATGTGCAAATGATTGCTACTAAAAACTTGCAGAATAATTGTAATTGGTTAACTCAAGACAAGGTGCTGCAGCAACTAAAGAAAGTTAAAGGGACACTATAGTCACCTGAACAACTTTAGCTTAATGAAGCAGTTTTGGTGTATAGAACATGCCCCTGCACCCTCACTGCTCACTCATCTGCCATTTAGGAGTTAAATCCCTTTGTTTATGAACCCTAGTCACACCTCCCTCCATGTGATTTGCACAGCCTTCCATAAACACTTCCTGTAAAGAGAGCCCTATTTAGGCTTTACTTATTGCAAGTTCTGTTTAATTAAGATTTTCTTATCCCCTGCTATGTTAATAGCTGGCTAGACCCTGCAAGAGCCTCCTGTATGTGATTAAAGTTCAATTTAGAGATTGAGATACAATTATTTAAGGTAAATTACATCTGTTTGAAAGTGAAACCAGTTTTTTTTTTTTTTCATGCAGGCTATGTCAGTCATAGCCAGGGGAGGTGTGGCTAGAGCTGCATAAACAGAAACAAAGTGATTTAACTTCTAAATGACAGTGAATTGAGCAGTGAAATTGCAGGGGAATGATCTATACACTAAAACTGCTTTATTTAGCTAAAGTAATTTAGGTGACTATAGTGTTCCTTTAAATGCACCCGCCCCCTTATTATATATCATTTTATTCAGGGGAAAGCGGGCTTTCATTTAATATCAAATATTTAGCTATGAAAAAAATAATTTAATATGAAAAAAAGGGGAGAAAATTAGAAATGTTATTTTTTTAGTTCTACATAATACTGTTTGCTTTTACTGCAATAAAATACACATATTTGTATTCAGCAAAGTCTCATGTGTAAAACAGTACCCCCTATGTACAGGTTTTATGGTGTTTTGGGAAGTTACAGGGTCAAATATAGCACGTTACATTTGAAATTGAAATTCGCCAGATTGGTTACGTTGCCTTTGAGACTGTATAGTAGCCCAGGATTTAAATTTACACCCATAATGGTATACCATTTGCAATAGTAGACAACCCAAGGTATTGCAAATGTGGTATGTCCAGTCTTTTTAGTAGCCATTTGATCACAAACACTGGCCAAAGTTAGCGCTAGTATTTGTTTGTGTGTGAAAAATGCAAAAAACACCAATTTTGGCATGTGTTTGTGACTAAGTGGCTACTAAAAAAGACTGGACATACCCCATTTGCAATACCTTGGGTTTTCTACTATTGCAAATGGTATGCCATCATAGGGGTAATTTTCATTCTTGGGCTACCATAGGGTCTCAAAGGCAACGTAACCAATCTGGCAAATTTTAATGTGAAAAAAATGAAACACAAGCCTTATATTTGACGCTGTAACTTTTGAAAACACCATAAAACCTGTACATGAGGGGTACTGTTGTACTCGGGAGACATCGCTGAACACAAATATTTGTGTTTCAAAACAGTAAATAGTATCGCAGCAATAATATTGTCCGTGTAAATGCTGTTTGTGCGTGAACAATGCAAAAAACATCAATTTACTGGCGATATCATCGTTGTAATACATTTTACTGTTTTGAAACACTATTATTTGTGTTCAGCGAAGTCTCCCGAGTAGAACAGTACCCCCCAAGTACAGGTTTTATAGTGTCTTGAAAAGGTATAGGGTTAAATATAGTGCTAGTAAATTAAATTACCTATACTTTTGGCATGGGTTGTCAGCCAGGTCCCGCTAATTGTAATTAATTAAGATACCTAATTATGTAAAAATATAATATAAATATATGTGTAAAATTAAGGTGTATATATATATAGAGATATATATACGTATATATTTATGTATATAGATAAATATATTATTTCGTTCTACGTGTATTTTTATATAAATATATATATTAATATTACAATACATTTAGAACGAAATAACACACATCTATATATATTTTTTAATTATTTATTTGTAATTATTTTTTAAATTGTATTTTTTACCGTATTTACATATTTTTTTTATATTATATATAAATATATATATATATATAACAATAATTATATTTTTAATCAGTGTCAGTCTACGTGTAATTTGATATTAATATATATATATATATATATATATATATATATATATATATATATAACTATATATACCGTATTTATCGGCGTATAACACGCACCGGCATATAACACGCACCTCATTTTAAGAAGGAAATTTCAGGAAATTTCCCCCCCTCCCATAGTATTCTTTCTCCTCCCATAATGTCCCCCCCCTCATCCCATAGTGTTCCCCCCCTTTCCATAGTATTCTCCACCCCCTCCCATAGTATTCTCCACCCCCTCCCATAGTGTCCCCCCCTCCCCTTGTCTCATAGTCCACTTTCCCTCCCCTTGTCCCATAATTACTTACCTGTCTTGAAGCGTGGGCCGGCTTCACAGCGCGCACCGCGGTACAGGAACTTCAATTTCAGGTTCCGGTTTCCGGCGGGACTGAAAGGAAGTGTGCACACTGAGCAGGCAGCTAACCCAGCCATGTGATTGTGAGGTCCTCGCAAGGACCTCACTCTCCCATGGCTGGGGGGGCTGCTGGATGACAGACGTGCCGCGGGGGGTTCCTTGGGAGACCCCCAACCGCGATTGCCGGTTGGGACTTTTTGTAGGAGAGCAGTTTGCTTTTATTCTTGTTTTATTTATGGTTATTTTGTAATAAATTTTAATTTTCAAGCAACAAGGATTTCTTGTTCACTTGTACTTGATTCCTCTGGCGGACTACGTTTGAACATCTTTGCCTAGTAATATCTGTTTGTGTTATTGATTTCTACATCTCCTGTAACTGATCATTACTGTATCAATTAATTCACAGTGTGAGGTATGGTTGTGAGTCTGATTTTTGAAATATATAGTCATTGTTGCAGTGTTTTAGTAATAGACACTCTTATTTCTCTACTAGGCTCTGCCTCTTTCTGCCAGGCAGATATTGGTTTGTTTCCTGTATCTACAGGTAAGCAGTTCACTAGGCAAAATTAAGCCGTGTTAATCATCCTTAATAAATACATCCAGAAAATAGTAGGATTCTCAGTGTAATTCCCCCCCTGTTTAATAGCACGGTGTGACTGTTCCCATTCAACAGTATCTGCTTGTTCCAGTATGATCTCTAGAAGTTATGCCTTTGTAAAGGTTCTGATTTGATGATGCCATCCATTTGGTTTATAATTTATATCAGAAAAGGACATTATCTTCTATTGTTGACATAATAGATCTATAATTTCTAGACCGTGTCTGGGTTTCATGGAGGTTCTCCCATTTTTTTTTATCCATTACAAGATGGGTTCCTCATTTCTTACGAGAGTTTGTCTTGTATTAGTCTAGCTTTGTTCCTTCTCTAGGTTTGGCTATCATGGCCTTAATTCCTATCTGGCTCTATATTTCTTCAGGATATTTCAGACATTTGAATGCCAGGGGGTTGCTGACCTAGCAGCTTATAGGGTAAATTAACTTGTCTGAACAGATTTTATGACAATATCCTATTGATTACTTGTTTGGCTCTTTTTAAAGTCTTCTAAGGTTTATGGAGCTCAATAATGGTCTCTGTCCCTCCCTCTATTTATACTGCTTGGGTATTACCATGAGTAAATGCTGCCATGATGGATCAGGAATAAGGAAAATTGTTCCATACTTACCGTAAGTTTTCTTTTCCTGATCATTATTCATGGCAGCATTACGTTCCCACCCATATACTATGAGTTGTGAAGCTAGTTACTAAGACTGGCTGATGGGAAGGGGAAGGGTCTATTTATACCAGTTTCAGAATTCTATTTCCTGTCCTTTCTGCTGTGAGGGGAGGAGCTAACCCATGAGTAAATGCTGCCGTGAAAATTACGGAAAAGAAAATTACGGTAAGTATGAAACAATTTTCCTTAATACAGCAGAGATTAATCCACCAAAATGTTTGGACAATATAACATGAGTTTTGATGTTGAAAAACAAGAAATTCAGCATAAAAATGGTAATCCGTTAGTAAATCATATAGATGGAGATTGCACAAAATAAATTACTAGGAATTACCAGTTATTAAACAGGCCTGTGGAACCCCTATGCTTGTGGAGACCCTGGGCAACTACCCAGCATGCCCATACGTTAAAACTGCTCTGCCACTACTGTAGAAGTAGATTTTGGGGAGATTAGGGCTGGGCATCTTTACCGGGTTAAGTGGGGTATCTTTAGGGTCATGTAGCATTGGGAAAGCTTATACTTTTAGTTGCAGTATCCCTGATTTGTATCAGGGGAACTGGAACAATAAAATGAAGGCAATTCAGTTGCAATTTAGCTGCATTCGGCTATTTTGTGACTTGCAAATCACTCAGAATTTCAACAGACATCCAAACTGCAACAAAACAGAAATGCAAATTTGGGTGAAAAAAAGAAATTAACATTTCTATGAATAGCCAAATGGGTTAAAACAGCTGAACAGTGACAAATTAACAGCAGTCATCTACTTTTTAGTTGCTGTTTAGTGAATAGATCCCTGTCTATTGCTGTATTATTGGATCAAAAAGGAAAACATAATACGCTGGCAGGGAGATGCGGAAAGGGTGAGCCAATGATGTAAAACAGTTATTAAAAAAATTAATTCAGAAGATTAGTAAAATAACAGATCAATGTAGCATAACAGAGGAATGTCCTGCATTGCACTTAATGTGTGTGGATACCTGGAGTGCCCTTACACTAATTGTGTAGAAAATCTAAAGGTTTATTTTTAAAAGAAAAATATTTTGAACATGATGTAAAATATTTTTTTAAACTGTTTGTGTTTCTATAGAAAAACTAAACCTCTCCCAAGAGGAAATTCCTACGGCTTGGGACCTTATCATTTCCTGTTTAGTAATAGTTTGTATGGACAGGTTTATGGTTCTGTCTGCATTTTTATTTGCTTATCAAAAACAAAACATGAACACTTTATCTTGTATTATGTAGAAAACGATATGATTTTTGTTTTTAACCCAAATGACTTGTTAGTTGTGTCATCAGAAGATTTTGATATTGATCAAACATTTCCCAGGGAGCATATACAAAGACACATTTAATGCTAGTCTCATGATTGTGGCTTAAGGATCACTATCAGAGGAAATTGCCATGGCTTGGTTAGCACATGAGATATATAAAACATTTAGCTTACGTTGTAATTTAAAGGGTTCACTATAATATTCACAGATAGTAAATCTCAATTGTTGACAATTAATATTAGATGTTTATTTACTAAACCAGGAATTGTGGATGATTGTCAATTGAATTGCAAATTTTGCACCAAAATAGCTGAGATTTAATATGTACAGCTTCCTGACATTTGATGGAGCTTTTACCACCACATTATGCCATTTCTCATCAGCCGTTCAACACACAGTGAAAACATTAAATATTGATTAAACAGGAAGTAAAGGGAGGGGTTATCCAACAGCATAGACAGATACACTTTTAATTCTACCCTCATGGTTCTATAATGTTACTTTTCAAGGAACTGCAGTCCAAAAATGTTTTTTTGGTCCCTAATCTTTTAGAATCATAGTTAATGCTTTGGTTAATAAAGAGCTGTGTTTATAACAACATCCATTCTAAGGGTTACCTGTCTGTGCTAATTTGCATGTCAGGGTTGGAACTCTGGGATAGTTGTGGAAACTAACGGGGACTTTTCAAAGTGCAATTTGAGATATGCAGGTTATGCATAACAGTACTTTTTCCATAGTATTTATAGATAGTAGTGACATTATATTTTACAGTGCACTGATTGGCCCGTTTTCATCTCTTGTTCATCTGATTCATTTTCCAGAATTTTTCTTTCTTAATGAAGTTTGCTGAGCCGAGCTTTCATATGACCATCCAGACTTTTTTTTTTTTTTAAATGCTTGGCTAAAACTGTTTTCCATGCACAAGTCTAAATACAATGTATTAATACACCTTTAATATGATATTAAAATAAAAAACAAATAGCTGTTCAAACTTTAGACTGAAGTTTGGTTTCATACTGCTAATTACCTTTAAACAATGAACAGTTAATATTTGTTGCTTTCAATATGTAGCTGAATTACTTTCACTTACCACAGACATCTGAATGGTTTGCATAAACATTCTATGAATTCTCCATCACAGGGATTGACCATCTCTGACTTTCCCAGCTCCTGTGGAGCTATTGGAAGTCTGAGGGTTGGTTAATCATCATCCGGATACTTGGAGATTGTCGCTAATGTATGTAGTAATATATTAGTACATAATAACAGATTGTTTCACCAAATGCTGATCTAATAACTTAAAGGAATGCACCAGGTACCATAACAACTTTATCTAAATTAAGTTGTTTTAGTGTCAGGAAGCCCCGAGGCACACTCTTACCTCAAGGGGTTAAACTGTTTTCCAGCACATATCTCACCACCACCCAGGCAGCATCCAGCTTCAGAAATTTCACCAAGCATGGGCACTGCTAATTAACTGAGAGTGGTCAGCTGACGCTCTCAGCCAATCAGTGACTCCCCTTTCACAAAATTTGCTTGAAAAGACCAATCAGCATCACCTCTTCCTGCCGGCACTCAGCACTTCCTGAAACTGAAATTTCAAGAGCTGGATCTCGTCTGAGGGGAGTTGAGATCAATGCTGGAGGCAACTTTGGGGTTAAAACATTCGAGAATGAGGTAAGAATTCATCCAGGGGCCTCCTGGCACTATAACAACTTCATTTAGATGAAATTGTTATTGTGCCTGAAGGTGCCTAAACTGTCCCTTTAAGAACCAACATTTTGTCAGGATTGTCACAATAACAGGAGAGCTAACCTAGTTCAGAATGGGTGAATAAAATATCAGAATATTTAACACCTGAAATACCTTGATATGCACATTGTTTCTGCTTGTAATTAATGACTAATTATCTGTTGTGTATATTTTCTATGAAATTATTGAAAATCCCTGATTATCTCTTATTTGTAATATAAATATAGTAACTGTCAATAAACCTTTGTTATGTTATAGGGGCTAGCAAAAGTTTAATTTTCTCTAAAATATTTCTATTTCCATTATTTTCTATGTGTATATTAAGGAGTATCTTTGAAACTACTGACAAGAGCCGAATAACAAACTAAACATGGCTAATGAAATTGTTCATCATTCAAATTAGCCATTCGTGGCAGCTTTTTGCAACAACTTTTCACATTTTCATAATAAACACTGTGTCCAAATACTTGCATTTGCATATAATTATGCTCTTAATGCAAAGCTTCCTCATTATGATGGTTGGCAAAATCCCAATTCAACTTAATTTCTTTGACTTTAATTTCTGGACCAAAAGCATTTAGCTTGAACATGTGAAAAATGTATAATGTGCTCATTCAATTAGGAAGTAATTAGATATTCAATCAACCATATATCACACTTGGGATTAGGCAAGGAGGAAGAAAGATGTCCCTCATTCTTGAGCATAAAACAATTTTGTTAATTAGTTACTGCTAATTGAGATTGAGAAAGCATCATTATGCCACCATGCAGATCTGCTTCAGCTGTGTTGCTAGAGAAAGGGGAAAAAAAAATGCTGCAAAGGAAATAACTGCAACGCAAGATAACACGAATGTACAGCCTACTTCTAGTAGCTGTGATAAACGGAACAATAGATATTTAAAGGGTTTCTGTTCTGCAACAAGAAACGTTTGATTGACTGCGCACATCAAGTGGGTTATGTGATGTTTATCAAAATAAGTGGCTTATGGAAATGTGGAACATAACTTTGAATAAATCACAAATGGCAAAAGTTTAAAATGCATATATTTCAATCATTGCTGCAACTATAAAGGCATTAACAGCCTTAAATAAAAAATAATGCAATAATGCAAAATTAAATCGCTAACGAAAGATTAATGAAAGAGTAGAACTGCATTACAGAAGTACCGTCTAGTATACTCACTATCTTTACTTAAAGAAGTACTATAGGGTCAGGAACACAAAGGTATATTCCTGACCTTATAGTGTTAAAAAAACATGTGAGACCCCCCCCCCCCCCGGTCCACCATTATCTCCTTAAATAACTAGAAAACTCAGATGAAAAATGATGAGAACTGGTCTCAGACAAAGAACTGGTACAAGGACTCACAAAGTTACCACTATAGATATTCAGGTCCTAAGTGTAGCAAAAATTCAAGAAAAACAAAACTTTATTAGATGGCAGTGATGTAGTAGTGCCACAAAGGAAAAAAATTAACCAGAGATTTACACTTAATTGTGATAGTGTTTCACACACAGGGAAAAACAAAAGGGAACCAATTGCGTTATCCACCTTGCTGTTTGGTGCAAAAAGTGTTAAACAGTGTCACTTAATAGTATCGGTTTCCTTATGAATTCTTGGCTATATTCGGTGCACAGTAGCTATAATAAAAGATAGTAAATGAGAACACAACCAGTTGTAAGCCAGATTATAAATCCAGTACTATTCAAAATGACAAGACGCCTCCTATAAATACAATCTAGTATAATTTAAAATGAATGCTGGGGGTAAAAAAAATATACCAGATAATATAATATCACAGTAATACTGCATTCGTATCTAATATACAGGTGCTGCAGAAATAGACAGGGAACCAAGAGGGGAATAGGGAGTAAAACGGTCTAGCATGGGAAAATGCCCAATAGCGTTGCTTGTTTACTAGATAACCTGCACCAATCCACATCCTCCACCCTCCTTACTTGTGGCAGTCCCCCTAATAGCAGTCTAGTATACAGCCGCTGCAGTGATAGAAAGGGGATCGGGAGGGGAATAGGGAGTAATGTGGGAAAATGCCCAGTAACGTTGCTTAAGCTCGCTTGCCAAATAACCTACACCAATCCAGCTCCTCCACCTTACTGCTTTGTGGCAGTCCCCCTCAGCATCTAAACTAATAGTGAATAAAGAAAGTTTATTTATTTTATTTATAAAATATTTTACCAGGAAACATACATTGAGATTTCTCTCATTTTCAAGTATGTCCTGGGTCCACAAAACATTGCATTGATACAATAGGGTACAATAAAATACAAAAAGGTAAACTCCAAAGTCATACTTGAAAGTTGAAAAGAAGCCCAGGCACACCAAGTAGTTTCTCAGGTCGGCAGACTATGTTAGGAACAGTGAACAACA
This sequence comes from Pelobates fuscus, assembly GCF_036172605.1. Lineage (NCBI taxonomy): Eukaryota > Metazoa > Chordata > Amphibia > Anura > Pelobatidae > Pelobates > Pelobates fuscus. The sequence continues at coordinate 88,472,949 of NC_086320.1, forward strand.
TTTCTGCCCTCAGATGCGCCTTTGCCAAGCCATATTTAACTGTTAGCACAATTCTTACATGGATTCATTGACATGAAGCCAAAATACCACCAGATATGTCCAAGTGATAAAGAATAAGCTTTTTTTTTATGAAGTATCATTGTTTGTGACTGACTACCTGGTTCCAAATGTTCTTAAAGGACCACTCTAGGCACCCAGACCACTTCAGCTTAATGAAGTGGTCTGGGTGCCAGGTCCAGCTAGCTTTTACCCTTTTTTTTTTATAAACATAGCAGTTTCAGAGAAACTGCTATGTTTATACTGAGGGTTAAGCCAGCCTCCAGAGCCTCTAGTGGCTGTCTCATTGACAGCCGCTAGAGGCGCTTGCGTGCTTCTCACTGTGAAAATCACAGTGAGAGCACGCAAGCGTCCATAGGAAAGCATTATGAATGCTTTCCTATGCGACCGGCTGAATGCGAGCGCGGCTCCTGCCGCGCATGCGCATTCAGCCGATGACGTCGCGAGGAAGAAGAAGAGGAGGAGGAGGAAAGCTCCCCGCCCGGCGCTGGAGAAAGAGGTAAGTTTAACCTCTTCCTCCCCCCAGAGCCCGGCGGGAGTGGGTCCCTGAGGGTGGGGGCACCCTCAGGGCACTCTAGTGCCAGGAAAACAAGTGTTTTCCTGGCACTAGAGTGGTCCTTTAATATATTACATACAATGCAAAACTTGCATCCAGTATTTTAGGAAGTACCTGAAAAGTAACACAATTTTTTTTCCATTGGCTTAGGTGTTTGTGAACTTTGTGACATAAGTTAATGTCTGTTTTCCTATCAAGCCATTCATGAACACATCAAAATCAATGCACGTCAAAATAACATGAAAGTGATACTTAAATGTTAAGTACACAAAAATGGAAAAAATGTGGTGGGCCTTGTCTGCTTTTAAAATTCATACATTTCAGGTTTGTTCCTGGAATACTAGATTTTTCAGAATGTGCATTATGGCAATACCGTATTTATCGGCGTATAACACACCCCGGCGTATAACACGCACCTCATTTTAAGAAGGAAATTTCCCCCCCTCTCATAGTATTTTCCCTCCCCCCCCTAGTGTTCCCCCACCCTCATCCCATAATGTTCCCCCCCTTTCCATAGTATTTTCCACCCCCTCCCATAGTGTTCCCTCCCCTCCTCACATTGTTTTCTTCTCCCCCTCCAATAGTGTCCCCCCTCCCCTTGTCCCATAGTGCACTTTCCCTCCCCTTGTCCCATAATTACTTGCCTGTCTTGAAGCGTGGGCCGGCTTCACAGCGCGCACCGCGGTACAGGAACTTAAATTTCAGGTTCCGGTTTCCGGCGGGACTGAAAGGAAGTGTGCACACTGAGTGCGCACTTCCTTTCAGTCCCGCCGGAAATCGGAACCTGAAATTGAAGTTCCAGTACCGTGGTGCGCGCTGAACACCGGCCACGCTTCAAGACAGGTAAGTAAACCTTCACATTCGCTCCATAAGACGCACAGATATTTCCCCTCATTTTTGAGGGAAAAAGTGCGTCTTATGGAGCGAAAAATATGTATATCGGCGTATAACAAATGTATAAAACAGAGATTAAAACTAACAATTCTAATAGCCTGGGAAGCATAATAAGAAAATATTTTTTGTTTTGTTGATTGGAATTGATTTTTGTATCATATTTCTTAGTTTGGGTATACATATTTTAATACACTTCGTGATGCATTTTATAAGTGACAATTTTATAATGAAAATCCTGGGAGGATAATTGTAAATTATAGTATGTAAATAAATACAATGAAAACCTAACTTAAATTGTGCTTGATTAAATGAAAAGCATTCCGTGAAAGAAAATATCAATACTGCACAATATGTCAGAGGGATTATGGATGAACAACCAATACAGAGATACAGTGATTGTCTTGTTTAAACTAAATGTAATTAAAGGAACTGTGGTCCTTTTTGTAAAGATACTTATGACTCTTTTTCTAACACTTATATCCACCGTGACCCACATTAATTCTATTAATGTAATTCAATCAATACAACATTAGCTTTTTAAAGACCTGCTGCTTATGGTAAAATCAGTAGTAGGGTTGTTGCTGGTATAATGTCTTTAGCAACCAGACTGGTATGATGTGCATTATCAATAATCCTAAATAGGCCACGTTAAGCACCAAACCAATGTGGTCATTTTAGTGGCTACGGTGCAAATATCCTCTTTGAGGCATTCACCTAGTAAGTTTCAAGAAAGTGTCTAGATATTTGACACATTTGGGGTTCTCCTTGCTGCAAGTGATGTTCTGATTTAACCATCCTAGTTTAGATGGTAATGCCAGGCTGAGAGCACTGGACTAACATTCTGTCATAGATATCCAGTGCATCTTTACTATGCTTCTCAAGAAATGGACGAATATTGATTTTGTTTGCAAAAATAGTTACTTTTAAGACTCTCATTAGACAATAAAATCAATCCCAGCTAGGCAAGAGCAAACTCTTATTTATACACACTGCAAATACCTTTGACAACAAATCATCCTGGAAATCAATACATCTGGCTTTCCAAAGTTCGCCCGAGCAGGATTTAATAGACTACAGTATTTTAGGAGTCACTGTTTTTGCTGACATACCACTGGAAAAGTGAAACAGATAACCTTGAATAGGAGAACAGTGTTGGGGGAAAAATAAATAAATGTACCGTTTAACCTTTATACCAGGTTTCAGGTTTTATTTAAATTTAGATGGCGGCCCTGACTCTAAATAAAGCAGAGAACACCAGAGCATGAAGAATTCAGGTTTGTATTCCTAACGCTATAGTGTTCCTTTAAGTACTGAGAGTGTTTAGGAAATACAAGTAGTCATAACTCATAGCACTCATTAGTACTTGTAACCAGTTAGAAATGGATTTTTCAGTTCATATCAACACAAGTAACAGTTACTAATATACAACAAAAAGGTGGAGCAGTGAATAACAAATACTGTAAATACTTCCCTCTCTTCAATATTACAGCCACAAAATAAAACTGAAACAGAAAAAGAGGGAGATACAATAGTGTAAAACTGATAAAACAAGGGTATGTCACCATTTCTTTAAATGGCACACTCACAAAGATAGAGCCATAAAATGACCTGGCTCTAGTCTGGATAGCAGTAGGATCCTTAAGGGAGATCCAAATCCCACTCCAGTAGATGAGAAGGATGATGCAGGAACAGTAACTGCTTCAAAAATAATAATTTATTCCAGAAATAAAAGAAAAGCATAAAACAATGTCCATATAATCACCAAGACGCGTTTCGCCGAATAGGCTTCCTCAGTTGGTGAATGTTCCATAGTAACGGTTACTGTTTTATATTGTTATTTTAAATAGTAATAATAATGTGAATATATAGAGCCTGATATGTTTCTTGATATCAGGGAACTACGTGAATATTTTATTTATTAATTTTAAATTTGACCAGACACACGATTAAACTACATACAAAAATACATTTTATATTGTCTAGGTCCAATATTCGCATGATTGGAAAATGGTGATTTTCCACAATATTTTTTCGCGATATTGATGGGGAAAAAAAAAGTCCTTTAATCAGATTCTAATTATCTAATCATGTTTAACCTCTACTGGTTCTGTAAGGATGGCTTGATGTATTTGTGTCATGTTACATATAGTGTGAGTTGTGCTAGGAAATCTAAACTATTTTATTCATAGTTTATATTCACAGTATAAAAAGTATTGTTTTCATTCAGCTAGCACAGAGATGTAATTCTTAAATCCAAATAAATACACAGTTTGTAACTACTTAACAAAATAAAACCCTCCAGTACTTTATGCTTTAAATTCTTACTGGAGATGAATTAGAAAGAAAGATCATTTTAAGATATATGCTGTTTCTGAAAGGTGACATGACACCCTCCCAGTGGTTTAACATTTAACTTTGGCAAAACTCTCCTTTCCTGTTTGAATATAACTGACTTTTCAAAGTAACTTCTGAAGAATTTCAGTAATATAATTGTTCCATTCTCTTTTCAGAAGCGAGAAGACAATAGGTCTACAGTGAACTCAGATGAGGAATGGAAACTTTTGAGATCTCTGCTTTAGTTAAAGCACAAAGTGGGTATTGTCTACGTTCATCAAATTCAGCTCTGATTGACAGCTGTGGCAGCTGCCCTGTCCATCGAGTGCAGCACGAATCCTGGGACTAGTCTTGAGCACAATAAAGGAGGAAGCGCATTTGAATTCCCCAATTCTTTAACATTTCCTTTTCATCCGTTACATAGTCTATGTAATATAGTTTTTTTTTCCTTGTGAAATAAAAGCGACAATGAGAGACATAACAGAACAAGTTATCCTTATTAGAGTTTATATTCATGCACCTGAAAGTGAACACTATTACAGAGTGAGTGCTACACATTTTTTTTCAATACCAGATCAGCAATTTCTGAAGATATAGTTATGTGATTCACCATTGTAACAGACTGTGTTTTTTTTTTTTTTTTTTTTTTAAAGGGTTACTTTCAGCACCATAACCACTTTAGCCTTTTGAAGTGGTTATTGTGTAAGGGCCCAGCCTCTGCAGATTTTCAAGAACTATTTAGCTCTTATTTATTGATAGGCCACCTCTGGCTCCGGCAGCTATCTGAAAAATCTGTTTTCAGATAGGTATGTCAATTTTATTCAACCTTAGTGCATGATTAACACAAGACATAGCATGACTGCCAATAGTCCAGAGAACAGTTTGATTCATCCTAAGAAATGAATGGAACAGCTCCTGGAGGATAAACTACTTACTCCCAAAAGAACTGCTGTAGAGGCCCTAAACAGTGCACGGAGGGAAAGCTTAGGAAAAAAAACTATTGTCATTTTTTTACATTTTCTGAATTTTTTAAATAATGCATAGCTTCTTGTTAACCCCTTAAGGACCAAACTTCTGGAATAAAAGGGGATTATGACATGTCACACGTCATGTGTCCTTAAGGGGTTAAGTGCAGATCATGCTTCATAATCTCAGATTATGCACTTAATTCTAGGCACTTAATTATAACCATAACAGCTAGACCTACAGAAAGAGTTGTGACTATATCAATACACAAAGGTCCGTACATGTAAGAATTCCGGTGTTCAGAGATATTCGTGGCATGACCTGCATCCGTTCACGTATAGGTTTGTGCTCCCAGATACATGCCTAATTCATTGTCAGCCTGCCTATTGCGTATATAACACGACTGCTCCTTACCTTCATCAATGTGTATACATTTGCCTGAATTACAAAAACCAAATCAAACAAGTAAATTTCCCTTTTCCCCTGTTTTTGTCACCCTCCAGTATAGATATTTCTCCACAAAAGCTCTAGTCAGAAACAATGTATCATGTATATAGAGTACAAATAATGTCAATTCCTTCTCCATCCCCAACACTACAAGATACTAAATACCTGAAAATATTCAATGCTGACAAATCTAAGACAGACATGATGAGTTAGAAATGGCGATGCGCATGCATTAGGGTATATCTACAATGGATAAATAAATTAACCCTTCTCTCCTAATAGATCATAGAACTGACCTTACTAGCACACTCAAGATAAGTTAAAAATAATTTATTCTAAAATACATGGCTTTTATTTAGAAATTTGTAATATACATATTATATGCAATAGTTATTGTTTTCTTTTTATATTTGTCTGTATTTTAGAATAAATTATTTTTAACTTATCTTGAATGTGCTAGTAAGGTCAGATCTATGATCTATTAGGAGAGAAGGGTTAATTTATTTATGTATTTGCTCTATATTATATAGGTTGTTAGGTTTCCTATCTGTTCACCCTACTCTCATCTATTTTTATTCAATCAGCGCTCCACTATACACAATCTTTCCCATATATCTACAATGGGACAAAATATAAAAATAGAGATTTCCAAGACCTTTGCAACAAAGAATAAGTATTTAAAATAAATCTCCAACATGGGGCCAAACTGTCCAAACACCATAAACACTACAACCATGAATGTGACCATTTTCTAGCAGTTTGAGAAACAAATGGGCTCCCACTGACACACAAAGCAGTTGACATGATAATGTGCCAATCACTGTCAAATTCTTTGGTGCTGCAGATATGAAACAGGCTCTAGTTGACACTTGGAAAACAAAATACACGCAAACAAACAAAAATCAAAAACGGCATGACTGCTTCCATAACCCTCTTCCATTATAGCTGCTAGAATAAGTTGTGGTGGTTATGGTGTTTTTAATGTCATTGTAATGTGATTGGAGAGTCCCTTTGATATCATTTATGAAAGTGTTGATTTTTATTATATATAATCCTTGTATAAAATAATCCATAAGTAGCAATTTTTAGTTTTTAAAATGACAACTGCAGAGTCACTGATTTACATGTTTTTCTTTGCTCCTTTAATCTAAAATAAGACATTATTATTTTTCTCTCTTTTTGTGTGTTTTACAATATTTTAGACAAATTCAAATAGCTATTGTATTGTATATTTATGATTATTTAATAAATATGGTTACAATTAAAGCAGTTGTGTGATTTAAGTTCTGATTTCATATTATTGTTACTTTATTTTCACAGGACTACCGGTGTCACAAGTTTGGCATAGAGATTCTCTTGTTCTAAGATACAATTCCATACAGTTTCCGAAATATTCTACAATAATTGATTCTTAAGGTTGGCTGACATTTTTATTTCCCTGTTAAGTCATGCTAACGTGAAAAGACTTAAAATGGGAAAAAAATATTGATTGTGATTGTAACACTTTTGCAGATTACATGATACAGATTAAGCAACGGAGCTCACATACAAATACAGTTTTAAATTATATAAGGCTACTTAAAATCAACTATCTCCGCAAACAAACGGGGTGCTCAACCCAAAAGGAACCTGGTCTAGAGGCACGGCTTACAGTACTCTCTTACAATAATGAACAAAGCGTTATGGGTGTGCAGAGGTTATACCTCGGGACGCGATAGCTAAGTAATAGCTATATTCAATCAGGTACCTAACAGATATTTAGACTAACTGCCTGCTGAAAGAGAGCACCGAGCCGTTTTCATGGAGCATAATAAGATAGCTAGTTATAGATCACAATTTATTATTGGGTACATAAGAGACACTTTAGTATGAAGCACAATATCTTCCATTTGGGTGTATTCCAATTAGTTACAAACCTCAGCTGATAAGTTGATACAATCAATTTACTCAATCGAGAAGAATTAGCATGGAGTAGTGGCCTTTGGATTTAGCTACAATGAGGTCATTAGTAACTTTGTATAAGAGCAGTCTCAGTAGAGTGGAGAGTGCGGAAGCCAGATTGAAGAGGGTCAAGGAGAGAGTTAGAATTGAGGAAGTGAGACATACAGGTAAAAACAAGTCTTTCCAGAAGCTTTGCGGAAAAAGGGATATGAGACAAAAGTTAGGGGGGAGGATGGGTCAAGAGATGTTTTGTTCAGTATAGGTACTACAGTAGAATGTTTAAGGTCAGCAGGTACAAAGCCAGAAAAGAGAGAGCAGTTAAAGAGGTGTGTTAAGGAAGGCACAAGACAAGGGAAGAGAGATCTGATAAGGTGAGATGGGACAGGATCGAGTGGGCAAGTGGTGGGGCGAGAGGAAAGGTGAAGCGCAGCCAACTCTTGTTCAGTAGCCTGGGAGAAAGTCTGTAGGATAGAAAAGGCATGATCTACGTGTGGTTGAGAAAACGAATGACAAGGTGGGGAGAATTCCTAGCTGTTCAAACTTGCATGCAAAGCTATTGGTTGTAAGGTTAGTTTGAGGGATGTCCACAGCAGGGCGAAGAAGAAAGTTAAAGGTGTCAAAGAGACCCCTGGGATTGCGGGAGCATGAACTAATGAGAGAGGAAAAGTATGACTGTTTGGCGAGGGCAAGGGCTGTGCTGTATGAACACAATATGGAACTATAATGGAGATAGTCTGCCTAGGTGCGAGTCTTCCTCCAGGAGCGTTCAGCACAATGGAAGTATCTTTGCAGGTAGCGTGTTGATTTAGTATGCCAAGGTTGGGGGCGTGTCCTCCTCGAGGTGCATGTTTGGAGCGGGGCTGCAGCATTCAAGGCCGAGGTGAGGGTAGTGTTATATGTGGAGATGGCCAGTGAGGGACAGGAGAGGGAAGGGATGGATAGCAGTTGTAAATCAATATCAGCTGACAGCTGCTAGAGGTCAGTAGAGTTGAGGGGGGGTTAGGCTGAGGTTGTTGGGTGAGGGGGTGCTTGAGACCAAATGAGAAGAGGTGGCGATCAGAGAGAGGAAATGGAGTGTTGCTTATATTAGATATTAAGTACATCTAAAAATAAAGTATGCTATGAATGTTGAATTCGTTCTTCAAGCCGCATTCCTACACATCTTGAGTCAGACACATAGTGATTAGGTATAAATTAGTTGAAATTATTCCAATCTGGGTATTCTAGGATTCTGTATCATATTTGAACCAAGGTAAAACATATTTTAACAATTGACCAATAGTTGACAGTGAAATTGCAATTATACTCAAATTTAGGTAGACTTCTAAATTTAGTTCTCTCTCTAGGTAAAACTTTACCCCTCCCCTCACCCCTCTCCCCTCACCCCTCACCCCCCATAAATATAAAAAGTCTGGATTAGCTCCATTCTCTTCCTTCATCCCATATGTGGGAAGTGAGGGGTTATGTATTGTACCTAACATTTCCTTTCTTTACATAGCTGTAAAAAATAATATATTTTTACTCATCTCCAGCATAAACATTCTATGTCCATACTTTCTTTATCTTCTACCAACTGAAATCTGTGTCCTTTAAAATAAAAATAGAAAGCTGTTCCCCTCAGCTATGTAATATTGTAATATTATAACATCCTTTCTACCCATCTTAAAGACTACAATGAATAACTCATTGCTGGACACCTAGTAAATGTTGTTAAACTCTTATGGACTATCCATATAATACCTTGATACGTTGCTGTGGAGATCATAGATATTCCAGTTTTCATCAATGGACTCATGTAAATTTGAAGCTTATGTAAACATATTACAATTTCAATTCATTATGAACAGTTATTCTTTGCAGAGCACAAAAAGGAGAAAATGGGAAAATGATATATTTTTTTAATCTTAAACACAAGTGACTGAGATTGTGTCAGGTCCCCACCCTGCTGTTAACTCACCTCTCGCTTCCACGCCTTGTCCCTCCTTTCCCTCTGTAGGATGCCAGCCTGTGAAGTGTGCTGGTTCAGTTGCAACTCTCCCTGAAATCTGCTCTTCCGACGTCTGGAGTAATTCGCATGGCATCCGGTAGGATGCTGCGATTCATGACCTGACTCAGTTGATGTCCAATTCGGAGGGTTGCAATTCGATCCTCATGCTGTGGGTTCCATAAGTGCACATGCACTTAGTCATGTGCATATTAAAGAGGAGGGAGAGTTCCTGGCAGGGGATGTGTGTTCGTACTATGAGTATGATGTGGGGAACAGTGTACTTCTCCTCTGTATAAGTAGACTGCTCTTCCAGTCTTCCCTGCACAGTGTTACTGTGCTCTTTGTTCATACAAGTTGTTTATTTTTGCTCCTGCTTTACAAACAAATTGTCTTTTGGTATTTGACCGTTGGCCAGTTATCTGTTTCTGAACCTGTGCTGCCTGATCTGATCACTTTCTTTCTCATGCTTGTGTCACATCATGCCATGTTCTGCGGAGATGTCTGGCTTTGGCTTCTGGTATCCAGTACTCTTTTTACAATTCTTGTCTAGTCTTTCTTGGTTTTTCTGGTTTTCTATTCTATGTCTGGTTTTTCTGGGTTCATTCCTGTAATCTGTCCCTGGAATTCCCAGTCTCCAGGTTTCCTTTAAATGTTTGTTTTATGTTGCCACACCTGTTTGCTTTCCATCATTTCTTTTGTTTCAGTCTGGACCTGCAGCAGTGTTTCAACTCTCTGCCCTTTCTTGCAGGTAAGTGCTATTATGGTTTAGTATGGTTCTTTTAGCGAACATTAGGCAGTGTAGGACCTGCCAAATATGGGGTACATTGGCGTTGTGGCAGGCTTATGCAATGTATGATCATATAATGTAACTAAATCCCCATACTTTTCACATATAGTGCTTAGTTATGTCTCCTCTTGCCTATTATATCTTGTCATGTTTTATTTTGTAATCCCAGTCCATGTATAGTCCTGTCTTGCCCCTGTTTAGTTAATGTTCCCTTTATGTATTGTGAACATGTTCTGGGTTTAGCTTTCTATCCTTCTCTGGTCCTGGGTTCTACTAGTTCTGTCTTGTTTTCATGTTTGGTGCCTCTCCTATACTTGCCTTGTTTTCTGTACTGGATACATTCTTGCTGGAAAGCCTCCCTATTCAGCTCCTGGGAGGTCTGCCTATCATCTAGCTCCTGGGACCCGCTGTAACTGCATCAGGGTTCTGGTATGTGGCCGCACAAACGCTGGTGCTCAACACCAGAGGGCATGTGGTTACCCTGCACCAGGCCCTGATAAATCCACTTCCACGCTGGAGACTCCCAACTTCTCAGTAGGCACTCAGGGGTCCCGGTTTCCGGACCACCACCCGTGACAGCTTGCTGGTACCTCACCTAGATTTCCACTCAGCATTCTTATATATACTCTCGCTACTATTTTACCCTTGTCACTCTGAGATTTGCCAATCAGGCTGATTGTTATATTTTGTTATTCATTTCCCTTGTAGTAATTTTTTAATTTTACTTGTTTTTGTTGTGTTGGAACTTTGAGCTTTGTTTATATTTTTAAAGATGCTTATTTCAGTGGGCATTGGGATTAAAAACAGCTGCTGGCAGTGGGATTTGGCAACACAGAATTTGTGTTCATATAGAGGGAAGACATCTGAATTAGCCAGAGAAATGAGTATACACATGTTCCTTTCTTCATTATATCAGCCAATCACATGATGTACATTGAGCGAGGAAACCCTGGGTTATTTTTGGGTATTGAGGTTTCCATGATCCATCACGTATTTGTTAGTTAAGTCTCAATTAAACTACTACTGTTAGTTGATGCTCAACATATAATCCTCCCTTAATGGTTTATCAGGAAGACGAATACTCTCACATGCAACAAATTATCATTTTTTAAAACAAAACTATTTCCATCTGAATCATCATCAACTTGTCCTCCTGTCTAAACTGACACATAAATAGACATCAGCCAAGTAAACGTAGATAGAGTGATTGATCTCATGATTTACAATCTATCTATTGCCATACATAAATAAAAAAAATACTACCTAACTGTCTTCGTGGCTGCAAAAAAATATGAATCAATAGATGTAATTATCATTAGCTAAAAGCAAAATAAATCACTCTAGGTTTATGACAACATTCAAACATATTTTTTTGTTGTTGAAGAATTGCCTATAACATTTGAGATGTTACCTTTGACTACACTGCATGAATCATCTATAACTTGCATCTTCAGACTCTTTCTTGTAAATTAAGAAAGAACATTTAGCAAATATGTATGTCTAACTAAACAAGACATAACAATTATAGGTAACGCTCTAGTATTACCAAATGCCTGCATAGCCTGTTTTGTACACATATAGTTCAAGTGATACAATTCAAAGCAGAAAATGCAATTATTTTTACTCAAATTCTGTATGCACTATAAAAAATAGATGTGATATGCTTATAGGAAACTATCAAAGTTGTCATGGTAACTGCAATGGTAAAATATTCAAACCACTAGTATATTGTAATATGTAAATCGCCTTATGTGAATGTATCATTTTACCTATTTATTCATTTTTCTTCTACTTAAAGATACCCATGTGTGCTATTTTTCCAGTGCTATTATTATTAATTATTTATTACACACAATGACATTCCATAGCAGTGTAATATTGTTAAATTCAGGGGTTTTACCATATTTGAAATGGAACCTAAAAAAATGTAATATTCCGTCTTGATGATAACTAGGTTTACACCGGAAGACAATTTTACAGTGAAATTATTATTATTATGTACTTTCACAGAAGACGAGTGAATATACTTGTAGATTTGGTGGTAATCATTGCAGTACTACAAGATTTATTCATTAAATATCTCCATTTCTACATAGATTTACATTTTCCAACTCGGTTATTTTGTCCTAAACAGGATAAACTAGGAGGTTTGTTCTTGGAGAAAATGAAAACAAGAGAACTTAATACATAACTAAGCGCAGTTCACTTTAACATTGTACTTTATTAAATAATTCTAAAATTAGGTGTATCCTAATATCATTGTATCATTAAAAGCAGAGAGTAAACATAATACACACCGCCATGCCACTCCAAATGTGATCATATATAACTAAAAGTTAGCTTTAGGTGATGCATTTTCCAATTATAAGGATATGAAACAATTAGAAATTCCTGTCTCTATCCTTTCTCCATAATGAGAATTTACCTATTGTTCTCCTTTATGATGTAGAATAGTTACATACGCTGAAAAGAGACATGTGTCCATCAAGTTCAGCCTTCCTCACTTAGTATTAAATTGTTTCCTATTCCTTGCCACTTCTAGAAAGAAGATATGCTGTATTGTATTTAGGGGTATGTACATAAAAACAATAATTAATATTCCTTTCTTTACTTATAATTATGTGTTACAATTTTTGAACAAATTTGAACTTTCCCTTATACACTACATTATTGAAGTATATATAGTATTCAGTTAATGTATTCATGTTAGATGTATTTTGATAGTGTTTGAGTCAAAAATATGACTCTAGCAGTATAATAACTCTTGGCTGTCATTGTTAAACAAATAGTTTTCGATTTCATTCTTTAAGGAAGAGTGGAAGTGTGTATCATGCAAGAAATAGTCATTTAGATGCCAAGGGTTGCAAAGTCTGGATCTAAAGTGGTCTTTAATTGTGATATGTAAGGGGCATGATCTGAACATAGAATGTCCAATATTCCACTGCATTGATGTATGGGCCGTGCATTAAGCACAAGTCAATTCTAAAGTGCGTTTGTGTATCTGACACAACACCTAGAGATGTCCTACTCAGGGCTCATTACTTTCATGCAAAATAATTAATTGTGAAGAACAGAGTAAATGTTTGGGACAGCGATGCCTTTGTACCCTATCTAAGTAGAGGAGATCCAATGTCAACTTCTTGAAGGGACCATGAACGTATTTCTTTAACTCTGCTGCCGTCACAGACTCCTGGACTTCACATAGTCTAATATTGTTGCTCCTTTAAATTTCCTCTATGTCTGGGATTTTTGGCTCACATATTTCTAATTGCTGCTCCAATAATTGCACTTTATCTGCCATGCTATTGTGTACCTCTGCGAATTTGCTCAGTTTATATTCCACATGCTATCAGTTAAGCATCCATCTTGAACGGCTTCCAGTCATGCCCCTATAAAGCTGTTTTGGTGTATAGATCATACAGTCTCACTGCTCAGTTCCCTTCCACTTAGGAGTTAAATCACTTTGTTTGTACAGTTCTAGTCATACCTCCCTGCATGTGACATAGAGAGCCTTTCTAAGCACTTCCTGTAAAGAGAGATCTAATATTTAAACTTCCTTTGTTGCACAGTCTGCTTTATTAACAATTTTTCATCTCCTTCCCTGTTAATTTAGATAGCAGTTAACATTTGATTGAATTTTTTTTTCATGAGTCTCAACCAGGGCTGCATAAACAGAAACAAAAGTAATGTACTTTGTTTTTTGTCCCTATATAATTCTTGAATTACGGCAGATAATTGAGCAGTGAGATTGCAGGGTCATGATCTATACCCCAAAACTACTTCATTAAGCTAATGTTGTTTTGGTGCCTATAGAGCCTATAGCCTATACCTTTACCAGAGATATCATACAAGTGAATGATAGTAGTAGTTGTAGTTTAATGCAGAAATAATACCTGAATTTGAGTGGAATGTAAATTTATTATACATGCCATGTTATTTATCTAATTTCTGGAGACATATAAACTTATTTCGTATTGCTATTTTAATGTCATATATATACTTTTCACAGCAAATTACACATAATCACACCATAGACTAATCTTGATAATATATCCATTTTCTGTCTTTACTATGTTAGCATGTTCATTTTTTTTTTCAATGTTTTTTTTTCATCGCCATATTTTACTTGGTTAGCACTGCTATTATATTCCTATTAACTTCATCAATCCAGATTATTTCAAGAACTGTTTCTAGAAATTGAATGTGCTTACACTATTTCAGATCAGATCTGTATGAAGCTATTGTGTGTTTAATACAATCTGATTGTGAGATTATATTTATTGTTCAACATTACCCTTTAGGTGCAAAAATAAAAACTGAAATAGAATAAAATGTACCTTAACTACAATTACATAGAAAAGACATTAGATAGTCTATAAAAATGTAGGGTTAAAATCCTCTGGTTCTAGTTAATGTATTAAAATTGTAGCAAGCAATGTTACATTGTATCTTCGTAACTGAATTCATATATATGATTAATGATGCAATAATTTGTTTTGTTAATATTCTATCCTTTCCTCCCTTCCTGTGTTTGCCATAACATCCTTTGTTACCATGTACATGAAATGGCTGATACTAAACTCTTCAGCTCAGTAAGGGGATAGGATCAAATAAACATTATTTAAAGCGTTCAGTCCTATACACACTATTCTGAAAACTATGTTATTAGACAACTGTGCTGACAATTAAACCAGGAAGCTTTTATATTTCATAGAAGATAATTTTTAAATATATTATATAACATTATTTACCTCTTAAATAAAATTGTTGTTTCTCTTATAAAAAAATATATACTGCCAGGCAACTTTTATGCTTCCAAAAGAAAAAATAATGATGTGTATGGCGTATAAATGAACATTTAAGTGCCTCTATGTGCAAATCATAGTTAGTAAACTGTCTACATCATTGCAGAACTATTAACACACCTAAAGTGCAATGCTATTTCAAAAATGTGCAAATTTAGTTGTTATAGCTGCAATCGCTACATATTACAGTGTTCACAAAACTTTACAAATCGTGTCTCAGCAGTTGTTATGCGCAGAACTTACAATCATCTATAATACTTAAAGAAACACTATAGGCACCCAGACCACTTTTGAAGTGGTCTTATAACAGTTTGTTGAAGTTTGCTTTATAACAGTTTGTTGAAGTGGTCTTATAACAGTGACCCTATGGCACTTAGCGCTGAAATATCATTTTATTGCAGTTCCAGAGAAACCAGACAGGCGTAAGAGGCACTTCCTGCCTGTTAACGGTCTTTTCGTCCGGTAACTGACACTGGACGTCCTCACGCTGTGCATGAGGACACCCAACTATTTCCCCATAGGAAAGCATTGATTCAATGCTTTCCTAGGTGGAGAGCTAATGCATGCACGGATGTTACAGTGCCCACGGGGGAGAGAACCAAGAAGCCATCTTGTAAGTAGCAAACGGAGAGCACAGCAGCAGCAGCCCCTGGTCCCTGCCAAATGTAAGTGTATAATATTATCTTTTTCTCCCTGTCAATAGCCCCAGTGACAGCTTGAGGGCTGGTTAAGTGAGAGAATTTACTGAAATATATAATTAATATATGTAAAGCCAGAGAATCCCAGCTGCAAACAGCTCTAAAAAATTCTGCAATTCAAAACGAGACTACCCAATTCAGTACCACGCCACACACACTTCAAAAACAATAGGTGTCTCGTTCCTTTTCCACTCCTCCATCACCATCGAACGAATACACGCAAAACAAGATAGCCAGGGACGCAACATTATTCTGCACTGTAAACTAAATGAGACACTATACACCCTGGTGCAGTGGTGTATCCTGGTTTTGTGCTGCCCTAGGCAGGACAAAACTCAGGCACCCCCCCCTCCCCCCGCGCCACCCCCACCCAACCTTTCCCCCCGCCCCGCATTCTAAATACACACACAAACACACTCACCAGCAGACACAAACTAGCAGACACACACACTCACTGACATAAACACACACTAACAGACACACACAGTCACACACTAACAGACACACACACACACTAACAGACACACACACACACACTAACAGACACACACACACTAACAGACACACACACACACACACACTAACAGACACACACACTGACACACACACACTGACACACACACACTAACAGACACAAACACTAACAGACACACACACTGACACACACTAACAGACACACACACAGACACACACTAACAGACACAGACACACACTAACAGACACAGACACACACTCACCCACCCACATTAACACATTTTTTTTTAAATTTATTTTTAACACATTTTTTTTAATTTTTTTTAACACATTTTTTTTATTTATTTTTAACACATTTTTTATTTATTTTTTTTAACACGTTTTTTCAAATTTATTTGTAACACATTTATTTTAAATTTATTTTTAACACAATTTTTTTTTTATTTAACACCCCCCCCCAGCCTCCTTACCTTTGGGAATGCTGGGGAGGGGGGTGTCTCTTCCTCCCTGGTGGTCCAGTGGCTGCTGGGTGATCGGGCGGCAGTGGCTGCTGGGTGATCGGGCGGCACTGCCTGGCGGGCGGGCGGCTGGCCGGCGAGGGAGCACTTCCCCTGAGCTGTCTGCTCAGCTCCCTCGCCAGCCTCAGAGTGAGGCTGGGAGCCGGAATATGACGTCATATTCCGGCTCCGCCTCCCAGCCTCACTCTGCGGCTGGCGAGGGAGCTGAGCAGACAGCTCAGGGGAAGTGCTCCCTCGCCGGCCGCCCGCCGCCCGCCAGGCAGTGCCGCCCGATCGCCCAGCAGCCCGCCGGCATGTCTGTTAGCCGCAAGGCTAACAAGACATTTGCCTTGGGCATTTGGGGGCGGCTTTTTTTGCCGCCCCCTGGAAAATGCCGCCCAAGGCAAATGCCTTGTTTGCCTCGCGGCTAATACACCCCTGCCCTGGTGGGAATCTACGTCCCCAACACGCACCAGCGGAATTTTCTCCACAAGGTTCTCTCTAAATTAACCCCTCTACAAACTGACTCACTCGACCACAGACACTACCAAGTCTACAACTCGACCACAGATACTACCTTACCCAAAACCTCACTGCGACATAAAGCACTCAAAAACACCTATGACATTTGGCGTGCACTCCATCCGAACAACAGAGGTTACTCTTTCTTTCTACTCACTGGTACACAAGACACATTCCCGCATAGATGTAATTCTAGCATCAAGCAGACTGTTGCCACACATACAAATCTTCACAATGGGGGACACACTGTGGTCTAACCACAGTCCTGTCACCCTGGACCTTCATGATGCATTCAAATTTAGAGGCCAAATCCCCTGGCATCTCAAAGATCTCCTTTTGCAAAATTAACAATTACGATCACAATTGACAAGAAATTTGCAAGAATATTTCCAACAAAATGAGACCGCTGATGTCACCCCACCCAGGGTATGGCAGGCCCACAAAGCCATACTGAAAGGCTTAATAATCAGTCATGCCTCACACATACAATGAACTAACAACTCAAATTACTTAACATTATTAAGGAAACTCAGACATGATACAAATGACCACCTTGCTCAACTGTCCATTGCTCTTCAGGATGCTATAAACGCCACTACAAAACAAATACATGAAATACTCATCTCCAAAACAATAGCCACACTACATAAGCTGAAGCAAAGAACATATACTCAAGGAAATAAAGCAAGCAAGATTCTCGCCTCCATGCTGCGCCAGAAACAAGCCCAATCCAAGATCCCATACTTAGTCTCACAGACTGGAGGAAAAATCTTAAAGCCTCAAGAGATCAGCAATGCTATGGCTAAATACTACCACACACTTTATAACTTACAAGATCCAACCACACACCAACCAACACAGAAATAAATAAATGAATTCCTAAGCCCCTGGCATGGATACCTACAAATCTACGCAAACACACTTGCAAACTACTACTCACAACAGAAATAATCTTAAAAATCTGGGACACAAATAGGCATGTTATGCACAAGGAGAACTAGGTATCCTCGGCCTATCAATCGAAGCCTTTACGGCACTCATCCCCAACTTCAACCACAAACTCTGGCAAATGGTAGGGATCACCACTCTAAGCCAAATTACTGACACACAAAAACTCTTACCATATGACACTCTGAAACCAAAGTACAACCTTACAAACCTGGCATATTTCCTATATCTCCAGATAAAATCCTGGGTGGGGCAACACTGCCCACTTCAACAATAAAATGTAAATGGACATGAGCTGACAGAGGTGGAAAACATTCGCTTACACAAGAAACCACCTGAAAAACTCATCTCCCTGCTCTATTCCAAACTACAGGAACAACAAAAACACATGATTCCTACATTCATCTCAGCATGGGAGAGGGAACTTTAAAGACCATTGGACAAAACACAATGGGCACAAGCATCCAAGCTAGTAATAAGCTATGCAAGTCTCACATCAAAACCACAAGAAAGGTACTTCATAAGTGGTTTATCATCCCAGCGCACATGCATCACGCTGATAAGACAAAATTGGCCTTATGCAGGAGATGTCAAACTACCATAGGCACAATGTTACACATATTCTGGTCATGCAACGCTCTGCACTCCTATTGGAGCCATATCACAAAACTTGTTTACAACTGCACCAAAGTCACGCTCCCACTGAGATCAGAGACCTTCCTATTCCTTCTTCTCCCCTCAAAAATACCCAAAAGTGCACAATACCTTATATAACACATCATTGTCACAGCCCTGATGGCAATTAGCAAATCGTGGCTTTTCAACCAGGCACCACCACTTAAACTACTTCACCAGGCGATAGACACTACGAAATTCTGTGAACGCCACGCCAGAGACAGCAAAAATGACAAAACCTTCTGGCAAAATGCATGGGTGCTGTGGGACAAATTTATGAAAGACAATCAAAAGCACTTACACTGAGCAGACAACTCCACACTCTGTCCATATCTCGACAGCTCTGTCCATATCTGACAGCTTTGGCTTCAGAGAAGACTGTACAAATTTGAAATGTATGATTCCGAATGCGCAATCCCAGTTTACCTAGCCCTCTGTTACCTTTGAGCCTTTGACGAACTTCAGGTTACACCTACTTAGGGCAACAACAGCCCCATGGACAACTCAAGGTACTATCAAAGACCAAGCAAGGAACAATGCAATCTCACCCTGGTCCCCCCTCACTCCCCCTCTCCTCCTGTTTCCTCCCCCACCAATAAACTCTTCGATAACATGTTTTGAGTTACTAAATATCAATGCATACACTGATATTACTCAAAACCTACTTTCTGGGTGTCCTGCGTGACTCAAGAGACAATGTAAATTTCTTCAGCTGTGTGTTTGAAAACAAATAAATAAAAAAAACAACAACAAAACACTGGAATTCAGTTCTGCAAACAACTCTTTAAATATGCATTTAAATGCCTGTAAGTAGATTGAGGTGTGAGCAGGGTTAAATCCAAGCTCACACCAGAAAAGTCAGGTATTAATAGATTTCTGGGCTCTGCTCTGTCAGCTGGAGCCATTGTTGTGGCCCCAGAAGTTTTGATGAGCTACATGCCAATGCTGGAAGTCAGCTTAGCATGTAGCTCCTTCTATAAGCATGTAAATGCCTCTAACTAGATTGCATTGTAAGCAGGGTTAAATAACTTCTCACACCAGTTAACCTAGGTTTTAATAAACCTGGGGCTCAGCCTTTGTGAGCTGGGGTCATCTTTATCATGCACAACTCAGATTGAAATTGGCATGCAGCTCAATCAAAGGGGATTAAAAACCCCATATGCAGCAATGTAGTATGAGCAGGGTTATATCACTACTCACAACAGAAAATTCAGGCGTCAATGGATAACTAGAGATTCCATCTGTCAGCTGGGGACATTTTTAGTGGCCCCAGGCTTTTGATGCAGTGTTTTGTCAGCTGCCCAGCACTGATCTCAATGCATTGGACATACTATAATTAATGAAAGGGGTAGGAAGCTGTCATACTGAAAATTGCCAGTAGATGGTAGCAACATACCACTCTGTTTATCAGAACTGATATTAGCAGAGATACATATTTGAGATTAAAATTTAATTAGGGATTACAGTTATGGATAAAGATTAGGTTTATAATAAATATTTTTATTTAAAATGGGTTTAGAATTAATTTTAGGATTGGGATTATGTTTCAGATTAGGGTTCAGACTTGGATTGAGATTACGGTCAGCAAGGAAATCCGTCTGCTAAAATCCACAAAGGGAATTCCTCTGCTGACACTATTTCTAACACTATTTACATGGTTGAGATTGAGATTATGGTTAAGTTTATATTTAGGGTTCAGTATAGAATTAGGGTATGGGTTAGGATTAAAGTTTATTAGATTCAGGGTTAGATGTAGAATTAGGATTTGTTTTAGCATTCGTATTAGCACAAACTTTGACATAAACTGGTTAAAATTTGGCAAATGTTTAAGGCACAATATACACCATATAAAATACCCTGGACTGCTGTAATGCCCCAAAATTAGCCATAAATCCATCAAATTCGTCTATCAAATTTTAACTGTAAAAGCTGAAATGGTCAGATATCTTATATGACGCTGTAGTTTCACATGATAGTGGCAGGGGCATACATTGGGGTTATCACTCAGTTATGTACTCAGAAGTTGTAGCTGAACACATTATGAGGATTTGCACAGTAGTAGCACACATCAGATTTCCAAAATAGACAATTAAAAAGAACTTCTTATATGTGTATATATTACAAATCTGAAATATTGCTACAATATTTAGCAGAGATTGACTATTAAATTGCTATATAAATACTGTCAACATACTCCTAGCTAAATAGCTTGTTTAATTGCTACAAATACATAATCTGTAAATATCCATTTTTTTGTGTGACAATTGTGTTTCTGTGATGGCTTAAGCTTATAAGTAGTGATGTCCCGAACGGTTCGCTGGCAAATAGTTCCTGGCGAACATAGCAGGTTCGCCTTCGCCACGGATGGCGAACATATGCGATGTTCGGTCCGCCCCCTATTCATCATCATTGAGTAAACTTTGACCCTGTACCTCACAGTCAGCAGACACATTCCAGCCAATCAACAGCAGACCCTCCCTCCCAGACCCTCCCACCTCCTAGACAGCATGTAATTTAGATTAATTCTGAAGCTGCATTCATCTTTTTTTTTTCTTTTTGTGTGTGTTTCTGTTTATTATACATTATTCAACATAGCCAGTAACCTGTGTTTATTATACATTATCCTCCCATAGCCAGTAACCTGTGTTTATTATACATTATCCCTTCCATAGCTAGTAAACTGTGTTTATTATACATTATCCTCCCATAGCCAGTAACCTGTGTTTATTATACATTATCCCCCCATAGCCAGTAACCTGTGTTTATTATACATTATCCTCCCATAGCCCGTAACCTGTGTTTAATATACATTATCCCTCCATAGCCAGTAACCTGTGTTTATTATACATTATCCTCCCATAGCCCGTAACCTGTGTTTAATATACATTATCCCTCCATAGCCAGTAACCTGTGTTTATTATACATTATCCTCCCATAGCCCGTAACCTGTGTTTAATATACATTATCCCTCCATAGCCAGTAACCTGTGTTTATTATACATTACCCCCCCCATAGCCAGTAACCAGTGTTTATTATATATTATCCCTCCCATAGCCAGTAACCTGTGTTTATTATACATTATCCTCCCATAGCCAGTAACCTGTGTTTATTATACATTATCCCTCCATAACCAGTAACCTGTGCTTATTATACATTATTCCCCCCCCCATAGCCAGTAACCTAAAGATTACTTAGTATTAGTAAATAATATGCCCCTACTCGCTATACCGCTATTACACAGCGTGGGAAAATTCCAAAGAACTTTCCCACGCTGTGTAAAATGACAAAGAGCACTCTGATTGGCTTAAACCAGCCAATTAGAGTGTTCTTAGCCTAATTGCAGGGCGGGGCAAGACTTTATAAGCCTTCCCCCGCCCTGCGTAGCTCAGTCTGCGCGGAGCCCTCCATGGGTGAAGATGGATTCTTTTTTTGCGCTCGTTGTTTTCTTTTTCGTCAGGTTTTTTTTTTGCGCTTGGGTTTTTATTTTTATTTTAAGTTCGTCGGGTATGATGGCTTTTTATTTGGCCTTTTTTGGGGCTGAAAAATGAAGATTTTAGAAAAAAGAAGATGTCAAATGGTAAGTTTAATTTTTTTTACAGGTTAGTTATTTTATTCCCCCCTCACTATTTTTAGGGTGAGGGGGGTAGGTAGGGGATAGTTTGATTTGGGTTGGGGGGGGGGGTGACTAGGGGCTTGGGACCCCTAGTCACCTTGATTGGGGGGGATTTTCATTTAGGGCCCCCACCCGCCGCTCAGGGGTGGGGTCCGGGGGGGACAGTAGGTCCCCCCCACCATTCTTATCTAGGGCCCAAACCCACTGCTCAGGGGTGGGGGCCCTGGGGAGGACAGTAGGTCCCCCCTCTCTTTATTTAGGGCCCCCACCCACCGCTCAGGGGTGGGGGCCAGGGGGGGGAGGACAGTAAGTCCCCTCTTATTGTTTTTTAGGGCCCCCACCCACCGCTCAGGGGTGGGGGCCAGGGGGGAGGACGGTAGGTTCCACCCCCCCACCATTCTTTTTTTTTTATATTCTTTATTTTTGGAGTGCAGCAGAAACAAACATTGCGTGACCATGACATATAGTTAAGCTACATTATAAGTGATTACAGGCTTCAAGTATAAACACCGTATGTCAAAAGAAACTGCACATATTTTTTGGTTGAAAATGTAAAACATGAATTAGTTGCTGCTCCAGCATTTACATACATGCTTATTATACCATGGCAAGATGGCCAAGCATTGTACATCACTTTGGTGAGGTCTGAGACATGGCTTGCTAAGGACTAGCATTAATACAGGCTATAATAACAGGCTAATGAAGGCGTAATTAAGTACAAGCTGTTATTACCACTGGGAGAACAGGCCCTGCTGCAGAAATGATCGGTGCACTTTCACTAAGTAAAATAAGGTAAAACAATTTAAAGTGAAAATAATGTAAAATGATGTGGCTGGCAGAGGCTTAGCAGAGGCCCACTGGCTGAGCTGAGTTAAACTGAGGGCACAACATTTGGTAGGTGTCTAACATTTTACATCGGTATCATTTTATTATAATAAAGACATCAGGCCACAGTTCTATGCTGACAGGTGGCTGGCAAGAGTATAAGGTTTAAGGACAGAACTGCAGCTTTGCAGTGGGAGATAAGATGGTCACCTCAAGGGCCCTTGCGGCCGAATTCTAGTTCGTTGGTGAGGTCAGTTTATCGGTGGTGCTGGATCTCGCCTGTGTAGTCTCCAAATTGCGCATAGGAAAAACATCCATGTGAGGCTCTGCTCTGCCAGTGTCCTCTGTGTGCCTCTCGATCTACTGCTGCATGCTGCATGCCGGCTTTCCGGTGTGCATTGCGGCTTTTTCAGCAGGGGTGTGCGGCGCTTTGTGTTGGAGACCAGTTCTCTTCTCAGCTGAAAGGTAGGGTTTTGCTGGCTCGTTGTGCCCTCTTCGCTTCGCCGGCTTCTGGCCTGCTGAGATGCTGCAATGCTGTCAGGCTTGTGCGAGGAATATCCCTTCCCTCTGCCATTAGCGCACATGGCGTCCGCCATTTTGGATGAGGTGCAGAGGTCGCCGATCAGGGTGGTCTTGTTACTGGGCCTTAATTGTGTTGTAGCGGTCGGTGTCCCAAGGCAAGGACCGGGATCACCCCCCCGGCCCAGAGGGGGGGGGAACAGGGCCGGTTCCACTCTGCTCTGGGCCCTCAGGTCATGCGTTGTTAGGCGGGATAGTGGGGCAGCGGCTGTCCGCCCCACTCACCGCCGGAGTAGGGCCCATCTGGGGTTTCAAAGATTCATCCTCCAGGGGACTGTAGCTCAAGGAACCAGCCTCTCCCCGGATCCAGTGCCTCCTTTGGGCCGCTGGTCATTGCTGTCGGTCAGCTTGTAAGTTGAAATTCGTTGTTTTAGGGCTTAAAGTTTAGAAAATAGCAGGAGCTGTTCATTCTTGTGACCGTCCAGCTCGGCGGTCTGGCCCCGCCCCCCCCACCATTCTTATGGCGGGGGGAGGACAGTAGGTCCCCCTCCTCTCTTTATTTAGGGCCCCCACCCACCGCTCAGGGGTGGGGGCCGGGGGGGGGAGGATGGTAGGTCCCCCCCACCATTCTTATCTAGGGCCCCCACCCACCGCTCAGGGGTGGGGGCCGGGGGCCGGGGGGGAGAACATGCATCAACTATGTAATTTTCCATGGGAGTTTTGCCATGGATCTCCCTCCGGCATGCCACAGTCCAGGTGTTAGTCCCCTTGAAACAACTTTTCCATCACTATTGTGGACAGAAAGAGTCCCTGTGGGTTTTAAAATTTGCCTGCCTATTGAAGTCTATGGCGGCTCGCCCGGTTCGCCCGTTCGCGAACATTTGCGGAAGTTCGCGTTCACGAACCGAAAATTTTATGTTCGCGACATCACTACTTATAAGACAAACACAACTAATTCTAAACTTGCTGCAAATTAAAATTTAATTTTACTTCTTATATTTGGTGGCCTGCAACTACCAAAATAACCTGTAATATTAGACTTATTACGTAAACTATAATTCAGGACCAATAAACAAATGTATTTGGAATTACTTGTCATACGCGACACTAAGTTTACAAACAGTATTATTGGCAAAACTGTGAATTTTTTTTTTTTTTTTTTGTCAAAAATTATATATGTATATGTTACATGAAAATAAAGCCTGTTCTCTCCTTTAATAAATGATATATATTTATGATGCACTTGACAAGAAACCCTTAAATTATGGCGTAACAAACCTATAGTTCAAATTCTATATATTTAGTATTGTTATTTTTGGTATATATCAGCAGGGGAGGGCTGGCAGCCTTAGGCCTGGGGGGCAAAACCAGTCAAGTGGCCCATTGCGCCACCAAATCAGTTCACCATCCATGCCCACCTTTTTCTGGTTTTATAACGGATATTGATGTTATGCTAATCAGTAGCTCTTTGCCATACCTGCTCCTTCACGGCTCTGACTTTCAATGTTGTCAGAGCACAGGCTGAGAATCTCTGAGCCTGTGCTCTGACTCACTAACTGAGCGCTGGAACCACGAGGGAGAGGATATGATCTGACTGCACCTACTGCTGGTGCGCACCAGTGGACCACCAGCGAATCGTTTAAATTAAATATGCTGGTGTACCCAACTTGTGAGCTGTGTTGGCCGCCGGGCGCCTCTGTTGTCATGGCACCCTGCGTGACCGCACAGCTTGCCCACCCCAACGGCTGGCCCTGCTGACACACACTGATGTTACTACTTAGACATCCCTCAATATTAATACAGAGATGAGAGTAAACACCAATAAACTGTGGAAACAGAGCTGATCCCCCCAAATTTATAAAGGTTTGCTTAGAGGATTTATTCAAGATTAAATCATGCCTCCTCCTCTCTCGCCCATGCGCTGCTCTGTAGGCTGGGAGGAAATGAAGAGTAATCACAGTCTCCCAGCACAACGCCACCTGTGGCTGCATGGGGAACAGCTGTTTAATGTAATGCTTGCAGGACGGCCAGCTGCCGCAGAACCTCTTTGTTTCCGTCTCTGCAAAGGGCTCCAGGCACTGCTTGTTGTGAGTGTGAGCCACTGTAAATTAGGGGCAGAGGGCACTTGCACTGCGGTCAAGACGGGTCTGGGCAGGAGGAGAGTGCAGTGCAATCAGGGCACTCCCCTCCTGTGGGTCACCAGTAGACTGGTGCACCTGCCCAGGATCAGAGCCGGTTCAAGGATTTTTGCCGCCCTAGACAAAATATAAATTTGCCGCCCCCCCCCCCCCATGTGACATCACAATGCCCCACCCATATGATCTGCCATATGAACTAACACCAGTACTGCACACCGTGTGTGTTTACATTAAAAAGCCTGCAGGGACCAGCTATAGACACCACAACCACTTCATTAAGCTATAGTGTCCCTTTAATGTGAGGTAAATTATAGATTAGTGTCACTAATAATATACTAGATTGCCTACTTACAATTAGATGAGGATGATGATGGGCTGCAGTTTGGCTCCACTGGTCTGGTGTAGAACAGGACCTCTGGAGGCTGTTTGCAACTGTGGTCACAAAATTCAACGTTCTGGGAGAATTGGAAGCAGCTCCATTTTTTGAGGGCCTCTTACACAGCTCAAGGTCTGGGCCCCAGTGCCTGACGGTGAGTATGCCCATAAGGCCCACTCATAAGTCCACTTATATGTTCCACCCACCCATGAGCTCGCTCACAGGGAGTGGAGTATGTAGGGGATGTGTTATGTGTTATCTAATATGTGTGCTTATGGTATGTAGTGTATAGGGATACCAGTTTGTGCAGGTGATGCAGTGTGTTTGTGTGTAGTGGAAGCAGTGTGTATTTGTGTATGAGGGATGTATTATGCGTTTTTGGTTGTGTGTGAGGGATGCATTGTGTGAATCTGTGTTTGTATGCATAAGGGATGCAAGGTGTGTGTCTGTATGTGTGTGCATTGAGTGTAAGAGATGCATTGTGTTTCTGTGTGTATGTAAGAAAAACAGTGTGTGTGTTTGCATGTGTGTGTAAAGGTTTGCATTGTATGTTTCTGTGTATGTGTGCAAATGATGCATTGTCTTTGTGTGTAAGGGTTGCATTGTGTGTGTGTGTAATGGATGCATTGTGTGTTTCTCTGTGTGTAAGGGAAGCATGTTCTGTTTCTGTGTATGTATAGGGATGCATTGTGTGTGTGTGTGTGTGCGCGTAGTGTTAAAGAGCTCCCTGTCTTGCCCCCTGTCCTATAGAGCTGTCCCTTAGAGCTCTCCCCTGCCCCTTAGTGGTCTCTCCTCTCCCCCACCCTCCCCTAGCGGTCTCTTCTCACACTCACCCACCCTCCCTGGGCTCTTCTCATCCCCCCTCCACCCTCCCTGTGTTCTTCTCACTCCTCCCTCTGTATGTTCTCACCCCCCCTGTGTTCTTCTTACCCCCCTCCTCCCTGTGTTCTTCTTACTCCCCCCTTGTTCTTCTTACCCCCTTCTTCTTATTACTTCCCCCTTCTTCTTCTTACCCCCCTTCTTCTTCTTACCCCTCCTACTTCTTCTTACCCCTTCCTTCTTCTTCTTACCCCCTTCTTCTTCTTACCCCCCCTCTTCTTCTTACTCCCCCATCTTCTTCTTACCCCCTTCTTCTAATTACTCCCCACTCTTGTTCTTACTCCCCCCTTCTTCTTCTTACCCCCCTCTTTTTCTTATCTCCCCTCCTTCTTACTTCCCCCTCTTATTATTCCCCCTCCCCTCTTCTTACTCCCTCTCTTCCCTCTTCTTACTCCCTCTCTTCCCTCTTCTTACTCCCCCCCACCCCTCTTCTTACTCTCCCCCCTCCCCTCTTCTTACTCTCCCTCCCTCCCGTCTTCTTACTATCCCCCCTCCCGTCTTCTTACTCTCCCCCCCTCTTCTTACTCTCCCCCCTCCCCTCTTCTTACTCTCCCCCCTCCCCTCTTCTTACTCTCCCCCCCTCCCCTCTTCTTACTCTCCCCCTCCCCTCTTCTTACTCTCCCCCCCTCCCCTCTTTTTACTCTCCCCCCTCCCCTCTTCTTACTCTCCCCCTCCCCTCTTCTTACTCTCCCCCCTCCCCTCTTTTTACTCTCCCCCTCCCCTCTTTTTACTCTCCCCCCTCCCCTCTTTTTACTCTTCCCCCCTCCCCTCTTTTTACTCTCCCCCCTCCCCTCTTTTTACTCTCCCCCTCCCCTCTTTTTACTCTTCCCCCCCTCCCCTCTTTTTACTCTTCCCCCCCTCCCCTCTTTTTACTCTTCCCCCCTCCCCTCTTTTTACTCTCCCCCCTCCCCTCTTTTTACTCTCCCCCCTCCCCTCTTTTTACTCTCCCCCCTCCCCTCTTTTTACTCTCCCCCCTCCCCTCTTTTTACTCTTCCCCCCCCCTCCCCTCTTTTTACTCTTCTTACCCCTTCCCCTGTAGGTGGCCGAGCTGCACTCCAGTCCGCGGTCCCGGCCGGAGTGATAGGAAGGTGCTCAGTGTGCACCTTCCTGTCAGTCCGGCCGGGTACAGGAAACAGAAACTCCTGTTCCGCGCGGAACAGGAGTTTCTGTTTCCTGTACCCGGCCGGACTGACAGGAAGTGCACACTCAGTGTGCACCTTCCCATCACTCCGGCCGGGACCGCGGACTGGAGTGCAGCTCGGCCACCTACAGGGGAGGGGAGAAGCAGCTGCAGCCGTCTGAGCGCTCTTTACAGAGCGCTCGGCGGCTGCAGCATTTAAAGGGCCGGCCCGCCGCGGCTGGTCCTAAAAGAATTTCGGGGGGCCTGGGGGGCAATTGCCTCCCTGCCCCCCGGCCCAGCCCGCCCCTGTATATCAGGAACCTCTTTCATAACATTTTATCATTGTTTGTCCATTATCCTCTATGTAATCCTGTTTACTTATTATTTTTGTTGTTATTTATATTGTTTTTTATATTATGTTTAACCCCTTAACGCCGTTACGTCGTTCTATGCCGTCCCCATTCTAATGGGCTTTAAAGCCGTTGTGGCGGCACTTTCTACCCCTGGAGGTCCGCTGTACTTACCTCCACCGCGATCCTCTTCGGGAGCCCTCCCCTGGCAAATCAGGCCCCCGGAGGCCATGTGATTGTTCACATGGCCCCCTATAGCTGGCTGTCGATCTGCCTGCAGGGGGACTGTCTATGTTGTTAGACAGTCCACCTGCTGGTGGGAAAGTAAAAAAAAATTATTACACATGTTAAAATAAATTAAATGTGTATATATATATATATATATATATATATGTATGTATAAAATGTATATATTTTATGTGTTTAATATATATACATCTTATATATATGTAACGTCATACGTAGTGTATTTTAATATTAATATAAGTACATATATTAGTATTCAAATACACTTAGAATGCAGTTACATATATATATATATAAGATATATAGAAGGCGTATGCCTGAAGTTGTGGGAGGGATTTAAGGCCTCTATAACCCAGCAAACCCCTTGCTTACCTGTCTTCGTCGATTCCGGAAATTCCCATCTTCGTTTCCGCTCCATGCAGACCTCTGACCATGGGCGTCCGCAGGGGGGGGGGGGGTGCAAGGAGGAGCACTTGCCCCCCCTGGATTTTTAAGCTTGTTCTGCTATTTTTCGTGTGAGATTTAAAATGAACTGCAATACCGGCGCCGGCCAGTAGGTGGCGCTGTGTGTGGAAAGACAGGGACAGGAAGCTGCATCTAGCCCTGCTTCTCTCTGCTGAGTGTAACAGCAGGGGAGCAACACATGCAGCCAGAGACAGCCTACAGATCAGGTAAGTGAGGGATGGGGTGGGGGTTAAAATAGCCTATAGATTAGGGGAGTATGGCATGGGGGGGGCAGCCTATAGATTAAGGGAGTGAGGTATGGGGGTGGGGGCAGCCTACAGACCAGGGAAGTGAGGGATGGGGTGGGGGGGTTAAAATAGCCTATAGATTAGGGGAGTGAGGGTGGGGGCAGCCTATATATATGGGGAGTAAGGCATGGGGGGCAGCCTATATATTAGGGGAGTGAGGGATGGGGGGCAGCCTATATATTAGGGGAGTGAGGGATGGGGGGCAGCCTATATATTAGGGGAGTGAGGGATGGGGGGGCAGATTATATATTAGGGGAGTGAGGGATGGGGGGGCAGCCTATATATTAGGGGAGTGAGGGATGGGGGGCAGCCTATATATTAGGGGAGTGAGGGATGGGGGGCAGCCTATATATTAGGGGAGTAAGGCATGGGGGGCAGCCTATATATTAGGGGAGTGAGGGATGGGGGGGCAGCCTATATATTAGGGGAGTTATTGATGGGGGGCAGCCTATATATTAGAGGAGTAAGGGATGGGGGGGCAGCCTATATATTAGAGGAGTGATTGATGGGGGGGCAGCCTATATATTAGGGGAGTGAGGGATGGGGGGGCAGCCTATATATTAGGGGAGTGAGGGATGGCGGGCTATATATTAGGGGAGTGAGGGATGGGGGGGCAGCCTATATATTAGGGGAGATAGGCATGGGGGGCAGCCTATATATTAGGGGAGTAAGGCATGGGGGGCAGCCTATATATTAGGGGAGAAGGCATGGGGGGTAGCCTATATATTAGGGGAGTAAGGCTTGGGGGGCAGCCTATATATTAGTGGAGTGAGGGATGGGGGCAGCCTATATATTAGGGGAGTGAGGGATGGGGACAGACTATATAGTAGGGGAGTGAGGGATGGTGGGCGGCCTATATATTAGGGGAGTGAGGGATGGGGGGTGGCCTATATATTAGGGGAGTAAGGCATGGGGGGGCAGCCTATATATTAGGGGAGTGAGGGATGGGGGGGCAGCCTATATATTAGGGGAGTAAGGGATGGGGGGCAGCCTATATATTAGGGGAGTGAGGGATGGGGGAGGCAGCCTATATATTAGGGTAGTAAGGGATGGGGGGCAGCCTATATATTAGGGGAGTGAAGGATGGGGGGCAGCCTATATATTAGTGGAGTTATTTATGGGGGGCAGCCTATATATTAGGGGAGTAAGGCATGGGGGGCAGCCTATATATTAGGGGAGTAAGGCATAGGGGCAGCCTATATATTAGGGGAGTAAGGCATGGGGGGAAGCCTATATATTAGGGGAGTAAGGCATGGGGGGCAGCCTATATATTAGGGGAGTAAGGCATGGGGGCAGCCTATATATTAGGGGAGTAAGGCATGGGGGGGCAGCCTATATATTAGGGGAGTAAGGCATGGGGCAGCCTATATATTAGGGGAGTGAGGGATGGGGGGCAGCCTATATATTAGGGGAGTAAGGGATGGGGGGGCAGCCTATATATTAGGGGAGTGAAGGATGGGGGGGCAGCCTATATATTAGGGGAATAAGGCATGGGGGCAGCCTATATATTAGGGGAGTAAGGCATGGGGGGGGCAGCCTATATATTAGGGGAGTAAGGCATGGGGCAGCCTATATATTAGGGGAGTGAGGGATGGGGGGCAGCCTATATATTAGGGGAGTAAGGGATGGGGGAGCAGCCTATATATTAGGGGAGTGAAGGATGGGGGGGCAGCCTATATATTAGTGGAGTGATTGATGGGGGGCAGCCTATATATTAGGGGAGTAAGGCATGGGGGAGCAGCCTATATATTAGGGGAGTAAGGCATGGGGGGCAGCCTATATATTAGGGGAGTAAGGCATGGGGGCAGCCTATATATTAGGGGAGTAAGGCATGGGGGCAGCCTATATATTAGGGGAGTAAGGCATGGGGGGGCAGCCTATATATTAGGGGAGTAAGGCATGGGGGGCAGCCTATATATTAGGGGAGTAAGGCATGGGGGGCAGCCTATATATTAGGGGAGTAAGGCATGGGGCAGCCTATATATTAGGGGAGTAAGGCATGGGGGGTAGCCTATATATTAGGGGAGTAAGGCATGGGGGCAGCCTATATATTAGGGGAGTAAGGCATGGGGGGGCAGCCTATATATTAGGGGAGTAAGGCATGGGGGCAGCCTATATATTAGGGGAGTGAGGGATGGGGGGGCAGCCTATATATTAGGGGAGTAAGGGATGGGGGAAGCCTATATATTAGGGGAGTGAAGGATGGGGGGGCAGCCTATATATTAGTGGAGTGATTGATGGGGGGCAGCCTATATATTAGGGGAGTAAGGCATGGGGGAGCAGCCTATATATTAGGGGAGTAAGGCATGGGGGGCAGCCTATATATTAGGGGAGTAAGGCATTGGGGCAGCCTATATATTAGGGGAGTAAGGCATGGGGGCAGCCTATATATTAGGGGAGTAAGGCATGGGGGGCAGCCTATATATTAGGGGAGTAAGGCATGGGGGGGGCAGCCTATATATTAGGGGAGTAAGGCATGGGGGGGCAGCCTATATATTAGGGGAGTAAGGCATGGGGGCAGCCTATATATTAGGGGAGTAAGGCATGGGGGTAGCCTATATATTAGGGGAGTAAGGCATGGGGGCAGCCTATATATTAGGGGAGTAAGGCATGGGGGAGCAGCCTATATATTAGGTTAGTAAGGCATGGGGGCAGCCTATATATTAGGGGAGTAAGGCATGGGGGCAGCCTATATATTAGGGGAGTAAGGCATGGGGGGGCAGCATATATATTAGGGGAGTAAGGCATGGGGGGGCAGTCTATATAGTAGGGGAGTAAGGCATGGGGGGCAGTCTATATAGTAGGGGAGTAAGGCATGGGGGGCAGCCTATGTATTAGAGGAGTAAGGCATGGGGGGCAGCCTATATATTAGGGGAGTAAGGCATGGGGGGCAGCCTATATAATAGTGGGGTTGAAGGCGGGGGGAGCCGATATATTAGGGGAGTAAGGCATAGGGGGGCAGCCTATATATTAGGGGAGTAAGGCATGGGGGGCAGCCTATATATTAGGGTAGTAAGGCATGGGGGCAGCCTATATATTAGGGGAGTAAGGCATGGGGGCAGCCTATATATTAGGGGAGTAAGGCATGGGGGGGCAGCATATATATTAGGGGAGTAAGGCATGGGGGGGCAGTCTATATAGTAGGGGAGTAAGGCATGGGGGCAGTCTATATAGTAGGGGAGTAAGGCATGGGGGGCAGCCTATGTATTAGAGGAGTAAGGCATGGGGGGGCAGCCTATATATTAGGGGAGTAAGGCATGGGGGGCAGCCTATATAATAGTGGGGTTGAAGGCGGGGGAGCCGATATATTAGGGGAGTAAGGCATGGGGGAGCAGCCTATATATTAGGGGAGTAAGGCATGGGGGGGCAGCCTATATATTAGGGGAGTAAGGCATGGGGCAGCCTATATATTAGGGGAGTAAGGCATGGGGGGGCAGCATATATATTAGGGGAGTAAGGCATGGGGGGCAGTCTATATAGTAGGGGAGTAAGGCATGGGGCAGCCTATGTATTAGAGGAGTAAGGCATGGGGGGCAGCCTATATATTAGGGGAGTAAGGCATGGGGGGCAGCCTATAGATTAAGGGAGTAACTCATGGGGGGCAGCCTATATATTAGGGGAGTAAGGCATGGGGGGCAGCCTATAGATAAGGGGAGTGAGGCATGGGGGGCAGCCTATAGATAAGGGGAGTAACTCATGGGGGGCAGCCTATAGATAAGGGGAGTGAGGCATGGGGGGCAGCCTATAGATTAGGGGAGTGAGGCATGGGGGCAGCCTATAGAGGGGAGTGAGGCATGGGGGGCAGCCTATAGATTAGGCGAGTGAGGCATGGGGGGTAGCCTATATATTAGGGGAGTAAGGCTTGGGGGGCAGCCTATATATTAGTGGAGTGAGGGATGGGGGCAGCCTATATATTAGGGGAGTGAGGGATGGGGACAGACTATATAGTAGGGGAGTGAGGGATGGTGGGCGGCCTATATATTAGGGGAGTGAGGGATGGGGGGTGGCCTATATATTAGAGGAGTAAGGCATGGGGGGGCAGCCTATATATTAGGGGAGTGAGGGATGGGGGGGCAGCCTATATATTAGGGGAGTAAGGGATGGGGGGCAGCCTATATATTAGGGGAGTGAGGGATGGGGGAGGCAGCCTATATATTAGGGTAGTAAGGGATGGGGGGCAGCCTATATATTAGGGGAGTGAAGGATGGGGGGCAGCCTATATATTAGTGGAGTTATTTATGGGGGGCAGCCTATATATTAGGGGAGTAAGGCATGGGGGGCAGCCTATATATTAGGGGAGTAAGGCATAGGGGCAGCCTATATATTAGGGGAGTAAGGCATGGGGGGAAGCCTATATATTAGGGGAGTAAGGCATGGGGGGCAGCCTATATATTAGGGGAGTAAGGCATGGGGGCAGCCTATATATTAGGGGAGTAAGGCATGGGGGGGCAGCCTATATATTAGGGGAGTAAGGCATGGGGCAGCCTATATATTAGGGGAGTGAGGGATGGGGGGCAGCCTATATATTAGGGGAGTAAGGGATGGGGGGGCAGCCTATATATTAGGGGAGTGAAGGATGGGGGGGCAGCCTATATATTAGGGGAATAAGGCATGGGGGCAGCCTATATATTAGGGGAGTAAGGCATGGGGGGGCAGCCTATATATTAGGGGAGTAAGGCATGGGGCAGCCTATATATTAGGGGAGTGAGGGATGGGGGGCAGCCTATATATTAGGGGAGTAAGGGATGGGGGAGCAGCCTATATATTAGGGGAGTGAAGGATGGGGGGGCAGCCTATATATTAGTGGAGTGATTGATGGGGGGCAGCCTATATATTAGGGGAGTAAGGCATGGGGGAGCAGCCTATATATTAGGGGAGTAAGGCATGGGGGGCAGCCTATATATTAGGGGAGTAAGGCATAGGGGCAGCCTATATATTAGGGGAGTAAGGCATGGGGGCAGCCTATATATTAGGGGAGTAAGGCATGGGGGCAGCCTATATATTAGGGGAGTAAGGCATGGGGGGGCAGCCTATATATTAGGGGAGTAAGGCATGGGGGGCAGCCTATATATTAGGGGAGTAAGGCATGGGGGGGCAGCCTATATATTAGGGGAGTAAGGCATGGGGCAGCCTATATATTAGGGGAGTAAGGCATGGGGGGTAGCCTATATATTAGGGGAGTAAGGCATGGGGGCAGCCTATATATTAGGGGAGTAAGGCATGGGGGGGCAGCCTATATATTAGGGGAGTAAGGCATGGGGGCAGCCTATATATTAGGGGAGTGAGGGATGGGGGGCAGCCTATATATTAGGGGAGTAAGGGATGGGGGGAAGCCTATATATTAGGGGAGTGAAGGATGGGGGGGCAGCCTATATATTAGTGGAGTGATTGATGGGGGGCAGCCTATATATTAGGGGAGTAAGGCATGGGGGAGCAGCCTATATATTAGGGGAGTAAGGCATGGGGGGCAGCCTATATATTAGGGGAGTAAGGCATTGGGGCAGCCTATATATTAGGGGAGTAAGGCATGGGGGCAGCCTATATATTAGGGGAGTAAGGCATGGGGGGCAGCCTATATATTAGGGGAGTAAGGCATGGGGGGGGCAGCCTATATATTAGGGGAGTAAGGCATGGGGGGGCAGCCTATATATTAGGGGAGTAAGGCATGGGGGCAGCCTATATATTAGGGGAGTAAGGCATGGGGGTAGCCTATATATTAGGGGAGTAAGGCATGGGGGCAGCCTATATATTAGGGGAGTAAGGCATGGGGGAGCAGCCTATATATTAGGTTAGTAAGGCATGGGGGCAGCCTATATATTAGGGGAGTAAGGCATGGGGGCAGCCTATATATTAGGGGAGTAAGGCATGGGGGGGCAGCATATATATTAGGGGAGTAAGGCATGGGGGGGCAGTCTATATAGTAGGGGAGTAAGGCATGGGGGGCAGTCTATATAGTAGGGGAGTAAGGCATGGGGGGCAGCCTATGTATTAGAGGAGTAAGGCATGGGGGGCAGCCTATATATTAGGGGAGTAAGGCATGGGGGGCAGCCTATATAATAGTGGGGTTGAAGGCGGGGGGAGCCGATATATTAGGGGAGTAAGGCATAGGGGGGCAGCCTATATATTAGGGGAGTAAGGCATGGGGGGCAGCCTATATATTAGGGTAGTAAGGCATGGGGGCAGCCTATATATTAGGGGAGTAAGGCATGGGGGCAGCCTATATATTAGGGGAGTAAGGCATGGGGGGGCAGCATATATATTAGGGGAGTAAGGCATGGGGGGGCAGTCTATATAGTAGGGGAGTAAGGCATGGGGGCAGTCTATATAGTAGGGGAGTAAGGCATGGGGGGCAGCCTATGTATTAGAGGAGTAAGGCATGGGGGGGCAGCCTATATATTAGGGGAGTAAGGCATGGGGGGCAGCCTATATAATAGTGGGGTTGAAGGCGGGGGGAGCCGATATATTAGGGGAGTAAGGCATGGGGGAGCAGCCTATATATTAGGGGAGTAAGGCATGGGGGGGCAGCCTATATATTAGGGGAGTAAGGCATGGGGCAGCCTATATATTAGGGGAGTAAGGCATGGGGGGGCAGCATATATATTAGGGGAGTAAGGCATGGGGGGCAGTCTATATAGTAGGGGAGTAAGGCATGGGGCAGCCTATGTATTAGAGGAGTAAGGCATGGGGGGCAGCCTATATATTAGGGGAGTAAGGCATGGGGGGCAGCCTATAGATTAAGGGAGTAACTCATGGGGGGCAGCCTATATATTAGGGGAGTAAGGCATGGGGGGCAGCCTATAGATAAGGGGAGTGAGGCATGGGGGGCAGCCTATAGATAAGGGGAGTAACTCATGGGGGGCAGCCTATAGATAAGGGGAGTGAGGCATGGGGGGCAGCCTATAGATTAGGGGAGTGAGGCATGGGGGCAGCCTATAGAGGGGAGTGAGGCATGGGGGGCAGCCTATAGATTAGGCGAGTGAGGCATGGGGGGGCAGCCTAAAGATTAGGCAAGTGAGGCATGGGGGGCAGCCTATAGATTAGGCAAGTGAGGCTTGGGGGGCAGCCCATAGATTAGGCAAGTGAGGCATGGGGGGAGAGGGGGGGCTAAATGAAGAGTCAGCAAGGAGCAGGGTCAGCAAGGAGGAGGAAGGGTCTGCAAGGAGCAGGGGCAGCAAGGAGCAGGAAGGGTCTGCAAGGATCAGGGGCAGCAAGGAGCCTGAAGGGTGTGCAAGGAGCAGGGGCAGCAAGGGGCAGGAAGGGTCTGCAAGGAGCAGAAAGGGACATAAGGATCACAAAGGTAAAGGAGCAGAAAGAATCAGAAGAAGCACAAAGGTAAAGTAGAAGAAGGAGCAGAAAGGGACAGCAAGGAGCACAAAGCTAAAGTAGGAGAAGGAGCAGAAAGGGTCTGCAAGGAGCAGAAAGGAATCAGAATGAGAAAGGAGCAGAAGGGCGCAAAATAAGCAGAAAGGAGCAGAAGGAGCCAAATATAGAAGACAGTGTCAGAAGAAAAAGAAGACTGTCAAATTAAGGAAAAGAAAAGGAGATTGGAGCAGGAAGGACAAATTAAGTGAACCCTCCACTTTATTCTGGACACCACATCATAAGGCTTTGGTACCTGGGCCTGGCAGGGAAACTCTGGACCTTCTCATCTCCCCAGGTAAAAAAAAATATCAGTGTTAATGTGTTCACTTTTATTTACTGAGTGTCAGGAAGCACAGAGTGCCGCTGGGTAGGGGTGTTGCTGATTGGCTAGAGCGGTCAACTGGCACTCTAAGCCAATCCGTAGCTCCCCATTCATAAAAAAGTAAAAAAAAAATTATGAACCTGGGAACTAGCGATTGGCTTAGAGCGTCAACTGTCAACTCTAGCCAATTAGCGGCACCCATGCCTGACGTCAATCTGCACTTCCTGACACTCCGTTTCAGATGCCGAATACCACTGAGGGACCTGGAGCTGGAGGAAGCCTTTGGGGTTAGACCATTTGAGAGGGGTTTAACCCCTTAAAGGAAAGTGCACCCAGGGGCTTCCTGGCATCATAGCATTTTCATTTAGATGAAGTTGTTATGGTGACCAGAATGTTCCTTTAATTTGCTTAAAGGAACACTATAGTGTCAGGAATACAAACATGTATTCCTGACACCATAGTTGTGAAAACGCTATTCACCCTGGCTTTACATGATAATCACTATGCTCCTCACCTTCATGACACTGTCAAAAAGGGGCCAAGCATAGATGTCATTACAATTATGCCCCCCCCTGGAAAAATTCCTGCGGACGCCCATGCCTCTGACGTAATTTTGCCGCGACGCTGGTAAAATCACTCTCAGGAACTCGCACGCCAAGCTTCGTGAGTATTTTCACAGGAACGGAATCCATTCGGCATTTGCATCCTAAACTGTAAGTCTATTCAAACACTCTCTTTCGTTCAAACAAACTTTTGTGCGCTTAAATCATTCGGCAGCATGACACTCAGGTTCATGCAAAAAATACTATTCAGCCAGTTCAGCACAATTCACTCTTCGGGAACCTTGTTAAACAGTTTCTTTCATATGTCTAATCATTCACTTTAAAATGGAGAAATTCGTCTCACGTACGTTTTTTTCTTTTTGTTAAAGCAACATGTCAGGCAATTATTTTCATATGTCTATTATGTACCATTACTGCAACAAGATTAATGTTAGTCTTGCATTTTCGTTTGAATGCTTTATTAGTTAATTTGAGACCTAAAAGTAATCAATGGCTCGTATTTAATTTATGTATATCCTCTCATATAAAAAAAAGTGTTAATTTGTATCTCAAATTTACCTATTGAGATTTACTTGCGGAATTACTCTTCTTTCCTTTCTAGGGATTCATTTTCGACATACGTTACTACCAATTACGCAGAATTACACGTTTACGGTCCAGTTAGTAAAATTCCTTTCTTTTAAAAGCTTTCATTACTCCTCCCCTCTAATTCATAGACTAATATACCATTTAATTATTCAACAGCAGGATAATTCAAAACAAACATTTTACTTTAAACAGTTAAAAACATTCTTATAATAAACGGAATTAAAATAGCATTAACTGATCTTATTTTATACACGGACCAGCCTTGAGTAATAATCTGCTACCGATTTCTTTCTTTTCTTTTCACTCCCTTACTCCTTCTTCCATTTCTCGCAAATGGGGGCTTCAGCTTGGGTAAAACCGCCCTGCCAAACAACTTCACAAATAACTCCTTAGGGCATCTCAAGTACGTGTTTCAAGTACACATACAGGTAAGGATAGCGAGCAATTTTAAATTTTATTTTCATTAATTTATTGTATTGTGTTCAGTCTCGCATGTATCGTCCCTCACAATTTAGTTGGCTGGCTGTCAGGGTCTTAGGAGCCCAATAGCGATAATCTCCTCCCGGCTCCCTTGCCTTAAGTTAGCGGTCCCGCAAGGCCAACACTCATCCTCAATTCGGAGGTACTATGCCCCTCGGGCCAAATTATAGTTAGCCGCCTCGCTGGTGGTATAGAGAGGGCCTCACCAGTCACCCCCATTCTATCTTATGCTTACTACTCACGAGAGGCCAAGACCCCACCACAACGTTCGGTGGCCATGAAATCCCCTCGCGCCAACTCATAGATAGAGCCCCTCAAGCCACTTGGCACCTAGCAGGGCCTCACCAGTCACACACACACAACAACAAAGAAATTATTTTTCCTAACCTGAACGTTTCCTTTCACGCCCTTAGCATGTCTAACGCTTCAGTACGAGGCGATGAGCTATAACTTGCCAGCACTCCGTCCAGGCCTGGCACTCAGCCAAGACAGTCCAGTACGACATCCAGCTACAGATCCTGGACTGTTCCAAAAATCACAGCCGAACTGAATAGAAGAAACATTCCCTTTCCGGCTACAGCCAGGAAAGCCGAACTTTTCCGTTTACTAAACACCCAAAACGTTGATGAGTTACCGGGCCCTAGTTCTGATTGTACAATACAAAACAGTTTGGCAGAACTACGGAGTATGATGACCTCTCTGGTAGCTTCCGTAGCTACTATAAACAACAGGTTAGATAACCTGGAAGCCACTAGTCAAACTAGCATTCCGGAAGTACAAATTCCACTAGGACAACCCGAAACAAGCTCAGGAGGTAACTCCACTCCTATTCCTGCCAAAACAACTAATATTATTAACCCAGTGCATTTGATAACACAAAATCTAAAATGGAACATACTAGAAGGGAAAGATGTTAATCTAGCTTCCCTCCTCATTGCCTCACAGGATATAATCGAAAACAGATCTTATACTTTCAACGATATATCCGTGGTAATGAAAGCTAGAGACCCTAGGCTCAATAAGAAGCTGAATATTCCTGAATTCGTGTTAGCTTTTGGGTTATATGGGGATGTAATTTGCTCTTCTTTCCCACACTGTAGAGAAGAGCTGGATCTATATCTGCACAATCTGGTGGAACTAGCTTACAAATATGGCGGTTACGCGTTCTACGACTACCATAAGTCCTTTTCGGCCAGATCAGCCGCGTCACTGGCTCAGTACAAAACTCCCACTGATTGGAGTCAGTTGTACACAGAATTGTTCTGTAGACATTTCGCGGGGCTTAAAGCACCAGCATGTGCAATATGTTCTTCAGCTTCTCATACAGCAAACTTTTGTCCTAGTAATATAGATGGTCCGTCTACTAGTAACGCCAATCAAGACTATTTTGCTAATCAGAGGGAAATGAAAGACAAGTTAGAGAGGCCTATAGTGTTTCTTGGGAAAGCACGGGTTTGTAATAACTTTAATGCGTGGGGATGTAGTTATAGCGCTTGTAGATTATTCCACGTTTGCTCAATCTGTTTCAGAGCACACACAAAAACGTGTCCAAACAAACTGTACCCTAAGAAAGCAATGACCCCAATAAATGTACTCAATTTACAACGTTACTTGACTGAACATCCTTCTTCACAGCTGGCTGACTGGAGGCTTTCACACAGGTTTAGTAGCACTCCCTTCAGGCATACTAGAATGCCCAAACCTACAGTCTGCAATAACAGACCCAGACAGTCTAAAAGATCTTCTCAACAAAGAAGTAGAATATGGTTTTATGATAGGACCCTTCACTAGTGATGTCGCAAACACTACATTTTTGGTTCGCGAACGGCGAACGGGAACTTCCGCAAACGTTCGCGAACTGGCGAACCGGGCAAACCGCCATTGGCTTCAATGGGCAGGCAAATTCTAAAACCCACAGGGACTCTTTCTGGCCACAAAAGTGATGGAAAAGTTGTTTCAAGGGGACTAACACCTTGACTGGGGCATGCCGGAGGGGGATCCATGGCAAAACTCGCATGGAAAATTGTAGATTATGCTAGCTTTAGTGTACCTATAATCTTAATTTTATTAATGACAGGAGGCGAGTATTTGCTTAAGTCTCTCTTTACTAGAACTCCACAGCAGCACAGAAAACAACCAATCAGAAAAAAGTTAGGTACTATAAAACTCCCCTCCCCATGCATCATTTCCTCTTTCAAGCTGCGACAAAACAGAATAAAAAGGCAGAGAACATCATGGGGAAGAAACGAAGTCCTAGATACGATGAATATAACGATGTCCACCATCCAAGTGTAACCGTCAAACTAGATAGTGTAGATGGACTGTAAACTGAAACGAGAGAAAAACAGAATCGAACAGGTTGATTATCCAATGAAATGTACTCTGAATAAACATGTAGGTACCCGATGTAGCAACCAAATTAACCTAATATGTAAATATCCCAACCCTACTTATGGAAAAAAACAGACATAAGGAACAAGCGACAGGTAGCAGAGACAACAAACAGGGTTGCATACTTACCTGATAATCTAAACTATAACATTAAACAAGGGAGGGACAAGAATGGGTGGGAAATACTCGCCTCCTGTCATTAATAAAATTAAGATTATAGGTACACTAAAGCTAGCATAATCTACAATTTTATAACATGACAGGAGGCTTCGTATTTGCTGTTTCAACGCTCAGTTCACCAATCCAACGCTGTTTGTGTCGCTGGTAATTATTCCAGGAAATATCAGAGTAATCCTAATTGGACATTCCAATACGATAAATGACAGCCGACGGGTCAAAGAAGATGCCACCCGACGAAGTATCTCAAATACGGAAAAAAGCACCTTCCGTCGGTAAACCCATTGTACGTGGTGTAGCAACCTGTTTCCTAGAAGTCGGTCCATGAGCTGGTAAGCTGACCTATTAGCCACATTCCTGTAGTTGTATAACTTCGAAATCCGATCTAGGACCTAGGGTCGCGAGAAGAAAACTGACACCAAGTCTCAACTCATGACCCGTAAGGCGGCTCCTCCGATCGTGCCAGGGCCATTCGGCGATGCGGCCTTGCAGGGAGATCTCCAATCTCAAGGAATGCACCGAAGACCACCACCAAAATCGCAATAGCAACCGAGGAGGATCTTTCGTACCTTCCTGTCCTAACCGGTGGGGTGACTCATCCGAGCATAAATTCATAATGCAGGCGAGAGTGTGGCCAAACCAGCCGTATACTAAGTGACTCCAACATTCCAAACGGACTGTGTAAACTTCGGACGTCGTAGAGAAAAGGCTCCAAAGAACGTCCATTCAGGGTTCCGAACTGAACTTTAGTGGAGGAACGGTGGTCGAGTATTCTGGGAATAGGGAATCCCAGAAATCTTCAAAGGAATGGGAAGTGCAAACAGGAACGCAGATTCCCATCCAGAAATGCCCCCGTCCAAGAGTGAAAGCTGTCTGTGTAGGAGACGGGGTATACCAGGTACCACCATAAGGTCTCG
Organism: Pelobates fuscus; assembly: GCF_036172605.1. Lineage (NCBI taxonomy): Eukaryota > Metazoa > Chordata > Amphibia > Anura > Pelobatidae > Pelobates > Pelobates fuscus. Next base: position 88,515,155 of record NC_086320.1, read on the forward strand.
TAGGTCTCCTCGACGATAGGTGAAAAGTAGGGCAGCGCGAATCCAACAAAAACGGCTCCCATGAGGAATAACTAGAGTATAGACGGAGGGTCCCCCATCTCCGAACCCTGATCACCAGGTATGCGTTTCGAGGAGACGGGGCAGTCCTGCCATCTCATCCCAAGATCTGATGACCGGGGAGGTCAAGACAAACCGGGTGTTCCGGTCTTACCATGTTAAACATAGGTACGGTTTTTACCTTCAGGGCGGGTAATAGGCCCTCCTTAAACCTGTTACCCGAGCAAGGCAGAGCCCGTTTGCTCCATGAAGGTCCCCGTATCTCCTGCCACCTAAATACGGGAGAAACTGTCTGAGCAGTTGAACACAACGGTCTGGATATCCAAAAACAGGAAGCAATCCTCTGTTTTTATGGTGCAGAATATACCCAAACCTGCACTCACATAATACCTGAGTTCCATCCGATAGTCGAACCATGTCCAGGAATGTGTATAAAATAAGTGGGGGTCACCCCTCGATATACCTCTGTGAGAATATCCCTCCATGACAGGAGATAGACTAGAGGGATCCAGTCTAAATATGGATATCTTGCATGACCAGGCAGTCCTCTATATCGAAATCAGTAGCACGGACGTCAGATCTACATGAATGCAGGAGGGACACCCCTCCATGTAGTCAGCGATGACTTGCTTACAAGTCTGAGTGCTGGACAAATGGATGGCACCGTAGAGCGTCGAGTGTATGAGAGAGCCGCGCTCTCTACTAATGTGATCAAATAACGTGCTAACGTCCGGCTGATAGCCTGAGCGGGCCGCACCCGTAAATAACCAAACAGTAGAGTCTGCATCCGTGACCGTTCCTCTCTATGAGAATGTTTCCTCCAAACATGACCCCTGTATCCAGCTCAGTCTCTGGCTGAGGTTGAGGGAGGGCTGCGCCCTCTAATAACAAATCAGTGTCCGGTTCCGTATCTGAGAGGGGTTCGCTCTCTGCTCCAGCAGATAAAATATTCTCGGATTGAAGAGATGGAGGGCCGCACCCTCCTGTGATCCAAGCTAGGGTCCCTAGAGACTCAGGGTGACCAACTAAAGGGTACACCAAATACGAGTATCAGCAGAAGGCTGAGGGCAATCTATGGAAAAACGATGGAAAAACTATCAACTGACCGTCCGGATCCCGTGCGCGCGCGCGGGGTCCAGGCGGACTGTTGGTAGTCTGAGGAAAGCTGGAGACGTTCTCCGCAATCCACGAGCACCTGGGGGTCGGAGGAGGTCAAGTCAGGCCTCTCGACGACCCGTGCGAAAGGAAAAGGAAGTCACGAAAACGACAAAGACAACAATAACGTAGATACAAGTAAAAACGCAAATTCTATCTCAGCTAGAAGGCAAAAGGCAGGCCGGAAGGCAAGACAAGTAAGCCCCACTGAACAGGGCCAGGAGCTAACCTTACGCAGGAATAACTGCCGATAGCTATATGGATACCGGGAGACAGATACGGAGTTAGTTGATAAAGACAAGGAAAACACCGCGTTCTCCTGTAGGTGTCTGAGTACCGGTCCTTGCCCGTGCAAAGTTCTCCTTGGAGATGTGCCGTCGCCGGACTGGCGCAAACCGCGGATGTGTGTCCGGGGTCTTCATAAGAAAACTTGCCCTTCAGGTCTGAGGTTTAGGGCCTTCACCCTACCTACCATATTCAGATGGCCGTATATTGGTGTCCTCTTGGATAGTATGGCAAAGGTGCTTGGCCGGACACCCGTCTATTTCCATGTCACTGGTGGGCACTGGCTTCTCCTCAGTGATATTCCCCCAGGCCTGCGGCCAAAAGGGGATAGAGCAGGCCCAACAGGCCAAACTAATGGACACAGAATAGTTGGCCAAGCAAATAGGCACCGACATAGTAGGCCATACAAATAGGCACCGACATAGGAGGCCAATAAATGGGGCACCGACATAGCAGGCCGTGCTTATGGGCACCGAGGCCGTTCTTATGGGCACAGACATAGCAGGCCGTTCTTATGGGCACAGACACAGCAGGCCGTTCTTATGGGCACAGACACAGCAGGCCGTTCTTATGGGCACAGACACAGCAGGCCGTTCTTATGGGCACAGACAATGCAGGCCGTTCTTATGGGCACAGACAATAGCAGGCCGTTCTCATGGGCACAGACAATAGCAGGCCGTTCTTATGGGCACAGACCATAGCAGGCCGTTCTTATGGGCACAGACAATAGCAGGCCGTTCTTATGGGCACAGACAATAGCAGGCCGTTCTTATGGGCACAGACAATAGCAGGCCATTCTTATGGGCACAGACATAGCAGGCCATTCTTATGGGCACAGACATAGCAGGCCGTTCTTAAGGGCACAGACATAGCAGGCCGTTCTTAAGGGCACAGACATAGCAGGCCGTTCTTATGGGCACAGACATAGCAGGCCATTCTTATGGGCACAGACATAGCAGGCCGTTCTTATGGGCACAGACATAGCAGGCCATTCTTATAGGCACAGACATAGCAGGCCGTTCATATGGGCACAGACCAAGCAGGCCAAGCAATGGGGCACAGACATAGCAGGCCAATCCTGGGTTGAATATTATATCCTATGAGTATCTGTTATTTATATAGCGCTACCCAAATCCACAGCGCTTTCCCATGGGTCTTGGAAGAGTAATGGGGACCTCTGAGCTAGGGTAGAGTTCCCCCAAAATTTTGTAGATCCTCAGAGCACCTTGACATAGGGCCCCCAGACGTCAACCCTTTTAGACAGCGTAATGCCGTGAGAATAAACTCAAACCGGGACTGGCGGTCCCTGAATGCCCAGCAGGCAAATAGCGGTATCCCAGCTGTATTGTTATAAGCGGAAGTAGTTTCAGTGATTACCCCGTCCACGAAAGTAAGCTACATGAGCGATACTCTCCTTAAACTGTGAATTGGAATGCATCTGCACACACAGATCTGTTTGATGTTTCCATCATCAATATAGATACCATCATCATATCTGAAAATATTGTATAGTATCCGTCTGCAATTCACAGCAATCCGTGATCTACACTGTCAGTAAAACTCCCAGGAAACTGTAATATACCTCAGCAAACACACAGCAAACTGTGATACACACAGTCATGAAAACACACAGTAATCTGTGATATAACTGTCAGTAAAACACCCAACAATCCGTGATGTACACTGGCAGCAAAACGCGCAGCAATCTGTTTGCCATAATAGGGTCTGGTGTACCATGCGAAAAAGGGGGTCAGACGTAGGCCCCTGATACAGTAGATATGGTGTATGCAGGGCACAGGTTCCCACTGGAAGTAAGAGTAAGAAGTAAGGAGCCAGTGGTAAAATAAGGTCTGTGTCACAGACAGAGCATTAAATGGATACTGTCTATAGGCTGTACTACAATCCAGAAAAGGATATCATATATACACATAGCTCAACATCCATACACACACACATATCTACATATATATATACAAATACATACACCCACACATACATACACCTGGATATAGAAGAACTCATTGGAAAAGTCAAATAGTGTCCCATGTAGAAGGTGTCAGCTCAAAGCTGCATTAGGTCCCCCAAAGCAAAAACTGACGTGCAGTGGAAGACGCTGAGCTGGTGGAGGCAGACCTCCCACAAGTAATGCACCGACGGGGGAGGGACCGCGAGCGGTCGCACTCCCTCCCGGTCGGGCTCTCCCCCACCCCGTTGGACACACGCGGTCCGCAGGCGGAGGCGGCCGCGGCCACGTGGGGAAGAAGATCCGGCCGCTGGGTACTCGTGTTGCGTACGCGAGTGCCCCCGCGACCGGGAAACCACATGGGACCGCCGGAGATGAAACTCCGCGGTCCCGGAGCTCGGGGTCGAAGGAGGCAGGAGTAGTCAGCCTCCTGAAGCCCCCGAGCGGCACGCACAGCGCCAGGCAAGGCAGGCATACAAAGAAATGTGAAACGGACAGGGGGGGGGCACAAGTCTAAGGAAAAGACAGCAAGGACCCCAAAGCCCCCACAAAACATACACAAATAAGGGAAAATACAGTGAAAGCCTGAAGAGCAGGTGTGGTGGAATCTCGGTAAAAATAAATTTAGTAGGCCGAGATTACCACGTGGCATGTGTACGTGCATATGCTGACGTATCGATCAGTTGGTTGCACGAGGCAAGATACGATCAGTAGTGTACGGAGCATGTGCAAGAATACAGGATATAGTATTCCCCCTCCTCCATTGTGCTGGACAAGCCATGCGGTCAAACAGGAAGTTAATTCTTATTTGTGTTGATTGGTTAAGAGAATGTGCGGGTGGAGCTTAATATGGGAGGAGTTATATGCCTATATAAGGAGCCTGCACTATTGTCCGGGGCTCAGAACTTGCTGTATTTTGGTGACATTAGTCCCTCTGAGTCCCGATCGGTGATCCAATAAAGAATCTCTTCCTTCCTGAAGAAACCTGTGTCCATCTCTCTGTGCTTGGCTTCCGTCAGTTTCTCCGGTATCATTTGGTGCATTGGCCGGGAAACTCATCGTTCAACGGTAGCTGAGAGGCAGAGGCGTGAGACGGTCTATCTTTGCCCACGTTCTCTACGGCTGCACCCCTGAACTTCTGCGTGGACCTCCCTTCGTCTCGGCGCCACTGGGCCGTTGTCCAGGAGATCATCGGCCTCTACGTGAGAAGTGCTGGGGTGTCCCCGTCGATGAGTGTGAACTCAGGTTCAGGAACGAGGAGGTAAGACAACTGCTGTTTTAGACGGCAGGACCCACTAGGGGTATACCGATTGTGCGGTAGGCCCAAAGGGGTTTTGAATCTGTGTATCTGCCCCCTCTGTCGGAGGGAAGGAGCAAAGGCGCACCGCTCGATCGAACGCTCTTTAGTCAGACCGTTTGATTTGGTTAGTCAGGCGGGGTTCTGGTGTAAATAGCCCTAGCCGGACACCGGTGTCTTGTCTAGACTAGCGTTCTAGGGTGTATATTACGTTCGCTAGGTCGGAGGGACCGGGAGACTAAGCGGCGCCTGTGTAAATTCGGTTCGCTAGTTCTCATCCTATCTGGGCTAAGTGGGAAGGCGTGTAAATTTGGAACCCACTAGACTTTTGATAGTGCGACTAAGAGGCGCCTGTGTAAATTCGGTTCTCTAGCTCGCTATATATGTGGTGATTGGGCAGTGTGGCTAACCAAAACGGGTGTATATAGTTTTAGGTAGTCCATTCAAGGTACTGGCCAATAGTTTAGTTGGGAATTGTAAATGTGTTAACGATTGTTTTAGTAAAGTGTATATCTTGTTAGATAGCGCGAGCTCAGCCGTCTAGCGAGAGTGTTAATAGTGTGTTGCTGTATTATAGTGCACGGTACCATAACCCTGTATATTTACTGACATTGTATATAAGTACTAATCATTGTCGTCTAATGCATGTTTAACACCATAACCACTAATAATTGTATTGTGACCTTAACTTGTGCTTTGACCTATGCTAACCGTACTGTAACCGCTATTTGTAAAAGACGATGTTACTGGGGTGTGTTATAGACGGGTAATTCGTATATAGAGAATTATAGCGTGGGTGACTGTATAGTTACGCCAAAGGGCATAATATTGATTATATAGTGACTGGTGTAACAGCTGTGTGTGTACGGGAATTCCCTGAGTGTTTATTGTGTTATTGTGTACGTTTCACTTGGTAACCGTACCACGTGGTGCTGTTGCCAGAGGAAACGGGTGTGATTGTTGAATAGTACGCGTGTATAGTATTCGTTGTCGACGACGTTCCATTGTTAAGTATGGGCGCGTCGGAGTCAACGATTCCGGATCCCTTAGGTTGTATGGTGAAGAATTTTAAAAAGGGATTCAAAACTTGTGATTTTGGGGTTAAGATGTCTCCTGTGCGTTTAGTTACTTTGTGCACTAGGGAGTGGCCTACTTTGGTTGCGGCATGGCCGCCACGTGGCAGTTTGGATCTAACTCTGGTACAGCGCTTACACGTGGCTGTATCAGGTAGGCCTGAACTTTACGGCCAGTTTCCTTATATTGACTGTTGGAGACAGGCCGTAAATGACTCGCCAAAATGGCTCCAGACATGCCACGAGGAGCAGTGTCGCCTCATGGTAGCTAGGACTTGTTCGTCCACTAGGACTGGTGTTAGGCCCATTTTGGACACGCCCCCTGAGTCCGAGATCCCTTTGCCGCCCCCTTACTTTCCGTTAAGAGGAAGTGACGCAAACGCAGGAAGTCCTGCACCCCTCCCCTCATTACCCCCATCCACTTCCGCTTCCTCCTCCAGTACAGGATCCACCCCCCCTCGTACTAAATCTCCCCTTCCGGAACCAGAACCCACCCCCATTAGAAACGAATATCCTGATTTGGCGCCACTTCAGACTTCCGGTCAAGCTTCATCTAGCTCGGCTCGAAGTGTTTTATTTACGACCTTTTCCCAAAACCAACCTCCCACATCCCCGTACCCTATCTCTCCCCGACCGGAACCCATGACTGACGCCTCTCTACGTAGCCCCATCCAAACCCGACAGTTGACTGGTGCCCAACAATTAAAGCACTATCAGATGCCTCTTCGCCTAAATCCTGGGTCAGCTTATATCGATGCCGCAGGTCAAATGGCACACGCTGACCCAGTCTTCGTATATGTCCCATTTACCACTACCGACCTTTTAAACTGGAAGACCCATAATTCCTCGTATACTGAGAAACCACAAGCCATGACTGATCTGTTCACCTCAATAGTACAGACGCATAATCCGACATGGGCTGATTGCCAGCAGTTACTAATGACTTTATTTAACAATGAGGAAAGGACAAGAATAAATCAAGCAGCCATTAAAGCACTAGAGGATAGAGCCCGTGCTTTGAACCAAGCTAATCCAGCAGCATGGGCCGCAACACATTATCCCAACACTGATCCCGATTGGAACGTAAATGGTGCTGATATGGTTCAACTCAGAGCCTATAGAGACGCTATAATTGCTGGCATGAAAGCAGGAGGAAAGAAAGCCATTAACATGTCGAAGACAGTTGAGGTGATTCAGAAAAGCGATGAAGCGCCCAGTGTCTTTTATGACCGATTATTGGAGGCATACCGCTTGTATACCCCCTTTAATCCGGAAGACGCAGACAATTCCCGAATGGTTAACTCCGCCTTTGTCAGCCAAGCATACGGAGATATTAAGCGCAAGCTACAAAAGTTAGAAGGGTTTGCAGGTATGTCCATCACCCAACTAATGGAGGTAGCAAATAAGGTCTATATGAACAGGGATACAGAAAGTAAGAAAGAGGAAGAGCGCAAGATGCGTAAAAAGGCTGATATGCTAGCGGTAGCGATCGCAGGCGTAGATAAACGGGGCCCAGATAGAGGCAATAATAGATGGAGTAGGGAGCCTTTGAGTAGGGATCAGTGCGCGTATTGCAGGGAAGAAGGGCATTGGAGGAACGAATGTCCGCAAAGAGAGCAGTACGAGAGAGACCAACCCAGGGCAGGCTACGGAAACTTTAGAGGCAGAGCGAGAGGTAGAGGAGGCCCCGGAGGGAGTAATGGTTATAGAGGGAGTAATGGGAACAGAGGAAGTGTTAGGGAAGACAGGTATATTCCAGCAGCGCAAAGGTCCCGCGATAGAGAAGGTAGGGACTTCGTAGGATTGGCTGACACGGTCATGGAGGACTATTGATACCGACCGGGCTCCATCCCCCTTGGTCGAGCGGAGCCTATGGTCGATGTATCAATAGGGGGAAAAAGGAGTGCGTTCATGATCGACACTGGTGCTGAACATTCAGTGGTGACTAATCTAGTTGCTCCTCCATCTGGAAGGACTATTACTGTGATAGGAGCAACTGGAAGAAGTGCTGAAAGACCGGTTCTTAAAAGTCGACTCTGTACACTGGGAGGCCACGTAGTAAAACACCAATTCCTTTATATGCCTGAATGTCCAGTCCAATTGCTGGGACGTGATATGCTATCAAAATTACAAGCGCAGATTACGTTCCTACCAAATGGAACAACATCTTTAAAGTTTAATGGACCTTCAGGTATTATGACTTTATCCGTACCAAAGGAAGAAGAGTGGCGACTCTATACAGTGTTGACTAGCCAAAACCCTAGGAGTGATGAGACATTATTTAACATACCAGGAGTTTGGGCAGAGAACAACCCACCAGGACTGGCCCGCAATATTCCACCTATAAAAATTGAACTGAAACTTGGGGTTTATCCAGTGAGCCTAAGACAATACCACATCCCACAGAAGGCTAAGAAGAACATCCAATCCTATCTGGATAAGTTCATACGGTATGGTATCCTAAAATTCTGTACTTCCCCCTGGAACACCCCATTGCTGCCTGTTCAAAAGCCCGGTACAGATGAGTATCGACCTGTGCAGGACTTGAGAGCAGTCAATGATGCGGTTGTTAGTATACATCCAGTTGTACCAAATCCATATAACCTGCTTGCTTTAATTCCGGGCGGGGCTACTTACTTTACAGTCTTAGACCTCAAAGATGCCTTCTTTTGCCTCCGAATTGCCGCAGAAAGTCAATGTATCTTCGCTTTCCAATGGGAAAACGCTGTAACGGGCTCAAAACGCCAAATGACCTGGACAAGACTGCCCCAAGGGTTTAAAAATTCACCTACCCTATTTGGTTCAGCTCTAAGTCAAGATTTACTGGATTTCGAGTCTATCCCAGGAGAATGTGTATTGTTACAATATGTAGATGACTTGTTGATAGCAGCAGTTACAAAAGAAAAATGTCAGCAAGCAACGCACGATCTACTACATATTCTCTGGAAGGCAGGATACAAGGTGTCTAGAAAGAAGGCTCAGTTGTGTTTGCCAACTGTCAAGTATCTGGGATTCCATATCTCTGAAGGTCAAAGGATTATGGGGCCAGAGAGAAAAGAAGCTGTCTGCCAAATACCAATACCCAAGAATAGAAGACAAGTGCGAGAATTCTTGGGGGCAGCAGGCTTCTGTAGGATATGGATTCCCAGCTATGCGATACTAGCAAAACCTCTGTACGCAGCCATCAAAGGTACAGAGCACGATCCCTTCTTATGGACCCAAGAACAGCAAACGGCATTTGAAGATGTGAAGAAGGCTTTGATGAGTGCCCCAGCATTAGGTCTACCTGATCACACACGACCATTCTACTTATATGTACACGAGCAAAGAAGAATGGCTGTGGGAGTATTGACACAGTACTTGGGATCATGGCAAAGACCTGTTGCCTACATGTCTAAGCAACTGGATGCAGTGGCCAGCGGACTTCCACCTTGTCTAAGAGCCGTAGCTGCAGCCGCCCTGCTAGTAGCTGAAGCCGATAAACTCACTCTGGGTCAAGAACTTTATGTACGAGTCCCACATGCAGTACAGACGTTGTTGGATTACAAAGGAAATCATTGGTTTAGTAACAGCCGTATGACCAAGTATCAAGCAATGTTGTGTGAAAACCCAAGAGTGCATTTAGAGACTGTAAACACCTTAAATCCAGCTACCCTTTTGCCACAACCTACTGAAAGTCAACATGATTGTTTGGAAGTAATGGATGAAGTATTCTCAAGTAGACCAGATCTTCGTGATTTTCCCATCCAGAACCCCGATGTTCAATATTATACCTACGGCAGTAGTTATGTGAAAGAAGGGATCCGCTATGCAGGATATGCAGTAACAACAATAGACAAGGTGATAGAAGCTCGGCCACTGGCGAAAGGAACATCAGCACAAAAGGCAGAATTAATAGCACTAACACGAGCGTTACAATTGGCTGAAGGTTTAAGAGTAAATATCTATACGGACTCTAAGTATGCATTTTTAACCACTCATGCCCACGGAGCTTTGTATAAAGAAAGAGGACTACTGAATTCAGAAGGCAAAGAAATCAAGTACGCAGCTGAAATCCTACAACTATTGGAAGCAGTATGGGAGCCGAAAGAAGTCGGTATCATACATTGTCGAGCGCATCTGAGAGGAGATGGTGATGTAACCAAGGGAAATCGGATGGCAGATAGTGCAGCTAAGCGTGCTGCTGAATCAGGAAGACAGGAGTATGTGGGGCATATAGCTGCTCTAATACCAACCCCACTGTCTCAATGGACTCCAGTTTATACAACTCAAGAAGAGGAGTGGTTAAAGACTGAACCGGGAAAGTATTTGGAGAACAAGTGGTATCAGCTAGAAGATGGAAGAATAGTCATACCAGCATCACTAGCAGTAGAAATTGTCCAAAATTATCATAACGGGACACATTCTGGGAGAGACAGTACTGAAGAATCTCTCAGGAAACATTTCTACATACCAAGATTGTCCAACTTGACTCAGGCCATTGTACGCAGATGTGTAACGTGTGCTAAGAATAATGCAAGGCAAGGACCAGTAAAGCCACCAGGAGTCCAGTTTATGGGGGGACTCCCCATGTCCGATCTACAAATAGACTTTACAGTGATGCCTAAATCGGGTGGACATCGTTACCTGCTGGTAATTGTGTGCACCTATTCAGGCTGGGTAGAAGCATGTCCTACTCGTACAGAGAAAGCAGGAGAAGTTGTGAGATTCCTGCTACGAGAAATAATACCCCGATATGGACTACCCTGTTCTATAGGATCGGACAATGGTCCAGCTTTTGTTCACCAGTGCCTACAACAACTGACTCATATGCTTGGTATAAAGTGGAGGCTTCATACTGCATATAGACCCCAGAGTTCTGGTAAGGTAGAGAGAATGAATAGAACTATTAAGAACCAGTTGGCTAAAATGTGTCAGGAAACCCAACTTAAGTGGAACGTTCTCTTACCTATAGCTCTATTGCGAATCCGCAGTACCCCTACCAGAAGGATGGGCCTCTCTCCTTTTGAAATCATGTATGGGCCACCTCCCGTACTTGGTAACTTAAGGGGGGATTTGAGTCAGTTGGGAGAAGGAATTACTCGGCAGCAGGTTGTAGAGTTGGGTAAGACTATGGAGGAGGTACAGAAATGGGTACAAGATAGATTACCTGTGAATATTTATCCCCCTGTTCATAGTTATCATCCAGGAGACCAAGTGTGGATTAAAGAGTGGAATAATGTACCGTTAGGGCTCAAGTGGAGAGGTCCTTATGTTGTTCTTTTGTCTACCCCTACAGCGATAAAAGTAGCAGAAGTGACTCCGTGGATACATCACTCCAGGGTTAAGCCAGCAGCAGTTGATTCTTGGCAAGTTACAGCAGATCCAGAGAATCCCTGCAAGATCCGGTTGAAACGCACTACTCAGTCGGAGTAACGAGGAATTATTGTGGATTACAAATTTTATTGTTACAGGTGTGAGTGAGAAGGCCATAATAAAGCCTGTCCGCTTACCAACACATAGTGTATAAGCCAGGAAAGTCTCGAAGGGACACCTGTGAAGACGAGCAGAACTCCATTCCCTGCAGCCCTCACATCCTGGAAGCTGAGGTTCCATCGCACGGACGAAGACTGAGGATGACGGCGAAAGATATGCTTTTGATTGTGTTTATTTACATGTGTTTTTATATTCAGGAAGGTAGAGGTACCGACACTCCTAGCTGTGAGGTATGCATTAAGACTACGAGAACAGGTAACCATATTTCCCAAACCCTAATTTGGCATTCACAATACGAGTGTAAAGGAGATGTATCGAGATGTAGATACTTAAATATAGACTATAGTGTGTGCCATTTAGGAGTAGGAGAACCTAAGTGCTTCAGTCCAGAGTATCAACCTCGTACAATTTGGTTGACTCTCAGGAATGGAGATCCTCAGGGGACCCTAATTAATAAGACGGTGTTAGAATCCGTACATTCTTCGGGTGTTCTGCTATTTGATGCGTGTAAAGCGATATCGAGTGGTAGAAAGCCGTGGAATGTATGTGGGGATCTTAGATGGGAGAGGACGTATGGGTCTAATGATAAATATATTTGTCCCAGTAGTAAAAATAAATATGTAAGTCCTAGATGCCCAAATAAAGACTATAACTTTTGCCCATATTGGTCTTGTGTGGGGTGGGCGACTTGGGGACAGACAGTAGATAAAGACATGATAGTGACTAAGTTGCCGACTAGCCCTTATTGTAAGTCTATGGAATGCAACCCAGTCCATATACTTATTAATAACCCCGACAAGTTCCTAGATAAGTATGGCAATTTATTTGGGTTTCAGATATACGGGACGGGTTTAGATCCTGGGACATTATTGTTTATAGGGATAGAGACTGATACGGTATCCTCCCAGACTCATCAAGTATATCATTCCTTTTATGAAGAGATGAGTATAGATAATAAGATCCCCCATAACGCTAAAAACCTGTTCATTGACCTAGCTGAAAGTATTGCCGGTAGTCTTAATGTTACCAACTGCTATGTGTGTGGAGGTACTAACATGGGAGACCAATGGCCTTGGGAAGCAAAGGAGGTAATGTCCGGTTCTGAGGCAGTTGACCAACTAATATCTACACAAGCTGATTATCATATGAGTGTTAGAGGTAAATCTGAGTGGAGATTAAAGACCTCCATCATAGGTTATGTTTGCATAGCAAGGAAAGGAATAATGTATAACACTTCTGTAGGAGAATTAACTTGTCTAGGGCAAAAAGCTTATGATGATGATACAAAGAATACAACCTGGTGGTCGGCTTCAAATGTCTCAGAACCATCTAACCCGTTTGCTAGATACGCCAATTTAAAGGATGTGTGGTTTGATCTATCTATCACATCTACCTGGAGAGCCCCAGCCAATTTGTACTGGATCTGTGGTAAGAAAGCCTATTCGGAGCTGCCACAGGACTGGGAAGGGGCATGTGTGTTGGGTATGCTCAAACCATCCTTCTTCTTGTTACCGATTGAAACAGGTGAGACTTTAGGTGTTAAAGTGTATGATGTGAATCATAGGAAGAAAAGGGGACCCATAGAGATAGGCACCTGGGAAGATAATGAATGGCCTCCCCAGCGTATTATAGACTATTATGGGCCAGCCACGTGGGCAGAAGATGGTACCTTTGGTTATAGAACCCCTATTTATATGCTCAACCGTATTATAAGATTACAGGCGGTGGTTGAGATTATCACAAATGAGACATCACAAGCGCTCAATCTTCTAGCGAAGCATAACACCAGGATGAGGACAGCAGTCTACCAAAATAGATTAGCCTTGGATTACCTATTGGCAGTAGAGGGAGGTGTATGTGGGAAGTTTAACCTAAGCAATTGCTGTCTTCAAATAGACGACGAAGGGCAAGCAATAGCTGAGCTTACTAGCCATATGGTTAAACTAGCGCATGTGCCTACTCAGGTATGGAAAGGGTACAATCCAAGTAGTTGGTTTGGTAGCTGGTATGAGTGGTTTGGAGGGCTTAAGGCAGTGGTAGGTGGAGTCCTACTGATTTTACTGTTGTGTCTACTCCTACCGTGTCTTATACCCCTAGTAGTTAGGTCTGTGCAAAGCCTGATAGGAAGTATAGCAGAGAGGAAGGCTGCTGCACAGATAATGGCGATATATAAATATAAGGCTCTAGATCAGGGAGAACCAATGCAGGAAGATGAGTGTTGAAGATTCACATCATAAGATAAGTCTGGTCTGGTTCAAGGTAACTTGCGGTGTAAGCAAAACTAAGGTTATGTGATGCCTCAAGTAATTGTAAAATATCAAGAGGCATCAAAGGGGGGAATGTGGTGGAATCTCGGTAAAAATAAATTTAGTAGGCCGAGATTACCACGTGGCATGTGTACGTGCATATGCTGACGTATCGATCAGTTGGTTGCACGAGGCAAGATACGATCAGTAGTGTACGGAGCATGTGCAAGAATACAGGATATAGTATTCCCCCTCCTCCATTGTGCTGGACAAGCCATGCGGTCAAACAGGAAGTTAATTCTTATTTGTGTTGATTGGTTAAGAGAATGTGCGGGTGGAGCTTAATATGGGAGGAGTTATATGCCTATATAAGGAGCCTGCACTATTGTCCGGGGCTCAGAACTTGCTGTATTTTGGTGACATTAGTCCCTCTGAGTCCCGATCGGTGATCCAATAAAGAATCTCTTCCTTCCTGAAGAAACCTGTGTCCATCTCTCTGTGCTTGGCTTCCGTCAGTTTCTCCGGTATCACAGGCATTAAGAAAACCCCATAAAGATATATAACAGTACATTGGAGTAAAAACCCACACAGATATATAACAGTATATAGGAGTAAAAACCCACACAGATATATAACAGTATATATGAGTAAAAATCCACACAGATATATATAACAGTATATTGGGATAAAAACCCACACAGATACATAACAGTATATTGGGATAAAAAATCCACAAAGATATATACCAGTATATATGAATAAAATCCCACAAGGATATATAACAGAATAGAAAAGAATACATCTAACCAGGGCAAAACAAGCAACTGGACATAGATTAAATCCCACAAGGGCAATCTAAAATATAGAAAATAAAATACTGAAAATAAGAGCAAAACCCAAAGCCACCCACTATAAGCAGGAGGCAGAGGTACTCTGACCTGTACTGGTGCGGAGCAGCAAAGAAAGAGGAAATGATGCATGGGGAGGGGAGTTTTATAGTACCTAACTTTTTTCTGATTGGTTGTTTTCTGTGCTGCTGTGGAGTTCTAGTAAAGAGAGACTTAAGCAAATACGAAGCCTCCTGTCATGTTATAAAATTACACAGTTGATGCAGAGTCTGGTTTTAATCCATAAAGGGCAGAAATCACCTAACATTCCTAAATTGTTTGGAATAACGTGCTTTAAAACATCAGGTATGATGTTGTATCGATCAGGTGGTGTAAGGGTTACGCCCGCTTCACAGTGACAGACCAAACTCCCCGTTTAACGCACCGCAAACAAAAGCAAACAGTCCATTTGCACAACCGCAAACTCCCCATTTGCACATGTTTTAGTGCAAACTAGTCTAACTACTAATATAGTTGAAACATGCTACTTTTATTCATGCCAGACAACCATGCAGGCCAGACTAACAAACATGCCAGGGCCAATCATAGTTAACCACATCAGATAGTAACATGGCTCCCTCTATATACCGTGTAAACATGGCTCCCTCTATATACAGAGTAAACATGGCTCCCTCTATATACAGAGTAAACATGGCTCCCCTCTATATACAGAGTAACATGGCTCCCCTTTATATACAGTGTAAACATGGCTCCTCTCTATATACAGAGTAACATAGCTCCCTCTATATACAGTGTAAACATGGCTCCTCTCTATATACAGAGTAACATGGCTCCCCTCTATATACAGTGTAAACATGGCTCCTCTCTATATACAGAGTAACATGGCTCCCTCTATATACAGTGTAAACATGGCTCCTCTCTATATACAGAGTAACAGGGCTTCCCTCTATATACCGTGTAAACATGGCTCCCTCTATATACAGAATAACATGGCTCCCTCTCTATACAGAATAACATGGCTTCCCTCTATATACCGTGTAAACATGGCTCCCTCTATATACAGTGTAAACATGGCTCCTCTCTATATACAGAGTGACATGGCTTCCCTCTATATACCGTGTAAACATGGCTCCCTCTATATACAGAATAACATGGCTCCCTCTATATACCGTGTAAACATGGCTCCCTCTATATACAGAATAACATGGCTCCCTCTATATACAGAGTAACATGGCTTCCCTCTATATACCGTGTAAACATGGCTCCCTCTATATACAGAATAACATGGCTCCCTCTATATACAGTGTAAACATGGCTCCTCTCTATACAGGGGTGTATTTGCCGCGAGGCAAACAAGGCATTTGCCTTGGGCGGCATTTTTCAGGGGGCGGCAAAAAAAGCCGCCCCCAAATGCCCAGGGCAAATGCCTTGTTAGCCTTGCGGCTAACAAGGCATGCTGGGCGGCCGGCGGGCTGCTGGGAAGTGCGGGTAGGTGGGCGGCCGGCGAGGGAGCACTTCCTCTGAGCGGTCTGCTCAGCTCCCTCGCGCGCCGCAGAGTGAGGCTGGGAGCCGGAATATGACGTCATATTCCGGCTCCGCCTCCCAGCATCACTCTGCGGCGCGCGAGGGAGCTGAGCAGACCGCTCAGAGGAAGTGCTCCCTCGCCGGCCGCCCACCTACCCGCACTTCCCAGCAGCCACTGGACCACCAGGGAGACAGATATCCCCCCCAGCTTTCCTAAAGGTAAGGAGGCTGGGGGGGTTAAATTAAAAAAAAAAAAATGTATTAAATATGTGAGTGATTGAGTGTGTTTGTATGTCTGTGTATGTCTGTTAGTGTGTGTGTATGTCTGTTAGTGTGTGTGTGTGTGTGTATGTCTGTAAGTGTATGTCTGTAAGTGTGTGTATGTCTGTTAGTGGGTCTGTGTGTGTGTCTGTTAGTTTGTGTGTGTGTTTGTGTGTGTGTATGTCTGTTAGTGTGTGTATGTCTGTTAGTGTGTCTGTGTGTGTGTCTGTTAGTGTGTGTGTGTATGTCTGTGTCTGTATGTGTGTGGGTCTGTGTGTGTGTGTGTTAGTGTGTGTGTATGTCAGTGTGTGTGTCTGTAAGTGTGTGTCTGTTAGACTGTGTGTGTGTCTGTTAGACTGTGTGTGTGTCTGTTAGACTGTGTGTGTGTCTGCTAGTGAGTGTGTTTCTGTTACCTAGTGTATGCGTATTTGTCAGTGAATGTGTGTGTGTGTGTGTATTTAGAAGGCGGGACGGGGGAAGGGTTCGGTGGGGGTGGCGCGGGTGGGGGGGGAGGGTTGGGTGAGGGTGGCGTGGGTGGGAGGGGGGCGCCGGAGTTTTGTCCTGCCTAGGGCAGCACAAAACTAGGATACACCACTGTCTCTATATACAGAGTAACATGGCTTCCCTCTATATACCGTGTAAACATGGCTCCCTCTATATATACAGAATAACATGGCTCCCTCTATATACAGAGTGACATGGCTTCCCTCTATATACCATGTAAACATGGCTCCCTCTATATACAGAATAACATGGCTCCCTCTATATACCGTGTAAACATGGCTCCCTCTATATACAGAATAACATGGCTCCCTCTATATACAGAGTAACATGGCTTCCCTCTATATACCGTGTAAACATGGCTCCCTCTATATACAGATTAACATGGCTCCCTCTATATACAGTGTAAACATGGCTCCTCTCTATATACAGAGTAACATGGCTTCCCTCTATATACCGTGTAAACATGGCTCCCTCTATATACAGAATAACATGGCTCCCTCTATATAGCATGTAAACATGGCTCCCTCTATATACAGAATAACATGGCTCCCTCTATATACAGAGTAACATGGCTTCCCTCTATATACCGTGTAAACATGGCTCCCTCTATATACAGAATAACATGGCTCCCTCTATATACAGTGTAAACATGGCTCCTCTCTATATACAGAGTAACATGGCTTCCCTCTATATACCGTGTAAACATGGCTCCCTCTATATATACAGAATAACATGGCTCCCTCTATATACAGAGTGACATGGCTTCCCTCTATATACCATGTAAACATGGCTCCCTCTATATACAGAATAACATGGCTCCCTCTATATACTGTGTAAACATGGCTCCCTCTATATACAGAATAACATGGCTCCCTCTATATACAGAGTAACATGGCTTCCCTCTATATACTGTGTAAACATGGCTCCCTCTATATACAGAATAACATGGCTCCCTCTATATACAGTGTAAACATGGCTCCTCTCTATATACAGAGTAACATGGCTTCCCTCTATATACCGTGTAAACATGGCCCCCTCTATACAGAATAACATGGCTCCCTCTATATACCGTGTAAACATGGCTCCCTCTATATACAGAATAACATGGCTCCCTCTATATACAGAGTAACATGGCTTCCCTCTATATACCGTGTAAACATGGCTCCCTCTATATACAGAATAACATGGCTCCCTCTATATACAGTGTAAACATCTCTCTATATACAGAGTAGCATGGCTTCCCTCTATATACCGTGTAAACATGGCTCCCTCTATGTATACAGAATAACATGGCTCCCTCTATATACAGAGTAACATGGCTCCCTCTATATACAGTGTAACATGGCTCCCTCTATATACAGAATAACATGGCTCCCTCTATATACAGTGTAAACATGGCTCCTCTCTATATACAGAGTAACATGGCTTCCCTCTATATACCGTGTAAACATGGCCCCCTCTATACAGAATAACATGGCTCCCTCTATATACCGTGTAAACATGGCTCCCTCTATATACAGAATAACATGGCTCCCTCTATATACAGAGTAACATGGCTTCCCTCTATATACCGTGTAAACATGGCTCCCTCTATATACAGAATAACATGGCTCCCTCTATATACAGTGTAAACATCTCTCTATATACAGAGTAGCATGGCTTCCCTCTATATACCGTGTAAACATGGCTCCCTCTATGTATACAGAATAACATGGCTCCCTCTATATACAGAGTAACATGGCTCCCTCTATATACAGTGTAACATGGCTCCCCTCTATATACAGAGTAACATGGCTCCCCTCTATATACAGTGTAAACATGGCTCCTCTCTATATACAGAGTAACATGGCTCCCTCTTTATACAGTGTAAACATGGCTCCTCTCTATATACAGAGTAACATGGCTTCCCTCTATATACTGTGCAAACATGGCTCCCTCTATATACAGAATAACATGGCTCCCTCTATATACAGTGTAAACACGGCTCCTCTCTATATACAGAGTAACATGGCTCCCCTCTATACAGGGGCGTACCTGGAGCATTTGGCACCCGGGGCGGATGCTTTATTTGGCACCCCCTCCCCAACTTTGAAATGTAAAAAACAACTGAATTTTTTAAAATGTATGTGTATGCAGTGTGTGTATAGTGTGTATAGTGTGTGTGTATAGTGTGTTTATAGTGTGTGCAGTGTGTAGAGTGTGTGCAGTGTGTGTATAGTGTGTGCAGTGTGTGTATAGAGTGTGCATAGTGTATGCAGTGTGTGTATAGTGTGTGTGTGTAGTGTGTGCAGTGTGTGTATAGAGTGTGCATAGTGTATGCAGTGTGTGTAGTGCATGTAGTGTGTGCAGTGTGTGTATAGTGTGTGCAGTGTGTATGCAGTGTGTGTAGTGTGTGTATATTGTGTGCAGTGTGTATGCAGTGTGTGTAGTGTGTGTGTATAGTGTATGCAGTGTGTGCATAGTGTGTACAGTGTGTGTATAGTGTGTACAGTGTGTGTGTATAGTGTGTGCAGTGTGTATAGTGAGTATGCAGTGTGTGTATAGTGAGTGTGCAGTGTGTATAGTTTGTATATAGTGTGTATGCAGAGTGTGTATAGTGTGTATATAGAGTGTATGCAGTGTGTGTATAGTGTATATGCAGTGTGTATAGGGTGTATGCAGTGTGTGTATAGTTAGTGCAGTGTGTGCACTGTGTATGCAGTGTGTGTAGAGTGCGTGTATAGTGTGTGCAGTGTGAGTATAGAGTTTGCAGTGTGTGCATAGTTTATGAAGTGTGTGTATAGTGTGTGTGTATAGTGTGTATGCAGTGTGTGTAGTGTATGTAGTGTGTGCAGTGTGAGTATAGAGTGTGCAGTGTGGGCATAGTTTATGCAGTGTGTGTATAGTGTGTGTGTATAGTGTGTATGCAGTGTGTGTAGTGCATGTAGTGTGTGCAGTGTGTGTATAGAGTGTGCAGTGTGTATAGTGTGTGCGTAGTGTGTGTATATTGTGTGCAGTGTGTATGCAGTGTGTGTAGTGTGTGTGTATAGTGTGTACAGTGTGTGTGTAGTGTGTGAATAGTGTATGCAGTGTGTGTATAGTGTGTATGCAATGTGTAGTACATGTAGTGTGTGCAGTGTGCGTATAGTGTTTGCAGTGTGTGTATAGAGTGTGCAGTGTGTGCATAGTGTATGCAGTGTGTGTATAGTGTGTGTATAGTGTGTATGCAGTGTGTGTTGTACATGTAGTGTGTGCAGTGTGTGTATAGTGTGTGCAGTGTGTGTACAGTGTGTGCAGTGTGTGTATAGTGTGTGCAGTGTGTATGCAGTGTGTGTATATTGTGTGCAGTGTGTATGCAGTGTGTGTAGTGTGTGTGTATAGTGTGTGCATAGTGTATGCAGTGTGTGTACAGTGTGTGTGTATATTGTGTGTGTAGTGTATGTATAGTGTGTGCAGTGTGTGTATAGAGTGTGCAGTGTGTGCATAGTGTATGCAGTGTATAGTGTGTGTGTACAGTGTGTATGCAGTGTGTGTAGTGCATGTAGTGTGTGCACTGTGTGTATAGTGTGTGCAGTGTGTATGCAGTGTGTGTATATTGTGTGCAGTGTGTATGCAGTGTGTGTTGTGCGTGTGTATAGTGTGTGCATAGTGTATGCAGTGTGTGCATAGTGTGTACATTGTGTGAATAGTGTGTACAGTGTGTGTGTATATTGTGTGTATAGGGTGTGTATTGTGTGTGTATAGTGTGTATGCAGTGTGTGTATAGTGTGTGCAGTGTGCATAGTGTGTATGCATTGTGTGTATAGGGTGTGCAGTGTGTGTATAGTTAGTGCAGTGTGTGTATAGTGTATGCAGTGTGTGCAGTGTGTATGCAGTGTGTGTAGAGTGTGCATAGTGTATGCAGTGTGTGTATAGTGTGTGCAGTGTGAGTATAGAGTGTGCAGTGTGTGCATAATTTATGCAGTGTGTGTATAGTGTGTGTGTATAGTGTATATGCAGTGTGTGTAGTGCATGTAGTGTGTGCAGTGTGTGTATAGTGTGTGCAGTGTGAGTATAGAGTGTGCAGTGTGTGCATAGTTTATGCAGTGTGTGTATAGTGTGTGTGTATAGTGTGCATGCAGTGTGTGTAGTGCATGTAGTGTGTGCAGTGTGTGTATAGTGTGTGCAGTGTGTGTATAGAGTGTGCAGTGTGTGCATAGTATATGCAGTGTG
This sequence comes from Pelobates fuscus, assembly GCF_036172605.1. Taxonomy (NCBI): domain Eukaryota; kingdom Metazoa; phylum Chordata; class Amphibia; order Anura; family Pelobatidae; genus Pelobates; species Pelobates fuscus. Next base: position 88,536,034 of record NC_086320.1, read on the forward strand.
TATGCAGTGTGTGTAGTGCATGTAGTGTGTGCAGTGTGTGTAGTGTGTGTATAGTGTGTGTATAGTGTGTATGCAGTGTGTGCAGTGTGTGTATATTGTGTGCAGTGTGTATGCAGTGTGTGTAGTGTGTGTGTATAATGTGTATATTGTGTGTAGTGTGTGTATAGTGTGTGCAGTGTGTGTATAGAGTGTGCAGTGTGTGTATAGTGTGTGCAGCGTGTGTATAGTGTGTATGCAGTGTGTGTAGTACATGTAGTGTGTGCAGTGTGTGTATAGTGTGTGCAGTGTGTATGCAGTGTGTGTATATTGTGTGCAGTGTGTATGCAGTGTGTGTAGTGTGTGTGTATAGTGTGTGTATAGGGTGTGTATTGTGTGTGTATAGTGTGTATGCAGTGTGTGTATAGTGTGTGCAGTGTGCATAGTGTGTATGCATTGTGTGTATAGGGTGTGCAGTGTGTGTATAGTTAGTGCAGTGTGTGTGTATATTGTGTGTATAGGGTGTGTATTGTGTGTGTATAGTGTGTATGCAGTGTGTGTATAGTGTGTGCAGTGTGCATAGTGTGTATGCATTGTGTGTATAGGGTGTGCAGTGTGTGTATAGTTAGTGCAGTGTGTGTATAGTGTATGCAGTGTGTGCAGTGTGTATGCAGTGTGTGTAGAGTGTGCATAGTGTATGCAGTGTGTGTATAGTGTGTGCAGTGTGAGTATAGAGTGTGCAGTGTGTGCATAATTTATGCAGTGTGTGTATAGTGTGTGTGTATAGTGTATATGCAGTGTGTGTAGTGCATGTAGTGTGTGCAGTGTGTGTATAGTGTGTGCAGTGTGCGTATAGAGTGTGCAGTGTGTGCATAATTTATGCAGTGTGTGTATAGTGTGTGTGTATAGTGTATATGCAGTGTGTGTAGTGCATGTAGTGTGTGCAGTGTGTGTATAGTGTGTGCAGTGTGAGTATAGAGTGTGCAGTGTGTGCATAGTTTATGCAGTGTGTGTATAGTGTGTGTGTATAGTGTGCATGCAGTGTGTGTAGTGCATGTAGTGTGTGCAGTGTGTGTATAGTGTGTGCAGTGTGTGTATAGAGTGTGCAGTGTGTGCATAGTATATGCAGTGTGTATGCAGTGTGTGTAGTGCATGTAGTGTGTGCAGTGTGTGTAGTGTGTGCAGTGTGTGTATAGTGTGTGTATAGTGTGTATGCAGTGTGTGCAGTGTGTGTATATTGTGTGCAGTGTGTATGCAGTGTGTGTAGTGTGTGTGTATAATGTGTATATTGTGTGTAGTGTGTGTATAGTGTGTGCAGTGTGTGTATAGAGTGTGCAGTGTGTGTATAGTGTGTGCAGCGTGTGTATAGTGTGTATGCAGTGTGTGTAGTACATGTAGTGTGTGCAGTGTGTGTATAGTGTGTGCAGTGTGTATGCAGTGTGTGTATATTGTGTGCAGTGTGTATGCAGTGTGTGTAGTGTGTGTGTATAGTGTGTGCATAGTGTATGCAATGTGTACAGTGTGTGTATAGTGTGTACAGTGTGTGTGTGTGTGTATTGTGTGTGTAGTGTGTGCAGTGTGTGTATAGAGTGTGCAGTGTGTGAATAGTGTATGTAGTGTGTGTATAGTGTGTGTGTATAGTGTGTATGCAGTGTATGTAGTGTGTGCAGTGTGTGTATAGTGTGTGCATAGTGTATGCAGTGTGTGCATAGTGTGTACAGTGTGTGTATAGTGTGTACAGTGTGTGTGTATATTGTGTGTATAGTGTGTATGCAGTGTGTGTATAGTGTGTGCAGTGTGTATAGTGTGTATGCAGTGTGTGTATAGGGTGTATGCAGTGTGTGTATAGTTAGTGCAGTGTGTGTATAGTGTATGCAGTGTGTGCAGTGTGTGCAGAATGTGTATAGTGTATGCAGTGTGTGTATAGTGTGTGCATAGTGTGTACAGTGTGTGTATAGTGTGTACAGTGTGTTTGTATATTGTGTGTATAGTGTGTGCAGTGTGTGTATAGAGTGTGCAGTGTGTATAGTGTGTGTGTGTATAGTGTGTATGCAGTGTGTGTAGTGCATGCAGTGTGTGCAGTGTGTATAGTGTGTGCAGTGTTTATGCAGTTTGTGTATATTATGTGCAGTGTGTAAGCAGTGTGTGTAGTGTGTGTGTATAGTGTATGCAGTGTGTGCATAGTGTGTACAGTGTGTGTATAGTGTGTACAGTGTGTGTATATATTATGTGTGTGTGCATAGTGTATGCAGTGTGTGTATAGTGTGTGTGTATAGTGTGTATGCAGTGTGTGTAGTGTGTGCAGTGTGTGTATAGTGTGTGCAGTGTGTGTATATTGTGTGCAGTGTGTATGCAGTGTGTGTAGTGTTTGTGTATAGTGTGTGCATAGTGAATGCAGTGTGTGTATAGTGTGTACAGTTTGTGTGTATAGTGTGTGTAGTGTGTGTATAGTGTGTATGCAGTGTGTGTATAGTGTGTGCAGTGTGTGTATAGTATGGATGCAGTGTGCGTATAGTGTGTATGCAGTGTGTGTATAGGGTGTATGCAGTGTGTGTATAGTGTGTGCAGTGTGTATATAGTTAGTGCAGTGTGTGTATAGTGTATGCAGTGTGTGCAGTGTGTATGCAGTGTGTGCAGAGTGTGTATAGTGTATGCAGTGTGTGTATAGTGTGTGCATAGTGTGTACAGTGTGTACAGTGTGTATAGAGTGTGTGCATAGTGTGTGTGCAGTGTTTGCAGTGTGTGTAGAGTGTATGCAGTGTCTGTAGAGTGTGTATAGTGTGTGTAGAGTGTGTATAGTGTGTGTAGAGCGGCGGGTGGGGGCCCTAAATGAAAATTCCCACCTCCCCCATCAAAGGTGACTAGGGGTCCCCAAGCCCCTAGTCACACAACCAAATAAAAAAGCCCCTACCTACCCCCCTCACCCTAAAAAATAGTGAGGGGGGGATAAAATGACTAACCTGAAAAGTAAAATTCAACTTACTATTCAACGTCTTCTTTTTTCTAAAATCTTCATTTTTCAGCCCCAAAAAAGGCCAAATAAAAAGCCATCATACCCGTCGAACGTAAAAATAAAATAAAAAACCCGAGCGCAAAAAAAAATTAATCCATCTTCACCCATGGAGGGCTCCGTGTCAGTGTGTATCAGGGATCCTTATGATAGGTGTCAATCCATATCTGCCAAGTGACCCTATGTAGTAACACAGGGTGTCTTGGAGGGAGTATCTGCAGTAACACAGGGTGTCTGGAGGGAGTATCTGCAGTAACACAGGGTGTCTGGAGGGAGTATCTGCAGTAACACAGTGTGTCTGGAGGGAGTATCTGCAGTAATACAGAGTGTCTGGGGGGGAGTATCTGCTTGTAACATTTATATGCACTAAAAAAAAATAATAATAATAAATTGACAAAAATAAATAAAATGGTTGCAGCTTCCGAAATAATCTAAAATGGATGCTGTCCAGTAGGTGGGAGGGTCTGCTAGGGAGGGTGTGCTGCTGATTGGCTGTAATGTGTCTGCTGACTGTGAGGTATAGGGTCAAAGTTTACTCAATGATGACGAATAGGGGGCGGACCGAACACCGCATGTGTTCGCCCACGGTGGCGGACGCGAACATGCTATGTTCGACGGGAACTATTCGCCAGCGAACCGTTCGGGACATCACTACCCTTCACCACACCACCTTTCACTTCCTGGAGAACAAGCCCACTAGGTATAGCGACGTGCAAATTTAAATTTAGATTTTAAATTCCCTTATTCCCTCTTCTCACTACAATATGCAAAAATAGACGATGCCATACAAGCCGCCGTCAACTTTGGTAAGGCAGCCTGGTTAAGCAAAACGGATATCACAAATGTTTTCAAAACTTCTACCAATTAAGCAGTCACTCTGGCATCTACATGGCGTTAAGTGAGAAGAGAAATACTATTTTGCAACTAGGCTGATCTTCGGCTCCAAAAGTAGCCCAAAACTTTTCGACATATTCGCAGAAACCTTGAATTGGCTACTACTTAACAAGTCCAGGTGCCAAGTAGTAATCCACTACCTCGATGATTTTCTGTATGTTGAGCCTCACTACTACACACCACACAGTCTAAAAAGTGCACACTTCCTATTTAAGGAATTAGGAGTCCCGGTAGCTCCAAATACGACAGAAGGTCCCAGTACAGAAATAACTTTCCCAGGTATCACACTCAATTCTGTAACTATGCAAGCTAGCCTCCCTCAAGTCAAAGTAGACAGGATTCTAACTCACATTCACACCTGCACCAATCACGGGTCATGCACCAGGAAAGAATTACAGTCACTTTTGGGTTCTCTTAACTTCGCCATGAGAATTATCCCTCAAGGCAGGTCTTTCATCTCTAGGTTACTTTCTCTTCTACACGGCCTCCCTGACGACGACACTAAGATTTATCTAGACAATCCTGAAAGGGCTGACCTAAAAATGTGGAATCTATTTTTATCCTCATGGAATGGTAGGTCATTGTTCATTCCCCCCATCTCTGACGAATCCCCGGTTATCTGGACAGACGCTGCAGCTACCGTCGGGTACGCTGCAATATTCGGGGACGAATGGGTATATGACAGTTGGTCACCCGAAACAGCTACACTAGAAAACTTTGACAAAACCTCAGCATTGTTCGAGATCTTCCCAATAGTGGCAGCAGCACACATTTGGGGAGAAAATTGGAGAGGTAAAGCAGTTAGGTGTTATTCTGACAACATAGCAGCTTGTAACATAATTAACAAAGGCCGCTCTCAGTCCGTGTCAATTATGAATCTAGTAAGGAAACTCATGTTCCAGGTGTTTTCAATAACGCAGCTGATGCTTTGTCACGTTTTAATTTCTGCGAACAAGCAACTCAAAACTCCTCCGCAATTCAAAGACCTAATCATGCATTAAACCAGTTATTAGCTCACAGTAGAAATCTCGCACAGGCAGGTTTGTCAGTGAACACTAAAAAAGCTTACGGTAGGGCATTTGACATGTTCAAAAAATTTGTTCATGACTTTAACATAATAAATCAATTTTCTGTAGAAACCATGGTTGCATTTACAACTTTTTGCCACCTCTCGTTAAAACTTGCCTACAATACCATCAAACTATACTTGATGGGGATACATTTCATGCTAACTCTTTACCCGAACAAGACTCCTTTCTTATCCACATACCCATTTAAAAACATACTAAAAGGTATCCATAGACAAAAAAACCCCAAATCACCCAAAATACTCCCCATATACAGTAAATCTTTAAAGAAATCTCCAAGTTATTAGATAAAAGTCCTTTTGAAAATACCACTAACCTGGTAATTAAATCAGCGGCTTATTTGGCCTTTTTCGGGTTTCTAAGACTTAAAGAATTTTCAGTAGATAAAATATCTGACACTGACATTTGTCTTAAACAGAGAAACTTAACTAAAGTAAACGATCATTCTATCAATCCCCGCACAAAAACAAACCAAGCAGGCCCCCCAGTGGAGATTAAGTATTTCCCTACCGGTTCCAAATGGTGCCCAGTTCAAGTGATGGATAATTTGATAGTAAATCAGCAAATTAGAAATCCAGAACTGCCTCTGTTGTCCCTACAAGGAAAGCCACTTACTACTAAACAGTTCATGCTATACATACATTCTTTGTTACTTAGACTTGGCCTCAATCCAAATTCCTTCTCATTCCGTATTGGGGATGCCACTGCAGCCTCAAGTAGTCAGGTTCCAACACATATCATAAAGAAAATGGGTCGCTGGAAATCTTCAGCATACAACCGGTACATTCCAAACCCAGAGAAAGAAATCAGACTCGCTTTCTATAATATGTCTAAATAATATTGTTGTTGTTGTAATAAATAAACATGTTTACATAATTTTGGCCTTCTTTTTACAGGCTTAACCTCTCATCGGTTTCGGCACACCTCAACCGACTCTTATTTATCAAAACTACACTCACTTTAAGTGTATGCCCCCTTCCATAATCCTGTACACAAATATATTATATTTATATATATGTATAATTACAATAATAAATAAATAAAATAAAATATTTTAATTACATTAAATATATATTAAAATTCAATGTGTATCCTTAAGTAATCTTTTAACCAAATTATGTGATTTAATTAATTAAAATTTGATTGACGTGCCTGACAACTCAGTCAGAAAGTGCAGAGAATTTTATTTGCAAGCACTATATTTAACCCTGTAATTTTGTCACTGCATGTCACTCATTCTGGCCCTTTAAAGACAGTGGGGCCATTCGGTACTTGCCCTGTGTGAGCGGTGATACCCCCAGATAGCTATGCCATGGAGCCTATTCATATAATGAAAGACTATGGGAAAGACTTTAGCTCCATGGCAATTGAACTGTGTGAATAGGATCTGCGCGCTATTCGGTAGTTTTGTGCGTTCAGATCCCAGCTATCTGGGGATATGTTACATGTCTGTGTGTTATGTATAAAAAGTAACTTTATGTATTTTAAAGTGTTTTACTGTCTTTGTGTAACCATGTGCTCAATGGAGTCTGCCTCTATCCCTGGATAATTGGATTACTTTCCCCCATTGTCTCCAGGATAGAGGCATCTGTAAAACCTGTGTGAGCCAGATTTTGCCATGCGGCCAGTAAGGGACAAAATATACTTTTACTAGCTTTTGAACTGATTCATGCCAATTTTTAATATGTTGTTCCCCTGGATGGATTGATTGTGGATATGTATTTTTATGTGAATGTGATGTATGGTTTTGAAGTTATAAATATTGTGTAAAAAGTATATTTTAAACTGTATGAATAATGGGATTATGTGTCACACTAAGGGGAGGGGATGAGTGGGTTGCACCCGTGATACTATTGGTTATTTTATGCCTCCCCCTGGGTGTGGCCTGTATGTGTACAATTGTAATAAAAGCCAGTCCAGAGTTCCTGTTTAACCCTCAAAGTGAAGTGTCGTCTCATTATTGGGGGAGGATTTATTGCATGCTGTTCCAGTTTGACTGCTAGGAGTGTAAACCTATTCGTATGGTTCCTATTCCACTGTCTACAGCATTCAGAGGCTTGAGAGGATTCATATGCTTCTCTGATTCGGTGATTGTGGTGTCTGCCAGAGTGCTTGGAGTCCTCAGGAAGCGCTAGGAGCATCCTTTAACGGAGGTACCCAGTCGGGGTGCCAGGCGATCCGTTACAATTGGTGGCAAGCGGCGGGATCGTTCCTACAGCCAGAAGGACAGCTACAGGAAACACCATTTCTTTGGATTTACAAGTGGGGGCAACACATGTCCCAGTACAGCGACTCTAAAAGCAACAGAATGGAACCAGCAGTGTTATACGAGGAGGAGGACCTGGATCGCCGGGATGCATTAAGGAAAAGCATCTGGTACCAGGCCCTGGATAATGTACAATACCAGCGGGGTGAGAGTCTCCCCAGTGAAGAGCAGCGGTTGCAGAAGCAAGTGGCCCTGCGGATGCCCTTCCTGGGAGAGCAGCCCCTGGAGGAATGGTGAAGGAATTGGAGCTCCGAGCATGGCAGGAGATTTGGCTGGAAGATGCCTACCAGGCACTCTGGTGGTATATGGCACAGTATATACTCTGGACAGCCGAGCATGACAAGCCAGAGGGAGAGGAGTTTGATGGTCCTGGCTTGTTATGGGAGTCCTTTGCAGAGATGGACTTCGGGAGCCCTGCGCAGACCAGACTTCAGGACATTTTCTACACAAGGGAGGCTAGGCATGACTGGGATGACCCCCATGAGGTAGGGCAAGACCTTCTTCGCCTAGCAACCATGGAGTGGGAACTGGAGCAGGATTACCGAGGTCTCTTCCACTCCATTGAGAAGATTCAGCAGGACAGCAAGGTGACAGATCCAGTTCCAGACCCATTCAGCTGGGAAGATATTGTTGAGATTTACTGGGAGGAACCCCAGGCGGCAGGTGGAGATGGGACCAAGGTCTCTCCACCGGTATTGCAGGGAATTGGGAGCCCAAGCTCCATTCCCCAGCGGCAGGCTGAGTTACAGGGGGCAGAGACAAGTGGTCCTGTCCCCCAGCAGCAGTGTACCTTGCAGGGAGAGGAGAGCAGCGTCCTCCCTTCCCAGCGGCAAGGTGAGCTACAGGGATGCTGGGCGGTCGGCTCAGATCCCCAGCAGCAGTGTACCTTGCAGGGAGAGGAGAGCAGCATCCTCCCTTCCCAGCGGCAAGGTGAGCTACAGGGATGCTGGGCGGTCGGCTCAGATCCCCAGCGGCAGTGTGATATACAGGGAATTGGGAGCCCAGTCTCCATTCCCCAGCGGCAGAGTGTCCTACCGGGAATAGAGAGCCCAGTCTCCTTTCCCCAGCAGCAGGACTCTGTATTGGGAGCAGAGACAGTCGGTCTCCCTCCCCCGCGGCTGGAAGTATGTATGGGAGAGGAGCTGGTTACCCCCTCTCCCCAGCGGCAGCTTAATGTACCAGGGGGAGACAGTAAGCCCCACAACTGTGCAGATGGGATCGTGGTCTCTGCACATACAGCACAGGGGGTAGGGATGGTCGGTCCTGCCCCCCAGCGACCGGGCTGTTTAGCCAAAGAGGAGACAACCGGTCTCTCTTCCCAGTGGCAGCCTGATTTCCAGGAGGAGGTGATGGTGGATCCCTCCACCTTACAGCAACCAGCGTCCTCGGGAGTGGAGGCAACCGGCCTCCCTCTCCTCCACCAGCCAGAGGTACCTGAGGTAGTGGACCTCATAGATTTGTCCTGGAGACACACACAGATGGCAGGTGGAGATGGGACCGAGGTCTCTCCACCGGCCCTACAGGGATGCTGGGTACCCGGCCCAGATCCCCAGCGGCAGTGCATCTCACAGGTAGAGGAGACAACCGGTCTCTCTTCCCAGTGGCAGCCTGAGTTCCAGGAGGAGGTGATGGTGGATCCCTCCACCTTACAGCAACCAGCGTCCTGGGGAGTGGGGGCAGCCGGCCTCCCCCTCCCACCGCAGCAGGAGATACCGGGTGAGGGGGAAAACAACCCTAACCACACTGGCACAGATGGGACCGCAGTCTCTGTGCCAGTCCTACAGGGATGCTCGACGGGCGGTCCAGATCCCCAACCTTCCCCGCAGGGATACCAGGAGGAGGTAAGCAAGCCTTCCCCTCCCCTGCTACATCCCGACCGGGTCCTGGGGGCAGTGGATGAGCCTACGATACCCACTGACCCCCTTCCAGCAGAAGAGCTGGCAGCAGAGCAGAGCGCCGCTGGCCTCTGCCACCCAAGTAACCCCAGCTGTCTGCCTAGCTGCGCCAGGGAGACCGAGGAGGCTGAACTGTCCCACTACAACCTGGAACCTACAGGCCAGTACCATTTATTGTGGGGGGGTTACTCTGTGAACTGTTTACTGTGGGTGGGCTGCCCGACTAACCTAGGTACTGACCGGCAGAAGGTCAGGTACCTGTTTAGTCTTCCCCCCAAAGGGAAGATGTGTGACGAAGTGCCCTTCACCACTTGGGCCTGGAGAGGACTGCTTGCCAGCCTCTTGCCATGTGATTATGGTCCCTGGGAGATTGGGCCCTTATAAAAAACTTATTCGGCCCTAACAAGAGTGCATGTCACTCATTCTGGCCCTTTAAAGACAGTGGGGCCATTCGGTACTTGCCCTGTGTGAGCGGTGATACCCCCAGATAGCTATGCCATGGAGCCTATATATATAATGAAAGACTATGGGAAAGACTTTAGCTCCATGGCAATTGAACTGTGTGAATAGGATCCGCGTGCTATTCAGTAGTTTTGTGCGTTCAGATCCCAGCTGTAAAGGAGCTCCGTGTACCCCGACCGAGTACCCTCCGTTGATGGATGCTCCTAGCGCTCTCAGAGGACTCCAAGCACTGCAGACGACACCACAACCACCGCAGGCTCCACAACCGCCGTAGCGTAACTGGAGCCGCGCCGTCTTCCTACCACCCTGGAATGAACCTTCAGCATTCAGGACCGTGTGGGGAAGATCTCTCCTCCTGGAGAGCGTATCCGGAACAAGCTCTTAAAAGAGCTAAGTGATTGAAAGCTCAGGAGAATATGCAGAGCATAGCAATCCCCAGTGCGATATAGCAGTTCCCTCCAATAACGAGACAAGGCTACGTATTGAGGGTCAGAAGAGGTCTGAGGACTGGAACACCCAGCCTGCTTTTTATTAGGATAAGGTACACACAGGACACTCCCAGGGGGAGGATGAAATTAACCAATAACAGCATAGTACAGCCCACAGGTTCCCTCCCCTCAGATAAACAGTTAAACCAATTATTACATACAATAAAAATACAGTTTTTACACACACACTGTAACTTTAAAACCATATTCAGACTCAGCATACATCAAACATAAACACTTCCAAAAATCAGCCAAATCCCTCCAGTGGATCAAAAGTTAGCTGGAAGTCCTTTATGACCGACCGCAAGCACAATTTCCTGCCCAAAACAGTTCCATAGATTTGGGCTGTGCGGCCGGTCAATTTCATGCGGAAAAACGACTTAGTCCCATTTCGAACGGGACTTAGTCTCTGGAGCTGCAAGTTCAGTATGGAAGAAGGTAAGGGTCAGCGGTGTTCGGCAAAATGTGTAGCCGATTTTAGTTCCACAGAATCTTTAGCATACACCGCTGACCGCATTCGAATGACTAAAATGGCCGCCGCCACGTGTTCGGCTGCCGAATGGCGGCCACCCAGCGCTCGGCAATTAACCTGCAGTAACCTCACAGCCTGGGAGGTAAATTGCCTGCACACTTTAACTTCTGGGTGGTCCGCCTGTGTGGTACTTGGTTCAGTAAGCCCTATATACTGAACCAAGTGGGAGAGAGCCAGGGGCAAGTTATTTTACAGGTCTGGGGACATAGTCTTAAAGGGGTATTGTTCAGCAAAGTCACAATATGTCCCCAGACGGTTCTTAAAGGGCCATACACACCCAATAAATGTTAATAAGTTTTAAGGGGCACAATCTTCCAGGGGCCATAGTCATGAGGCAGGAGGCTGTCAAACATGCTTCTCCACAATCCAGGGAAGCAGGGCAATTTCTCATTTAAAGGGCCAGTTACAAATAGCGATTTGTAACACCAGCTATCTGGGGATATGTTACATGTCTGTGTGTTATGTATAAAAAGTAACTTTATGTATTTTAAAGTGTTTTACTATCTTTGTGTAACCATGTGCTCAATGGAGTCTGCCTCTATCCCTGGATAATTGGATTACTTCCCCCCCCCATTGTCTCCAGGATAGAGGCCTCTGTAAAACCTGTGTGAGACAGATTTTGCCATGCGGCCAGTAAGGGACAAAAGATACTTTTACTAACTTTTGAACCCCTGGTCTGATTCATGCCAATTTTTTATATGTTGTTCCCCTGGATGGATTGATTGTGGATATGCATTTTTATGTGAATGTGATGTATGGTTTTAAAGTTACAGAGTATGTGTGGAAACTGTTTTTTTACTGTATGTAATAATTATGTTAATTGCTTATCTGAGGGGAGGGGATGTGTGGGTTGTACTGTTACTTGATTGGTTGTTTTATGCCTCCCCCTGGGTGTGTCCTGTATGTGCACAACTGTAATAAAAAGCAGGCTGGGTGTTCCAGACCTGAGATTCTGCTTGACCCTCAAACCGATGTGTCGTCTCGTTTTTGGGGGAATTGGATTGTATGCTGACTGCCAGGAGTGTAAGCGGATTATATGCTTTTCCTGTTCAGCTATTCCAGGGTTCGTGTGTTTCCAGTTCGGGAGTTGGAAGATTTGTACAGTTTGCAGTCCGGGAGATTGGTGCTTGCAGTAGCTGCTGGTCTATGGAAAAGGGGGATATCGCCTAAACTGGGTTTTATCCTCTTGTAAGCGAAACGGTCCGTTACAATTGTTATTTAGGATTTTCTTATAAAGATTGTTGGTCTTTTATATAGTGTGGCCCTGGAGGATATTTACAGTAAGCACCCATTTAGATTATAATTGTTATATGTTTGTTTTGAGTGCCCTCCATTACATCCATTTGAAATAAGTAACAGGTCATTTCCATAGACGTCTGCATGGGAATTCCTCATAAAACAACTAGGGGATGTGCTTAGCACATATTAGTCAAAGCATCATCAAACGAACAAAAAATTAAATCATCCACCATAAAACACAATAGTAATATATTTACATATTATGTTTTTTTGTTTTTTTTTACTCTTTTCTTGTAAAATACCTGTAACATTGAGAATAGGAAAAAAATTTAACATAGTAATTTTGCTTTGTTCTACTTGCTTCTATAAACTGCTCCATTTTATGCATGTCTTAGAATCTTTACTCAAATTGATTGTATTTAACTTTTCTAATAAAAATCAATCTGTGTAAGTATAAAGACACCCACTGCCTTGCGTTTAGCAAATTGATCCCTGGGCTATGTTTTGCAATGTCCTACATACAAAAGATCATAATTTTTCAACTGGTTTTATGTGGTATTGGAAAAGATAATTACTAACAAAATATAATTGTTTTGTGTGATTTTATGGGAGCACTTCTATGCGCAGTCAACCAATTGTGGAAATAAAGAAAAGCTGATTCAAATATTTTAAAGGAAAGATGATATTTTTGATTTTTTTTCTTGACACCAATAACACCAAAACTGACAATAAAGTGAATTAAATTATTAGCTTTGAACAAGTTAAATATATCTCAACATTTATCTATCAAAACTATTCATTTGGAAACGCCGTGTCCCAAAGTAATTATCTAAGATAATATTCATTATTGGGAAACTGTAATTTTACTTGAATACTTAAAATGTTTTATGCCACTTAGCTTGGAATGGAAATTAATTTAATTACTTTTTTTAAGCTTTGGGATTTAAGTACATGGATGTTATAAAACTGTCAACCCAACAGTATGTCATTGCTTCAGAAAATGTTGTCAGATAAGCCTTTTATTTAATATTTAAGGAAGGGGGGCATTTTTGTGGGAAATATAATATTGATTTGGTCGGCCTTCCCTGTCACATTGTTAAATTTATTATGTTATGGTAATTTGCACGCTATTGCAAATGTTAATAGGACACATTTATTTTCATTTTGCATATGTGAGTTTACCTGTGTTATAAATTGTTCATGACAGACATTTGGTTTATTTATATTTTGGTAAGTGTCCTATGATTTAAACATACATATAAGTAAAATACTTTCTTGCGCATTCCTCATTCTCAGGTCCTCTACCAAAGGCCTGAGAGTCTGAGGGTTCTGCGCAGTATCATAGCTGTTCCTAGAACTGCACTTTTCTGGACACTAATCTTTAGTGATGTCGCGAACATAAAATTTTCGGTTCGCGAACGGCGAACGGGTACTTCCGCAAATGTTCGCGAACGGGCGAACCGGGCGAACCGCCATAGACTTCAATAGGCAGGCGAATTTTAAAACCCACAGGGACTCTTTCTGGCCACAATAGTGATGGAATTTTTTTTCAAGGGGACTAACTCCTGGACTGTAGCATGCCGGAGGGGGATCCATGGCAAAACTCCCATGGAAAATTACATAGTTGATGCAGAGTCTGGTTTTAATCCATAAAGGGCATAAATCACCTAACATTCCTAAATTGTTTGGAATAAAGTGCTTTGAAACATCAGGTATGATGTTGGATCGATCAGGTAGTGTAAGGGTTACGCCCGCTTCACAGTGACAGACCAAACTCCCCGTTTAACGCACCGCAAACAGTCCATTTGCGCAACCGTAAATGGGGAATTTGCACAAGGTTGGATACCAAGCTAGCCATGTCCCATTCCTTGTCCTCCACCCAGCCACGTACAACACCAAGGGTCCCCGAAAGGTGACAACAAGCCCCCTGGGACGCCTGCTGTGCTTGGTCTTCCACCTCCTCAAAGTCACCTTCCTCCTTTTGACTTCTCTTCTTCAGACTCCTCTCTCTGCGTTGCCTCTCTCTGCGTTATTATAAGGTGTATTCCTATTAGTTTAATCCCTGTTACGTCCCCTATCAGGGGACGTGTATATGGCATCGATTTTAGGAACCGGGAGATGGAAAAAGATGCTTGGTCGGTACTCCTACTTCAAATTTGGGGCACTGCGCGTGCAATCTAATGTGCCACCAGATAGGAGTGGTGAGTTAAGTAGTACTATTCCTATCAGTTTAATCCTTGTTACGTCCCCTATCAGGGACGTGTATATGGCATCGATTTTAGGAACTGGGAGATGGAAAAAGATGCTTGGTTGGTCCTCCTACTTCAAATTTGGGGCACTGCGCGTGCAATCTAATGTACCACCAGATAGGAGTGGTGTGTTAAGTAGTACTATTCTTATCAGGTTAATCCCTGTTACGTCCCCTATCAGGGGACGTGTATATAAGGCATCGATTTTAGGAACCGGGAGATGGAAAAAGATGCTTGGTCGGTCCTCCTACTTCAAATTTGGGGCACTGCGCGTGCAATCTAATGTGCCACCAGATAGGAGTGGTGAGTTAAGTAGTACTATTCCTATCAGTTTAATCCTTGTTACGTCCCCTATCAGGGACGTGTATATGGCATCGATTTTAGGAACTGGGAGATGGAAAAAGATGCTTGGTTGGTCCTCCTACTTCAAATTTGGGGCACTGCGCGTGCAATCTAATGTACCACCAGATAGGAGTGGTGTGTTAAGTAGTACTATTCTTATCAGGTTAATCCCTGTTACGTCCCCTATCAGGGGACGTGTATATAAGGCATCGATTTTAGGAACCGGGAGATGGAAAAAGATGCTTGGTCGGTCCTCCTACTTCAAATTTGGGGCACTGCGCGTGCAATCTAATGTGCCACCAGATAGGAGTGGTGTGTTAAGTAGTACTATTCTTATCAGGTTAATCCCTGTTACGTCCCCTATCAGGGGACGTGTATATAAGGCATCGATTTTAGGAACCGGGAGTTGGAAAAAGATGCTTGGTAGGTCCTCCTACTTCAAATTTGGGGCACTGTGCGTGCAATCTAATGTGCCACCAGATAGGAGTGGTTTGTTAAGTAGTACTATTCTTATCAGTTTAATCCCTGTTACGTCCCCTATCAGGGGACGTGTATATAAGGCATTGATTTTAGGAACCGGGAGATGGAAAAAGATGCTTGATCTGTCCTCCTACTTCAAATTTGGGGCACTGCGCGTGCAATCTAATGTGCCACCAGATAGGAGTGGTGAGTTAAGTAGTACTATTCCTATCAGTTTAATCCTTGTTACGTCCCCTATCAGGGACGTGTATATGGCATCGATTTTAGGAACCGGGAGATGGAAAAAGATGCTTGGTTGGTCCTCCTACTTCAAATTTGGGGCACTGCGCGTGCAATCTAATGTACCACCAGATAGGAGTGGTGTGTTAAGTAGTACTATTCTTATCAGGTTAATCCCTGTTATGTCCCCTATCGGAACGTGTATATAAGGCATCGATTTTAGGAACCGGGAGATGGAAAAAGATGCTTGGTCGGTCCTCCTACTTCAAATTTGGGGCACTGCGCGTGCAATCTAATGTGCCACCAGATAGGAGTGGTGTGTTAAGTAGTACTATTCTTATCAGTTTAATCCCTGTTACGTCCCCTATCAGGGGACGTGTATATAAGGCATCGATTTTAGGAACCGGGAGTTGGAAAAAGATGCTTGGTAGGGCCTCCTACTTCAAATTTGGGGCACTGTGCGTGCAATCTAATGTGCCACCAGATAGGAGTGGTTTGTTAAGTAGTACTATTCTTATCAGTTTAATCCCTGTTACGTCCCCTATCAGGGGACGTGTATATAAGGCATCGATTTTAGGAACCTGGAGATGGAAAAAGATGCTTGGTCGGTCCTCCTACTTCAAACTTGGGGCACTGCGCGTGCAATCTAATGTGTCACCAGATAGGAGTGGTGTGATAAGTAGTACTATTCTTATCAGTTTAATCCCAATGTCACGACTACTAGTGTGGTCCAGCACGCAGAAACTATGTAAACATATACATAGGCAAGAAAAGGAAAATAAAAGGACAGAGCGTAAACTGGACCTTGGAATGGCCGGACTAATATGCTAGAGACAGAGAATGGTCAAAGGGAAAGCCGAGGTCAAGGAAGCCAGAAAATACACAATACCGTTTACACAAGCCAAGTCAGGGAAACCAGAATTCAGAATAACCAGGGAATAGCCAAGATCAGGATACCAGGAAATCAGATTCACAATGATAAAGTACTCTCAGGAAACCAGGAACAGGAAACCATGACAGAGCAAGGTACTGGGGTGAGCTAGGGTTTTTAAATATCACACGGCGGGCCGGCAGCCGCGACACCCTGTTACGTCCCCCTCATCAGGCCTTTTTTAGTTGAATGTATTGCCCACTGTCAGTCCCTTCGTGATCCTTCCCTCATTCATCTTAATAAAGGTGAGGTAATCTACACTTTTTTGACCTAGGTGACTTCTCTTCTCAGTGACAATACCTCCTGCTGCACTGAAGGTCCTTTCTGACAGGACACTTGAAGCGGGGCAGGCCAGAAGTTCTATCGCAAATTGGGATAGCTCAGGCCACAGGTCAAGCCTGCACACCCAGTAGTCAAGGGGTTCATCGCTCCTCATAGTGTCGATATCTGCAGTTAAGGCGAGGTAGTCTGCTACCTGTCGGTCGAGTCGTTCTCTGAGGGTGGACCCCGAAGGGCTGTGACAATGCATAGGACTTAAAAAGCTCCGCATGTCCTCCATCAACAACACGTCTGTAAAGCGTCCTGTCCTTGCCGGCGTGTTCGTGGGAGGAGGAAGATTACTTTCAACTCTTCCCCTGTTAGATTCCAGTTGTGCTGTGACATCACCCTTATACGCTGTGTAAAGCATACTTTTTAATTAATTTTGGAACTGCTGCATCCTTTCCGACTTGCTGTAATTCGGTAAAATTTCAGGCACTTTCTGCTTATACCGGGGGTCTAGTTGCGTGGACACCCAGTACAGGTCATTCTCCTTCAGCCTTTTTATACGAGGTTCCCTCAACAGGCACGACAGCAAGACCCCATTTGCACAAGGTTGGATGCCGAGCTAGTCATGTCCTGTTCCTCGTCCTCAGTGATCTCTCTGAAGGTATGTTCTTCCCCCCAGCCACATACAACACCACGGGTACCAGATAGGTGACAATGAGCACCCTGAGATGCAGGCGGTTTCTGGTGGTGATGGTGACCACAACTCTTCCTCTTCACGCTCATCTACGGCCTGATCCAGGACTCTTCGCAGGGCACGCTCCATGAAGAAAACACATTTTATGATGTCGCTGATGGTGCCTTCGGTGCGACTGACTAGGTTTGTCACCTCAAAAGGACCCATGAGCCTACAGGCATTGCGCATGAGCATCCAGTAATGTGGCAAAAAAATTCCCAGCTCCGCAGAGGCTGTCCTAGCACCCCGGTCATACAAATACTCGTTAACGGCTTTTTCTTGTTGGAGCAGGCAGTCGAACATTAGGAGTGTTGAATTCCAACGTGTCGGGCTGTCGCAAATCAAGTGCCTCACTGGCATGTTGTTTCGCCGCTGGATATCTGCAAAGTGCGCCATGGCCGTGTAGGAACGCCTGAAATGGCCACACACCTTCCTGGCCTGCTTCAGGACGTCCTGTAAGCCTGTGTACTTATGCACAAAGCGTTGTACGATCAGATTACACACGTGCCATGCACGGCACATGTGTCAACTTGCCCAACTTCAATGCCGCCTACAAATTTGTTCTGTTGTCACAAACCACTTTGCCGATATCCAGTTGCTGCGGAGTCAGTCACTTTTCCACCTGTGGCGGACAGGAGTGCTTGACACTGCCGTATCCGGGATGTGGAATAGTACCTGGGGAACTAGGGGGGTGCCGTTGATGTGGAGCAAGACGCAGCAGCAGAAGAGGACTCAGCCGAGGAGGTTATGGAAGAGGATGGAGTAGGAGGAGTAGAGGAGGTGGCAGCAGGCCTGCCTGCAAGTCGTGGCGGGGTCACCAACTCCTCTGCAGAGCCACGCATTCCATGCTTGGCAGCCGTCAGCAGGTTTACCCAATGCGCAGTGTAGGTGATATACCTGCCCTGACCATGCTTTGCAGATCAGGTATCAGTGTACGTGGCCTCTGAAACCTGGGCATTATTCTAGGGCCAAAGGGAATCACAGCACCACGACCACGACGGCCCCTGCGGTGTGGCCTGCCTCTGCCTGTCATTTTTTTTTCGATTAGTGGTACTATGCGTGCAAGCTACTGTGACAACAGATATGAGTGGCACTGTGCAGTGGCAGAAGTTGGCAGAGTAGACGCTGTGAGCCTGACACACACGCTGGCAGACAACTAACTGCTATTCAATCTATTACAGTCAAAATTGTATTTTTTTTTTTTAAATGTACACTACTGTTACACCAGATATGAGTTGCACTGGTGTGACACTGTGCCCTGGCAGGCCCTGAAATGCACACACGTGAATGAAACTGACTGCTATTATATTACAGTCAAAAAAGTTGTTTTTTTTTTAAATGCAAGCTATTGTGACACCAGTGATTGAGTGGTGGCACTGGGCAGGCCCTGAAACGCACACTAGTGAAGGAAACTGACTGCTATTATATTACAGTAAAAAAAGTTTAGTTTTTTTTTAGATGCAAGCTATTGTGACACCAGTGAGTGAGTGGTGGCACTGGGCAAATGGGCACAGTATATGCTGTGAGCCTGACACACAGGCTGGCAGGCAGGCAACTGCAATTACATTACACAGAAAAAAAAAAGCAGACTGCTGTTCTAGCCCTAAAAAGGGCTTTTTGGGGTGCTGTCCTTACAGCAGAGATCAGATGAGTCCTTCAGGACTGTAGTGGACACTGAATACACTAGCCTAGCTATCAATTTCCCTATCAAATCAGCAGCAGCTACACTGTCCCTCCTCTCACTAAGAATGCAGCTTCACAATGAATGTAAAATGGATGCTGTCCAGGAGGTGGGAGGGTCTGGGAGGGAGTGTCTGTTGCTGATTGACTGGAATGTGTCTGCTGACTGTGAGGTACAGAATCAAAGTTTACTCAATGATGACGAATAGGGGGCGGACCGAACAGCGCAAATGTTCGCCATCCGTGGCGAACACAACCAAGCAATGTTCGCCAGGAACTATTCGCCAGCGAACAGTTCGGGACATCACTACTAATCTTAGATATCCCATCTTGAATTTACTGATGCCAACTTGGGGTTTACAGCCCTGGATACTACACTCACAACTGGGACTACTATTGCCTTCAATTTCCACATTCTTTGAGGCCTATACAGCATCGGATATAGCACATCATCTTGGTATATGCCACATTTGATGTTCACGTGTGTTATTGTCCTGGAATTGTCTTCTATTAGCCACTTGCCCATTGAGTTCTTGATGAAGGCTCTTAGTGTCTTGCTGACCTTGTATAGGGACAAGCATTCCAGTATCCATATGTGTTGCATTGTGTCATAGACTTTCTTGTAGTCAATCCCGTTTTTGGTTTTAGAATCATGTGACTGCTTGGTCTACCAGCAGTTGGTGTTTTGATCCTCTGGTGTTATTTTCCAATCAAGACCCTTTTGGAGGCTATGATGCCTGACAGGCAAGGTCAGTAGGTATATGGTATTGTTCCCCAGTCATGGTGAAGTTGTGTTGCTATTAGCATTGGTGCTGCTAGGAGTTCATGCAGCATTGTTAGTTACTTTATCCGGTAGATGTGGATCATGTCAGGTTCTGGGACTGACCAACTCTTCATGTGTGCTATTCATTGTTTGATGGAGTGTTATGTTATGCTTCTTCCTCCCAGGTGTTCTTTTGGTACTGTTTAGTATCTGCTCTGGGTGGGTCTTGTGTGGATTACCCTGCAGCTGTGCCTACACCTTGGTATACAGGGCATTTATTCTATTAGCCACTGGTGTATCTGGTATATCTGCTCAGTCTGGTTGCCAGTGCTTAGCTGTTTCCAGTGCCTCTGGTATGGACATATCCTTATATTTCCTCAGGATCTATCCTATAGACATGTGCAATTCGTTTTTGAATGTCAATTCAGACAAATTTCTGGATGCTTACGAATGTCTGAATAGCTGAATTGGCTAATTTCCAAAGTGCCAAATTTCGGAATGCCGAACCGAACCAAACTGCCGAAGTCCTGAAGCGCCGAATGTCCGAATAGCCGAAATGCCGAATTTCAGGTTTGCTGAACCGAACCAAACTGCCAAAGTCCCAAAGCGCCAAATGTCCACATAGCCGAAGTGCCGAAGCACAAAATTGCTGAAGTACTAATATACGCAGTGGAAGAATGAAGAATGTTACACTGTATACCAGTTTACATAAAAAAGTATACACACATAGCCAGGATTCAGCTGTAAGCATTTGCAACACTTTCAACAATCAAGTAACACGTTCATATAAAATGTAAGTTACTCAGCCAGTCAATGGATGGGAATGAGTAAGTAGATAACTCCCTTATTCCCACGGTATTAGGGTGCTATCTACCAAAAGGCTGAAAGACCTAAATTGGTCATTTATCCAAATTTAATAATACAAAGTAAAAATTACTTAGTATTAGTAAATTCTGCCCCTACTCGCTGATAAAAAAATAAACAGGCAAGTGCCTGTTTTTTATTTGAATAAAGACGTTTTACTTATCTTATTTCGGGTTCCTGTATTACCATCCAGAGATATACTATTATCTTCTGGGGGACCTGCATTCTTTCAAGCATCAACCTTGGATTGATGAATACTCCATCATAGTTTAGAGCCGACTCACATGGCTCTTTACATTGTGAGTGTTCCAAGTTATTCTCCACTCTAACTATGTTTAGATAAATTACCCTATGATGGTTTTTTATGTTTATTACCCCTAGGTATAAAATGTGAATCTACTAAAAGACCATTGTGTGCGCAAACTACCCTTTTTTTCTATACAATCATTCATGTAAGTGTTCTCAGTGACAAAACACTTGGGTGAGTTTAGTCGCACTGGGTTTCTGCACATATTATTTACCTATTGGATTTTTAGCGCCACTTTCTTCCTTTATTTTTGATTTATATTATGTTTTTTTATTTGGCTTTTTTGGGGGCTGAAAAAAGAAGATTTTAGAACATAGAATACATCAAATGGTAAGTACTTAGTTATTGTTACCCCTAACAATTTTTAGGGTGAGGGGGGTAAGTAAGGGTTTAAACTTTTTTTTGGGAGGTGACTAGGGGTTTAGGGACACATAGTCACCTGGGGGGGTAACATTTTTATTTAGGGCTCCCACCTGCCACTAAGAGTTGGGAGCCAGGGGGGAGGACAATAGATCCCCCCTTATTCTAATTTAGTGCCCCCACTCGCTGCTCAGGGGCCAGGGGAGAGTACAATAGGTCACCCCCATATTGGTATTTAAGGCTCCACCCGCCGCTCAGGAGTGAGGGCCAGGGAGGAGGACAATAGGTCCCCCCATATTGGTATTTATGGCCCCCACCCACCGCTCAGGGGTGGGTGCTTAGGGGGAGGACAATAGGTCCCCCCCATATTGGTATTTAAGGCCCACAGCTGCCGCTCATGGGTGGGGGTCGGGGAGAGGACAATAGGTCCCCCCCCTTATTGGTATTTTAGGCCCTACCTGCCGCTCAGGGGTGGGGGCTGGGGGGAGGACAATAGGCCCCCCTTATTCTAATTTAGGGCCCCCACCCGCTGCTCAGTGCACGGGTGGGGGCTTGGGAGGAGGGGACACGTGGTTTTTTTTTTAGTTGTTTTTTTAACAGTGAGCAGCCACAGGCTGCTCACTGTTTACTAGACATGCCCCTGCTTGCGGTATAGCGAGTGGGGACAGAATTTACTAATACTAAGTAATTTTTACTTAGTATTAGTAAATTTGACCGAAAGACCAATTTAGGTCTTTCAGCCTTTTGGTAGATAACTCCCTAATACCGTGCGAATTAGGGAGTTATCTACTAAGCAGTTGAAGAGAAGATATCCAGAGTCCCGAAGTCCCAAAGTCCAGAAGTTCAGAAGTGCCAAAGTTCTGAAGTTGCAGAAGTTCCAAAGTGTCGAAGTGCCGAAGTTCCCAAATGCCATAGTCTTGAAATTCAGAAGTTCAGAAGGGCAGAAGTCCCGAATTTCTGAATGTCGTACCGAACCGAATATTTTCCCCATGCACATCCCTACTATCCTTGATCTTTCCACCTCCATGAAGTTGATATTCTCCTTCAGCTTGTTGTTCATCACTAATGCAGTGGCATATATGAGTGTATTGGTCTCGTTGATGGGTTTTGTTTGGATTGTGTACAGTGCTTCATTAATTGCTGCAAGTGTACTGTCTGGTGGCAATTTTCCAGTGAGCTTTGGTAATATTGCCAGATCGTCAAGGAATGCTAACTTTTCTGTGATCCTCATTCTTTCATCTGCTTTCTTACATCTTGGGGCAGAGATTCAGGTGGGCATGGGGTGCATTGGGTCTGATGCATGTAGGTGCGTGTTCACATATACACATGCACTGCCACACAGAGATCCACACAGATACATATATACATATCTACAAACACTGACCCATATGCAAAACACACATATATACACTTGACTCACCCTCACTGGGAATCCAGCTCTCCTCCCCTGGTCCCCGGTTAACCACCATTCCCCACCTCTATTTTGGTGCAGGAACTTCCAGTGGTGTCAGCATGACTGGTTACGGCCATATGTTGCAGTTGAGTATTAAAGAGAACAAGGGAAAGGTATAAAATGGCACTTCTTCTATACTTCTTCAGCATGTATTCACTGAATACTAAAGTGTAGTGAAAAGAAAACTAAACTGCAAAATGTAGGCAACAATAAAAGATTTGCAAAATCTATAGTCAGCTAAAGTCAACATGGCAACAAGAAAATATTTGCAAAATCTATACTCAGCTATAGTCAATAAAACCAAATTGTACCAAATTAAAATCTAACTTACCAATTTCAGGCTGAAAAACAAAGCTGGGACTATAGCTGAGTTGGAAAATGTTGCCAAATCTATGATGGTTCTCTCAGTTTTGCAACTCCTGCAGTTATTCACTGAAGTCCGAAGCTGAGCCCACAATGGGGCAAAACCATCTGGCTGCATTGTTTTACAATGTACAGATTTTGCAATTCAGGCTGTGAACAAGCCTCAATTTAGTTTTGATTTCAGCCAGACTAAAGGCAGCTGGATGTTTCAATATGGGTCCGGGTTTGAAAAAAATGTTAAACTAGTAGGCAAATGGTTAAAACCCCTTGGCAGAGCGAGGGCTAATTATGTGGCAGATGGTCAGCACTTGCTAGCCAGCGACCACATTAGATAGTAAAGATAAATACCCTTTGGGATCAAGGTCAATAAGACTTTAATATTACTATAGAGGAGGAATTATACGTCCCTATGCCCCCACCTGCAATACGGCTCTGCTAAACTTGCAAAACTAGCACCCAGTAAATAGAAGGGCTTCATCCCATGAAGATTGGACTTGTGAAATAACTTTTTTAAGATATACCCCCAAATAAATATATGCATGAAAAATGCACCCAATTTGCAAAAAAAAAAAATATATATATATATAAAACCACAATGCAGCAAAATTTATCCATCTTCAACGTGCGACAGCTCATTGCAGAGTGACAGGGTTATTGACTAAACATCCGGCCAAAAAACAGTGAAAAGGACCGAATTTCAACTACATTGGCAGTTCTCATATTTACTATAGCCATGTACAGTCAGAATTTGGGTGACCCTAGGAAATCTAGCCATTGCTGCGTAGGCACTAGAAAAAGTCTCATTCACCATGGGGCATTGGGTGGGGGACACTTTAAATTTTAGAGGAGGGAACTGTTCCCTACCCAGGCCACCACCTATGCCAGTGGTGGCCTGGGTGGGGGACCTCATAGTTATACAATGGGGAGTGCTCCATATCCCAGTCCCCACCTATTACTTTGGTTGGGGATTATAATATGCATTATAAAGGAGGGAGACCTAGTGTCCCCTCCTTTGGCTCCCACCTATGCAGACATGTGGGTGCCCTATTCTGTATAGCTGGCGTGTGGGGACTCTAATTGATTATAAAATGGAGGGACAGACATGCCATTGTACACCCCATATAACAGTAACCCCCCTAGATGGCTAGGGATCCTCATTCCCCTAGCCACTACCAAATATAAAGCCCTTTTTAGCCCCCACCTGAATAAATAGGCTACAGGATTGGGAACCATTAGTCACACAGAAGGGGGATTACTGTTATATGGGGAAGGTGGATAAAGACATGTCCATCCCCTTATGTTATAATTCATTAGGATCCCCCACCCACCGACATGGATGGGGGCCAGGGTAGGACACCCTGAATTTTAAACCCTGTTGCCCCCCACAATACCTATGTAAAAGCATAAGTGTTTCATTTTAGAAATTTACAAACTCTTCTAAGACTGTATTAATGATGAACCAAATTCACAGATGTCATTCAGAGGTTTATTCTTGTTAAAAGTAGTTGGTGTCTTAGAAGAAAATGCAAGCATGGTGATACAAAAGCAGATTGCTATAATGAATTGCTTATATCAGTTGTCAGCATTTCCAATTCTCTAAGTATGTTAACACTGTGTCATTCTTACGCCCGTGGTGTTACTTTTGAACTTTTACAATTTAAGGTAAACTTAGTTTGTGATTTATTTTGCAGCCTGTTACTTTACACTTAAGGATACAACCTTTGGAACAGCAAGTAACAACTCTTTTTATTAAACTAGAGTAAACTAGGCAGTTTCAGTGCAACACAACAAACACATGTTAACCCATTATATACCAACCTAATGGAAAACATACAGTTTATATGTCAGTATATGATAAGGTAATTATTTTATGTTTTATTATAATTATCAACTTAATTGCCAAATCAAGGCAATATCTCTCAGGTGAGTTCTACACATTTATTAACCATTTATAGGGAACACATGGTAATGTTATTTAAAAATACATAGGGATTTGGGATAGTGTACAAGTAACTTTTTTTCTTTGTTTTTTCTTTAGTTTTTATTGTTTTAGTGAATTGAGGCTGATGTGTACTACAGTCATTGGAGTAGTGGGAGTTTAAATGCAGGGCTTAATCTTGTATAATTTTGTGACATTTAAAATGTATATAATATTTGACATATTTTTGTCTGCATTACATGCATACATTCTAAAATGATACAAAGTAAAAAAAAACAATATACCGTATATATATTTATCTTAAACGCAGTTGCTAATTTTTATTGAAGAAACATGAGTATATAATAATTGCTTGATCATTGTTTGGAAAGCTGAACTAACTGCAAATTTAAAAGCATTATGTGTATGTAGAGAGCAAAAAACAGGGCGCAAGAGAATACTGAGAATGGGCAGCAGCTGAAATAGCCTGCCCTTCGGTGGGTCCCTGCTCAGATCTCAAGCTGGTTTTAGCTCAACTTGTGCCATTACAAAGAGAACATCTCTGAAACTTATCAGACTGATCCCACCCATACGAGCAGTCTAGATCCAAAATGCCAGCATGTGTATGTAGTGTGGCCAAGTGGACTGTTGTCTGACAGGAAGTGCTCACTGAGAGAGCACTTTCTGTCAGACTTGGTCTGCTACCCCAGTAAGAAGGTACAGAAGGGGAGGGGGAGAGACACTTAGAGGGGATGGGGATTGAGAGAAGGGACACATGGAGGTGATAGGGGGGTGAAATATATGGAAAGGCTAGTGGATGAGACACATGGAGGGGCAGAGGGGTGAGACACATGAAGGGGGGTATGAGACATATTGAGGCACTGGGGAGAGAATGAGATGCATGGAGGGGCTGCGTGGGAATGAGACATGGGGGGGGGGGGAGCAGGGCAATTTTCACACTGCGGCCCAGTGGTTTCTAGTTATGCCTCTGGCTAAGAGGTTACATTTTGTGGAAAATGAAATGGTTTTATATTATAATAATGCAACAAGAGAAAATTGTATATTTTATGCCTTTTTTTCTCTTAAATTATATATTTGCAGTCACATTTCAGACATTTCAGAGAAAATATTCAAACACACTTTTGTAATTTAGTGCATTTGACCATTTTATTGAACTTTCAAAATAAACAATAACATCTGAAAATATTGCTGTCAGTCTTAATATTCACTGAAGCATGGAATTTGCAGTTCATATGCTTGTATAAGCTCTGAAATTAAATGTCTGCCTATTAAAGCATTTTATAGATTGACAAATATTTTATTTATGGTTTTAATGGTCATAGGTTGCATATGAAATCTGTAAGATTAGATTAATATATTGAAGCGTGAATTTTATACTGACCATTTTAGCAGAATTTGAGACAGTTATGTAAAAAAGATCACTTTTATAGGAAAAAAACAATTGATGTAATTATA
The DNA here is from genome assembly GCF_036172605.1 of Pelobates fuscus. NCBI lineage: Eukaryota > Metazoa > Chordata > Amphibia > Anura > Pelobatidae > Pelobates > Pelobates fuscus. The sequence continues at coordinate 88,562,289 of NC_086320.1, forward strand.
TGAAAGATTAAAAGTTAATCATAATTTCAGCGTTTTATTGTTAGAACAAACTTTAATTTACTGTGAGTAAAGCCTGCACTTAAAATAGCTGTTTGCTTTTACTGGACAGTAAAAAGGTATTTACAATTGGACATTTGATCACGTAGATCAATCAGTACAGTTTAAAAAAAATGCTAAGATGCACACTGGGTGGTGCACTTGAGACAAACTATACAGAAGATATACAAATAAAGTAGTTCTTCTTGCTTTTATTATGCTCCCACCATATAATCTATATATTGTTAGCTTGAAGAAACTCATGGCATGGATACAAAATTGCATTAATAGCATTGCAAATAATTGATGTCAATCAATAAAAATAAACCTAATGCATACATTTTGATAATGGTTTATGATTCATTCTGTAATGGAATCCACATCATTTTATGTATACCCATGGGACTCTTATTTTCTTATTACAGTTATTATATTACTATTTACGTAGAATGTGCATCCTTTCTGAGAATGCTTGAGATGTGCTTAAAATGAATAGAATTAAATATTAGTACAATCATCAGGTACACACTAACATAAAGAAAATACTAAATTGGATAAGAATTAGTATATAATAAATACAGAATAAGAATATTGTTGATGATAACAGTTGAATGGCAGAGGGTGGAATCCTGTATAGTCACTGATGGAGCAGTTACTCCAATGGTGATGCAGTAATACAGTTATATAATGCATTTTAGAATGTACTACTAGACTTGTGGGATACAGAAGTAGAACACTAACATTTTCCACTGTTGTCAGCTAAAACGGTGGTCTGTAAATCAGTCCTCAAGGCACCCCCACCAGTACAGGATTTAGGGATTACCCAGTTGTGTCTAAAGTGTTTTTTGTTTTTTTAAATGGGTATTCTCTAAATCCTGGAATGGTAGGGGTGCCTTGAGAACTGAAACATTGAAACATAGAATGTGACGGCAGAAAATAATCATTCGGCCCATCTAGTCTGCCCAATTTTTTTTAAATACTTTCATTGGTTCCTGGCCTTATCTTATAGTTAGGATAGCCTCATGCCTATCCAACTCATGCGTAAACTATTTTACTGTGTTAACCTCTACCACTTCAGCTGGATCTTCCATGCATCCACTACCCTCTCAATAAAGTAATACTTCTGGATATTATTTTTAAACCTTTGCCCCTCTAATTTAAGACTATGTTCTCTTGTTGTGGTGTTTTTTCTTCTTTTAAACATAGTCCTCCTCCTTTACTGTGTTGATTCCCTTTATGTATTTAAATGTTTCTATCATATCCCCCCGTCTCGTCTTTCTTCCAAGCTATACATTTTAAGTTCCTTTAACCTTTCATTGTACGTTTTATCCTACAATCCAGGAACCAGTTTAGTAGCCCTTCTCTGAACTCTCTCTAAAGTATCAATATCCTTACTAAATATTAGGTAAGCAATCTCTACTGCACCACCCTGATCTATTATTTTAGTTACCCAATCAAAAAAAACAATAAGATTAGTTTGGCATGATCTCCCTGAAGTAAACCCATGTTGTCTCTGATCTTGAAATCCATGTGTTTTTAGATGTTCAACAATCCTATCCTTTAACATTGGTTTCCATCACTTTCCCCACTACTGAAGTAAGGCTTACTGGCCTATAGTTTCCCGACTCCTCCCTACTACCTTTCTTGTGAATGGGCACAACATTTGCTAACTTCCAATCTTCTGGGACTACTCCTGTTAGCAATGATTGGTTAAATAAATCTGTTAATGGTTTTGCTAGTGTAACGAGATTATACCCCAACACGCAGGATCCAGCTAAACAGAAGACAGCACAGAGGGAAGATACGTCTACCTGTCCTTAGAGTGGCCGGACTCGACGTATATAGGAGAAGTACAGAGTCAGGAACGATCCGAGGTCAAGGGCACAAAGAGACAGCGTAAACTAGGACTAGCCGGGGTCTGGTACAAAGGAAACAGCAAGCCGGCAAACTGACGAAAAACCTTTGATAAAACATCTTTAATAATTGGAGAAACCAAGAAAACGCTGAATGGCTTTCAGACCATGCGGTAGAGGCCATTCTATGACAGCAGTGAGCTTCTGGGGATCCATACGAAAACCCTTAGCGGAAATCAAATATCCCAAAAACTCGACTTCGGATTGGTCGAATAGACATTTTTCTAGTTTACAATAAAGACCATTAGCAAGAAGGGTCTTCAGAACTGTCGTAACATGTCTGTGATGAGTGTGTAAGTCTGTAGAATATATTAAAATGTCATCCAAGTACACAATAACAAATGTGTGAATAAAGTCTCTTAAGACATCATTAATAAATTCTTGAAATACTGCTGGGGCATTGCAAAGCCCAAATGGCATAACAGTATACTCATAATGGCCTGATCTAGTGTTGAATGCTGTCTTCCATTCGTGGTCCTTTTTTTATACGTATTAAATTGTATGCTCCTCTAAGATCCAGTTTGGTGAATACCGTAGCATGTTTGAGCCTGTCAAACAATTCTGTGATTAACGGTATAGGTTATGCATTTTTGATGGTGATTTTATTAAGACCTCTATAATCGATACACGGTCTTAAATCACCTTATTTTTTCGATACAAAGAAGAACCCCGCTCCAGCCGGAGAATAGGATCTCCTAATAAATCCCTTGTCTAATGATTCCTTAATGTATTCCTCCATGACACGGTTTTCTTGAACCGATAAAGGGTACACCCTGCCCTTTGGAGGTATAGTGCCAGGCAACAAGTCAATAGCACAATCGTAGAGTCTGTGAGGCGGTAATTTGTCAGCCTCCCTTTTATCAAAGACAGTCTTTAGAGATAAGTACTGAGAGGGTATAGCCGTAGACAAAGGAGGAATGGTAGGAACATTAATAGAATTCACAGGCGTGACTTCGATAGTACAAGACTCGTGGCAGGCTTCACTCCATGATTTTATCTGCCCTGTCTCCCAGTCAAAAATGGGATTGTGGGCATGTAACCATGGATACCCTAACACTAATTGTGAAGAGGGAGAGGTGATGACCTGGAACCGAATGGTTTCATAGTGTAAAACCCCTGTGTACATGTGTAACGGTGCAGTCTCATGAGTAACAACTGGAGAAATGAATGGTCTACCATCTATGGCCTCAACGGCCAAGGGTATCTCCTTCTCTCTGATGGGAATGTTGTTTCTCTTTACTAAACCAGAGTCTATAAAATTTTCAGCTGCCCCGGAGTCAACCAGAGCGTATATGTTTTCAACTATACAACTCTCTCCCATATGTAAAGAAACAGGGAGAAGCAGTCGGTTAGGAGGCAATGTAGGAGACTTAGAAATCAGGCCAGTCCCCTATAAGGTCTTAGGTGCGAGAGTTTTCCGGGAGCAAAGGACATTCCTTTACCATATGGTCTCTCTTACCACAATATAGGCAGAGTCCCTCCCTTCTCCTATGTAATTTCTCAGTATCAGAGAGTTTGGCAACCCCTAATTGCATAGGTTTCTCGTCAGATACTTTAACACTCTCTGGTATATTAACTCTGGGGTGAATAGGTGTAACAAAACGTCTATTCCTGTTCTTAGTATAGAGCCTGTTACGAATCCTATTATCTATATCAATGAGGTAGTCAATAAGGTCCTCTAAGGCAATAGGAAGCTCCTTAGCTGCTCCCTCATCCAATATAGAGTCTGATAAACCTTCCATGAAGGCAGTAGTTAACCCATTGTTGGTCCAATCTACCTGTGAGGCAAGGGTACGAAACTGAATAGCGTAATCAGCCACAGTCCTAGAACCCTGTTTAACTCTCATTAATGCTCTTGCGGCATTCTTTGACCTTTTCATAGTGTCAAAAGTTCTGCGAAAAGCCGTAAGAAAACTGTTGAAATCATGCACCATAGGTCCATTAGCTTCCCAAATAGGATTTGCCCACTCAAGTGCTTTATCGGTAAGTTGGTGCATAAAGAACCCAACTTTAGACCTCTCTGTGGGAAATGAACGTGGATACATCTCAAAGTGAAATTCTATTTGGTTAATGAACCCTCTGCATGTCTTAGAGTCCCCTCCATACCTAGGAGGAGGTGTTAAAGGGACCGAAGTATTAGGCAAAGTAAATACTTCAGGAAGAAGGGGTGTAGGAGGGTTAGGTGTGGTTGCTGGAATGGTTCTAGCTAAGAGCGTCTGGAGAGCCTGGGCTATCTGATCCATTCGGTGATCCTGCTCTACAAATCTAGCCTCATGGGACACCATCTGTTGAGCTAAATCTGCGGGGTCCATGGCCCTATCGTAATGTAACGAGATTATACCCCAACACGCAGGATCCAGCTAAACAGAAGACAGCACAGAGGGAAGATACGTCTACCGGTCCTTAGAGTGACCGGACTCGACGTATATAGGAGAAGTACAGAGTCAGGAATGATCCGAGGTCAAGGGCACAAAGAGACAGCATAAACTAGGACTAGCCGGGGTCTGGTACACAGGAAACAGAAAGCCGGCAAACTGAACAGATAAGGATACAGCGAAAACGAAGTCAGAATACAAAGCCAAGGTCAAATACGGAGGAACACAACTGAACACCACAGGCGCTAAAGGGAACTGTAGCAGAAACCACGATAGGGCAAGGAACTAAGGGAAAAGGGTGAGTATAAGTAGCATCTAAACTATTGTGATTGGCTCCTGTCATATCCACACCCCCAAAAGGTAAGTGTATGGGGTGTGTGGCATGACAGGGGCCAATGGGAGCCCTTTGGCAATTTAGGCTCCCACTGTCTCTTTAAGAGCGCGCCCGAGACTCGCGGTGCGCTCTTAGATCCAGGCGGAACACGTGACCGCTTCTCGCGGTCACTGCCTGCCTTCCTGTTTGAGCAGTCGGATGAGCCGCGCGCGGCTTGAAGAGAGGACCGCGGCCGGCCCCTGGAAAAGGTGAATAACGCTACAGCTAGTACACCACTAGGTTCTTTTAATAACTTTGAGTATATTCCATCAGGTCATATTGACTTATTTGTCATTACTTTTGACAGTTGAAATAGAACCTCTTGCTCTGTAAACTCACATGTAACAAATTACTCATTTGTCCCTTTTCTGAGGCCCCTTTCCTTCATTTTCATCTGTAAATACTGAACAAAAATATGCATTGAGGACGTTAGCTAGACTTTATCCTCTTCTACATACCTTCCTTCTTTTGTTTTTAATCTAGCTAATCCTTGTTTTACTTTCCTTTTCTCATTTATGTATCTAAAAAATTTTTTTTTCCCCCTTTTTTTTACTGACTGTGCTATTTTCTCTTGTGTGTGATTTGGAAGCTCTTATAACTTGCTTAGCCTTTTTCTGCCTAATCTTATAGATCATTCTGTCTACCTCACTCTGTGTTTTTCTATAATTACTAAATGCTAACTTTTTGTTTTTTACTTTTTTGACCACATCTGCGGAGTACCACAGTGGTTTCTTGAATTTGTTGCTTTTACTGACAAGCCTAATGCAATTTTCTGTTGCCTTCAGCAGTGCAACTTTTAAATAATCCTATTTCTCTTGGACTCAATTTAAATTGTTCCAGTCTGATAATGACTCCTTTACACATATTCTAATTTTAGAAAAGTCTGTTTATTTAAAGTATTTGTGTGGTGTGACTCAATCACTGTTCTTATATTAAACCACACTGACTGATGGTCACTGGATCCTAAACTTTAACCTACAGTAATATCTTATACCAAATCTCCATTTGTTAACACTAAATCTAGTATGGCCTCTTTACGAGTTGGCTCCTAAATGACTTGTTTCAGAGACAATCCCAGTAGGGAGTTTAGAATATGTGTGCTCCTGGCACAAGCAGCTATTTTGGTTTTCCAATTCACATCAGGAAGATTAAAGTCATCCATGATGATAACTTCCCCTTTCATGGACATTTTAGCTATTTCCTAAACTAGTAGATTATCTAACTTTTCTATTTGTCCTGGGGGCCTGTAAATCACAACTACACAAGTTACTGTGTGATTACCAAATTCTAACGTAACCCAAGCAGACTGTATGTTCGCCTCACTAACTTTTATTTGGCTAGATTTTATGCTATCCTTCACATACAGAGCCACCCCTCCCCCTTTCTTGTCTTCCCTCTCTTTTATATATAAAGAGTACCTTGGTATTATATATGTCCCAATATTTTTTCTCATTATACCATGTCTCCGTAACAGCGACTAAATCTACATTATCAGTTGCCATTATTGCCACAAATTCATGGATTTTCATGGATCATGGATTTTATTCCCTGAACTGCGAGCATTTGTAGACATGACTCTAAGCTTATCATTTTTTAACACACTTGCTACAGACACCTTCTGTCCTTGTTTTGGGGGGGAGTTAGATTGATGTTTAATCACTGTTTTGCCCCCGCCCCCCCCCCCCCCTAGTTTAAATACATCCTAACAAAAACTCTGAACTGCTCACTGAGAACATTTGTTCCCTTTTGAGAAGGATACAAACCATCTTTTTTGTAGTTTATTTCCATTCCAAACAGAGCTACCGTGATAAATAAAGCCAAATCCTTGCTCCCGACACCATTCACCAAGCCACAAGTTAAAGTCCCTAATACGCATCCGCCGACTGTTTATTTATTTATAAAATATTTTACCAGGAAAGATACATTGAGATTTCTCTCGTTTTCAAGTATGTCCTGGGTCCACAAAACATTGCATTGATACATTATGGTACAGTAAAATACAAAAACAATATTAATACACAATATATACAAAATGTAACATAGAACAGGTAGGAAATATATAATTAACCATGACACGTGCATTCTGTTTCGAGGTATGTAGAGAGAGATCTTCAGGCTTGGGGAAGATTTGAAAGTGTGCGGGAGGTCGTTCCACAATTGCGGTGCTCTGTAGGAGTTGGAGGATCTCGCTGCTTTCTTTTTGTATTGAGGTAGACTAAATAAAGTTTTGGTACTGGATCGGACAAGTACATCCAATTCCCCTTACTGCTTTGCTCACTTAACAATCTTACAAATGGTTTAGGAACCACTGAGCTAAAACATAAATGCCACTTTAAACTAATTAAAAGTAACAACAATGCTAATATGTCCTGTTTCTTATACGTTGAAGCAGATGGTACATCTAGGAGGGAAAACACAGCATTGGATAATGACCTTGCAGGCATGAGCAATGCAGCTTGGTTGTAGTGAGATCATGATGTGCGGAATGTTTTTTATGGACTCTTAGGTCTCTTACTACCTGTGTATCAATACATCGATAACATAAACAACATGCCTAAACATTGTGAAAGTAACAACTTACCTTTTTTATATATGCAATCTACAAATAGTACAAAATGTATACTAGGATGTAAATTTAATAAAAAACAACAAAAAACTTTGTTAAAAATACAAACTTGATAAAGTGCAATAGTATAAATGGTGATTTGAAAAGTTGCTGCCAAATAACCTGAATTGACTCTCTGAATTCCAAGTGCCAAGTATATATCAAAGAAAGTGCATCTGGATCAAATCAAGGCAAGATGAAATCAAAGTGCAAACATAACACGTGTTAACAAACTAAAGTGTAAGTGCAAACAAAATGCGTGTTTACCTTAAAGAAAAAAACACACGCATAATGCATATATAAGGAAATGGTGAGAGAAAACAAATACAAGAACACTCATAGTGTAGCATTTAACACAACACAATAATAAAAATAAAAACTGAAACAGGTACTCACGAGTAAATTGCACAAAATAAATTGTGCTGAAATAACTTTGTTTCCTGAGGGGCCACTTATCTCCTGGATAATCTGGGTCATGTGTCCACATACATAGGAAGCCACCCTTGAAAAGCTACATTCAAAATAGGCAGTTGGAATGTCCTGTGTAGCATGGATGAGCCAAAATATACTGGAAATTCGCATCGGAATTTGCTCCAAATTCATTCACCCGAAATTCACTTGAAATTTGCTTATAGTATTTTGTCCCGATGATGGACTTTCTCAAGAGCTGTAATTCATCCTCCGAACCTTTTCTTAATATACCTATATCACCAGTCACCACTGCTTGTGTGTGCACCTTAAAGCACCTTATGTCCTACTTTTCTCATATCTATGCCTTCTACATATTATCTGTATATTAAATTATGGTTAAGCTGCATTATTCATACATTTAATGTAACTCAGATCTTGTGACAGACCAACTCAATAAGCTGTGTGAGCATGCATGAAGTTATGAAGAGAACTTAGATCTTGTGACAGACCAACTCAATAAGCTGTGTGAGCATGCATGAAGTTATGAAGAGAACTTAGATCTTGTGACAGACCAACTCAATAAGCTGTGTGAGCATGCATGAAGTTATGAAGAGAACTTAGATCTTGTGACAGACCATCTCAATAAGCTGTTTGAGCATGCATGAAGTTATGAAGTGAACTTAGATCTTGTGACAGACCAATTCAATAAGCTGTGTGAGCATGCATGAAGTAATGAAGAGAAGTTCTGTTTTGCAGAGATAGATTTGCAATGCAATGTCAGTCATCACATATAAGAGTGCCTGAGACACCTGCAGATTTGGTGAAGCTGTTATGGTGCATACAGTTGAATATAATAAACTGTTTATGACAGTTGACTGAATGTTACTAAAACTGTCACACTTTATCCGACACTCTTTTAGAGTTTATCTTGTGTTTTCTGCTACTCTGTGTATAAATGCAGTATCTTTCTTACATAAGTCAAATTAAATCTCATTAAGTTAATTTTTGTATTCTGCAAAAAGTCATTCTAGCAAGCGTAACTAACAATACATAAGTAAAGAGGCAAGTCATCTAAGTATACGTAATGTCATTTTTTGCTATGGACCGAAAAGCTTGTCTTTATATGAAATACTCAAAGTGTATTATTTCACTTAAATAACAATGTCATGAAGCTATGTGTTTTCTGTAAAAAAAAGCTAGCAGAATAAAATGGCGCGAGTAATCTTAAAGTGCAAGTAATAACACCCCAATAAATGTCAAGCAATTACACATGCAGCAACCTAAAAATAATCCGGATACAAAATTCACAAATACAGTAATATGTGTTTTCTGTATTTAAGATTCTTGGATGCTGAGAATATAAAAATCTACAGGGACTATATGGTATCTTACAGTATTTATGATGAGGTGGGAATTATTAGAACAGACGTAGAAATAGCAACTGTGTTACACATATCAGGTGTGAAAAAAGAGACATACAACGGTAAAGTAATTTGCTTATGCATACTTGTAAGTGATGTGATTGGACTTAATGTAATGCAATTCCTAAAAATATATATTTTTTAATTGCATATCATCATAATGCCCATAGAAGCAATAGTGTTACACCAAGCAGTCTGCAAAGAATCCCTCCAAAGCATCGACAGCAACTAAAGAAAGTTAATATAAACAAAGCTCCAGGGCCTGACGGTATCCATCCACGTGTACTTAAGGAACTAAGTGTAGAAATAAGTGAACCTCTGTTTTTAATCTTTCAAGATTCTTTGCTTTCAGGAAGTGTTCCGGAGGATTGGAGGAAGGCAGATGTGGTTCCTATATTCAAAAAGGGATCAAAATCCTTGCCTGGAAATTATAGACCTGTGAGCTTAACTTCTGTGGCTGGTAAAATATTTGAAAGGTTATTAAGGGATAATATTCAAGAATTCCTTGAGAAGAATATGGTTATCAGCAAAAATCAGCACGGTTTTATGAAGCACAGGTCATGTCAAACTAACTTGATTGCGTTCTACGAAGAAGTAAGTAGAAGTATAGATCAGGGTGTTGCAGTGGATGTGATCTATTGGATTTTGCCAAGGCATTTGATACAGTTCCACACAAAAGATTAGTGTTCAAACTCAAGGAAATCGGTCTCGATGAAAATGCTTGTTCTTGGGTAGAACATTGGCTTAAAAACAGAATACAAAGAGTTGTCGTTAATGGTAAATTTTCAAGCTGGACAGAGGTGGCAAGTGGTGTCCCTCAGGGGTCTGTTCTGGGACCCCTTCTATTTAACATTTTTATAAATGATCTTGAAGACAGCATTGAAAGTCATGTTTCAGTGTTTGCAGATGACACAAAACTTTTTAAAATAATACAATGTGAGCAAGATATTACTTTGCTGCAGATGGATTTAGATAGACTGGAGGACTGGGCACTCAAATGGCAGATGAAATTTAATGTTGAAAAATGCAAAGTTATGCACTTCGGCGTAAAGAATACACAAGCAACGTATACCCTTAATGGAAGTGAATTAGGGATAACAACACACGAAAAGGACTTGGGAATTGTTATAGACAACAAACTATGCAACAATGTGCAATGTCAATCAGCAGTGGCCAAGGCCAGTAAGGTATTGTCATGCATGAAAAAGGGCATTCATTCTCGGGACGAGAATATCATTTTGCCTCTCTATAAATCACTGGTAAGACCACATATTGAATATGCTGTGCAATTTTGGGCAATTTTTTTTTTTTTTTTTTTTTGCCTTTTGCCTTTTGCCTTTTGGATCAACAGCAAAAAACAGGTGTGAGGAAGGCTGAACTTGATGGACGCAAGTCTCTTTTCAGCTATCTAACTATGTAACTATGTAACTCCTTCTCCCTCTCTGTCTGATAGAATGCAGCTTTGAAATATGCTCTTCAAATGTTGTAAATTGTGAGAGGGAACTGGATGTACAGTATATATGTATAAACCAAATAGGCTTTTTGTATGAAAGATGATAACCGATACTTGAGCAAAATCAAGTATTAGCTATATTTAATTAAAAAAAACAAAAACAATGTCAGCTTGTACACATATGCGGTAAGGTCGACATGCAATATAATAGCTTAGGACCCTTGGTTATCATCTTAGTAAGTTTGCTTGGACCTCTGTTTCAAGATTACTACAAAAAATGAAATGAAAATGAAAATTTGTTTAAAAACACCTTATCTAGGCAAAAAATAATGGGGATTTAGTTACATTATATAATCATACATTGCATAAGCCTGCCACAATGTCAATGTACCCCATCTTTGGCAGGTCCTACTCTCACAGTCTAATGTCTGCTCATATGAGATTAACCCGCTTACTTGGGGAACAAATTCCATCTGAGGCTCTCTGCAGTACAAGACTAAATAGGGACCTGAGATGAGGCACCTGTGACTGGGAGTGGTGCAAAACCATGGAGTTGGCTAGACTCCCAAATATATATATATATATGGAACATGGGGGGGGTGGTTGCACTCACCTGAACATGCTTAAATGGGGTGCTGCTGGGGGCCATATTATACAATAAACAATACACAAGATCCAGCGCACTCTCCTATCTACTAAACAGCAACTTCAATGTTGACAGATTTTATTAGTTTTTAAAAGGTTTTGTTTAAAAACACCTTATCTAGGCAAAAAATAATGGGGATTTAGTTACATTATATGATCATACATTGCATAAGCCTGCCACAACGTCTGCAGTATAAGACTAAATAGGGACCTGAGATGAGGCACCTGTGACAGGGAGGGGTGCAAAACCAAGGAGTTGGCTAGACTCCCAAATATATATATTTATTTGCTATTTTTATTTAAACTTTGTCCCTTTTTTATTTATATTTTCTCTTTGCTGTTTTTATTTAACCTGTTAAGACCGCAGCCAAATGTACAAGTTGTGATCCAAAATTTTTTTAAACAAACCACAGAATTTTACTATATGTCTGTTCAACAATAATTTACCTCTTTCATATTAAATGCAACCACACGTATTATATATCATTTTTATTCAGGGGAAACAGGGCTTTCATTTAACATCAAATATTTAGGTATGGAACATAATTTAATATGAATAAAATGTAAAAAAAAATGAGAGTAAATAAGATTTTAAATTTTTTTCTTAGTTCTACGTGACATTCTAACTGTGAATGTGATAATACTGTTTGATTTTACTGCAAATACACATATTTGTATTCAGCGATGTCTCACGTGTAAAAAAGTACCCCCTATGTACAGGTTTTATGGTGTTTTGGGAAGTTACAGGGTCAAATATAGCATGTTACACTTTTCAGTTTTTTTCACATTGAAATTCGCCAGATTGGTTACGATGCCTTTGAGACTGTGGTAGCCCAGGAATGAGAATTACCCCTATGATGGCATAACATTTGCAATAGTAGACAACGCAAGGTATTGCAAATGGGGTATGTCCAGTCTTTTTTTAGTAGCCACTTGGTCACAAACACTAGCCAAAGTTAACGTTAATATTTGTTTGTGTGTGAAAAATGCAAAAAAACTCATTTGAACGCCAATTTTGGCCAGTGTTTGTGACTAATTGGCTACTAAAAAACTGAACATACCCCATTTGCAATACCTTGGGTTGTCTACTTTTTGCAAATTGTATGCCATTATGGGGGTAATTCTTATTCCTGGGCTACCATACTGTCTCGAAAACTGAAACGCAAGCCTTATATTTGACTCTGTAACTTTTGAAAACACCATAAAACCTGTACATGAGGGGTACTGTTATACTCAGGAGACTTTGCTGAACACAAATATGTGTGTTTTTTAAACAGTAAAAAGTATTACAGCAATAATAGTGTCAGTGTAAGTGCCATTTGTGTGTGAAAAAGGCAAAAAATGTCACTTTCACTGACAATATCATTGTTGTAATACATTTTACGGTTTTCAAACACAAATATTCAGCGATGTCTCTCGAGTAAAACAGTACCCCCCATGTACAGATTTTAAGGTGTCTTGGAAAGTTATAGGGTTAAATATAGTGCTAGCAAATTAAATTCCCTATACTTTCAGCCTGGGTTGTCAGGCAGGTCCTGCAAATTGTAATTAATAAAATGACCTAATTATGTAAAATCATTACATAAATATATATGTAAAATTATATATATATATATATATATATATACATATATATATATATATGTATATATGTATATGTATATAATTTTTTGAAATTATTTTTTATATATAGGTATACATATAGTGATATATACGTATATACTTATGTATATAGATATATATAATATTTTGTTCTACGTGTATTTTTCAATCTTTGTTTTTTATTGAGGCATATGATGAGTCAGTACAGAAAGTAAAGAAATGGGTTAATGCATGTGAATGCAAGAATATCAGCCTCTTTTTCATGAACATTTTAACAGTAGTGTTATTACTAGCAGTATCATTACCAGTTACCAGTATCATTACCAGTAGTGTTATTATTACAGGTTAAACAAGCTAAGCAAGCTAAACTAGAAAGGTTTGTGTAAATAAGGGGATTGTGACCTCGCTGGTAGAACAGTAGTGTTATTACTAGCAACATCATTACCAGTGGAGTTATTATTACAGGCCAGACTAGCTAAACAATACAGGTTTGTCGGACTAGGTTAGATGTGACCTTGCTGATAAAACAGTAGTATTATGACTAGCAGCATCATTACCAGTAGCATTATTATCACAGGCTAAACAAGCCAGGCAAGCTAAACAACAAAGGTTTGTTTAAATAAGTGGAATGTGACCTCGACGGTAGAAGAGCAGTGATACTAGCAGCATCGTTACCAGCAGTACTATTATTGCAGGCTAAACAAGCTAAGCAAGCTAAACAAGAAAGAGTTGTTTAACTAAGTTGAATGGGACCACACTGATATAACAGTAGTTTCACCACTAGCATCGTCGTTACCAGTAGTACTATTATGACAGGCTAAACAAGCTAATCAAGCTAAACAATAAAGGCTTGTTTGACTAAGTTGAATGTGACCTTGCTGGGATAACAGTAGTGCTACCTCCAGCAGCATCAGTACCAGAAGTATTATTGTTTCATGTTAGAAAAGCTAAGCTGTGTAGACTGCACTACAGTACCCGAGGCATGATAGCCTTTGTTGTTAAATCGCGTATCTTCGAGGGGGCATGCGGATACTTCTACGTGTATTTTGATATCAATATATATATATATATATATATATTATTATCAAAATACAGTTAGAAAGAAATTACACACATATAGATTTTTTAATTATTTATTTTTTATTATTTTTTTATTTTTATTTTTTAACGTATTTACATACCGTATATACTCGAGTATAAGCCGAGTTTTTCAGCACATTTTTTGTGCTGAAAAAACCCAACTCGGCTTATACTCGAGTCATAGTCTGTATTATGGCAATTTGCATTGCCATAATACAGACTGGGGGAGAGGGGGGCTGGCAGAGCTGTACTTACCTGTTCTGCAGCTCCTGTCAGCTCTCTCCTCCTCCGCTCTGTCCATTCAGCACCTCGGTCAGCTCCCACTGTAAGTCTCGCGAGAGCCGCGGCTCTCGCGAGACTTACACTGGGAGCTGACAGAGGGAGCTGCACAGACCGCGCGGAGGAGGAGAGAGCTGACAGGAGCTGCAGAACAGGTAAGTACAGCTCTGCCAGCCCCCCCTCTCCCCCCCACTGAACTACCAATCCCACTGGACCACCAGGGAAGGAGCCCCCCTCCCTGCTATGTATCAAGCAGGGAGGGGGGACAAAAAAAAAATAATAATAATAATAATACAATATTAAAAATAATAATAAAAAAATATATAATAATATTAAAAAATAAAAAAATAATAATTAATACAATAATTAATAATATATCAAAATGCCCACCCCCACCAACACATACACAAACACACACTGCATCACACACACACACTGCATCACACTTCATTCATATACACACACTGCACTCACACACACACTGCACTCACACTCACTGCACTTATACACACACTGCACTTATACACACACTGCACTCATACACACACTGCACTCATACACACACTGCACTCATACATATACGCACTGCACTCATACACACTGCACTCATATCATACACACTGCACCCATACACACTGCATTCATTATATACACACACTGGAAATAAATATTCAATTAATATATACGCACACACACTGCACTCATACGCACACACACTGCACTCATACACACACACACACACACTGCACTCATACACACACACTGCACTCACACTGCACTCACACACACACACACACTGTACTCATACACATGCACTGCACTCATACACGCACTGCACTCACACACACTCTGCACTCACACGCACTCTGCACTCATACGCACACACTGCATTCATACGCACACACTGCATTCATTATATACACACACTGTAAATAAATATTCAATTAATATAATTTTTTTAGGATCTAATTTTATTTAGAAATTTACCAGTAGCTGCTGCATTTCCCACCCTAGTCTTATACTCGAGTCAATAAGTTTTCCCAGTTTTTTGGGGTAAAATTAGGGGCCTCGGCTTATATTCGGGTCGGCTTATACTCGAGTATATACGGTATATATTTTTTATTATATATAAATATATATATAATTATAATTATATATAATCAATATCCTACGTGTATTTTTATATTAATATATATATATAATTATATATATATATATATATATATATATATAATTATATATATTAATATTAAAATACACTTAGACAGTGTATGTGTAAATGTGTGTGTGTATATATATATAACATATATATGATCTAAGTATATTTTATTTGTAACTGTAATTTATTTTATTTGTAATTATTATATTATTTTTAACAGGAGAGGGGCAGAGACAGTGTCAGCCAGTGATTTTACATCACTGGCTGACACACGGGATCAGTGATCACAGTGACTGTCTGTCACTGTGATGCCCTCCTGCAGATCGCGGTAATTGGCCACAGGGAGAGTGCCTGGGTGGCCAGGCATGCCCCTCACTGCGGTCTGCAGGGGGATCAGATCGCAGTGAGAGGCTGTCTCTGTGATCAGAGTGTGACGAGGAAAATATGGTAGCTTTATGGGTAGATATATGCTTGGGGCAAACGAAGGAAAATCAATTATTGGTTCAGATATTATAAACCACCTAATGTAGAACAGCTGCAAATTAGGAAAGCTGCAAATCGGGGTAACACATTAATTATTGGAGGTTTTAATTACCCGGACATAAATTGGGATAGAGTGACTAGTACTTCAGCAAGGGGAATCAGGTTTTTGAATATGTTAAATGACACCTTCATGTCACAACTGGTACAAGCACCAACTAGAAAGGATGCTTGTCTGGATCTCATTATAACAAACAATGTTGTTCTTTTGACCAACATTCAAGTAGGGGAGCATTTAGGAAATAGTGATCACAATATGGTAATCTTTGAAATAATCTCAAAAAAGCAAAAGCACGTAGGGTATACTAAAATGTATAATTTTAAAAGCCAATTTCAATACGATTAGGGCAGCTCTACAAAATATTGACTGTCATAAACTCCTTAGTGAAAAAAACACTGAGGATAAATGGAAACTATTCAAACAAATATTAGAAAGGTACATTTACCATGTACCAATGGGTAATAATTATAAAAGAAACAAATTAAAACCAATGTAGAGAAGTAAAACAAGAGATTAAAAATAAAAAAGGGCATTTAAAGCATTTAAAGTGGACAAATCAGAGTCATCCTATATAAGATATAAGTTATCCAATAATGCTTGCAAAAAGGCAATTAAAGTGGTTATACTAGAAAATAGGAAATTGATAGGCAGGGAATGCAAAACCAACCAACTTTTTTCAAGTACATCAATTCTAAAAAAATAAAAAATGAAAGTGTAGGTACACTGGAAACAGAGATGGGTCTGTTAGTTAATGAAGACTAGGAAAAGGTAGAAATTGTAAATAACTATTTTTCTTCAGTATATATTAATGAGGATACTATGGCAAGAGATATGCAAAGGATTGCTGCTAAAAACTTGCAGATAACTTGTGATTGGATGACTCGAGACAAGGTGCTACATCTATTAAAAAAACAAATGTAAATAAAGCTCCAGGGCCTGACGGTATTCACCCACGAGTACTTAAGGAGCTAAGTGGGGAAATAAGTGAATCTCTGTATTTAATCTTTCAAGATTCTTTTGTTTCAGGGATTGTACAGGAGGTTTGGAGGAAGGCAGATCTTGTTCCTATATTTAAAAAGGGTTCAAAATCCTTGCCTGGAAAATATAGACCTGGGACCTGTTAACTTATGTGACTGGGAAAATATTTGAAGGGCTATTATGGGATAACATTTAAGAATTCATTGGGAAAAACTTTGTTATTAGCAATAATCAGCATGGTTTTTGAAACATAGGTCATGTCAAACTAACCTAATTGCATTCTACAAAGAAGTAAGTAGAAGTATAGATCAGGATGTTGCAGTGGATGTGATCTACTTGGATTTTGCCAAGGCATTTAATACGGTTCCTCATAATATGTTAGTCTTCTAACTAGAAGAAATTGGTCTAGATGAATATTCTTGTTCTTGGGTAGAACATTGGCTTAAGGATAGAGTACAACGAGTTGTGATTAATGGTAAATTTTCAGGCTGGACAAAAGTGGTAAGTGGTGTCCCTCAGGGTTCTGTTTTGGGACCGCTTCTATTTAACATATTTATAAATGATCTTGCAATAGACCTTGAAATCCATGTTTTCAGTGTTTGCAGATGACACAAAATGTTGTAAAGTAATAAAATGTGAGCAAGATATTGCTTTGCTGCAGAGTTATTTAGATAGATTGGGGGACTGGGCACTAAAATGGCAGATTAAATTTAATGTAGAGCATGGGTCATCAACCTGGTCCCTACCGCCTACTAGTGGGCATTTCAGGATTTCAGGTGGGCAGTAGGGATTTTGGCGGCTAAATCCTCTTTTTGAGAGGATTTCTCCTTTTTAGAGTGGGCAGGTGGGCGCGAGCGGCTTGGGGGCGCAAGATTTCTGTGACCGGCAGAAGGGAAGCGCTCCCTCCTGCCAGGCCACCTTCTGGACCCCCCCAGCGCGGCAGAGTTCTAATCCAAGGCGGCGAGGGAGCTCTAACCTCTCTGCTTTGTTCTGCTCCCTCGCGCGATGTTTGCTGATGCCGCAGGAGCTTTTCATTTGGTTAGTCAACACTCAGGTCTCAAAATATTTTTATTCACTTGTGCCATTACAGAGGGACCCTATACCATTAGCATATTATACTGTTCCTGCTCATAAGGCCAGTCCAGATCTGAAATGCTGGAAGGTTCCCTCTGTACAAGAGATGCAGATAACCTGGACAAACATTTCAGCTTTCTTTGGGCCTCATCCGCACGTTGTAGCTGATATCATCTATGTCTAACCTCTGTTTGTACTCCTACCTCTGATGCTCACCTTAAAGACTTCTCTAGGGATGCACCGTTCCTATGGAACGCCCTTCCCCTCTCCGTTAGACACCCAATCTGCACTCCTTCAAAAAATCTTTGAAAACTTACTTCTTTAGGAAAGCATATCAATTAAACTGTGAACAACTCCCGCCCCACACACTGATTCCTCTCCTCATCAAAACTAAACACTAAACCCTCAATGAACACTATCCTAGCAACCTACTTTTCTACCCTACTCTTACCTTTTGTGTCACATTACCCCACTCCCTCTAGCGTGTAAGCTCATTGAGCAGGGCCCTCAATTCCTTATATAATGCACAATAAAATGTTGATATATTCTGCATTAAATTTTAAAAAATTTATGGTTTTAAAATGGGGAATCATTTAAAAATCTTTGGAGATGATAGTGAAGAGCGTATAACAGTAAATAGACAGCCATATGAAAATAGCTTAATGCAAGGGTACAAAACTGTCACTTCTCTGGAATAAACACCATTAAATCGAACATTGAAAACTTATAACTTGTGTTTATTCACAAAATGTTCTATTTTATATTTTTGATTTCTACTAAAGATTTAGCAAATGGCATCATAATATAGGTTGACACAAAGGAAAAACTAGGCAAACATTGCAAAAGAGGAATAGAAATATAAATATTGTTTAATTTTTCCTATTTTCTGTTTTTGATTGACTGCCAGGTACAAAGAGCAGGGTTTGTAACAATGATTGACAGGTACGAGATGTAGGCACTCATTAACAGGATGAAGAGATGTGGATTTTTACAATTATTAAGAAAAAAATTTTTTACACCTCACAATTACATATCTATTAAATATAGAGCCAGTGAACTAAATATTACAAAACCTGAGAAGTGACATTTCCCCTTTAAATGCTAAAACAAAAAATAATAAAGATATATGTGAGATGTGAATACAAACTAATAATGTAACCTGGATTGTAAAAAAAATAAAATGAAAAAAGAAAAACGAATAATGTTATATTTTTCTAGTTAGTACAATAGTTATTTTTTCCCTTTTTTGTTTTGAATAAGGACTCCAAGCTTTATGGAATGTCACAAACTTAAACTAACGATCATAAAAAAAAACGTACAATAAGCACTTACATTTTAGGTACTGGAATAAAAAAAGCTGTAGTATACAGCATTAAAAACAACTCTATTTGAAATAGTAGGTCACATAAAATTTTACGTTCATGCCACAGGAATAGCTGTTCTCCAAATGGAAAATCCAATAGATCTCTTTAGATATAAATGTTTAAATGCATAGAATTCCTAAGACCCTCAATGCCTTTAAAGAGAAATAAGCCTTTACCATTTGGAAGTCCTATTTACTTACTGGTTATGGTTTCCTATTGTGTCTATAGCTTCTCTGTGTTCTCTGGTATTGGGGGATCTCTTTTCCTTCTTCCCTATTGGCAACCGCATTTACTGTAATACATATGGTCAAGAATATGTATGAACGATAAAAGAGAGCCCCCTACAATGCAAGCAATATTTAAAATGACTTAAAAAAATACTTTATTTGAAGAAAAACAAAAAAACATTTGATTAGCAAGTGTCTATTTTTTTTTTTTTTACTTCATTGTATGATTGATACGCATGTACTCATTTCTCAAACAAAAGGAAAAGCAAGATAATTCCGATTGATTTATTTAGGGAAAAAGGTGTGGGAGAGATTTTATACGCAAGAGAGTTTACATTCCCTTTTAGGAATAAATCTGCTCTTCGTTTGTAAAATATTCTGTTATAACATATGTGCAGTAAGTACATGGAAATGATTTTATAATGTTAGGGTTTATTTACTGAAGTGAGAAGTCAAAGTGAATTCAAAGGGGATTTCAAATTTAAGGCCATAGTAGCTTTACCTAAAAGCATAGCTGACTCAGAGAATTTTCCAGTTCGGTTATTTTAACATTAAATTTAAAATTCAGATTGAATTCACTTTATAATTTCCGAAATAACCCTGCATGTGTTTGACACTTTAACTTTTGACATTGTGGATGACTACCAAGCAATATGGCCACATATAAAATCGCTCCGGCATTGAGCTCCCTACAAACTACAAACAGAAGCTGCAAATGAGCTTAAATCGAGCTGCAAACAGTCTCCCCAAGTGCTGAAAGGATCATGGCTCAGCGCAAAGCCAAAAAGCGTCAATGAAGGCAGAAGAAATGTTTTTTTTTGGCCACAAGAATGCCGCGGTACATCTAGGCCCACTGCCAGGCTTACAAGATGGCGATGGAGATGGAGACTCAGTTGCAAGCGCCCTGACTCTGACAATTTTTACAAAATGACGGACTTCGAGAACAGAAGCCGTAGAAACAACCTCAGACTTTGGGGTGTGCAAGAGTCTGCCCTACAAGATGATCTGCAGGCCTATGTATGGGGTCTCATGAAAGCCTATGCTCCAGACGTACTAGCCGATATGTTGTTGATCGACCTCGTAAACCGCATTCTGAAACCCAGCTACCTGCCTGAAACAACTTCCAGGGATGTGCTCCTCTGGGCACCTATTTTCACATAAAATAACTTTGCTGAGATCCTACTGTAAAGAGCCTGACCGCATGAAGATTATCCAGATTATCAAATTGTTCACCGACCTCTCCGTGGCAACACTCCGAAAGAGAAAAAGCTTCCAAATAATAGTGGAGTCCATGCGGCATCAAGGTATCCGCTATCGCTGGGGATACCCCACAAAGTTGCTGGTCTCCCACGAAGGAAGCATCACACCAATCATCACCCCAGAAGAGGGACTTGCCAAATTGAAAGAATGGGGTGTCCCGATCCAACAACCCAAGGCAGCACTCAGCACCGGAAGGTGGACCCGGAATGGCGAAGGGTACAATGCTAACTGCCGCAGCCATGGACACCTCATAAGCCTCAGGTACCCAGTCACAGTGTGGCCCTACACTTGGCACTACTTTGTTCTCTTAGTACTGGCAGTTAAAAACTCGAGCACTATACTAGCACTGACATATATTATAAGTTATTTTTCTCCCTTCCACCTAAGCAACGGCGCCTGGCGCCCATAGTTTACAAATGTTGCCTGCTATCAGAGCTTATGTGACACGAATGTCAATTCACCACGAGATACCTCATTGGCATCCTAACTGTGCAATAGACTTATACATCCTAGGGTATTGTAAAACTGCGTAACATGGCTGTAAGTCACGATAGCAATCTCTTCTTTCTAACATTGTATTGCCTAAAATGCTCCATATGTTGACATCTCTGTTGGTCCGACCAAACACACGTGCACTTTACTCCTGCTACACAGTTGTCATTCTGAATTATATAAGGCTCGCCATCTGACATTGTCATGATCTGCTCTGCTCTATTCTGATGTCTGGACTTGGCTTCTGGTATCCAGTACTCTTTTTGCTATTCTTGCTTAGTTTTTCTTGGGTTTTGGTTTTCTATTCTATGTCTGGTTTTCTTTATGCTGGGATTTCTGGGTTCATTCCTGTAATCCATCCCTGGGATTCCCAGTCTCCAGGTTTCATTTAAATGTTTGTTTTATGTTGCCACACCCCTTTGTTTTCCATCATTCACTCTGTTTCAGTGTTCCTGCAGGCAGCTCCTCAAGGCTTCATCCCTTTCTTGCAGGTAAGTGCTACATATGTCTTTTGGTTGTTTTAGCATACATTAGGCAGTGTAGCACCTGCCAGATATGGGGTACATTGGCGTTGTTGGCAGGCTTATGCAATGTATGATCATATAGTGTGACTAAATCCCCATGATTTTCATATGTAGTACTTAGTTATTGCTCCTCTTGTTTTACCTATGCTATATTGTCTTGTTTTAGTTTGTATACCCAGTCCATGTACAGTCCTGTCCAGTCATGCCCATGTTATGTTCATGTTTTCCCTCATGTCTTGTGTATATGTTCTGGGTTTAGCTTACTATGCTTCTCTGGTTCTGGGTTCTACTAGTTCTGTCTTGTTTTCATGTTTGGTGCCTATCTCTAGTCTAGCCTTGTTTCTAGTACTGGATACAATATTGCTGCAGAGCCTCCCTATTCAGCTCCTGGGAGGTCTGCTTAATTTCCAAGCTCCTAGTTCCTGGTATCCGCTGAAGCTGATTCAAGGTCTTGGTATGTGGCTGCACAAACGCTGGTGCTCAACGCCAGGGAGCGTGCGGTTACCCTGCACCAGACCCTGCTAATCCACCTTCACAGTGTGACTCCTACTTAAAATCAGGCATATTGGGTCCCGGTCCACGCCCCGCCGCCTGGACACTGTGTCTGGGTTCCGGGCATCGGACCGCCACCCTGACAGACATAGTTCCACCGTTGAAAATAAATAAATAAATAAAAGGGGGGGGGACGGACACAACTTTATTATAGTGCTGACTGATGTCTCAAGGGCAGCTTCAGGAGTAGTTAGCATCTAGGGTAGGCAACAACCGCATTTAGGTGCTCATTAATCCCAGCATGGTTACTGCAGACTTATTTTCACCCACTATTAAATTGATTATGTTATCACTTGGGTTTGTTATGTTACCTCTTTAATAGTGAGGATTTTTTTCTGTCAGGAATTTCCCTTTGCCATGGTCTTTCTTATCAATTTGGAACTCTCTGTATTTCTCCTTGTCCCCAAACCATATGGTGAGAAGTCCCAATAAACGAGACAAGACAATGTAAAGTTCAAGGTGACTTCTAATGTTTAATGGACTATGTAACAGGTTATATTCAAGAGGAAACAGTGATGGTCTTACAAGCAGTATCCATCCCTAACAAAATCATCTATCTTATCTTAACCTATAGCTAGCTTGCAGGTGTATCTTCATGTTCAGGCCTTGCACAAAGCTAAGTTTCAATATAACTATGCACTTAAAATTAACACTTAGAATTAAAGATATTAACTACGCAGTTCTAAATTACACATTACTCAGCAGATATGATCAAAGGGAGGAAAACAGAAAATAAGGCCAATGGCACACACACAGGAAGTAACACCAAAACCTGTTACACAATGTTCTATAGCTCTTGTCTAGGGGTATATTCACTAAGCATTGTATGTAGACACATTTTTATAGGAATTAGCTTATTGGTCTAGATTCTTGTCACCATTCACATAATTTTCCCTCCCTTTTGCCACTTTTCAGAAATTCAAAGCACTTTAGCACTTCCAAAATTCAGGAAACTTTGGCAATTCGGCTCAGTTTGGCACTTCCGCAAATCAGCAATTTGGACATTCAAAAGCAAACTAATTGCACATGTCTAGTACATCATCATAGCACATATCAAGGCTTCAACAATACCTGTGACTATCCTTGCATGAGAGCTTGTGTCTGAACGCTTTTGTGAACACAACACTAAATAACCAATTACGAAACAAAAATGCAAGTCCGACAGCTGCGGCCATATTGACAACTGGTGTTGAAAATTTCACATGCAGAGTTACCCCCCCCGCCCCTCCCTTTACCCCCTGCAGTCTTTCACACCTTATCCCAGTTTCCCCAATGTTGTTTACCGATATCACAAAACAAAAATGGTGTAATACACTCCAATACAGTATGTGGAATTGAATATGTCATATGTGTATATATCATCTTCAGATGTTTATCTATCTAACATAAGATGTATACTTATATGTTGTGTATTTTTGCACCGAAAACTGCAAAAAATATACCGTATATACTCGAGTATAAGACAAGTTTTTCGGCACATTTTTTGTGCTGAAAACCCCCCCACTTGTCTTATACTCGAGTCAATGTCTGTATTATGGCAACTTACATTGCCATAATACAGACCAGGACCACCGGGCTTATTACAAGCCCGGCGGTCCTGTTGGGGGCTGGCAGCGAGCTGTAACTTACCTTTCCTGCAGCTCCTGTTAGCTCCCTTCTCCTGCGTTCCGGTCAGCTCCCCTGTCAGCTCCCACTGTAAGTCTTGTGAGAGCCGCGGCATCAGAGTGGCAACGCTCCGCGCGGCACTCAGACCGCGAGACTTACAGTGGAGCTGACCAGAACACAGGAGAAGGGAGCTGACAGGAGCGGTAAGTTAAAGCTCGCTGCCAGCCCCCCTCCTACACAGCCCATCCACTGGACTACCAGGGAATGAGAGCTCCCCTCCCTGGCCAGCTAACAAGCAGGGAGGGGGGATGAGAAAAATAACATAAAAATGTAAATAATATTAAAATAAAATAAACATTTTAATATTAAAAAAATAATAATTTAATATTAAAATAATAAATAATAATAATAATAATAATAAAAATAAAAATGCCCACCCCCCCACCAAGGTTACACACTCTGCATCACATACACAAACACACTCTGCATCACATACACAAACTGCATCATACACACACACTGCATTCATACACACACACACACTACATTCATACACACACACTGCATTCATACACACACTGCATTTATAAACACTGCATTTATATACACACACTGCATTATATACACACACACACACTGCATTCATACACACACACACACACAATCTGCATTATATATACACATCCACACACACTGTAAATACATATTCAATTAATATAATTTTGGGGGGATCTAATTTTATTTAGAAATTTACCAGTAGCCGCTGCATTTCCCACCCTAGTCTTATACTCGAGTCAATACGTTTTCCCAGTTTTTAGGGTATACTCGAGTATATACGGTAAATAAAATAAAATAAATAAATTATCCAAATGGAGCAAATTGAGATTTGGGATGACTGTTGTATGCTTGCAAGACTGTATTACCTGTCATCTCCTAAAGAAGAACAATTTGATGGCAAAAAACAAACAATTTTAAAGAACTAGCATAAATTTAATGAGTAAATCTTAGCTTTAGATCATTGGTATTGACACAGTTGGTGAATTTCAGTAGAGTTCTATATCTACTTCTATTAACACAAATGTAATTGTTTATAATATGCCCAAACCAGTACATGTAATGTGGAAAAAATGTTATCTATAAAAATATGAGTCATCTTCTAGCAACCTGTAAAGAGATTGGTAAATAAGGAGGTAACGTATACCCTGTTGTATTTCACTTTTAGTGTAAGTAGTTCTATTCTATTTAATAACAAAATAGAAAAGTCGAGGCACTCCAAGGTACAAATCAGGCAATTTTATTGAACCCACTCCATCGCAACGTTTCGACCTACACGGTCTTTGTCAAGCTTGACAAAGACCGTGTAGGTCGAAACGTTGCGATGGAGTGGGTTCAATAAAATTGCCTGATTTGTACCCCACTCCATCGCAACGTTTCGACCTACACGGTCTTTGTCAAGCTTGACAAAGACCGTGTAGGTTGAAACGTTGCGATGGAGTGGGTTCAATAAAACTGCCTGATTTGTACCTTGGAGTGCCTCGACTTTTCTATTTTGTTATTCAGCATTTTGGTCTCTGGTACTGAGACTATCTGAGTTGCACCCAGCTACATACTGCTTAAAGGGATAGAGTGCAGTTCCACACCCTACCATAACTATTCTATTTAATAACTAACGGTAGTTACAGTAAAAACAAACGTGTATATATAGAAAAATAGATTTAATTGTTTGAAGATGAGTATTAGAGGGATAGGATAACCTAAGAGACATCCATAGAACACAAATTTGAGAAGCAAGATTATTCACTAAAGGGAAAGTTGTAAAAATGTTAGCTTTTTTTCTGTTTGCTTTTTATTTGTTTCATTTCTATGCATGAATTTGAGTTTGAAACTATTTATTGGGGGGATATTATTGTCTTAGAAACTCATAATTCATTTGTTGATATTTTACTTGGCTGCTAAGCATATGTAACACTCTTAAAGACATGGTGACCAATATCATTGCACAGCTTTGGGTAAATAGCAATTCACTGGCTCAGAGACAAGAGAACACGATTACATAGTAATACAACATGAAAAATATATCAAATTATATATTTCACACACATCTTTCTGCTGTTGTTGCAAAATAAGTGACATCTAATTGTATCATGGAAAGGGGAAATTATTTTTGTTACTCCAAAATGACCAAAATCTGATTTGAGGTTGCACCAAAAAGCTGTTAAAATGCAAATTAATTATTATATCCTCGAATATTATGTTTGTTTGTGTTTTTTTCAAAGTGGACTTTTAAAAAAATAAGTTTGCTTAATCTGATAATACATTACTTAGAGAAGGCTTTTCAAATCTTGAATATTCCTACCATAAAGAACCCTATCATCTGCTGTAAGAGAATGGATGATCTCTTGTTCTTTGTAGATTGATCTTAATGAATAGGCTCCCGGAGAGCTGTGTGTATTTGCTCTCTATATATCTGTATATCGGGCAAGGGTTGTGGTTGACACCAGATTATGTGGTCAGACGTATGAGACCAATAGTTGTCTGGAGGAGGTTGAACGGAGAGTGAAGGTGAGTAATAAATAACGAGAGAGAAGTGATACCACACACAATTTTGGATTGTCAGGATTTTTATATCGGCAGACATTTTGTGCTATGATAGAAATTAAAAGTGTATATTGCCTGAATCACTCAGAACAGAGCAGACTCCATTTTGGATTTCAAGCTTACAAAGACACAAATTCCTATCCTCTTTGTAACTAAACACTATCCTGAACTAAGGAATGCTTTGTATAAACAAACCACGTGATACAATGAGTCTAACAGAGAAGGGGATGGAATACTCTTCTTAATGTTAGCTTCACACAAGAAAGCCAGACACCAGTGACCAGATAAGACTTAGTTATTGCATTTTACTTTCTAAATTTTACAAGATTCCCATTGTAATTGAAAGGTGAGACTGAGTTTAAACTGTCAATTTTAGAAATTACGGCAGGAATTGTCGACACACTGTCTGGAAAAAGCCCAAAGAAACTCTTTGAACTGACAAGTAAACTTAAATTATAATTGTGGCGAAACCGAACTCGCCACGTGTCCTTGGAGGGGGCTGCTTGCCCGCCTCTTGCCTTTGGACTATGGACCAGACTTTATGGGAATGTGATACCCCAGATAGCCATACCATGGAGCCTATCTATATAATGAAAGACTATGGGAAAGACTTTAGCTCCATGGCAATTGTACTGTGTGAGTAGGATCTGCGCGCTATTCGGTAGTTTTGTGCGTGCAGATCCCAGCTATCTGGGGATAGGTGAAATGTCTGTGTGTTATGTGTAAATGTGACTTTATGTATTTTAAAGTGTTTTATGTTGTTTTGCAACCATGTGGTTAATGGAGTCTGCCTTTAGTCCTGGGTAATTGGATTACTTCTCCAATTAACTCCAGGGCAGAAGGGAGGAAACCAGGGTGCATTGTGGGGATGTTTTTTCTGCCAGCCAGAAAGGAACAAAAGATACTTTTAGTAACTTTTTAACCCCTGGTCGGATTCATGCCATTTTTTAATATGTTGTTCCCCTGAATGGATTGATTGTGGATATGTATTTTTATGTGAATGTGATGTATGGTTTTAAAGTTATGAAAGTTGTGTAAAAGTATATGTTACACTGTATGCATAATGGGATTATGTGTCACACTAAGGGGAGGGGATGTGTGGGAGGTAACATCTATGTCATTGGTTCTTTTATGCCTCCCCCTGGGTGTGGCCTGTATGTGTGAGTTGGAAATAAAAGCCAGGCTGGATGAGCCAGTCCAGAGTTCCTGTTTTAACCTCAAAGTGATGTGTCGTCTCATTATTGGGGGAAGGATTTATTGTATGCTGTTCCAGTTGACTGCTAGGGGTACAAGCCTATTCATATGGTTCCTATTCAATGGTCTACAGCATTCATATGCTTGGGAGAATTTAAAAGGTTTCTCGGATTCGGTGATTGTGGTGTCTGCCAGAGTGCTTGGAGTCCTCAGGAAGCACTAGGAGCATCCATTAACGGAGGTACCAAGTCGGGGTGCCAGGTGATCCGTTACAATAATAGCCATATAGATAAGCCAAATTACGTCAAAATCGTCATCAAGAAAAGTTAACTGTTTCCTGGATAGGAAAGTTTAGTTAGGCGATACTGCCCTCTATGGACCAAATACCTAAATTGCTATATGCAGGGTAAACACACCTTCAATTTCCTATTGGCTTACCAAGTAATGACGAACAGAAAGTCTGGCCCTTTAAAAATCAGGATCACAGGCTAAAGGTACGCAAAGGAGTAAGCAAGGGGAGAAGAAAGACAAGAAGTAAGAAGCAAGTGAGTCAGAGCGAGAAAGAGACCCATGACAAACATTCCTTGACACTTAGCTACCTGAGAACATCTGATAAGAACATCTCTTAAACTGGTAAATATGCTGGTTTCATTTAATTAAAATAATTTAATTAAAAATTTTCTAATAGCATGATATATGACTGGATAAATCACGGTCAGATTTCGATATTTAGAAATCTTAGTTAACTAAAGAATATATAGTTATAAACATTCCATTCTGCAGGTGGAATTAAGAATAATTATATATATATATATTAAGTGATTTATCACATGTTAGCATACCGTTGTATTTATCCAGGTGTATTGATTTGCTCTAAATTAAGACAAGATTCTTTTTTAGGCAAATTAAAATTCAGCTTATATAATTTGGTAGATTTCTCTTATTGGATGGTTCCAGGAAATGACTAATGAGCTGAGTTTAAATGTTATGT
Organism: Pelobates fuscus; assembly: GCF_036172605.1. Lineage (NCBI taxonomy): Eukaryota > Metazoa > Chordata > Amphibia > Anura > Pelobatidae > Pelobates > Pelobates fuscus. Next base: position 88,591,041 of record NC_086320.1, read on the forward strand.
TATTTAAAATTACATGAGAATAGATCCTAGGAGGATCTAGCCAGCATTGAAAGGGTTACTCAGTTATTCAGTAACTGTTAGCTAAAGTTTTATGGCCTTTCGCCGCATTCTGAGGAATTCTGCGCTCTGAAAGAAAGTTTTTCTTTGTGTCTGAAGTACTATCATAAATCTTGTCTTGACAATTGCTGTGTTAACCATTGGAACGTGTATTGCCATTGTATTGCATACCATGTTATACTAAATATTCATTGATTATTATCACGCATGTTACATATTATTATTATTTAAATTGTCACAATAAATTGTATCTATTTTTATAACAAATTGTGATTTTATTTATATGGAATACATTTCACTTACATGATGACGATCTTTGGAATCTAGAGAATTTAAATAGTGGGCAATTCTCGACTGTTTACTATTATCATCCCATAAATATCCCTACAGGATGGTTAGGGAAATAAGGGTAAAATACCGAAGAAGAGTTTGATTGTGTCCGTCTGGACATGGAAAAGGTGACACCTTCTGGGGAAAAGTTGATAGCGTCATGGTCAAATGCTCGAACATCCGACACTCGTCGGAAGGACACTAAGCAAAGTAACAGGGTGAATTTTGCTGAGAGTTGACGAAGGAAGGGATCTTCGTTGTTCGGCCAAGTTTCGAGGAAACTAATCATGACATTAACGTCCCATAGATGGGAGTATTTCAGTGTTGGGGGGCGAGCTAGTTTAATGCCCCGCAATAGTCTACAAACCAGTGGGTTCTGGCCAACTGGAGCTCCGTGTAGAGGAACATGGGCTGCCGAGATTGCCGAACGGGCAATGTTGATGGACCGGTAGGATCGGCCTAGGTCGAACAGATGCGATAGGAAATTCAATATGAACTGTCTAGAGGCTGTAAGGGGATCGGTATTCCATTCCAGGCACCAATTGCACCAAGCACCTCAGGAGGAAAGGTAGCATCTTCTGGTTCTAGGGGCCCAAGAATCCCATAGGAGTTCCTTAGATCTCTGCGACAACTCTCCGAAATTCCAGGATCCCCTGAAAGAGTTCAAGTGGAGGTGGCCTTGTATTATCATCGGATGAGGGTTTCCTTGAGGGTCCTCTAGAAGGTTGGGCCATGGAGGTAGAAGGAGGGGATGTTGGCAGGAGAGGTCCAGGAGATCTGGGAGCCATGCTTGGCCCTGCCAGAGGGGGGTGAGTAGTACCAGCGTGACCTGTTGTCTGCGAATCTGGAGAAGGACTCTTGGAATCATCGCAAATGGAGGGAAGGCATAGGCTCCCGTCGTCGGCCACTTCTGAAGGAAGGCATCTACTGCCGAGCATTCTGGGTCTGGTAGCCAGCTGAAGAAACGTGGGACTTGAAAATTCGTCCGGGAGGCGAAAAGGTCCAGAATAAACGGGCCCCTGAGTTTGGAGACGTGGAAGAAAACAGATCTGTGTAGGCGCCAGTCGCTGCCGTCTCTCCAATGTCAGTAGAATCAATCCGCGATAATGTTTGTCTCCCCCGGGAGATATTCTGCCCGAAGTGTTATGTTGCGTTGGAACCAAAAATTGTAAATGTCCTTTGTCACTTCGGGTAAGGTGCGAGATCTGGCCCTGCCCAATTTGTTGATGTAATGGACGGCTGAGATATTGTCCATTCGAAGGAAAATACAACAGTCTGAGAGGTGATTGGCCAGACTGCGGATTGCAAATGAGCCTGCGATTAACTCCAGACAATTGATGTGGAGAAAGTGTTCTGCAGTGGTCCAAGGTCCCCCGGTGGAGGTTGTATGACAAGTTGCACCCCAGCCTTGGAGGCTCGCATCTGATTCCACCACAAAGTCCGGAGTGGGGCCGAAAATTGCTTTGCTGTTCCAGGCAGACATGTGGCGGAGCCACCAGTAGACTTCCTCCCTCACCTCTGTAGTGATCGGGACCCTCTGGTCGTATGATGGATGGGTCTGGAGGAATTGAGCTTTCAAGCGTTGCATGGCCCGATAGTGAAGGGGACCTGGGTAGATTGCCTGAATGGAAGCAGAAAGCAGACCTACAATCCGAGCTAAACCTCGGAGAGGTAGATCCACTTGTCGAAGCATCTTGCGTAGTTCCTTCCTGATCGTAGTTAGCTTGGATTGAGGCAGGCGGAGAACACAGGTGGAGGAGTCGATCTCAAAGCCGAGAAATTGTATGATTTGGGATGGAGACAGTGATGATTTCACTTTGTTGATGAAAAACCCCAAGGATTCGATCAATGAGGATGTGTAGTTCGTCTGTGATCGTAGTCTGGATGCGTCGTCGCAGAATAGTAAGAGGTCGTCGAGGTAGATAAGGCAGCGAATGCCCCTTGCTCGAAGATGTTTCTATCTTAGGGCTGTTTGATATCCATGGCTCTTTTCCTCTGGGGTTTATAAATACTTGTTTTGACTTTTTTTGTACCTGTAAAAATTTTTTTACCTACACCTCACATGGTTAATTCACTCTGGGTGACGTATTTTGAATTTACTCACGTCATCTTTGGAATCACTGGTCTCGTTCTCACAGACTTCACCCTCCAATCATATACTAGGATACACATATGTAATGGTTGTCTTGGCATTCAGTATTTATCTTGAGAAAAGTCCATTATGACTGAAACGCACGTTGACACTTTTTGATTGCTACAATAAAAGCACGATTCATTTACTATACAAAGACTACAGAGTGCTCTCTTATATATCTTATATATCTTATATATCTTGACCAAATATTAATATTGACCAGAAAAGCTTTCCAAAACAAAATGCTGAAACATTATTTCTCTCTCTCTCTATAAATATATACATATATATTTATATATATAGAGAGATAAATATATATATATATATATAGAGAGAGAGAGAGAGAGAGAGAGAGAGAGAGAGAGAGAGAGAGAGAGAGAGAGAATGAGAGACAGACAGAGATAAATAATGTTTCAGCATTTTGTTTTGGAAAGCTTTTTTGCTCAATAGTAATATTTGGTCAATATATTATAGAATTGTTTATAATATTATATATTTAATATTGAATTATTGTGTATCCCTAAATATATATGCAGAGTACAGGCATATACTCAACTTTGAAAATATATATTTAAAATAAATGTCTGTGTGAGTAAGTGTAGACAAGTTATATTTAATTGCTTGTAAAAGCATAGTAATACTCACCAAGTTGAGATGAGTGTTAACATTTGGAATATCACTCAGCAAAAAAAAAAAAAAACAAAGCTACTCATTTAAAAAAAAAAAAAAAAGTATAAGCAGGAACTATTCATTACGTTCTGTGAAAGGTACGTGGTAGTTACAGCTGGCACAGTAGCTGTACCTTCAATGCCAACAATACTAAATAAAGATTCTGAACAGGGTTTCGATTGTATGGATATAAATGGTAAGGAAATTAAGGTTTAAACTCCAGCTCACACTTCATTAGTTCACACGATATGCTTAAGTCAAATTCAGAAAAACTAAAGTATCCAATATCAGATGTAGACTTTGACAAACTAAAGAATAAATGCAGAGTCGTTTAACAGTGAATGGTCTTGAGTGACAAACTATGCCTATATGTACACATATTTACAGGCTGTCAACAGCACAAATTAATTGTGTGATTTTTATATTGTTTCAACCTAGAAAACTAAGTATATCTTCATGTACTAAGGAAGTAAAATAAAGTTGCAAGCAAGTATCAATTGGGTTATATGACAGCTAAAATAAGTAGGAAACTAGAAGTGTATGGCATAGTGAGGGGAATTGTTAGGTTCCAGAAACAGCTGGGACTTGAGAACAAAGGGATATTTGATAACCATTATACTAACAGAGATAAGGGGATATGTCAAGACAGATCCCTACATCTCTGTTAGTGTAATTGTATGCTATTTCCCCTCCTCTACCCAAGAACAGTGTGCTACTGATGCTCTTAAGCATATCAATGAAAGTATAATCAGAAACAAGCACACACTGCACAACAAGGTAACCACTACATTACTAAAAAAAGGGGGATTGCAGCAAAGTTATTTTCCCTAGCACCCCTTTTCCTGACAGTCATATGCATGCACCACTCCTTCCCTCTAAGTAGTCTAACAGAGCATTAAACTACTGATCTTTCTATTTGTAACTGGTGGCTTCTTTTAGAAGCAAAAAGAGGACCTTAGCAGACTAGAAGAGTAAAGGGCAAACTACCGTTCCTCTAGTAGCTTTTCATCTCCTCTGCTATATACTACATCCTCTAAAACAGGAGAGAGAGTGTTTTCTTTATACCTCTAGCTGAATATATACAGACTGTAACACGTTGTACTTTGGGGATTCCACTTAGTGGAACACCTTATTTTCTAGATAAATCACAGTTATTGTTCGGCTACTAACCTCTGATGTCATACCCCTACTTAGTGACCATATGATTATTATTATTTTGACGAATGAGAAAATAGTGCAGCGCACTCAGACTACAAAAATACAAAAAACAAAGAAGGCTACTAAAATGCCTAACTAAGTATAAATATGGGGATTTGGTTCCACCATATGGCCATATGTTGTTAAGCCCACCACTACTTTCAAAGTACCCCATTATCGGTGGGTCCTACACTACAATGTGGGAGACAAATAAATAGTAATAGTGTCATAAATAAAATAGTGTTAAATACTAGTAAGAGCATAGTGAGTATACAAACAAAAGTGATGAAAGCAATTAAAAGCAGTGTTAAAACTAAATAATTAATGTGTTAGTGCTGAAAATGAGTATACTCACTAATGCAGATGACTGTGTTCACTGGAAAAAATAATAAAAGTGACTTGACTAATGACAAACTCCTCCTTAATATACACATCTGTGGCCACCTCTAAAGGAGACTCTAAAGCTGGGGGGGCCTGGGCGGGGTGCTTAACCCCTAAGGAATCTGGTCTGGACTCCAAATATAGTATAAACAGAGAAAGGATAGGGGGCACTCCCGAGACCTGAATTTTGCATGAAAGGTGCTGCCGCTGTGACCAAAATTTCATGAATGAGAAAATAGTGCAGCGCACTCAGACTACAAAAATACAAAAAACAAAGAAGGCTACTAAAATGCCTAACTAAGTATAAATATGGGGATTTGGTTCCACCATATGGCCATATGTTGTTAAGCCCACCACTACTTTCAAAGTACCCCATTATCGGTGGGTCCTACACTACAATGTGGGAGACAAATAAATAGTAATAGTGTCATAAATAAAATAGTGTTAAATACTAGTAAGAGCATAGTGAGTATACAAACAAAAGTGATGAAAGCAATTAAAAGCAGTGTTAAAACTAAATAATTAATGTGTTAGTGCTGAAAATGAGTATACTCACTAATGCAGATGACTGTGTTCACTGGAAAAAATAATAAAAGTGACTTGACTAATGACAAACTCCTCCTTAATATACACACCTGTGGCCACCTCTAAAGGAGACTCTGAAGCTGGGGGGGCCTGGGCGGGGTGCTTAACCCCAAAGTAGTGGTGGGCTTAACAACATATGGCCATATGGTGGAACCAAATCCCCATATTTATACTTAGTTAGGCATTTTAGTAGCCTTCTTTGTTTTTTGTATTTTTGTAGTCTGAGTGCGCTGCACTATTTTCTCATTCATGAAATTTTGGTCACAGCGGCAGCACCTTTCATGCAAAATTCAGGTCTCGGGAGTGCCCCCTATCCTTTCTCTGTTTATACTATATTTGGAGTCCAGACCAGATTCCTTAGGGGTTAAGCACCCCGCCCAGGCCCCCCCAGCTTCAGAGTCTCCTTTAGAGGTGGCCACAGGTGTGTATATTAAGGAGGAGTTTGTCATTAGTCAAGTCACTTTTATTATTTTTTCCAGTGAACACAGTCATCTGCATTAGTGAGTATACTCATTTTCAGCACTAACACATTAATTATTTAGTTTTAACACTGCTTTTAATTGCTTTCATCACTTTTGTTTGTATACTCACTATGCTCTTACTAGTATTTAACACTATTTTATTTATGACACTATTACTATTTATTTGTCTCCCACATTGTAGTGTAGGACCCACCGATAATGGGGTTCTTTGAAAGTAGTGGTGGGCTTAACAACATATGGCCATATGGTGGAACCAAATCCCCATATTTATACTTAGTTAGGCATTTTAGTAGCCTTCTTTGTTTTTTGTATTTTTGTAGTCTGAGTGCGCTGCACTATTTTCTCATTCATGAAATTTTGGTCACAGCGGCAGCACCTTTCATGCAAAATTCAGGTCTCGGGAGTGCCCCCTATCCTTTCTCTTTTTATTATTATTTTGACGACATAGGCCAATTTATCATAATTTCCCTATAGCCATTTACATTTTTATTTGCAAGGGTCTACTGAAGCTGCATCAAGCCTTTCCTTTTTAATTTCACTAGCACGTTTGTGTGTTGCACTACTATTTTATTTAATTATTATGTAATAAAGATTGTGCCCCTTGAGTCGCCCTTACTGCTGTGGGTACTCCTGGGTGGGCTACTAGAGGAACGGCAGTTTGCCCTTTACTCTTCAGGTCCGCTAAGGTCCTCTTTTTTCTCTATTAGTAATTTGGGGTTTATGACCTCCACTACCCACATAGTCCTTCTGTGTTGCGGGCTTTTGGAATCAAGTTGCTATTGACCCTTAAGTCTGCATCTTTTTTCTTATTTTCTTTGAGAAGCAGCTGCCTGGTGAAAAATCAAAAATAAAGAGCACAAATCTCCCCCTACCCTTCCACTAAATGTAGATATCTGTGAAGATAATGTAGCCAAGAAACCCATGTTTTCCTAAATACAAATAAAATTTATTGAACTGTGAAAACATGGGGAATAGCTTAATAAAACATCAGATGTTTCTCGAATGAAATAGCACCAGGCACAAGGTATGTCTTCTTAGAATTGCAACATGGTCTCCTTAACTAAGTTGACCATTATAAACTCCTTGTCTTAGCTATATCTGAATTAAAGGAATTACTTAAAGGCTAAATGTGTTGTATTTATGCTTAAACACAGTTACTAAGCGTATGGCAAAAAATGTAGCAAGTATTTAGCTTATGCCTTGAAAGCACGTTGGCAGACAACATTAATACCTAACATTCAAGCTAAGGATGGCTCCATTAAACACCCTACAGCAGATATTTCCCAAGAGTTCCTAAAGGACTACCAAAATCTATTCAATATCAGATTGTCACCACCCTCTGCCTACCTAACTAAAGCGTACCTAACTAAACATGTGAGAGTTACTATCCCACCTAATTCAGCCAATTTTCCAGATAAACCTTTAACTATAGAAAAATTTGAGGCTGCAGTTAAGACAAATCCCTTGGGAAAAAGTAATGATACAGACTGATTCACTGCTAAATATTACAAAACCTTTACTGGAAAACTAGATATTTACTTCATATGGGGTTTAAACCAATTGGCAGTTATCCACAACAACCCCAATTTTCTAATGGAAGCCACAATTACACTGACACATAAGCCTGGCAAACACCCACTAGAATTCCCACAAACCCTGACGATCATCAAGCAGGATCTACATCACTAGAACTTTTTAACTTAATTGGCTGGATCCAAATGATAAAAATGAATGTTCTCCCCCACATCCTTTATCTTCTATAAACATTCCCATTTACATGCTGATGTTTTTTTCATAAACTTCACTCTTTAACCCCTTAAGGACCAAACTTCTGGAATAAAAGGGAATCATGACATGTCACACATGTCATGTGTCCTTAAGGGGTTAAATACAAACCTTATTTGGGCAAATAAAAAATCTTGAATTAATTATATCATGTTGACATATCCTAAATATAAAGGAGAGCTCTACCTACTAAACATGTATTATTACTACCTAGTCAGTGTGATTTAATATAACAATAGTGACTGAGTCACACCACTCAAAAGAGGTTCTATTTCAACTGTCAAAAGTAAAGACAAATTAGTCAATGGGGCCTGATGGAATACACCCAAAGTTTTTAAAAGAGCTTAGTGGTGTACTGTCAAAACATTGATAACAGGAGTAGTCTCAGAAGATTGGAAGTTAGCAAATGTTGTGCCCATTCACAAGAAATGTAGTAGGGATGAGTCGGGCAACTATAGGCCAGTAAGCCTTACTTCAGTAGTGATGAAAGGAAAAAAAAACATGTCAAAGGATAGGATTGTTTAACATCTAAAATCACAGACAACATTTACTTCAGGGAGATCATGCCAAACTAATTTCTTTGATTTTTTTTTAATTGAGTAACTGAAATAATAAATCAGGGTGGTGCAGTAGACATTGCTTACCTAGATTTCAGTAAGGCTTTTGACACTGTTGCACCTGGAAGGCTTATCAATAAATGGCAATCTTTAAGTTTGGATTACAATATTGTTGAGTGAGTAAGGCAGTGGGTGAGTGACAGGCAACAGATGGTTGTAGTCAATGGAGTATATTCCCCACTTGGTTCAGTAAATGGGGCTTACTGAACCAAGTACCACACAGGCGGACCACACAGAAGCGAAGTGTGTGGCTAATTTACCTCCCAGGCTGTGAGGTTGCTGTAGGTAAATTGCCAACCGCTGGGTGGCCGCCAATCGTACAAACGAACACGTGGTGGCGGCCATCTTTATTCAGTCGAACGCGGTCAGCCCCTGAATCTATGGAACTGAAATCGGCTACATATTTGAACGAACACGGCTAACCCTTACCTCCTCCTCAATCTCTATATCAGCCCTTGCTAAACTTAAACCCCATGGCAATTTGACTGAGTTCGTGGGATCTAAGCGCTGTTTGGATATATTGAGCGCTCAGATCCAAGCTATCTGGGTATAGGTTGAATGTGGGGGTTCTGTTCAGTATGATAGGAATTATGTATTTTTATGTATTTTTGCTGTTGTTGTGAATGGAGATGTTTTCTGTACCTGGAGATAATTGGCTTCTCACACCCAAGCCATGCTTGCAGTTGGTCAAAAAGGACTTCACCCTAACTTTTGAACCACTAGACCAATGTGTATGATTTTGACATATGTTTGTATACTGCATATGCTGGTTCAGAATATTTAATGTAATGTTTAATTAGTTTTATGTGAATGTGATGTATACTTTTAAAGTTATGAATATTGTGTAAAACTGTATATTTTCCTGCCTGTGATAATTACGTTAGCCCATTGTGTTCAGCAATTATACCACAGGCAGAAGGGAGGATTTTGCTGTAATGAATGGGAGTGTCAGACATTGTTGTATTGTTTTGATTGGTTTGTGACCTTTGTATGCCTGTGTACCATCAGGTCCAGGGGGTGTGCCTCTGGCGTGGTGAATTGTATAAATTGTAAGTGCTTGCTTCCATTAAACAGAACTACTTGACCCTTTCTTGTAGCCTTGGCTCATGCTTCTGGGATGGGATAACTGCACTCTGGGGATTGCTATAATCACACTATACTCCCCAGGGCAAGCTTGTTCTTGTTCCTGCTACGCTCTCTGGGAGAAGAGAGGCCTGCCCACTGAAAGCTGGGTGGGTGAAAGACAGCGAGACCCCAGCGCAGCTGCATCGCTGGAAGTGGGATCTGCAGTGCTGATGGTGTCGGTTGGAGTGCTTGGAGTCCTCGGCAAGCACTAGGAGCATCGATTGGCGGAGGTACTCGGTCGGAGTGCCAACGTTCCATCACACCATTATCTTTAATATTTTTATTAGTGATATTGCAGAAGGTCTTAATGGTAAGTTATGTATTTTTGCTGATGATGCTAAGATATGTAACAGGGTTGATGTTCCAGGAGGGATAAGCCAAATAGCAAATGATTCTAACCTCAACATCTGAGGAAAGGGATTTAGGGGTAATTATTTCAGATGACTTAAGGAAATGTTAGCAGAATGCTTGGTTGTATCGGGAGAGATATTAGCAGTAGAAAGAGGGAAGTGCTCATGCCATTGTACAGAACACTGATGAGGCCCCACTTGGAGCATTGTGTGCAGTACAAGAGACCATATCTGTCAGGGCTCCGCGGGCAGCGGTGAGGGGAGGCTGCAATCCTCTCGCAGCACTCACCCTCGGTCCGTCGCCGCCCGCGGTCCCCTCTCCCCTTACCGTTAAGCGAGCGGCGTCCTCTCCTCCTGACACGCCGCTCGCGTCCTCCTCTCCTCCTCCCAGCGGCAGCATGTCTAACGCTGCACGCTGGGAGCCGGCACTATTATCTAAGCGCCGGGGTCACTCACGTGACCCGGCGTTAAAGCTACAGTGCAACAAACACAGTGGGGGGTATAGATATCCCCCACGTGTGTTTGTTAATACTGATTGGTGGTTAGCCAATCAGGATTCAGGCTAGGATTTAAATACTTACCTTTCCTGTCTATCTGTGCCCTGTTGTGGTCTTTGCTTTATAGTATCGATTGTGAACGTGTGCTTTCTGGTTACGTACCCTCTGGCTTGTTATACTGACTTTGTGACTTTCTCCTACCCTTTGACCTCGGCTTGTTTCTCGTTATTCTGTTTTCTGGTTCCCCTTACTCGGCTTGTCTCCTGACTATTCTTTGTGTGCTTAGCCCGGCCACTCTAAGGACCGGTACAGCACACTTTCTGTGTGTGTGTCTGTGTGTGTGTTAGCGTGTTGGGTTCCCCGGGATCGTGACATTACAACAGGGCCATAATGGAACCTGCTGACATACCACAGCTCCTAGTTAATCAGGAGGCTAGAATGGATGGCTTGGACCACCGTATGGATCAGTTTGCTCAAGCTTTGCAGACCATACTGGCTCGTACTGCACACCTGCAGCCTGCCGTCCAGGAGGCGGTTGCTGCTGTGTCCGAACCCATTGCCACTCCAGTACCCGTTCCTGCCCATGTAGTCCATATGACACCGCCACAGCGCTATAGTGGTGACCCAGCATTGTGTCGTGGTTTCCTCAATCAAATTGACATCCATCTGGTGATGAATCCACGTTCCTATCCCACCGACAGATCCAAAATTGCCTTTTTGATAAACCACCTGTCTGGGAGAGCTTTAGCATGGGCAAACCCCATGTGGGAAAATATGTCTCCTATGTCCTTTGCGGATTTTTTGTCCGCATTCAAACGCACGTTTGATCAACCCGGTAGGGTTGCCTCTGCTGGCAAAGCTCTGCTTAGGGTTCGACAGGGTAACAGATCTGTAGCGGATTATACTATCGAATTCCGCACTCTAGCAGCTGAAGTGGTTTGGAATAACGACGCCCTCGTAACAGCCTTTCAGGAGGGTTTGGCCGCTTACATACTGGATGAAATAGCATCCAGGGAACTGCCTGTCCTTCTAGATGATATTATAGACTATGTAATCCTTATTGATAACCGCATTAGAGAGAGACGTAGTCAAAGACGGCTGGATACACGGGTGTTACCTGCTCTACCCAGTACTGCATTACTAGCGTTACCCGCTCCTAGGCAACCATCCCCCGAACCCATGCAATTGGGTGCTACGGGGTTAACTGAGGCTGAAAGAACGTATCGTAGAAGGGAGGGGTTATGTCTCTATTGTGGAAAGAGGGGTCACCACTGTAATACATGCCCTAAATTACAGGGAAACTCCAGCACCTAAGGCCTAGAGAGGGGTCGGCCTCGGGTGTTATGACTTTGTCCCCTCATGTGTCCATCTCCAGACCATTTATTACGGTCTCTCTTTTGGTCAATAAAACCACCATAACAACTAAAGCCTTGATCGATTCAGGTGCGGCTGACAACCTTATGGATGAGACCTTTGCCAGAACCGCAGCCTTGACTTTGATCCAAAAGGCCACACCCTTGGCCGTTGAGGCCATAGATGGTAGACCCCTTGAGAGACCTCTGGTGACCCATGAGACCCAAGATATAGAGATGTGTGTGGGTGCTTTACACAAGGAAAGGTTAACCTTCCAAATAATTGACTCCCCTACTGCTTCCATAGTTCTGGGTTTTCCCTGGTTAGTGAAACACAACCCAGTACTTGATTGGGGTTGTTTAGACATACTCTCCTGGGGGGAATCTTGTCAACGAGACTGTATGGCCCAAGTACGTCCCATTTGTTTACTTAACGTGCCCACGGCTAAACCGCTTTCTGTTTCTGTCCCTTCTGTGTATGCAGACCTTGCTTTGGTTTTCGAAAAAAGGGAGGCAGATAAGCTACCCCCACACCGTGAGTATGACTGTGCCATAAACCTATTACCGGGTACTATGCCTCCTAGGGGTAAGGTCTACCCTCTTTCTGAGAAAGAAAACCAGGTCATGGAGGAGTACATACGAGAGGCCTTAAGTAAAGGTTTTATTAGAAGGTCCTCCTCTCCTGCTGGTGCTGGTTTCTTTTTTGTGGCAAAAAAGGAGGGCGATTTGAGACCGTGTATAGACTACAGAGCCCTAAACAATATAACGATTAAAAATGCCTATCCGATTCCCCTCATTACCGAATTGTTTGATCGTGTCAAAGGTTCTAGATATTTTACTAAACTAGACCTCAGGGGGGCTTATAACCTTGTTCGTATTAAGGAGAATGATGAATGGAAAACGGCGTTCAATACGCGTAGTGGGCATTACGAGTATCTGGTCATGCCTTTTGGATTGTGTAATGCTCCTGCCGTTTTTCAGGACCTCATAAACGATGTCCTTAGAGATCTACTGCATGTCTGTGCTGTAGTCTACCTAGATGACATACTTGTATATTCTCCAGATTTGAAGACACATCATACTCATGTTAGGATGGTGCTTAAAAGGTTGTTGCAGAATGGTCTTTATTGTAAATTAGAGAAATGCTTATTCGACCAAACCTCTGTACAATTCCTGGGTTATGTTATTTCTGAACAAGGATTCAGCATGGATCCTTCAAAATTGGAAGCTATACTGTCCTGGCCCCTTCCCCAAGGACTTAAGGCAATACAGCGATTTATAGGGTTTGCCAATTATTATAGAAAGTTTGTTAAAAACTTCTCATCCATTATTTCCCCTATCACTAAACTGACAAAAAAGGGTTTACACCCCAGGGTTTGGAATCCTAATGCTATTGTGGCCTTCGAGACTCTAAAAAAGGCATTTGCCACTGCCCCTGTGTTACACCATCCTGATCCTTCCCTTCCCTTTGTACTGGAAGTAGACGCCTCTGAATCAGGTATAGGAGCAGTGTTGTCACAAAGACAATCGTATGACGAACCCCTCCTTCCCTGTGGTTACTTTTCAAAACGCTTGTCAGAGTCTGAAAAGAATTACGACGTTGGGAACAGGGAATTATTAGCTATAGTGATGGCATTTAAAGAATGGAGGTACTTGTTAGAGGGAGCTAGACACAAGATTTTGGTTATAACCGATCATAAAAATCTATCCTATATCGCAGATGCTAAGAGGTTATCCTCTCGTCAGGCTAGATGGTCTTTATTTCTCTCACGTTTTCAGTACATAATCACATACAGGCCTGGTTATCGAAATGTCAAGGCTGATGCCATCTCCCGCCAGTACGAACCTGTAGATTCTATTACCTCCACTCCTGAGCCCATTGTACCCACAACTAATATAATAGCTACTACCCGTTTGGTTATCTCGTCTCTTTTTCTTGATGGTATCAAGTCATACCAACCCCAAGCACCCTCTGAGACCCCTACTGGTAAGCTGTACGTGAAAGTAAAAGACAGAAAGAAGTTGTTGACTTTATTTCACACAGCCAAAACGGCTGGTCATCCAGGGGTTACCAAGACTTACAAGGGTCTTCTCCAACAGTTTTGGTGGCCCTCACTCAAAAAAGACGTGGTAGATTACGTGCAGGCTTGCCGTGTCTGTACACAGTGTAAGTCCCCTAATGTTAAACCCCTGGGACTCCTTATGCCCCTATCTGTACCCAAGAAACCGTGGACACACTTATCCATGGACTTTATTGTGGATCTTCCTTCATCTGATGGGCAGACAGTAATTTTGACTGTAACGGATAGGTTCTCCAAAATGGCGCACTTCATTCCGCTTAAGAAGCTACCTTCTGCGGTTCAGTTGGCTCAGGTGTTTGCCAAAGAAGTGTTCCGCTTGCATGGTATACCACAAGATATCGTATCTGACAGGGGCCCTCAGTTTGTCTCTCGGTTTTGGAGAGGCTTTTGTGCTGAGATGGGGGTCTCCTTATCGTTTACTTCCTCCTATCATCCGCAATCTAATGGAGCTGCCGAACGAGCAAATCAGTCTGTGGAGTTGTATTTACGCTGTTTCACGAATGCACACCAGGACAACTGGTCCCGTCTCCTTCCCTGGGCTGAGTTTGCCAGGAACACTGTGTCTCATTCTTCTACTGGCGCAAGTCCTTTTATGGTGGCTTATGGGTTCCAACCCGCTGTCCTTCCCGGTGTATTCTCCGACAAGGGAATGCCCGCTTTGGACGAGCACCTCGCCTCCTTACGGAAGATGTGGGATCAGGTCCATGCTGCTCTTTGTCGTGCTGCTGCTACTCAAAAGAGGTTTGCTGATCGTCGTAGGTGTGCGGCTCCTTCTTATGCTCCGGGTGATAGGGTTTGGTTGTCCTCTAGGAATCTCCGCCTTAGGGTTCCCTCGATGAAGTTCGCGCCCAAGTTCCTTGGTCCCTATAAGGTGTTGCGTAGGGTGAATCCTGTATCCTACTCCCTGGCCTTGCCCCCTTCCATGCGCATACCTAACACCTTTCACACCTCCCTTTTGAAGCCCTTGCTCTGTAATCGGTTCTCTGGCTCTCTCAGGCATTCCGATGCCCTCCGCGCGGTCTCTAGTGACGTATATGAGGTGGCTGCTCTCCTTGATTCTCGTTTCTCTCGAGGTCGGTTGCAGTATCTGGTTGATTGGAAGGGTTATGGCCCGGAGGAGCGGTCGTGGGTTTCTGTCTCTGACTTGGACGCCCCCTCCTTGATCCGCTCCTTTCATGCGCGGTTTCCTTTGAAGCCTTCGGCTTCCCGCCCCCTGGGCGGTCTTCGAGGGGGGGGTTATGTCAGGGCTCCGCGGGCAGCGGTGAGGGGAGGCTGCAATCCTCTCGCAGCACTCACCCTCGGTCCGTCGCCGCCCGCGGTCCCCTCTCCCCTTACCGTTAAGCGAGCGGCGTCCTCTCCTCCTGACACGCCGCTCGCGTCCTCCTCTCCTCCTCCCAGCGGCAGCATGTCTAACGCTGCACGCTGGGAGCCGGCACTATTATCTAAGCGCCGGGGTCACTCACGTGACCCGGCGTTAAAGCTACAGTGCAACAAACACAGTGGGGGGTATAGATATCCCCCACGTGTGTTTGTTAATACTGATTGGTGGTTAGCCAATCAGGATTCAGGCTAGGATTTAAATACTTACCTTTCCTGTCTATCTGTGCCCTGTTGTGGTCTTTGCTTTATAGTATCGATTGTGAACGTGTGCTTTCTGGTTACGTACCCTCTGGCTTGTTATACTGACTTTGTGACTTTCTCCTACCCTTTGACCTCGGCTTGTTTCTCGTTATTCTGTTTTCTGGTTCCCCTTACTCGGCTTGTCTCCTGACTATTCTTTGTGTGCTTAGCCCGGCCACTCTAAGGACCGGTACAGCACACTTTCTGTGTGTGTGTCTGTGTGTGTGTTAGCGTGTTGGGTTCCCCGGGATCGTGACAATATCTCCAGAAGGATATTGATTCTTTGGAGAGAGTTCAGAGAAGGGCTACTAAACTGGTTCATGGATTACAGCATAAAACTTACAAGGAAAGGTTAAAGGATCTTAACATGTATAGCTTGGAGGAAAGATGAGACAGGAGGGGTATGGTAGAAATATTTAAATACATTAAAGGGAATCAACACAGTAAAGGAGGAGACTATATTTAAAAAACTACCACAATAAGAGGACATAGTCTTAAATTAGAGGGGCAAAGGTTCAAAAATAATATCAGGAAGTATTACTTTACTGAGAGGGTAGTGGACACATGGAATAGCCTTTCAGCTGAAGTGGTAGAGGTTAACACAGTGAAGGAGTTTAACCCCTTAAGGACACATGACATGTCATGATTCCCTTTTATTTCAGAAGTTTGGTCCTTAAGGGGTTAAACATGTGCGGGATAGGCATAAGGTTATTCTAGTTATAAGATAAGGCCAGGGACTAATGAAAGTATTTAGACAACTGGGCAGACTAGAAGGGCCAAATGGTTCTTATCTGCCATCATATTCTATGTTTCTATGTTAGCCATTATATTTAACAGAATCTACAGTTGGTCAAGAACTGATGTTTTTGAACAATGAAAGGCTATAGAGCAATCCCAAATTAAGGACTTTGCCACCCTATTCTGACAAAGTACACCAGCAGCATCTCTTTGTCATGCAGAACACCCCACCATACAGCCAACTCTCCAGCTCTGGAGACAACATATGGGCCTATCTTACACAATTTTCTCCCTGACTTCTGTATCCCATAATTGATTGTTTACCCTGGGATTAAAGGGCTTCGACTCCTTGGGCAGGGATTCCACACATATTTGTGCTAGGGAGATGTACCACATGCACCACATCCCCAACCATACAATCCAGGTTTCAATATCTACGTATGAATAATATTATTTTCCTGTTATCTTTTATACCTAAGCCATTCCCATCCCTGGAAAAAAATGTTTTTTAAGGGATATGTAAATCCCCCAAACTGGGTAGGCTCATCAGTGAAGTGTGTCAGTAATTTATAATTTAATTCAAACTTCCACCATACAGAAACTACCTACCTTTACTAAAGTTTGGACTAGGGAATTAGATACACAGTTACCACAAGACAATTAGGAGAAATTACTTACCTTTACTTAGTATATCTTTTATGGACACGCACAGTTAATGAACTATAAACTTATCAGCCAGTAGCATTTAACACGCAAAACTGTACATCAAATTGCTCTGCAGATACCTTCCACTTGTTGGTGGTGTAACCTAGACAAAAGATTCCTCAGCCCAAATCTGGTGGCATTGCTTTGAGATCAGGAAAATACACTAACTGATGTGTTTCATTACTTCCTCCCAAGTTCCCTTTACGCCTACCACTATGCTTTTTCATAGTATTATGCTCCCCTTAAAGTATATACTCACACTGACAGTCTGAACATCGCTAAGGCACTTACTCAAACTCATTGGAAAACTACTATAATCCCAACAATCAAAGAATGGATAGATAGAGAGGCGATATATAAATCTACTGGTCAATCATACCAAACCTACATAGGAATTCTGGAGCCTTGGAGGCAATTTGTATCCACAGTCCAAGAGTCAGGTCCACAGACTAGGTGTTACTAACTCTTTCTCAATATAGGATGTACTATAATTGTACCGGGGGGGCCTTGGGTCCACATCTCATTTTCCTATTATTAGGTCAAATATGTAATGCTATAATTTCTCAGGCTGCAATACTCTTGGTTTTGTTTTTGTTGATGTGTACGCAATAGCAAATTCTTTCATTGTTTCTACGTGCTATACATTTACCATATAAAATGTCTACTCTTCCAAAATTCAACCTTTGTATAACAGTAACATTTTTAAAATGGAGGAGAAAAGAGAAGAGAAGTTAACAACAACATAAGTGAACCCCCAGCTGATCCTTAAAGCAAATCCCAAAAGAAGGAGATAACCCTCATGATAACCATAATGTATAAATACTTAAGATGTTCAACCTGAGAACAGAAAAGAACACCAAAGAATGTCTTCCAAAATAAAACTAAAAACAAGTATGCTTTATTATAGACACAAAAAAATAACATGAAAATAAATAATAGTTTAATTCATATTTGGAGTACACCTATGGCGCCAAAAATCAATAGATAATTGATGGCCTAGATATGACTGATGACTAGGGGACAGGCGTTAAATGATGATTTTATTTGCAGATCAAGTGAGATATGACAAACAGATGCATAAGGAGGAGCAGTAAAAAAATATATATACTTAAATATTCTATATTCAATAAATATAAAATTTGCTTTTTTTTACTGTTCATCCTCTTTTCTGTCTTTAATGGTTACTTTTTCTCCCTAATCTGTGAACCAAATGGAGGGAAAACATACCTATGAGTGTATTGCAAAATAGTGACATAAAGAATATATCACGTATATATTTTGCAGCACATTAATTGGCCCATTTTTTCATCCTTTTTTGTTCATCCTTATTGTTTTCCTGAATATTTTTAATTGAAAGTGTTCAGATGAGCCAAGCTGTTAGCTAAACGAATGTTGGGGTCCCAAATTAAATAAAAAAGTTTTTTTTTTTTTTTAAATTGGTTCAACCGAACTGCTGTGCTCAAGTCCAGTATGATATGGGCAAGAGCAGTGGGTGGATGTTACATTTACAACATGAAATATCCCTGCATAATGGTGATGTTGACAGTTATGAAAAAAAGGTTTGCATTTAAGTAAAGTTAATTTCAATCACAATGACAATCACTATGATATATTGCAAGCACAGGTAGATGCTACCATTTAACCCCTTCAGGACGGAGTCAATAGTGCACGTTCTGATCAAAACAAAACTTAAACAAAAACTGGAATTTGCGCTATATGTCTGTTCACCCGTAGTTCCCCTCTTTCAAATTATATGCACCCACACTTATTATATATAATTTTGTTCAGGAGAAACAGGGCTTTAATCTATCATTAACTATTCATATATGGAACATAATTTATTATGAATAAAATAAAAAAAAATGTGAGAAAATAAGATTTTTTTTACATTTGCATTTCCGTCTGACATTTTAACTGTGAATGTCATAACACTGTTAGCTTTTACTGCAAAAAAATGCACATATTTGTAATCAGCGATGTCTCACGAGTACAACAGTACCCCCCATTAACAGGTTTTATGTTGTTTTGGAAAGTTACAGGGACAAATATTGAACATTCTATTTTTAAATTGAAATTTTCCAGATTAGTAATGTTACCTTTGAGACGGTGTGGTAGCCCAGGAATGAGAATTACCCCCCTAATGGCATAGCATTTGAAAAAGTAGACAAGCCAAGGTATTGAAAGTGGGGTATGTTTAGTCTTTTTTAGTAGCCACTTAGTCACAAACACTGGCCAAAGTTAGCGTTCATATTTGGTTTTGTGTGAAAAAAGCAAAAAACGAATATTTGGCCAGTGTTTGTGACTAAGTGGCTACTAAGAAAGACTGGACATACCCCACTTGCAATACCTTGGGTTGTCTACTTTTGCAAATGGTATGCCATCATGGGGGTAATTCTCATTCCTGGGCTACCATACGCTCTCAACGGCAAAATAACCAATCTGGCAAATTTCAATGTGAAAAAAATGAAATGCAAGCCTTATATGTGACTCTCTAACTTTCCAAAACACCATAAAACCTGTACATGGGGGGTACTGTTATTCTCAGGAGACTTCACTAAACACAAATATTAGTGTTTTAAAACCGTAAAACATATTACAACAATAATATAGACCATAAAAGTGCAGTTCGTTTGTAAAAAAAATGCGAAAAACGTCACTTTTACTTAAAATATCATCGTTGTAATACAATTTACCAGTTTGAAACACTAATATTTGAGTTCAGCGAAGTCTCCCGAGTAAAACAGTACCCCCTATGTATAGGTTTTATGGTGTCTTGGAGAGTTACAGGGTCAAATATAGTGCTTGCAAATTAAATTCTCTGCACTTTCTCCCTGTGTTGTCAGGCATGTCAATCAAATTTTAATTAATCAAATCACATAATTATGTTAAAATATTATTTAAATATACACGTAGAATTTCAATATATATGCATTTATAGGTATTTAAATTCTACGTGTATACTAATGTAATCTTTTATGTAATTATATGTATTTATATCTATATATTTGCGGTTATTTGTATTTTATATATAGATAGATATATATAGAATGTCATTCTAAGTGTATTTTGCTACCGATATATATATATATATATATTAATAACAAAATACAGTTAGAATGAAATTACATATGCATATATAATTTATATTAAATTTTGTTTCAATATTTTATTTCTTTATTTTATTATTTTATCTATTTATTATTTTAATTATACGTATTTATATATAATATATTTGTGTGAAGGGCTCATGATGGTAAAGAGTAATAAGACCTTAATAAGTGTAGGATGGTATAAAAGTAGCAAGTCGGTTGTGGTGTGCCGGAACCGACGATGAGGTAGGCCTGAAAATAAAGAGGGCCCACCAAGAAGAGATGTAATAAAAAGGAGTTTGATAAAGAGGAGTGGGTGGGAGGGTGATGCAACGCTGACCTCGAAGGTATGGAGCCAGGTAAGGGGTGTCCCTTAAGTAGGGAAGGGGTGTGTCATACGCCCCTCCCACAAACACAGGCCAAAAGGCCTTACTACTTGTGTGAAGGGCTCATGATGGTAAAGAGTAATAAGACCTTAATAAGTGTAGGATGGTATAAAAGTAGCAAGTCGGTTGTGGTGTGCCGGAACCGACGATGAGGTAGGCCTGAAAATAAAGAGGGCAAAAATAGAAATTTCAATATTTAATACAAACTACCAATATACATACTTTTAACAAGACATGTTCTGAAAAGCATTTCTTACTTCTTGTACAGGGTTAGGAATGTATCGTGTGTAAGCGGATGATTTCCAGCGCCCCAGTGTCTTGATAACATGAACCGGTATGTTTGCACTGGAGGCTGTGGAGGCCGCTCCTATGCGGAAGGAGTGGCCTGAATAGTTAGCTGGCTTGAGTCCCAGCTGTGTTAGTAAGGACCTGACGTGGGTCATGAAGTTGGTAGTAGTGAGAACTGAACCTCGTAGAACAAAAAGTGGTTGTGATGGCGGTGCCTTGAGACTCTCTGTATAAGAGTCCAGTATTTGGACGGGGCACCATCTGTTGTGAGTCGGATAGTATTTAACCTCTACGGGTGGAGCATGTTGATTGTTTTTGGAATGAGGTAGTGTCAGGATATAATAGTCCATATGTTTGGTTAAGTGCGAATGGAGCAGTAGGTGAGGGGATTGTGTTGTATTGATGGCGGTAAATTCTCTAGGTCTCAGAAACCCATAAAAAGCCACGTAAATTGCTGTTTTGATGACTAGAGTTGTGTTGATGGAGAAGGGTTTTAGATCTAGTAGTTGTGATAATTCCTTAAAGATATTACAATCTATAGGAAGCCTCTGTGCTGTATGCGGGGGTTCGGATCTTTGTATACCCCTAAGGATGTTCTTGATTTGGTATGATGACATGAAACTTGAGTTGTTGGGTTGTAATGTCAGCATGTGATGTTGGATGCCTGTAAGATATAGTTTGATTGTGTTGTAAGAAAGTTTGAGTTTGATGTGGCAAAAAGAGGCAAAACCTAAAAAAGATGTCATGATGAACGGTTGTAATATGTTGTGTTCCAAAAGGAATCTTTTGAATAAACTGAAAGCTCTGTTGTAGGTTTTCCTGGTATTTGTAGATAGAGCTAGTTGGGACAAAGTTCTGCAATGTTACATGATAGTGTCTAGTCCATTACTAGCTGATGGAACAGTGGAGTGGCCGTGGCTGTGAGCGCGGCTGATGGGTGAAGTTGATGAAAGGCCTGGAATTTAAAACGAGACAAATTATCAGCTGCCTCGTTACATATACCTGGAATATGAACACAATGCAAGAAGAAATTATGACATGCTGCCAACCAAGTGAGTTTCCTCAAAAATCTCATGATAGTAAGGGATTTGGAGCGACCTTTGTTAATAATGTAACAGGTTGCTTGGTTGTCTGAGTAACACCTTACTGATGAACCTGTCCATAGATGTCCCCATGCCACGGCAGTCGCCACGATGGGATATATCTCAAAAAGAGCTGAGGTAAATATCATTTTGAAAGTTTAAGTATTGTTTTTTCCTTTTGTATTGTATTGTACTGTATTGTATAGTATTGTAACGTATTGTCTTTTTGTATGAAAAATAGCTATTGTCTTTTTGTATGAAAAATTGATGAAAAGAAAGGATAAACCTTTAAAATAAAGATTAAATAAAAAAAAAAAAAAGAGCTGAGGTAGAGGAAAAACGCTCCAGGTCCTGAACCTCTGAAGGCCAGCTGCCCCAAAGCCATTCGTTCCCAAATATCGCTGCAAAACCTGTGGTAGACGCCGCTTCTGTCCAAACAGTAGGAGAGGTGTCAGACAATTGAGGGAGGAACATGCTTTTACCATTCCAGGTGGTTAAAAAGTTTCTCCACATGAGAAGGTCTGCCGTGGCTTGGGTATCTAGGGATAATCTGTGTGCATCATGTAGAAACAGTGGGAACATGCTGAGGAGACGTGAGATGAAAGCACGGCCTTGAGATATAATACGCGTTGGCAAAATTGAGTGACCCCAGTAAAGATTGTAATTCTTTGCGGTTACAAGTGCGTAGTTGTATATAGAGGTTGATGTTTGTCAGGATGTTTTCTACCTTAGTGCGTGGTAGGCTAGCTTGCATGTTGGCCGAGTCTAGCATGATGCCCAGAAAAGTGATGATGGTATCTGGGCCTTCGGTCTTGGTAGGGGAGACTGGGACCCCCAACTGGTTGAATAGGCTGACGGTTTCTTTGAGGCTACTGGGAGGGGAAGAATTCTCCTCGACCATTAGGAAATCGTCCAGATAATGTATGACTGTAGGGCATCTGGATATATTGAGTAGTAACCAGCATAGGGTTTCGGCAAATGTGTCAAATATAGCTGGACTACTTTTAGAACCAAAAGTTAGGCGTGAGAAGAAGTAGTAGTTCCCTGCCCACTTGATGCCATGTAGGTGCCACAGTGTGGGGTGGATTGGTAGTAGTTTGAATGCATTTGTTATGTCGGTCTTGCTGAGCCATGCACCGACTCCTGCCTGTATGATAGCCGTAATGGCGTGATCTATAGTGGAATATTGCAGGGAAAATTCCTCCGATGGTATTAGGGAGTTGAGGCTAGGAGTGGTAGAGGTGTGTGGTGCCGACAAATCGATAATAAGTCTCTGCTTGTTGGAAGATTTCCCTGTGACATCCCCGATAGGGTTTGTCCTCCATGTAGTGAAAGGAGGGGATTGAAAAGGTCCCAATAAGAAACCTTCTGTCACTTCTTTAGCTATGAGTGTGTCAACAGCTGTAGGGTTGTGTTGGGCGGATTGTAGATTTGGACATTCCAGGATTCCTGAAGGCATATGTATGATACCCGTGTGGAATCCTTCTGATAGACCAGAGATTATGAAATCTACTAAATGTGTAGATGGATGCTGTGACAGAAATGTCGCAAGTAGGGATATGTTTATAGACGTTAGGTACTGTTTGGTATACATTTTATTGGGACACATGATTTTTGCATGTGCCCTGAAACATTTTGAGCATATATGCAATAAACGACAACCGCTGTAATTACATGTACCAACATTAAAGTTATTACATATCTGGGATTTGCCCAGAAACTTGATAGGTCTACCCAGTTTGTCTTTAGCTATTTTCTCCGTAGGACCAGCGGAGCTAGGTCCTTGCAAGTGGGTATGCTCGTTAGCAGTGGTGGGACAAAAATTTGCCGAATGAGACATGGAGGAGCAGTATGCACAAGCCGGCGTCCTTAGACCTGCAAAGTGTCTGCAGAAAATCACTGTGTCTATCTTACTCCAGTTGGACCTTGTCCCGTACTGTGAGAAGGCGCCTGACACTTTCGCAGAAAAAGATCTATGGTAATCGTAGAATGCCGATCCACCATATTTATTGCCCAGGTCCACCAGCCTGTGCATATACATGTCAAATTCCTCACGCCTGTGTGGGTAAACGGCACATATGACATCCCGGTAGATGCCAAAAGCCAACACAAATTCCGGGATGGTGAGTTTCCTGTTTAGGCGTGCATCCCTGGACTTGACCACCACAGAAATATCCTCATACGCATAAGTTTTATGCTCCACCACATCCTGGGAGGCAATTAGTAGTGCAGCTAAGTTGACATCTTTACCTTCCAGGATGTCTTTCTTAAGGTGCTCAGGTATCATATGGGCAGGGTTAACCTCCTGCTCGTCAGAGGTGGTGGCTGGAGAAACTAGTGGCAACTCGACCAGTGGCGGAGGGGTCACAGTGGCTGACCCAGCCATGGTAAGGGCTGTGGTGACCGATTCCAGTTTCTCCAGCCTGGAGTTGACCTTGCCCATGGATGACATGAGGGATGTAAGCATTCCGTGTATATCTGTCGGGTTAGACTGGCTAGTCCCTTCCCCTGCATCAGAGTTATCAGTTGAGGTGTGCAACAGTTTGTATAGTTCCGCTTTCCTGGCAGTAGCGGGGAAAGGAATGTGTCGCCTCCTGAGTTCGCTGGTAATGCGAGGGATTGTCCATGACCTGAACGATGCAGGACTAGCCATGTCTTCTTCCGGTGATGGGGTATTTGGTCTAACCGGAGTGCTCGGGATGGAGAAATCCTCTAACCCTTCTTGAGACATACTAGATGAGAAAATATATCGTTAGTGTGTTGAAAACCCCAGGGGATGTACTGGCGGGCTAACTATGCCGGCTAAGGCGAAAAATTAATCTTGTTCTTTGGTGACAGGTGAGGCCCTGCTAGTTGCCAAGTGGCTATGAGAGGCTCTATCTATGCGTTGGCGCGAGGGGATATTGAGGCCACCCATCGTAGTGGCAGGAATACGTAGGCCTCTCGGTGATAATAAAAGAAAACAGGGAAGGGAGTGACAGATGACGCCCTCTCTATAATGCGAGGCGGTTAACTCACGTGTGGCTCAAGGGGCGTTTGCCTCCGAAATGTTGAGGCGGGGTGTTGGCCTCGCGGACCGCTAAACTATAGGCAGTATGCCAAGAGGGGAGATACCTATTTGGGCCTATACCCCTGATTGCCAGTACTCTAAGTCCTATGTAGGGAGAACGTATGTGATACGTGAGCAGGCCTGATAGTATGTATACCTGATAGTATGTATACGTATATGAAACGTCAGGTAAAGAACAACCTGGATAAACCTAAATGGGTAAAAATAGAATTGATAGTATGAGAATTGGATCCTGTGATACTAATGTAGACTAGATATGCTGTCGTAGAATTTGACCGTATGTGTAGGAGTGGAAAATTTTAAGCATGGTAGTCACCTGCCTGATATGTTATGGGGTAACACCGTAACGCAGGGATTTACCCTGGTAGTGGGTGCGTATAATGTGTCTACCTGGTGACCAAAATTATCAATATATATGGCCATGCTACTGTAGTATTCCTGGTGCAGGGAGTTTTTTGTGATTTATCCGGTATAGATTAAATAAACCTTGATATAAATTCAAAGATGTGGGTGAGGTAGAAAATATGAAACTTGACAATATGCAGAAAAAGTAGATGTATGAGTGGTTGAACCGAAAGTGTGATTCAACCCGACAATTTGTGATATTGTGACCGTGTTCTTGTATACTCGATATATCGTTGAGTACATGCAGGAAGGTCAGAAGTGTACGTGCCATGTAATCGTGTGTACATGGATGTGACAACGTAATATACAGAAATACCTTTAGAGAAAGTTTATCACGTTTATGTACTATAGCTGCTATATAATTTAATGAGAAACATGAATTTTTATATAAAGTCAGGATAACATAACACATAATTAGATTTAAATAACATATCCTATGGATTGTACATAAACAGGTAAATAACCGACCTATATTATCTATATATACGTATACAGGCTGTGCTGAATTTCAAGCTATGAAAGGAATAGCGATGTGAATGACATGAGCAAACTGCCGTGAGCATATATCGCTGAATGACCAGAACTGTTTGATACAGAAAATATGCGAAAGTTACGTGTATGAGTAATGCAGAAACCGAAAGACAGTTAGTTCGAATGAGTACTTATGCTATGAGACAACGACTTGAAACGAAGTGGGTACTGGTGAATGAGTACCATTCGTAAAGAAACTAATGAAAAGACTATTAGCCGCCAAGTGTAGCTGGCCGTAAAGTGTTAGGCCCTAAAGTGTTCCGGAAGTGGATTCTCATGCAACGCTGACCTCGAAGGTATGGAGCCAGGTAAGGGGTGTCCCTTAAGTAGGGAAGGGGTGTGTCATACGCCCCTCCCACAAACACAGGCCAAAAGGCCTTACTACATATGTACATCTATTATATATATATAATATATATACATATTATATATATGTAACGTCATTCTAAGTGTATTTTAATATTAATATATATACTTATATTAGTATTAAAATACACTTTGTAAATATATTTAATTTATTTTTATACTTGTTTATTTTTATTTTTTTACTTTCCCACCAGCAGGGGGACTGTCTGATATTTCAGACAGTCCCCCTGCTGGCAGATCCATAGCCAGCTATAGGGGGCCATGTGATCGCTCTTTGAGAGCGATCACATGGCCCCGGGGGCCTCATTTGCCGGAGGGGGGCTGCCTGGGCTGTCAGGCAGCCCCCCAGAAGAGGATCGCGGCGGAGGTGAGTACAACTCATCTCCTGGGGCTCAAAGCCGTTACGGCGTTCCATGCCGTCGCAACGGCTTTAAAGCCCATTTAATGCGGGACGGCATGGAACATCGTAACGGCGTTAAGGGGTTAAAGTGAACATTTCATGACAAGGTTACTTTATTTATAGCCAGTGGTAATTTATTTAACCACCAAAACACTTAACTCCTTAGTTTTTTAAACATCCTCCTGTACAAATATTTTAACTGTAATATTTCACAAGGAAACATAAGGTTAATGGAAATGTTATCTGCATGCTATCATACCTACTGTTTTCTTGTTGTCAGGGCTCCGCGGGCGGCTGTGAGGGGAGGCTGCAATACTCTCGCAGCACTCACCCTCGGTCTGTCTCCAC
The DNA here is from genome assembly GCF_036172605.1 of Pelobates fuscus. NCBI lineage: Eukaryota > Metazoa > Chordata > Amphibia > Anura > Pelobatidae > Pelobates > Pelobates fuscus. The sequence goes on from NC_086320.1 coordinate 88,617,711, forward strand.
CCGCGGTCCCCTCTCCCCTTACCTGTCAGCGAGTGGCGTCCTCTCTTCTTGACATGCCGCTCGCATCCTCCTCCCCTCCTCCCAGCGGCAGCATGTATAACGCTGCATGCTGGGAGCCGGCACAAATATCTGAATGCCGGGGTCACTCACGTGACCCGGTGTTAAAGCCACAGCACAATAATCACAGTGGGAGGTATAGATATGCCCCACGTGTGATTGTTAATTCTGATTGGAAGTTATCCAATCAGAATTAAGCACAGGATTTAAATACTTACCTTTCCTGTCTCTCAGTGCCCTGTTGTGGTCTTTGATACCTGTATTGCTTTTTGCTCGTGTGTCTCTCTGGTTACTGTATATTTGGCTTGTTATTCTGATTCTCCTGTTTTCTTCATTCCTTTTACCTCGGCTTGTTTCTCGTTCTCCTGTTTTCTGGCTCCCTTTACTTGGCTTGTCTCCTGACTATTCTTAGTGTGCTTAACCCGGCCATTCTAAGGACCGGTACTGCACCCTTTACTATCTGTGACCTGTTAGCGTGTTAGGTTCCCGAATCGTGACACTTGTACAGCTTCTCTGCCCCAGTGCAGAGACTGGCAACTGAAATGGAACTCCTGTGACATAAAAGTCTTTGATGCCCATCATCTCATAGATCCCCTCACCTAATTCTATCCAACACCATAATAGTAAATGTATTAGGACATTTTAATATTCATGCAGCAGGTCATTGAATGTACACTTACCAGCCACAATATTACTACCACCAACTATCATGTCATATCACATCATATCCCACTCGTGCTTCAAAAACAGCTCTGATGCAGGTGTGGTTCTACAAGACCTCTGAAGGTGTTATGCGGTATCTGGCACCATGATGTTAGCAGCAGATCCTTTAAGTCGTGCAAGCTGCAAGGTGGGGCCTCAATGGATCAGAGTTGTTGCTCCAGCACATCCCACAGATGCTCAATTGGATTGAGATCTGGGGAATCTGGAGGCCAAGTCAACAACTTGAACTCTTTGTTATGTTCCTCAAACCACCCCTCAACAATTTTTATAATGTTGCAAGGTGCATTATCCTGATGAAAGAGGTCATTGCCATGAGGAAACACCATTTCCATGAAGGGGTGTACGTCTCTAGGTAGGTGTTACGTGTCAAATTAACATCCACATCAATTGCAGGACCCAATGTTTCCCAGCACAACATTGCCGAGAGCATAACACTGCCTTCGCTGGCCTTCCTTATTCTCATAGAACATCCTGCTGCCATCTCTTCCCCAAGAAAAAGACACACATGCACCCGAACCACCCATCTGATCTAAATGATCATGTATTTGTTAGACCAGGCAACCTTCTTCCAGTGCTCAATTGTTCAATTATTATACTCACGTCCCCAGTGAATGCACTTTTGGTGGTGGGCAGGGTCTTCATGGGCACTCTGACTGGTCTGCAATTATGCAGACCCATGTGCAGCAAACTGAATTGCACTGTGTGTTCTGACACCTTTCTATTATGTCCAGCATTATGTTTTCAAGGAACTTAAGCTACAGTAGCTATTCTGTGTGATCGGACCAGACAAGCAAGTCTTTGCTCCCACGTGCATCAATGAGCCTTGGGTGCCCAGGACCATGATGCTGGTTCACCAGTTATCCTTCCATGCACCACTTTTGATAGGTACTGACCACTGCATACTGGGAACACGCCACAAGGCTTACTGTTTTGGAGATGCTTATACCAAGTCATCAAGCCATCATTATTTTTCCTTTTTCAACGTCATTCATATCTTATCACTTGACCATTTTTCCTGATTCCAACACATGAAATTCAAGAACTGACTGTTTGCTTGCTACCCAATATATCCCACCCCTTGACAGGTGCCACTGTAATGATTTAATCAGTGTTTTCCACTTCACTGTCAGTGATTTTAATGTTTTGGCTCACCAATATATATATATATATATATATATATATATATATATATATATATTCATGAAATTATTGAAAAGAAATAGGTCTAAGAAAAAGAATGCAAAAAAACCTAACCTATTTGCAAACTCTGTAGCAACCACCATAGTAACACTTAGAATTGCTACTGTATTGCCAGGATAGATGCACCCCTACCAGTTTTACACAGTACCATAAATATTTTCAGAGTCAATATGCTGACAAATCGTGAACTAAAATTAGAACTTCTGAATAGGATTTCATAAATGAACTTCTTAAAAAGAAAAACAGCATTTTTCAATCGGTTCAGCTATTTTCAAAAACCTGTGCACTTTTACAAAGCCCAGTTTTCATGGTATGGGCATCGTTGTGTTTTACTTGGTACAGGGCCTGTATTTTTCCACCAGAATGATTTCCAACAGCACTGCAATTTAACATTTACTCTGTAACATTAGTATTAGTAAATGATTTGTTTGGGACTTCACATTTTATGTGCAAATTTCAATTTACCAAAAGGTTGTACTGGATTTAATTGAAATGTATAATCATAAGATATATATATTATATATAATTTTATATAATTTTGTATTTATTTTTTATTTAATTTAATATGTACTGCCAAGTCTTTGTTATTTTCTATAAGTTTTCTTCTAGAATCTTATAGTTAATCATTGATGTTTAATGCATGTGTTTATGCTTATTTTATCTAACCGTATGTTTGTATTTTGTAATGTGCCTATTTTCTGTTGCACTAAAACAAGAACACTTGAATATTTAAGGGATTGAAATTATATCACCATCTGGACTGTTAGAAAAAAACACGCACATTTCTGTGAATAACAAAGATGCCAATAGAATCCCAGGTATTGAATACACAACCGGCTTAATAAACTTAAAATACATATAATTCCAGAATGTATAAATGACAGTCGCAGAACAAAATAATGTCTAAAAGATCTTATTTTAACCCCAAGTATCATATTTGACTGTATACATATTTCTTGCCTTCCTGTCATGTATTTCATTTTCTAAGTGTTACACTTGAAACCTGAGATGAAAGAGCTAACTTCTATGTATAGATTGCTGTTCAGGGATGCTTAAAAAAAAAAAAAATGAAGTTATACATGTACACACAATGTTAATTTAGTCTTTAATCCCTTACAGAAACTATGAGAAAGCTTTAGAGAGTATAAAGACTTCTCTAGGGCCCCATTCCTATAGAACGCCCTTCCCCTCTCTAGTAGACTTTCACCCAGTTTCCACTCCTTAAAAAAATCTTTGAAATCTTACTTCTTCAGGAGAGCATATCAATTAAACTGTGAACAGTTTTCTCTCCCTGCATCCTTATTCCTCTCCTGCACCTGTCATCAAAACAGCCTACTTTTCTACCCTACCCTTACCTTTTGTGTCACTATACCCCACTCTCTCTAGCATGTAAGCTCATTGAGCAGGGCCCTCAATCCCTCTGTTCCTGTGTGTCCAACTCGTCTGGTTACAAATACGTGGCTGTTAGTCCACCTATTGTACAGCACTACAAATATGTTGGTGCTTTATAAATATAAATAAATAATAATAATAATAATAATAATAATAATAATAATAAATATTTCAAGCAGGATCTGAAAGTGAACTTGGAGATTCATTTCTGTCCGAATCGCAATAAGTCTGAATTTGGACCGATCTGCTGATCAATCAAATCTCTGAATCACAAACCAACCGAGCATATTCATTTTGATTCATGATTCTGATTTCCACCGGTGTGTTACAAGGGCCTCAAGGCCTTATGTATATATTTAGTAATTTGGTTTTCTTGCCCTTTTGGTTCATCCTATTCATTTCCAATTCAGGTTTTTGGTATCAAAATTGTGCCAAGCTGAACTGACATTTACCTGAAATTCAGGCACCCTGACAGCACCCTGACAATTTTCAATGAAAATGTTTGGATGACTCACTTTTCGTTGAAAATGTTTGGCTGATATTAAGATACCACTTCTTTATGCTACAGCCTTTCCCTATATTCCAGGCCAGGTTCTACTATACCCTCAAGCACTAGGGGAGAAACAAACTCAGACAAAAAGTAGACTGAATACGTACTCCAATTTATTGAAACAATGCAAGGGATTATGTAAGCTTGTTAGAAAAAACTTGAGACTTTAAGGGGTATGAATAGTTAAGCAAACAGGTTAAGACATTTTGTACAATCATTAGGCAGAGCAAGTTTCATTTTCATAAAAGGAGAATCACATTTCCTCCTGCTACCATTTTCTCCTCATCCTTCAGCAAACAGGACAAAATGCATTTTTAATTTTCCTATCTAAATAGCCTACATAGCAATAAACTGGTCTGAGCTTGTTGGAGCTACCTTCAGCCTATTGTAAGAATTCACAAAAGACATTATGAATCCTTCCATCTCCCACACATTTTATGTACGTTTATCTCTTTTACACTATTGTCAGGTTTTAAATTAAGTTTTTCTATATCATTGCTGAACTGGTGTATCCTAGTATCATTAAAATTAAAAAAAGAAAACAGAATTTGTAAAAGTTAAAGACAACAGGATATTAAAGGAGAAGCACAATGTTTGTTTTTAAACATTTTTATTGAGCGTTTAAAGAGAGAAATACAAAAAATATTGGTATTATGCATTGCAGGGCAGAACAAGTAGTGGAGTCAATGGAGTAAAGAAATGAAACAAGTATTTTGATATTTGACAATAGCAAACAAACATACAGTATAGAATGTTGACTCGTGGAATCCTTGTGAGACCAGACCATAGAGGACTAACCCAATTTTAATTAAAAAATAGAGGAGAATAAGGTCTTAGCCACTTGATCCCAAAACAAAAAACGAGAAGAGGAATAAACAAAAGAGAGTTCAGGGGAGAGTGTAAAAAAAGGAAAGATGATGGATGGAAAGGGCAGCTAGGAGGACACAGTCATGACATATAGCACACCCATGGAGACTAGATCTTCAAAGGAACAATCTCTGAAATCAAAATGGGTAACATTAACATAAAGGGGTAACTTAATCTTTTAATGATTGCCAATGAGCTGTTAGCAATGTTGAAAAGTTCACAATCACACCGTTCCTACACTTTTCAACAACACTGTGTTCATTGTAGGATTGGTGAAAAATGGATTGTATACCTAATGCTATACACTCACATTTCAAACTTTCAAAGACGAGTTACGGAGCCATTAGACACTCCAATTGATAAAAATGTAACTTCTAATAAATTCAGGTTTGGCCAGTCTAAATGTAACATCTGTGGGGATCTATTCAATTAAAATTTTAGCATAGTGTCTAACCAATCAAATAATTTGTCCCAAAGGTTTTTAATTAGATGGCATCTCCACCATATATGGACATAATTCCCTTCTTTGGTATGGCATCTCCTACATATAGATGTATTGGTAGCTGATATTTTAAATAGTCTCGTGGGGACCCAATACCACTTATTTATTCATTTATATTGAATTTCTAGTAAGTTGAGACATTTTATTGCTGGATAGATTTCTAATAAATTCGAGCACCAATCCTCCTGGTTTATCTTTATGTCTAGCTCTTTCTCTCATGCTGAAAGGGTTTGAGGACCTATAATGTTTTGATGCAGCGTCATAAAAGTCGACGTAACAAATTATTTTTTAATTTAAAAAACGTCTTTGAGATTTTTTATTAGATTAGTGTTTTTCTAAAAAAAAAATTGACTCTCAAAAAAATTAAATGCTCCAGCCGATGGTAAATCAAAAACTTTCACTAAATCTGAAAATTTCTATACTTTTGTTTCCTTTATTAGTTGGTTTATGGAAGTGATACCGTATCTTATCAACTTTTTTAAATTTAAATTGTCTATTATATATTCCAAGAAATGTAATAATAAAAAGGGCGGAATTCGATTTGGGAAATAGTATAATTTTTTTTATTTTAAACCAAGAATTTAAAGTTTGAACTAAGGTTTTACTTAATTTTGTTATTTGCTTGTCTATCAACATATTTTTTGGGTCCCAAGCCATAAAAAATAAGTCTATTGTTTTCATTTCAGAGCTAGAGCTTTCTATCTCATACCATCCTTGCTTCGTATTCAATTCCCCTTGACTTATGGATGTTAATTTTATAATTTGATAACAGTCCAAACTTTTCAATTTCTGTCATTAGAGGGGATAAGGAGTTTAGTGGGTTTGTTATTGTTATTAAGACATCATCAGCGTCTAAACTTATTTTTAAATCTCTTGTGTCAGCGGGGAAAACCTCTAATATTTTCGTTACTTCTTATAGAAATAGCTAAAGGTTCAATCGAGATTATATAAAGGATTGGGGAAAGAGGACATACGTGTCTTGTTCCATTTTTCCAGGGAGAACCAGTTAGAGCAAATATTAGATCCACTAACTTGGCCGTTGGAGAACTATAGAGTGACATTATTGCTCGATGAATCCAGCTTTTTATTCCGAAATTCTTTCAAGATTGACTCATAAATTGCCAACTGACTCTGTCAAATGCTTTTTCTGCGTCTATTGACAGTCAGGACAGGGAGGCCAGATTGATTAACTGAGTCCAATATCTATTAATCTTCTTGTATTAAACCATGAAGATTTTTTGGGGACGAACCCTATTTGGTCAGGATGTGTAATGGTATCTATTATTTCTTTTACCCTTTCGGGCAAAACTGTAGAAAATAATTTAATATCTACATTTAGTAGAGATATAGGTATATCAGAAAAAATATCTTGTAATTCACAGTCTGTTAGCGGTAAAAATAATAATTGCGAGAAATTGGAAATCCCAACTAAATCCTTCATGGAATAAGGTATTATGTCAACTAAAATTACAACTGAAAATGGAAAGAGCAATAGGTGGGATATATTCATTTTCAATTAAAAAACAAAAAATATTGGAAAATTGGTTAAATAAACTGACGCATACTATACTATATTTGTAGACCTAATCAAACGCATTTATTATATATATATATATATATAAAAATATATGTTCACTCACCCATACCTAATTTATGAGTATCTGGATGGTTTATATATATGTAAACCATCCTCAGTTCTATCATATTTTTATTAGTGATATGGTATACTGACTAAGATTAAGATAAAATGCAAACTCACTATGTAAATTGTAAGAAATTAGTATCATCAAACAAGTATAATATTACCAATATTTAAAATTTTTATAACTGACATGTATGTAAAAGTCATTAAAACTGTGTTTAGCTATTAACCAATACCCCTAAATATTTCTAATTGTAAAACATAAGCAGAACAAACTAACTATTGGTAATTGTCATTACCTTTGCGCTACTGGTAAATCGAGCTTGACAATCCAAGATTAAGCCAATCATTTTAGGCCTGTTTTTTTAAGTCAATAACATTTTCTGGCATCATTGTCATTACTGGCTGTTAAATGATCCACAAAATTTAAATTGTGATCTTCATGAAAACAGTCTAACAGTTCTGATCAAAAGTCAGAGAACGTTATTGATCAGTTTCTGACAAGTATTTGTAATGTACCCCAGTGTTGAATATTACTAGACAGGAGACAGATAAACGATAAAATAACGAAAAGGTGACATAAATAATTTGAAAGGCAAGGATTTGAGCATGACTGAGAAGTCTCCAATGTTTCTGGTTTTGGTCTGTAGCAATAGCATAAGGCAATCCACAAACAAATGATAAACAATGAAAATGACTTGAAAATATCCAAGCTGTTTAGAAATTTTTAACACATACATTTGCTTTGCTACACCCCGAAGAATATTGAGGTGCTGGTTTGTTGCATGTTTTACACACTCGTTTATGCGTGAGAGTTACTCAGAGATAAATAGATTTTGGCATTCTATGTCCATTAAGCCTGGCTTTCAGATGATATAATTGTTCCATTACTGTTCAGTAAATCAATACGGCACATGGATTTTTTTTTTTCACTGAGTAAACAAATGCAAAAGGCCAGTTAAAGGGTTCACACTGGTTCAGCATCTGAAAAGATAGAAACTAATGCAAGTTAGAAGTAATATGAACACAAAAATAACATAACTAATGCTCATTTAAGTCTTTCAACCATGGCAACATAATGACTTTAACAATTGTCAGGTGTCCATAAAACAATTTCTTCTTAATATACCAGAGCTTGAATGATTAGCTCCTGCAATACACAGTTAATAGTTATTAACCCCTACCTCACATTTCCATTAGAGTGTGTGTGGAGAGGAGTGACATGGTGTATAGATGTATAGTCTCTGCAGCTAAATAGAGACAGTACAGAAGCTCAATTTATTGAGTATTATATTAAACGTAAACATGAGGGAATATGATAACATTATACATATATACTGGGGGCCAATACAGACCATTGCCTTGATATCTATTCATAAACAGGAATATACATAGGACATAAGGTCACTCATTGAGACTAGAAGGAAGGGCATTTAGTCTAAGGCAAAGGAAAGGTAAGGACAATCAAGATGTGGAATTCTCTGCCTGAAGAGGTGGTTTTATCAGTCTGTAAAGATGTTTAAACAGTTACTGCATAACGTCTTGCAAAAACGTAGTATTCGTGGATATAATATTTAATATGTCGGGTAATAGCTTCTTGATCCAAGTAGAGGTCTGACTGTCATTTTAGGGTTATGAAGGACATTTTCCTAGTTTGTTGCAATATCGGAAATAGCTTCAAACTGTTTTTTTTTTTGCCTTCTTCAGGATTAACAGAAGGTAAAACTGATAGAAAGGCTGAATTTGATGGATGCAAGTTTTTTTAGCCTATGCAACTATGTAAAATGTTATGTGTACAGATAGAATTTTAGACAGGCAGATGGGCAGGCACATGTATGATTCTTAAAGTTTACTAAAGATTGCAGTGTTTTAGGCTTAGAGTAAGGCCCCTTTTTTATATGATAAAAGTTATTTTCTATTTGCCATAAAAAACATGAACTTAAAAATAAACTGGCAATCCACTACCTAACTGCAAAGAGGGTTAAGTGACCCATTCTAAAATTGTAATGTAATTTCTAGCAAAATTAATCAAATTACAAAAAATAGAGACCACTATTGTACTGTGAAAAGCTGTGCTGCTGAGGCAAATAATTGCTGTAATTTGACTGTGTTCTGTTGAATTTGGTGTTCCAATTTTAACTTTTGGAGTTCCAGTAAAACATCACAGGGACTCAATGTTGGGTTGCGATTCAGGACTCAAGAACCACTAGCATATTCTTACTGAGCACATGTGCAGAGTTTAAATTATTTCTTTCATTTACTACAACAGATAACAGTACAATATGCTTCTGTGGTACTGAAAGGGCAAAATAAAATTAAATAAATATCTAAAATATAAACATATTGGGCCAATGAGATACTGGTATTTAACACATACAGTTATATAGTCAGCTGTAGGATTTAAAAAGGACCTGGAGTTTAATAGGTAAGGACTTCCTAAAGTTTGTCAAACTGAGTTGCATAATTGCAGATTGTTCCCTTTGCTATTGAATGCTGAGGGAAAGTAAACTGCCGCTAAATGAAACATAGAGGAATCTTTGGAAAGACAACAAGAGATGGAAAAGAAGGACTCACACACACAGCAGATCTAAAGTAGACATGTGCAATTTGTTTTGTTCCAAATGTACATTCAGATGAATTTAATGCAATTCGGACATTCGGATGCTTACGAATGTCCGAAGTACCGACATGCCGAAGTTCGGTAGTTCGGAAGTGCCGAAATTCTGAAGTGCCTCGGATTTCTGAGAAGTGACAAAACAAGAGAGAAGGAGGAAACGTTATGACAGGAATCTTGACCAATAAGCTAATTCCTGTCACTGGGAGCACTATAGATGTGTAAGTGGTTGTGGTGGCAGTCCGGGCACTGGGAGCCCTATAGATGTGTAAGTGGTTGTGGTGTCAGTCCTGGCACTGGGAGCCCTGTGTTCTGTTGAATTTGGTGTTCCAATTTTAACTATTGGAGTTCCAGTGAAACATTACAGGGTTATGTGTAAGCGGTTATGGTGGCAGTCCAAGCACTGGGAACCCTACAGATGTGTAAGTGTTTGTGGTGGCAGTTCTGGCACTGGGAGCCCTGCAGATGTGTAAGTGGTTGTGGTGGCAGTCCTGGCACTGGGAGCCCCCTTACTATTATGGGCACTGGGACTGCCACTGGGAGCCCTACAGATGTGTAAGTTGTTGTGGTGGCAGTATGGGCACTGGGAGCCCTACAGATGTTTAAATGTGTAAGTGGTTGTGGTGGCAGTCCTGGCACTGGGAGCCCTACAGATGTGTAAGTGGTTGTGGTGGCAGTCCATAATGTGCAGGGGGCTCCTAGTGTCAGAACTGCCACCACAACAACTTACACATCTGCAGGGCTCACCGTGCCCAGATTGCCACCACAACCACTTACACATTTGTAGGGCTACCAGTGCCCAGACTACCACCAAAGTAAAAGTCACCTCCACAGGTTTTGCCATCATACTAATGGTGATCCACTGGAACTTCACTGTGAGATGGTGTGACCACAGGACAACTGAAAGAAGGTAATAATCAACAGGGCATGTCTTACTCTGATGGGGGCATATTCAAGATTAGACATGTGCAATTTGCTTCGGTCCGAATGTGAATTCGGACGAATTTGGGGCAATTTGGACATTCAGGTACTTCCGAATGTCCGAATAGATGAATTGCCGAATTGCCGAATGGTTGAAGTCACGAATTTCCGAAATTACCGAATTTCCGAAGTGTCGAATTGCTGAAGTGCCGAAGTTGCAGAAGTTCCAAAGTGTTGAAGTTCCGAAGCACAGTATTGCCTAACAACTAATATACTTACCCAGTGGAAGAAGAAGAATGTTACACTGTATACAATTTTAAACAAAAAGTGTACAAACATAGCCAGGATTCAGCTGTAAGCATTTGCAACACTTACAACAACCAAGTAACATACATTCATATAAAATAAGTTACTTAGCCAGTCAGCGTAATGATAGGAATGAATAAGTAGATGACTCCCTATTTCCCACAGTATTAGGGAGCTATCTACTAAAAGGTAGAAAGACCTACATTGGTCTTTCAGCCAAATTTACTAATACTAAGTAAAGAGATTACTTAATCCACCAATCAGAGTATTATGAGTCAAATTACACAGCGTGGGAAAATTCCAAAGAACTTTCCCATGCTGTGTAAAATGAAACAGAGCACTCTGATTGGTGGATTTCAAGCCTACCAATCAGAGTGCTGTGACAGGTAAATGTAGAGACTTACCTGTCAGTCTCTTCATTTACCTGTCAGAGCACTCTGATTGGATGGCTTAAACCCACCAATCAGAGTGCTCTGAGCCTAATTGCAGGGTGGGGCAAGGCTTTGTAAGCCTTCTCCCGCCCTGCAGAGCTCAGTCTGCGCGGAGCCCGCCATGGGTGAAGATGGATCATTTTTTTTTGCTCTTGTTTTTTTTGTGCGTCAGTTATTATGGATTTTTTATTTGGCCTTTTTTGGGGCTGAAAAAAGAAGATATTAGAAGAAAGAAAACATCGAATGGTAAGTTTTATTTTTTTTACAGGTACTTAGTTAAAGGTCACCCCCTTAATTATTTTTAGAGTGAGGGGGTAGGTAGGGGTTAATTTTTTGGGGGGGTGACTAGGGGTTTTCGGACCCCTAGTCACCTGGGGGGGGTAACATTTTTATTTAGGGCCCCCACCCACCACTCAGGGGTGGGGGCCGGGGGGAGGACATTAGGTTCCCCCCCTTTTTAGTATTTAGGGCCCCCACCGCTCAGGGGTGGGGTCGAGGGGGGAGGACATTAGGGCCCCTCTTATTAGTATTTAGGGCCCCCACCCGCTGCTCAGGGGTGGGGGCCAGGGGCGAGGACATTAGGTCCCCCCCTTATTCCAATTTAGGGCCCCCACCTGCCGCTCAGGGGTGGGGGCCAGAGGGGAGGACATTAGGTCCCCCCTTATTAGTATTTAGGGCCCCCACTCACCGCTCAGGGGTGGGGGCAACGGTGGAGGGCATTAGGTCCCCCCTTATTAGTACTTAGGGCCCCCACCCACCGCTCAGGGGAGGGGGGCCAGGGGGAGGACATTAGGTCCTCCTCTTATTAGTATTTAGGGCCCCCACCCACCGCTCAGGGGTGGGGGCCCGGGGAGGACATTAGGTTCCCCCCTTATTCCAATTTAGGGCCCTCACCTGCCGCTCAGGAGTGGGGCCATGGGGGAGGACATTAGGTCCCCCCTTATTCCTATTTAGGGCCCCCACCCACCGCTCAGGGGTGGGGGCCAGAGGGGAGGACATTAGGTCCCCCCTTTATTCCAATTTAGGGCCCCCACCCACCGTTCAGGGGTGGGGGCCAGGGGGAGGACATTAGGTCCCCCCCCTTATTAGTATTTAGGGCCCCCACCCACTACTCAGGGGTGGGGGACAGGGGGGAGGACATTAGGTCCCCCCTTATTCCAATTTAGGGCCCCCACCCGCCGCTCGGGGTGGGGGCCAGTTGGGAGGACATTAGGTCACCCCCCTTATTCCAATTTAGGGCCCCCACCCGCCACTCAGGGGTAGGGGCCAGGGGGAGGACATAAGGTCCCCTCCTTATTAGTATTTAGGGCCCCCACCTGCTGCTCAGGGGTGGGGGCCAGGGGGGAGGATATTAGGTCCCCCCTTATTAGTATTTAGGGCCCCCACCCATCGCTCAGGGGTGGGGGCCGCGGGGAGGACAATAGGTCCCCCCCATCATTTTACTTAAGGGCCCCCACCTGCCGCTCAGAGGGCCCCCTTTAGTTTAAAAGCCCCCACTCGCGCGTCGCGGGTGGGGGCTCGGGAGGGGGGACCCTAATTTTTTTTTAACAGTGAGCAGCAATAGGCTGCAAAATGTCCCCATGCACATGCCTATTCAAGATGGCTGAAGTCACAGGAGTTCCAGATCCTGCGTTTGGCTGGGCTGGTGACACATGTTTGTGACTCAGGACTAGATAAAAAGGAATTGCGTTTTTTAGTATAAAAAGACTACAATGTGGTCATGTATTGCATAAGTTTTGAGCTTCAAAGAACACTTTTCATCATTTTAACAATAACAGTATGAACACAATTGATCTCTATGGAACAATAGATAGACAGACAGAAATAGATACATATGTTAAAAGATATATCAATTTAGAGAATGGAAAAGCAGGTTAGAGACAGTATGTTATTCTCTTTCATAAATAGAATTGTAGCACGGAATTGAACACTTCAGGGAATAAATGCAGTTTTTATATAACAAAATAATAATAAGAAACATGTCCTTGCAGTGTTATTCATTAAGCTTAAATTTTGGGGGGATTACGTACGACTCGCTTGAAAAGACTAAACTGGCTAAGCAGCACCTAGAACTGAGTATGAGAATTTTTCCAGATTTGCTAATTTTGCTATTTGGAATTAATTTTCTGAAATCCTTGAATGGAAAAATATTATTTTCAAGGATTAATGAATGAAACAATTATTCTTTAAAAATAGTTTTTAGGAGACAGTTGTACTTTAATATTTTAACCCTAAATTTCTATGTTTTTCATAGAGGTAGAATGCTACTTAGACTCAGACAGAGTTATTTATTAAATTCTGAATATTACATAGTAACATATTTAAAGTGCGGGCCATGACTCACCTGACCTTCCGAGCCAACATCGGGAGGTTCTAACCAGAGCTCCACCCATGCTCCGTTCACAGTAATCATTGTTTTGCCGTGCTTGGGGACGTTTCTTCAACCAGGTCAAATCTCCTCTGTGATGCTGACAAGCTGGCTTCATTGCCAGAGTGCTGGTGTCTGAAAAGAGTGACTACATGCACTCTGTTCCTATACTCTGTGGTGATCAATAAAAGCATCAGTTAGCATTTGTGGGAGGTCTCCTTTGCTCTCCGTGTCTTTAAATTCTTTGGCATGCCAAAGACTTGATTGAAAGGTAAGAGAAGAACCAATTTTAAATAGATTTTTCTCCCAGTCTATATATTTGTTATAAAATCTGCCGGCACAATATATAGCTGTAATGTTATGCTCATAAGTAATAATTGTAGTAATGAGTACCCTTTTTATATGAATTGCAAACTTTGCTCCAAAATAGCTCAACTGTGAGTTAGATAAGATTTTATGAGCAGCTATTTTGCTTAAATTTGGATTTCAGATTTTAATTCACCACATGTTGTAGTTTATTATTTGATATTGATGTTTGATATTAATAGCTATAAACACATCTATAAAACTGAGCATTTGGTTTACTTTTCAATTTTCCATTTTGAAGACAATTTATAAGACATATATGGCATTAGCAGGAAAGAAACGAAGGGACCAATACACGGGGTGAGACATGATTTTTAGAGAAAAGCCCAATAATGCTAACATATACAATAATGAAAAATGCAAGATCGAATCAGGAATGAGAACAAATGGTGCATACTACTCAAATTATATTGTACAGTACATTGTGCAATGTTTTTGCCTAAGCAAGAATTAGCATTAAATTGGAGTAATATGCTCCCTAGAAAAAAGTTTTGGCCACTTGTGAGAGGAATGACATGATATAAAATTCTAGCCATGTGTTCCATGTCTCTTGGTTAAGATGATCATTTGTGGCTAAAGACAGTCTGATTTTAAGAGGTCTTGGTGCTTGGAGTCTATATATGCAAAAAAAAGATACAGCCCGTTGCTGCTAGAGATGTAACTTTAACTCTGGCAGTATCATTAGCCAGCCCAGAACAACAGTTCCTTGTTGTGCGTCTGTCATTAGGATGCATACTATTCTGGAAACAGATGACTAATGGTGGCATGGTCACCTCCCTCTGTGCTGCCCAAGTCCCCATCTTAGTCCATTCTCTGGCATGTCCCTCTCCTTGCAGTGATGGGAAGTGAAATGATAGGAGGAAAATTGGGCTGCAATGAGAATCTGGCCTCAACATGCAATTTAAGGTAAGTTTTTGCTTTCTTTCTTATTTTTTTTGTTTTTCATCTAACGGTGGCATGCCAGCATGGCTCAGGGGCAGAGTCAGCACAAGCCAAACACAGCCCTGGCCAATGAGCATCTCCTCACAGAGGTATATTGAATCAATTCATCTCTATAAGGAAAGTTCAGTGTCTCCATGCAGAGTCTGGAGACACTGAATGGCAGTGTTGTACACTGCCTCAGGAAGCACCTCTAGTAGCCACCTGAGGAGTGGCCAGTGGAGCTATCACTAGGCTGCAATGTAAACACTGCATTTGCTCTGAGAAGACAATGTTTACTACAAAAAGCCTGCAGGAATATTTTCTACTCACCAGAACAAATGCAGAACTCACCAGAACAATAAGCTGTAGTTGTTCTGGTGACTAAAGCATTTAATATAAACTGTGCATATCCCTATAGGGGATAGTTTTGTTTTAGAGGGGCAATAATAATATTAGGAATAACAAATATCACTCATAAAAAACTACAAGTATTTAAGAGTTTTACTGGTTTGTAGAAGGGAAGGGTCAAGGGTGGTCTCTGGACAAGTGCCCAACCGAAGAATGCAAAACATATTATAATATAATACTATTACCATATTAGTAATATTAGTTAACTTACCAGAATTATATTTGTACAGGGCAAAATATTTCACTTCTTCCATCACTTCGGAAAAAAAACATTTTCAGGCCATAAGAATTTTGTTTAGTCAGCTGTTTGGTTTAGCCAAATGTTGATATAACAAAAATTTGGAAAGGCCAGAATAGGAACAAAAAGGGAATTGTGACTGTGCTGACATACCAAAAATGATATTTGTTCTTATCCATCCTGCCTCTGACTACTGACACTATCCTCCCCATCCACTCTGCTTTACTTAAAGATGGAGGTAGAAGTAGTGGTATTAGGAAGCTCTGGTGATGGGTTTTGACAATTGTGCAGAATCTGATACAGAATAAGTGGACCTGCATCCTGCCCTAGTATTTTCTTGTTCTGCTTCTTCTCTTAGTAATACTGATGTGTGATGTCTTTCCAGATGTTGCTTCACATTGACACTAGTGAGATGACCCTTTATTCCTTGCCGCACAATTTTTTTACTTTGCAATTCGGCCTTCTGAGAGACAGTTGAAGTCATCATATGTTTTTTCTCTGCTGCAAGCAGCTCTACCCTTCTATGCTATTAATTAAATAGTTTTCACCGAAAAATTCATACAGTAACCTAAACGGATGAAAGTTTTCTTTATATGGAAAAGTGGCTTATAATACAGAAAGTAAGCAGGTGAAAATCTAAGCAGTATTTAAAATACACCTAAACTGCATAATTTCATCAAATGCTACATTTTAAATAGTAAGTGCAATCAACCCTCAACCATGTATAAAGCATGAAAGGAAAAACAAGGAAAGAAAAGACGGGTTATTGGAAATGCTATATAACATAATTTGACTTTATATAAAGAAAGAGAAAAAAAAAAGAGCGGGACAGAAAGTAGACAAATTTAGATATGATAGAGGTAAGGCATCCAAAGCTAAAAAAAAAACAATGGCAAAAAAAGATAAGAAGAAAGATCCTAAAGGTGATAAAGGAGCATCTAACTTTTTCTCACCATTCAATAAACCATCAAAAGAAAAATAAATGGAAGAATCTGTACTATCAATGTCTGGTATAGACTACTCTTCAAGCAGTGGAAATAGCTCTAATGACACACCTATGACAGCAGAATTCCTAAAAAACAGTCTACAAGAACAACAAGAAGCTATAACCAATCAAATAAATAAAAATACTGAAGATATAAAGCAATAGATTGGTGGCTTGACAAACAGAATTAAGACAGTGGAAGAAAAACTAGAGGATCTAGAATTTCAGGAAACGGGCTGAAAGAACAGAATTCTTTATTGAGTAAGCAATTAAAAAAATCTAGAAATAAAGATGGGAGACAGTGAAGTCTGAGCTCGAATAAATAATTTGTGACTGAGGAATGTTCCAGAATCTGTTACTCAAGATAAAATTATGGAATTTTTAAACAAATTGTGGATGGCATGGGAAATTGATTTAACAAAATACAACGCTAATATAGAGAGATACCACCAAGTTTTTAGCCCAAAATCAATACCATAACATTTGCGAAGGGATATAATTATTAACATTCAATCCTTCCAGTTAAAATAAATCATTCTTTGTACAAGCAGGATAAAGCCTCTTAAAGAAGATGAATTTAAAAATATAATTCTGATACAAGACTTATCCTTCTTCAATACTCTTGTGGCTATCCGACTGCGATACGGATCCTTTCAGATGGACACTCGGTTACGTTAAACTCTGTAGAAGAAGCAAATACCTAGATAAAATACAAAATGTTTGTCAATCTAAGTGACAATCTCCTATTTCTTGTTCAAAGTATTGCAGTGATGTCCTTAGAATATAACCAGCAGAGCCACTTTTGGGGTTTCTATGGGCTTAAGTGAGCAGTGAACCTTGTCTAGGTTTACTGGAATTTCCTGCAGTCATTAGAAAATGGTGTAAATGTAAGGTTCTAGAACTCTGATAAAGGTTCCTCTGCCCTAATTTATCAACATTCCCAATACATTTGTGTAACAGAGATACATTTAGTGTGATTGGTGAGTTAGAAGTTATGCTGTTGTGTTTTAACTGCTTTCTTGATCTCTGTCATTATCCAGATCTATTACTCAACTGCCAATATGGTGGGTTGTCCACGCCTATTGCATCCATTTTCATTTCATCTGGTGTTCTAGTTTGTCTTACATAAGGGTCAGATTTCCCTTGGAATGCAAATTTTGTAGGATTTTGCCGAGGCTTAATTCAAGAGAAACCTATCCAATGTCTGGGGCTTACCAGGTGATCCACAATGATATATGGACTGGAGCCATGTTTTGGTTTTCAGAGTCTTGATAAAGGCATGTAAATAGTCGATTTCCCAGATTTTTGTCTCTGCTCAGTTATGGTGGAATGTTGACAGATAAATTAGATGTTCAATATATAGATTATTTTCATCTGAAATTTAACTGCTTTAGTTAATATATAATAACACTCCATTGATCTGTCATTGTATATACCATTTAGAGGACATTTTATAATTGTTAGTTATTGAAATATCATTTGTTTAAGTCAAAAGCATATCATATTCACCCTACATGCATATTATTGTTAGTTTGTTGCGGTATTTCCATTAATACATAAATATATATGTTCTCTAGAAACCAGTTTTATTATCATTTCAAGGCTATAATTATGTTTGAATGCAAAAACGCATCAGAAAAACTGAGTATTTTAATGACTTATATTCAGAAGTAGGCAATACAAATCAAATTTCTTATATCAGCAAATGTTACATTGTGTCCTTGTTTAAAGTATCTGCCTTTATTTGAAGTATTTGCAATGTTGGTGAATATTTTTTAATGTATCCTACTGATCTGGAGACATATTCTTCTTTAGGATTAGTTAGCTACCGCTTGTTTTGTCTGCCTTCACATCAAAAGTACGTTAAATTAACCGTTTAAAGCTTTGGCCACCGAAAGCATGACACCATTAGCTATTTTTTATTACCTACTGTTTTTAAGGTTTCCAGATATAAAATCGTATGCCTACTTAGATCCTGCTAGATGTATAGAGCCTGTCAAGGTTTATGAACATAGAAAATAAAAGAGAAACAATTCATAGTGCATTCAATTTAAATTTGATTTTTGGAATTGCACACTTATACTTTTCAGAGGCCTTATCCTTCTAAATATAATGATTTGTTTTGGTCCCTGACTTCAGAACCAGCCTTTATGATGTGTTGATTTTGCTGTGCTATCATTTTAAATATCCACTATATATGCATCCTTATATAATAAAGTCAGCAGTAAAACAATAATAATATACAAATAAAGAGGTTTTCTAAAAACAACCCAAGACTGTTTTTCTTTCAGTAATGATGTATGACCAAAAAGCTTGTTTTAAAAGACATTAAATATAACAATATGCTAGGATATAAAAAGGAAACAAAGACAAATTAACATCAAATAAAAGTGTTATCTGTTAATGTTTAGCCAGAGCAGTAACACTAGTGAGAGAATATGCTTTATAATATATTTCCGGTGAAACCAATGATTATGCACCGAGGCGTTATAGTGGAATTTTGGATCTTTCTATCGATGTGTAGTTGATGCATTGCAATAGTTGGGACCCTGTACTTTTAAATACTGGAGACATTTGAATGCTTTGTGGTTTATCCTTCACCCTATCACATGCTGAATTTTTGGATAGGCCCCTTACAATTTCCATTAACATTAACCAAGGAAAGTTTTAAGCAGTCATGAGAAAAAAGTGGTTAAGTTGTATTTGGATAAATGTACTAGTTCATATAAAGAAAATAAATGGTGATACAAAGAAAACCATGTACGATACTTTAAGTTACACTGGCAGCAGAGACGGCTCTCTAATTAGGTGATTTAGGTGGCCGCGAGGCCCCCATCAGTGCGAGGCCTTAGGCGGCTAAATCGATTTAGGGCAGATTACCATGTCGGTTCCTCAGTCAGAGAGTGAGGACCCGACACAGGAGGGGGCTCGGCGGCTTGCCCATAATGCTGCCGGGTGTGAGCCCCCTCCTGTCAGTCTGCCCGGAAAAGAGCCAGCCATCAGTCTGCAGCTCCGCTGGGAGTGAGCTGCAGACTGAAGTGTCTCAAGATCTCCCGCCTGTCAGAGCGTTGCCGCGGATTACCATGCCAACGCTCTGACTGAAGATTGCGAGATTTACCACGTGGTCTGCAGCTCACTCCCAGCGGAGCTGCAGACCAGAGAGCCCTCCAGGGAGAGAGGGCGCCCACAGGACCACCAGGGAAGATATTTATGAACCCCCTCCCCCTGTCACTGCCCCTCCACCCCCCTACCCTCTGTTACTGCCCCTCCATCCCCGCTACCCCATGATACTACCCCCTTCCACCTCCCCTACCCCCTGTCAGAGCCAATCCACCCTCTACCCCCTGTCACTGCCCATCAGCCCCTACCCCCTCTCACTGCCCCTTCACCCTCTACCCCCTGTTACTGCCCCATCCACCCCCTACCCCCTGTTACTGCTCCTCCATCACATTACCCCCTCGTACAGCCCCTCCATCCCCTACCCCCTCTCACTGCCCCTTCACCCTCTACCCCCTGTCACTGCCCATCCACCGCTACACCATCACAGCCACTCCACCCCCACCTTTTCCAGCCCCTCAAGCCCCCGCACCATGTCACAGTCCCTCCAGCCGCCACCCTCTCACAGCCCCCCACCCTGTCACAGCCCTGCCAACCTGTCACAGTCCCCCCCATAGCCTGTCACAACCCACCTTACTTTAAAACATACATAAGGAACTGCACTCAATCCCATCAATCTGAGCCAGGGTGCAACTAAACCAGAACCAAGTACCAGGTTCCAATGGCAATGGTATACCATTACCTGAACCATTTTTGTATTGTACAACCCACTTTACTGGCTGTGGGATTACAGGCCCCCACCCTTCCACACACCCTGCCACCCCTCCACCCACACCCTGTCACCCCTCCACACACATACACCCTGTCACAGCCCCTATCCACACACTGTCACCCCCACACGCACACATTGTCACCCCATACACATACACTATCACCATTCCCAGATACTTTCAGCCCCCACACACTGTCTCCCCCTTCACCCAGCCACACTCACATTAAACCCTCCTAATCCTGTCACTCTCACCCCCTCCAACTATACCAAACTTACCTGTCCTTGTTTTACAATTACCCTATCACATTAACCCCCCTCAATCCTGTTAAACTCAACTCCTCTTGCACTGTTACATACAGTCCCCAACCCTGTCACACTCATCCTCTATTAGTCTGTCTGACTCACCCCCTTCACCCTGCCACATTCACATAAGCCCCTCCAATCATGTCCTCCAACTGTGCCACACTCACCACAAACCCTGCCACACTCTCCCCCCACCTATTCTACCTGCACCCCCCAACTATGCCACATGCAGTCTGACACATTAACTTCCTCCAATCCTGTCACACTTACTTCCCCATGCCCTGTCACACTCCCTCCTCCAACCATTTCACAATCTTTCTTACCCTCCCTCATTCTGTTATACTCATCCCCCAAACCCTGTCTCATTTACCACCCTCACCCTGTCACACTCACCCTGCCACAGTTACCCCTTTACTCACTTTGTCACAGTCACAACTGAAGACATTCATCATACACACATGCACAAAGGTAACAGGCAGCCCCCATAAACACCACACACTGCAGGCATCTACCCCACACACATACGGTTCCAGACATACATTCACACACAAGGATACTCTTGGTCAGACACACACTTCCATGCACATACACAGGAGGTAGACAATGCCAGACACACTCAGAAATACACACACTGTCAGTAATGTATACACAACTGCAAGGCTATGTAATCATATCCCGCAGTTGTGTATAAATGATTAGCATAATTGCCAATTAAATTTGTTTATTGCAAATTATGCCATAATTACAGTCAGAGAACTCACAACACAGTGACACAGGGAGCCGCGACACTGCAAGCCTCTGAACAATGAATGCAGAGACTAGCTCTCTGTATCCAGCGCTGCAAGCTTGTCCTTGTCCAATACAACTACAGCACCTTATACACACAATGCAAATCCTATTTTATTCCCACTTTGGGTGTTAGTGGGGGCTTCATGTTTGAGTTTCACCTAAGGCCTCACTATGTCTAGAGCCGCCACGGATTGCCAGTACTATAAAACAGCCTAATATAGTGGTTATGGTGTTAGGAGTCCTTTAATTATGACCCTACATTTTCAAAATGATTCCCAAAAAACAGTAACGTGAACAGCATCATACAAATAGAGGTTTATATATAGACTGGATTCAATTTGAAACACTTGAAATTTATGTCATATATGTTGTTTTCTTTTCAGAACCTTTAATTGGTCATTAAAATCCAAAATACTTCCTGCATTTCCCTGTGTAATTTATTAGAGTGCCATTAAAATGAAAAGTAAAGAAAACTAGTGTAAGGTATAATAGAGGTGCTAATATTATTCAACAAATTAAAAATAAAATGTGATATTGATGGAAGAAATTGAACCTGAGCTTTGTTGCAGTGCTATGTATATGATTTTTTTATTTGTGCTAGCACCTGCAGAATTTAAATTGAACAAACCTACAGTTTATTTTTTATTAGCTTGGACGAATAAAACAATATTGATTACTGCAAGTTTATGATCTCAATTAAATGTTATTACACACTCCATTTACCAGTATTCTGTATATTTTGTGACACCATACATTGTTAATATTTGAGTAGTAACACATATTAGGATTGGAGTATACTAAATGAAAATACAGATCTGTTCAGAATTATATTAAAATTTAAAATTTAAATATATACTTTAAAGGGATCCTTTAAGCACAACAGCTTTTTTGTCAAACCATTTTTTTAGATGTGTGGCAAAAACAGTGCTACCAGCAGACAAAGATAAGTTTGTCACCTGCAACTCAAACTTTTTACTTCTACATTATCTATCCAAAGCTATTATGACACAAATGTACCACTATATTTGGGAATCCAAGCCAACTGCCTAATTTTGCATCCCTCCCTGTCACAAGATGACTACAGAGAGACCCAGGAGAAAGGATTTTCTAAGTAAGTGAGCAGATATTGGGTTGTTTGAATAGGACCCTACAAAAATGGGGTACGTTGGCATTGCGACAGGCTTATGCAATGTGTAATCTTACACCAACACTACATACCCATTGTTTTTTTGTTTGTTTGTTAAAAAACAAACAAACAAACAAAAAAAAAACATTGTGGTGTGAATTTTGAAGTAGGTGTTTACTAGTGAGTGAGCACACAGGATACTATGCATGTTTGGATGAGTGCAGCCTTCCTGGTTTATATATATGTCTGCCTTCACAACAAGAGTACATCAAATTAACCGTTTAAAGCTTTGGCCACCGAAAGCATGACACCATTGGCTATTTTTCATTAGCTATTGTTTTTAAGGTTTCCAGATATAAAATCGTATGCCTACTTAGATCCTGCTAGATGTATAGAGCCTGTCAAGGTTTATGAACATAAAAAATAAAAGAGAAACAATTCATAGTGCATTCGATTTAAATTCCATTTTTGGAATTGCACACTTATACTTTTCAGAGACCTTACCCTTCTAAATATGATGATTTGTTTTGGTCCCTGGCCTCATAGCCAGCCTTTATGATATGTTCATTTTGTGGTGCTATCATTTTAAATATCCACTATATATGCATCCTTATTTAATAAAGTCAGCAATAGAACAATAATAATATACAAATAAAGAGGATTTCTAACCTAGACTGTTTTTTTTAGTAATGATGTATGACCAAAAAGCTTGTTTTAAAAGACATTAAATATAATAATATGCTAGCATATAAAAGGCAGCTTAAAGTTTATGATTAAATGTTATTATGCCTGGCGTTATGGAAATGGGTTTTGACTGCCTATATCTACCACCTCATAGCTACCTCTCGATGTCCTGCCAATGTTTCGAACTTGGTTGCTAAGTTCCTGCACACAATTTTCCATCTTCCCAGCTTAGGATGATGGTCCAGCATCTGTGGAGGAGAATCTGTTTATGACTAAGGAGCTTGACTGGCGGAAAACCTCCCGCTCTCTTCTCTTGGCACTGTACGTTCGGCCTAAATTTGAACATGCTACATATTCTCTGTGGTTCAGTACATTCAGCCATGCTACATTTTTATTTTGGTTCAGTACATTTGGCCTATGTTGTCCACGCTACATAGTCACTGTGGTTCAATACATTTGGCTTACGTTCATCTGTGCTACATATTCACGGTGGTTCAGTACATTTGGCCTACATTTAGCCGCGCTATATATTTACTGTGAGGGGCGTGGCCTGGAAGCTGAAGGACATGGTCGCATGAGCGCTGTGCTCCAGACCCTGACCAGGAGATTCGAGGGGGAAATGGCGTAACTAACCTGAAATGGTGACCAAAAAGCATCGCAGTGCCACGGGGAATGCCCCCACATCAGATACACCGGCAGCTAAAGCCTCCCATAGACGTTTTTTCGGCGAACAAACTGACTCACAAAGACGGGACAAAATGGCGCCTGCGACGCAAACACGAGGCAGCCAGCCTACGAGCCCAACGGCATCGGACGGTTCCACCGAGGAACAAGATATATGGTCCTTGCTGACCCAACTGCCCTCCAAAACTGACCTGGCAGCAATGTTCCAGAAACTGGAAGAAAGCTTCAGTGAGAAGCTACAGGCAGTGAATGCAGACGTGCAGCATCTTGGAGTTTGAGTGCAGGCCCTGGAGGAAGAAGCAGAAACTGCTGAGACACAATGGGCTGAATCTTACACCACCCAGGAGACACATGCAGAAGCAATCAGGTACCTACAAAGAAGGCTGGAGGATGTAGATAGCCAAGGGCGCCGAAATAACCTGCGGGTGAGGGGCATCCCGGAGAGTGCAGAAGGTGTCCCAGAAAACCCCATACAGGTCCTAACCACCCTCTTTAACCGGATCCTTTGAAGGAGGAAATTTTCCACAAAGCACGCCAAAACAAAGACATAACAGTAGATGGACACCCGGTGACCATATTTCAGGACTTAGCACCATCCACACTGCAAGCCAGGCAAGCCCTAAGACCTGTTACACAGGCCCTACTTGAGAGGCAAATCAAGTTCAGGTGGAGCTTCCCGTTCGCCCTCCAAACCAAGACACACACTATAACCTCACCAGACGATGTACCTGAGTTCCAAAGGGCTCTGAAACTTCCACCATCCAAAGTGGAGGACTGGACGGGCCTGCGGGGCACTCCATCTAGCCAGACCCCACAAAAACCCAAATGGCAATGATCCCCAAGGAAGCGACGGAGACAGAACCGCCCTGGAACAGACGCGAACACCTCATCCAAGGAAGCCCCAACCTGAGAACTTTATGGTCGTATAACCAACCACTAACTTCTCCTCCTTTCTATTACTTTATCTTCTGACTTTATACTGTACTTATTCACCGTAATATGACAAGCCAATGGACTTAAATAATCTCCGCACTGTGATGCCAATATTGCAATGTTATGTTATGCTTACTGTAGAGCCGTACTTTGTTGACGCCGCTAGGCACTAGGGCTTTACAAAATGAGTATAATACTCAGATCCAAATCTAACAGCCCTGACGGCCTGACCCACGGGATAAAATATATTACCGTATTCACTGTACACCCCGTGCCCATTTGATTCACTGGGTAGGGGGTAGACATAAAACACCAGTAATTGTCCTGTGGGAACCCCTGGGAGCCCCCAGTCGGGGTCCCAGCCACCAAACCCCAGAGAGGCGCCTCGACTCGACTACTTGTGGACACAGAGAGTTATCCACAGGTGCAGCGCCAATCTCACCGCCCGAGACGACTCTCACATACCACTTTGTTGTAAATAGTTTCTGGTTTTCCCTGTTCACCCGCCCCTCACCATCCCTGCCATTACCTACTTACTGGACACAATGTTCATAGGTGATATCCATGACCCATTCAATAAACCCTTGCCACCGGACCCGCCGCCATGACTCAAACTAAACTAATGTCCGTGAATGTAAGGGGACTAAATTCCCCCATGAAACGCACTATGTTGGCACAAGAAATAGATAGATGGGGGCCGACCAATTTTTTTTACAGGAGACGCACTTCAGGGGAGAGTTCAAACGAAAGATCCGCTACAATGGAACAATATAGCGTACTATAGCAACAACACGCAAAAGAAATCAAGAGGTGTTGCGATACTCTTACCCTCTAATGCCGCCTTCACGGAAAATGGAGTTAAAATTTACCCAAGGGGCAGATTTGTCTTTGTGAAGGGGGTGTATAATGGCTCTCTTATAACATTAGCAAACATATATGTCCCTAATGCAGACCAGGCCTCCTACATATGGTCATGTCTGAACAAATTAGACACATTTGCTGAGGGGGTCGTATTGGTGGGCGGAGACTGGAATATGGTCATGGACCAGTCAATGGACAGTTCCTCTGGCACTGTTGACATTAGACGACACCGATGTTTTCCAATGTATTACATACCCACCAACTAGTAGACTGCTGGCGTATAATGCATCCCCAGGACAGAGACTTCTCGTATTATTCTCAAACAGCCAAAAGTTACTCCAGAATAGATATGCTCCTAATTAGCCATAGACATCTTCCCATAGTACATGGAGCTTCCATAGGTAACATCACGTGGTCAGACCACGCCCCAATATTCCTAACAATCATCATCCAGAGCGAATCCAAACCCGCTACTCACTGGCATTTAAACAAAACCCTTCTGGATGACCCCAGAGTGCTAGATGACCTGCGACAGACTGTAGACGCCTACTTTTTAGAAAATAGCAGCACCGAGGTATCAGACTCCTGGGTTTGGGAAGCCCACAAAAGTGTTGTCAGAGGTAACCTTATTAAATGGGGGGCTAGAATTAAAAAAGAAAGGACACACAAATTAGAGTTGCTCACGGCAGACATACACAACGCCGAGGCCACACACAAAGAAGATCCCACAAATGATAACTTCGAGAATTTAACAGCCCTACGACTAGAATTAAGATCACTTCTAACCGCAAGAGCATATAGATCAATTCAACTGACAAGAGGTACATTTTATGCCCAAGGCAATAAAAGTGGGAAACTTCTAGCCAGAGCCTTGAAAGCCAAACAGCAGAGATCTTTTATAGATAAAATAACAGATGACATGGGTAGACAACATAATACGACAGAGGATATAGCCAAGGCGTTTAACGCTTTTTGTGCAAAACTATATAACTTAACCCCCCCGAATGCACAAACCCATGACCTGAGGGACTATATTAATGCAACCCTACCATGCAAGATCCCAGACGACCAAGCACAAGTGCTAGACGAACCTTTCACACAAGCTGAACTGCTTTCCACAATTAAAGAAATGCCGAAAGGTAAAAGCCCCGTCCCAGACCGACTAACTGCTAGGTATTACCGAACACTCACACAAGAACTAGCACCCCACTTTTTACAAACACTGAATGGCCTTGCCCTTGACTCTCCGCTACCACCTCCAATGCTACGGGCATCCATTACTATCATCCCCAAGCCAGGCAAAGACCCCACCAAATGTGGTAGTTATAGACCCATATCACTAATAAATTTGGACCTAAAATTAATGGCGAAAATGATTGCCAATAGGCTTAAGCCTCTCTTACCGAACCTAGTCCACCCTGATCAGGCCGGCTTTGTGCCTGGACGTGAAGCTAGAGATAATACCATGAAAATCCTAAGCATCATTCATGGAGCACAGGTGTCTAAAACATAAACTCTACTGATGGCCATTGACGCTGAAAAGGCCTTTGACAGGGTGGACTGGTCTTCCCTTTTCACAGTCCTTGAGGTATTGGGAATGGGCCCCAGGCTGAGGAATTGTATCCAAACCCTCTATAGGGGACCCTCGGCCAATGTCAGAATAAATGGCCAATTCTCCGCTCCATTCCCAATAAGCAATGGCACCCGCCAGGGCTGCCCCCTTTCACCTCTTTTATTTGTCTTGGCCATGGAACCCTTCCTGACAGCAATCAGGACCCACACTGGCATACAGGGCTATCACCACCATGGAGGAGAAGTGAAAGTATCCGCATTTGCGGACGATGTCCTATTTATGATCACAGACCCCTCCAAAACATTACCACATGTTACTTCAGAGATCCAGACCTTCAGATCCCTCTCAAACCTTAAGATTAATGCAGACAAATGCGAAATTTTAGGGATCTCAGTACCCCCGACCCTGCAAACACGACTTCAACAGAAGCATACTTTCACTTGGTCTCGGACAGGACTGACATATCTGGGAATACGATTAGCTTCAACAACCAACAGCTTATACAAACTTAACTATCCCCCTCTCATAGATAATATTAAACGAGACCTCCAAAAGTGGGATCTACCCTATTTCTCTTTAATGGGACGGATCAACATCCTAGATGGCACTTCCGAAAATGCTATACCTGTTCCAGGCATTACCTATTCCTCTACCAGGTACATTTTTCACACAAATGCACACAAGCTTTACTAAATATATCTGGGGTCACAAACCAGCGAGAATAGACCACACTACACTAACCTCCACCACGGGTAGAGGAGGACTAGGACTGCCCCACCTATATAAATACTATGTAGCAGTATTGCTCACTCGATTAAAAGAATGGACAGACACTAACAGAAAAAAATCTTGGTACTCCCTAGAGCAGAGCTTTGTATCCGCCCCCCTACACTCCCTGCCATGGCAAACATGCCACCTCACAGTGCTCACCCCTACACGACACCCATTAGTACATAATGTTCTCACAATATGGAGAAAATACAAAGACCTATGGGGATTATCACCCGGATTATCAAGATTCTTCCCAATAGCGTTCAACCCTGATTTCCAGGGGGGACGAGGAGGTCCA
Source organism: Pelobates fuscus (assembly GCF_036172605.1). Lineage (NCBI taxonomy): Eukaryota > Metazoa > Chordata > Amphibia > Anura > Pelobatidae > Pelobates > Pelobates fuscus. Next base: position 88,646,053 of record NC_086320.1, read on the forward strand.
CTCCTGGCCCGCCTCACACGATCGCCCGGCCCAGAGATAACCGAGTTGTTCTCTGGAGACCCCCCTACTGTCGGGACCATAAATGGCCCGCACAGATATGACACGCTCACTGATGTAATAGGGAGAGCACAACTTAAGGCCTTCTTAAAAAGAACAGTCATCCCCCGTTGGAAACAGAGAGCTGACACACCCTTTGAAAATCTCTGTGGCCCAGAGGGTGACCCTAAACGCCCCCTATCTAAAATTTACCGCATCCTCCAGGGAACTGAGGGGGAACACAACACTTTGCCATTCCAACAGAAATGTATGAAAGATCTCCGCATACATATCACGGACTGGTCCAATTTCTTAGAAACAGGCATTAAAACCCCGATCAGCGTAGCCCAAAGGGAGACGTTCTACAAAAGAATTACCAGATGGTATAGAACCCCAGTCATATTACACTCCATTTGGCCTTCTATCAGTAGTGTATGTTGGAGATGTTCAAATGGTCAGGGCGACATAGAACATATTTGGTGGAGTTGCCGAGATATCCGCATACTCTCCAACATAAACAAAATATTGAAGCCGCCGACTCGCATATCCCCTTCCCAGGTCTTACTAGGATGGCCCCGCACATTTGCGGAACCCCATAAGCAACAACTGTTACAACTCCTACTGGGGGAAGCAAACGCCCTTATCCCATTACACTGGCGTACCGCCAATACACCCTCTAAAGAGCAATGGGTACAAAGAGTTGAACGAACTAGGGAAATGGAGGAAATCCACTGGTCATCACTGGGGAAAAGGCATAAATACCTCCAGAGGTGGGAGCCCTGGACAGAGTTCTGGAAACGACCTCCAGGGGACTTGAACACCCTAGTGCCCCTAGACTAGACTACCAGGGACCTAGACAAATGGACAGATCACGGAATCACCTAATGACATAACGGTACAAAATGATACAAGGACCATCACCTTACAAAGTTAAACCAGGCAGGACCCCATTAGACCATCCCCCCCTTCACCCTTCCACAACTCCCCCTCTACTGGCACGTTGCCCGTCCTTAGCCACCCTCCTCCCCCCGCAACATTAGGAGATAGGGACAGCTTCACCAACTAATTGGACCGTCACGAGAACTCTTAGATGAACCACAGCAGATCCTCGATATACGATATATATACGCTATCTAATGTGACTGTTAGAACTGTGAACAATTGCACATAATGTTATGTGACCCCAATATGTAACATCTAAAAATGTTCCCTCTTCTCTTCTGTATCCCAAATACTTACCTGTATGAAAATAAAGAAAAACTGAAATAAAAAAATATATATATATATATGTATTTACTGTGGCTCAGTACTTTATGTGCAAACAAAACTGTATATACCATACAGAAATAGGGCGCCACTTATCACAAAAGACAAATGCTGAATATAATTACCCTCCAGCAGATGGATAAGGAACATTTACATGAAAAATAGAAAAAAAGAAAACATCATGGTAAAACATATAGGATAAAAACACTCACAAATAGTGATGTCGCGAACATAAAATTTTCCGTTCGCAAACGGCGAACGCGACCTTCCGCAAATGTTCGCGACCGGGCGAACCCGGCGAACCGCCATAGACTTCAATAGGCAGGCGAATTGTAAAACCCACAGCGACTCTTTCTGGCCACAATAGTGATGGAAAAGTTGTTTCAAGGGGACTAACACCTGGACTGTGGCATGCCGGAGGGGGATCCATGGCAAAACTCCCATGGAAAATTACATAGTTGATGCAGAGTCTGGTTTTAATCCATAAAGGGCATAAATCACCTAACATTTCTAAATTGTTTGGAATAACGTGCTTTAAAACATCAGGTATGATGTTGTATCGATCAGGTAGTGTAAGGGTTACGCCCGCTTCACAGTGACAGACCAAACTCCCTGTTTAAACTTTAATAAAAAAATGGTAAAACATATAGGATAAAAACACTCACAAACGATGTGGCACAATTGAAAACCTTCAATATGTGCTTAAAAGCTGGTGCCTCAAATAGGCTGAGTCTCCCGGTTAGGCAATCTGTGTAGAGGTCTGTGCAAAACTGCAGAAAGAGATGGACCAAGGTATTCACCACCAGATGCTTCAACTGTCCGGGTAGAAAGCTGCTCAACGCGTTTAGTCTATTCCAATGTTCAGACTTCTTCAGGAGATTGTGTGAGTCTTCTTGGTTTGGCATTTAAATATGCCGGGTGGCGTCCCTTCTGTGTGTCTGTGCATGCGCAACCAGATGCAGACGTGATGACATACCATTCGTCAGCGTCCGTCCCGCATGTGCGTTCCACCATGGAACGCAGGAAAACTTTATTGTTCTAAGCACCAGGGACAGCATCCGAACTTACATAAAAAAAAAGCCGATATGTGCCCCAATGCTATAATATATAGGGTGCACATATTAGGAGTGTTCTGAGAACTTTAAACTTAAAAGAAATCATTATCTAAGAGAGAGAAGAAAATGTCATGTGTGTAGAAACAGTATATATGAATACAACATACTGTCATGATCAAGAGCACAATCCAAACTGAAAGGACAGTTAGAACAGCTACAATCATCAATAATATATAGTGAAATATTATATAGTATAAATGAACAGTACATATTTATAGTTTTTAAAGAGACATAGTGCTTAAACAAGCATAGTCTTAAAAAAGCGTGATCTTTACCAAACAAAATCTTCGAAAAACGAAAATCCCCAAAACAGAATTTTAAAACAGAAAAAGACATAACAGCATAATATTTAAAATGGCATTGTCTTCCAAAGCAGAAAGGAAAGGACATAATAGAGAAAATGTCAGGATCCCGCGGGCGGCTGCGAGGGGAGGCTGCAGTCCGCTAGCGGCACTCACCCTCCAGCCGTCCGCGGTCCCCTTCCTGCCATGTGTTCGGCGGGCGGCATCCTCCAGCCACGGGTTCCGCCCGCGTCTTCTTCCGGGTCCCCCGGCAGCAGCATGCATGACGCTGCACACTGGGAGACCGCCCAATTTGTTACACGCCGGGGTCAGTCACCTGACCCGGCGTTAAAGGCACAGTGCCTCAATCACAGTGGGAGGTTTAGATATCTCCCACGTGTGATTGTTAATTCTGATTGGAAATTATCCAATCAGAGTTAACCTTCTGGTTTAAATACTTACCTTTCCTGTTCCTCCCTGCCCTGTTGTGGTCTTTGCTTTATAGTATTGATTCTGAACGTGTGCTTTCTGGTTATGTACTCTCTGGCTTGTTATACTGACTTTGTGACTTTCTCCTACCCTTTGACCTCGGCTTGTTTCTCGTTATTCTGTTTTCTGGTTCCCCTTACTCGGCTTGTCTCCTGACTATTCTGTGTGTGCTCAACCCGGCCACTCTAAGGACCGGTACGGCACACTTTCTGTGTGTGTGTCTGTGTGTGTGTTAGCGTGTTGGGTTCCCCGAATCGTGACAGAAAAGTAATTAAAAAAAGACATAATTGAATTTAAAATTTAAATTAAAATGAACAAAAATGGCTTAGTATAAAACATATGTAGCATATATAGCAAAAAAAGACTTTAGAAAGGCATAAAACACAAAGGATACCAAAAATATGTATCTATATATATAAACTTACATTCTCAAGCACATATTAAAAAAATGGGGGTGGGGGGGGGGGAAGAAGGAAAAGAGAAAATTAGCAACATATACTGCCAACATAATCAGCTAATCATACCGTGTGGTCATACATACAAAAGTGTGTTTAGAAATACATATCGCAGTGCAATAGTGAACCTGGTATACATAGCAGCATCTTAGTGGAATTAGTCCATAAAAACCAAAATATCTAGATCTGTATTAAGGCCATCGGGAATGGAAGTTTTTAATTTGTAAATCCATTCCGTTTCTTTCATAGCCAGGCGTTTTTCTATATCTCCCCCTCTCCAGTGGGGGTTGACCCAATCAATGCCAATACAGCTAAAATTTTCAAATTTAAAATCTTGACAACTATTACAGTGTCTTGGTACGCTGTGTTTTGTACTTTTCCTCCTAATTCTACCAAAATGTTCCAGTAACCTTGTGTGTAATTTCCTTATTGTGCGACCTATGTATTGTATGCCGCATTTACACTGTAGCAAATAAATTACATATCTACTTTGACAGTTTATGAAATGTTTAATTATAAAAGACTCCCCTGTAATATTGCTTTTAAAATCTAGTGTTTTATATGGTTGGGACTTACAGGTGCTGCATCTGCCGCACCTGTAAAACCCTTTCGTTTTTCTCTCAAAAAACTTTGGAGTTATGTAACTCTTTTTTGTTCTTTAATTCTGGTAAAACACTAGGAGCCAAAATAGATTTTAAATTGTCAGGTTTCTTATAAATTATATGGGGCTTATTGGGTAAAACATTCTCTTTAGAAATTCATCTTGATTTAAAATGGGCCAATATTTCCTAATTAACTTTTCGATTTTAATGTGCTTCATTATTATATTTTGTTATAAATGCTGTATTAAAATCTTAAATCTTTATTTAAATCCCCATTCCTTTCTTTCCTCTTTTTTCCTCTTAGGAGATCTTTTCTATTATGCCTTTCTACTTGTTTTTGTGATTCATGAACCAGATCAATAGGATAATGCCTATTTCAAAATATTTTATTTAAAATCTCTACCTGATTCTCAAAGTCTTCTTTTTCCGTACAGTTACTATACATTCTCATTTGTTGTCCTTTAGGGATGTTTCTGAGCCAGTTAGGATGGTGACAACTGGAAAACTCGATAAAACTATTACCATCTGTAAGTTTAAAAAAGGCTTTGCTCTGTACCTCTCCATTTCTGATAAAAAACGTTAAATCTAAAAAAATAATTTCAAATGGATGTATTTCTGCCGTGAAAACTAACTTATAAGAATTAGAATTAATATCCTGTAAAAAGTAATCTAAAACGGTTCTTGGACCTTTCCATATAATTAAAACGTCATCTATATAGCGTCTCCATAGCACCAGGTTTGCACTGAAGGGATTATTATTCCAAATCTTTTTGGTTTCCCAATTAGCAACAAAAATGTTTGCATAACTCGGTGCAAACCTGTTGCCCATGGCTGAACCACAGGTTTGAAGATAATATTTGTCATCAAACCAAAAGAAATTGTGGTAGAGGATAAATTCAATGGCGTCCAATATAAAATCTGCTTGTAGGCTATTCATACTCTGATTCTCACATAATATTTCCTTAACAGCTTGTATGCGTTTGGAATGGTCGATAACTGTATACAAAGAGGCAACATCAACTGTTGCCCATAAAAAATCATCTTGCCAATTAATATCTTCAAGTTCTAATATGATTTGGGCAGAATCTTTAACAAAAGACGGGGCCTTAGTGACAAATTGTTGTAAGAAGAAATCAACATATTGGGAAATGTTGCTAGATCCGATACCGCTAATAATCGGTCTTCCCAGAGGGTTTTCTAGTCTCTTGTGAATCTTTGGCAGATAGTAAAAAACTGCCATTTTTGGAGATTTCACAAAGAGATAGTCAAATTCTTCTCTATTTATCACTTTGTTTTCAAAACCTTTATTTAATAATTCTAAAAATTGTGTTTTAAAAGTCTCTATAGGGTTTCCCTTCAAAATCTTGTATGTGGTAGTGTCTCCCAGAATATAGCATTGGGGCACATATCGGCTTTTTTTTAAGTAAGTTTGGATGCTGTCCCTGGTGCTTAGAACAATAAAGTTTGCCTGTGTTCCATGGTGGAACACACATGCGTGACGGACGCTGACGGATGGTATTTCATCACGTCTGCGTCCGGTTGGCAATGCGCAGACACACAGAAGGGACGCCACCCGGCATATTTAAATGCCGAACCAAGAAGACTCACACAAGCTCCTGATGAAGTCTGAACATTGGAATAGACAAACGCGTTGAGCAGTTTCTACCCAGACAGTTGAAGCATCTGGTGGTAAATACCTTTGTCCATCTCTTTCTGCAGTTTTGCACAGACCTCTACACAGATTGCCTAACCGGGAGACTCAGCCTATTTGAGGCACCAGCTTTTAAGCATATATTGAAGGTTTTCAATTGTGCCACATCGTTTGTGAGTAGTGATGTCCCGAACGGTTCGCCGGCGAATAGTTCCTGGCGAACATAGCGTGTTCGCATTCGCCTCGGATGGCGAACATATGTGATGTTCGGTCCGCCCCTATTCGTCATCATTGAGTAAACTTTGACCCTGTACCTCACAGTCAGCAGACACATTCCAGCTAATTAGCAGCAGATCCTCCCTCCCAGACCCTCCCACCTCCTAGACAGCATACAATTTAGATTAATTCTGAAGCTGCATTCATTTTTTTTGTATTATTTTTTGGTGTTTGTGTTTATTATACATTATCCTCCATAGCCAGTAACCTGTGTTTATTATACATTATCCCCCATAGCCAGTAACCTGTGTTTATTATACATTATCCCCCATAGCCAGTAACCTGTGTTTATTATACATTATCCTCCCATAGCCAGTAACCTGTGTTTATTATACATTATCCCCCCCATAACCAGTAACCTGTGCTTATTATACATTTTCTCCCCCATAGCCAGTAACCTGTGTTTATTATACATTATCCTCCCATAGCCAGTAACCTGTGTTTATTATACATTATCCTCCCATAGCCAGTAACCTGTGTTTATTATACATTATCTCCCCCATAGCCAGTAACCTGTGTTTATTATACATTATCCTCCCATAGCCAGTAACCTGTGTTTATTATACATTATCTCCCCCATAGCCAGTAACCTGTGTTTATGATACATTATCTCCCCCATAGCCAGTAACCTGTGTTTATTATACATTTTCCCCCCACAACCAGTAACCTGTGTTTATTATACATTTCCCCCCCACAACCAGTAACCTGTGTTTATTATACATTATCCCCCCACAACCAGTAACCTGTGTTTATCATACATTATCCCCCCATAACCAGTAAACTGTGTTTATTATACATTATACCCCCACAACGAGAAACCTGTGTTTATTATACATTATCCCCCCATAGCCAGTAACCTGTGCTTATTATACATTATCTCCCCCATAGCCAGTAACCTGTGTTTATTATACATTATCCTCCCATAGCCAGTAACCTGTGTTTATTATTCATTATCCTCCCATAGCCAGTAACCTGTGTTTATTATACATTATCCCCCCACAACCAGTAACATGTGTTTATCATACATTATCCCCCCACAACCAGTAACCTGTGTTTATTATACATTATCCCCCACAATGAGTAACCTCTGTTTATTATACATTATCCCCCCCATAGCCAGTAACCTGTGTTTATTATACATTATCTGGTGTAACAGTAGTGTACATAAAAAAAAACTAGAAATTTGACTGTGAAATAATAGCAGTCAGTTTCCTTCACACGTGTGCGTTTCAGGGCCTGCCAGGGCACAGTGTCACACCAGTGCAACTCATATCTGGTGTAACAGTAGTGTACATTTAAAAAAAAAATTACAGGGGGCTTGTTGTCACCTTTCGGGGACCCTGGGTGGAGGAAGAGACCTTCAATGACATCAGTGAGGACAAGGAACGGGCCATGGCTAGCTTGGTATCCAACCTTGTGCAAATGGGGAGTTTGCGGTTGTGCAAATGGACTGTTTGCGGTTGTTTGCGGTGCGTTAAACGGGGAGTTTGGTCTGTCACTGTGAAGCGGGCGTAACCCTTACACTACCTGATCGATACAACATCATACCTGATGTTTTAAAGCACGTTATTCCAAACAATTTAGGAATGTTAGGTGATTTATGCCCTTTATGGATTAAAACCAGACTCTGCATCAACTATGTAATTTTCCATGGGAGTTTTGCCATGGATCCCCCTCCGGCATGCCACAGTCCAGGTGTTAGTCCCCTTGAAACAACTTTTCCATCACTATTGTGGCCAGAAAGAGTCCCTGTGGGTTTTACAATTCGCCTGCCTATTGAAGTCTATGGCGGTTCGCCGGGTTCGCCCGGTCGCGAACATTTGCGGAAGGTCGCGTTCGCCGTTTGCGAACAGAAAATGTTATGTTCACGACATCACTATTTGTGAGTGTTTTTATCCTATATGTTTTACCATGATGTTTTCTTTTTTTCTATTTTTTATGTAAATGTTCCTTATCCATCTGCTGGAGGGTAATTATATTCAGCATTTGTCTTTTGTGATAAGTGGCACCCTATTTCTGTATGGTATATACAGTTTTGTTTGCACATTTGGTTTAAGGGATACAGGGAGTGCATCCCTATATATAGTGGCTTGCCTGCACTACTCTGACGTTCAGTCTTTCTCACTATCCATATTTGGCTCAGTACTTTAGGCCTACATTTGGCCACGCTACATGTTCACTTTGGTTCAATACATTTAGCTTATGTTCTGCCACACTACATTTTCGTTTTGGCTCAGTACATTTTTCTTATATTCGAACACTCTACATATTCATTTTGGTTCAGTACATTCAGCCTATGGTTGGCCATGCGACATAGCTATTTGATTTACTACATTCCACTTACAGTTAGCCACGCTACATTACACATACATTAAGGCATACCACATTTTCACATGGTTCAGCACAATCGGCCTACATTTTCATTACTTTATTTAAAGCCTCGTTCGGCCAAGCTACTTGTCATTAGGCATTTACATATAATTTGTAATATCATCAGTTAATCTCCAGGTAGTTTTACCCATTTCTACTATACTGCATCCCCATGTGTAATTTATACTAAGTGTCCTACTTGTGTTTTTATGAATCTACCAATTGTTTGTTAATTGTTGTTGAATTTACGAGTATTAGATTACTACAGTATACAAACAGTATTCAAACTAAATCTCTCTCACCTAATAGTATTTGATGATATCCAACTACTCACTTTTAATTTAAAGTCACCAGCTTCCAGAAATTAACCATTACAATACCTACAGCTCCAACAATGCATCTCTTATATTTCTCAGCCTAATATATATGGTTTCATATTTTATTTCATAGTTGAGCAAATTTCATTTTCAAACATGTAGTAGGAGGTTGGGATCTAGTAGGTAGATAACTATTACCGTATGCTTTTACCGTATGTTTTAAAGCAGTACAGTATATTTTATCAGTTGCTTTATTGTAGTATTATCTGCATGTTTTTATGTTTTGTGGCTGTGGCTTGCTGAGTCTTGCTGCGCAGTACTAGGAGGTTTTACTATTGTAGAACTTTGCTGGACAGGCAGTCACACTCCTCTTTTTTGTTGCAGGGGAGCTCAATATGTCAGAGTTGGTAGTACAATCTTCTATAAATATATTCATTTGGTCTTCTGAAATGATATTAGGAAAACAGGTATATGTCCAAAAAAGGTAGATTACAATATAATGTAAATGAACACGTACCTGGCAATGAACTTGCTCTATTGTGTATTTATATTTCTAATCCTATATGAGTAAACACATTTCTCATTGGATGTGTTGCAGACTTAAACATGCTAGTGAGATTTGTTAAGATGCCATTGGGCTATTATAATGCCATGCATTTAGAAATAACTGTCCAACCTCAAAGAAAACCATGAATGATAACAGCATTTATTTAATATTTTTTGTTTTTATAAAAGTGTTTACATACAGGTTATGAACAGTTAGAAAAATGGTGCAGAGAAAAGTAGTTACATCAATTACAGTCATTGGTATCTTCCTCTACGCCTTAATGCTTCCGAGGTATAAGTGTACGCAATCAGTAGTTTTACATGGTTAAATGTATAGATTTAGTGGTGTCAAATAGCTATGTCTAGCTGAAACATTTTACTAGCATACTCATGCTTTACATCAGTTCTTTTTTTGCGTTTACAGGTTAAACAAAACTCTATTGATAGTAGCGATAAATTATCAACTTACTAATAGGTACGTTAATATTTGTGTGGTAGAACTCGGTTATGGGTTTGCAAGACATCTATGAGGTTTGCAACCTATATCCTATAACGTATAGCTGCTCTCTCTGATTACTATCAATGTTGGGTCTGTACTCTTTCAGACTATAGTATGTCATTCGTATCAACCTCCCTTAAAAAGGTATTCCACGGTCCCCAAATAAGAGTGAATTTCTTGTAGTTTTTAGATATAGCATGTATGATTGCCTCCATTTGTTTTACCCCTTCCACCCTTTGGATCAATTCTCTAATGTATGGAGGGTTTGCCTGTTTCCACTTAACTGGGATCAACTGGTCAGATCAGAGGTATGCCCTGTTTCTCCTGCATGGGTGGCGGTAGTAGAAACAACATGTACTCCAGGGAGAAATGTATCTGTATGTTCGTGATAAGCTGGACAATGGTGTGTATTCATTTTCAAAGAGTGTTTATCAACTGGCATTGCCACCCTATGTGTGACGGGTGTGTGTCTGGTTGTTGGCATCTCCAACAGGTGTTTTGAGCACTGGTATGTAGCTTATGTTTTTTAGCTGGGGTGTAATGCCAATGTGTAAGCCTATTGTAGTTACTTTCTTGTGTGGCTGTGCTTATGGATGTCTTGTGTGCTCTACGGAATATTTGTTTCCACTGATTGGCGAGATATTGGTGTGCAGATCATCTATCCACTTTATAGGGAATTTAGGAAGTTCAGGTGATCTTGTCTTTAGTATTAGCGCATACATAGTGGGGAGTAGCTTATGTTTCAGTGGGTGCGAAATGTACAGCCGCTCAAAGTGTGTAGGTACTCGCTCACTCCTTGGTAAGAGCTTCATGGTCCGTATTCCTGTGGGGTTGAGTGAGGGGATAAGGCGGCTGAGAGGCATTACTTTGTTTTCCTGCACCATATCTTGGAGCTGAAGGTAGGACTTGTCATGGCAAGACTGATACCCCTGGTTGGAATAGAGGATTGTGTGTGAGTGGGTATAGTGGGGAAGGGTACTGCAAAATGGCAGTGTTGTGAACCATGGTCATCCATACTTTGAGTGTGGCAGTAATTGTTGGGTGTTGTTTGATTTTTAAGAAGGGGAGGCCAGATTTGTGCCATGGGATTGTCAAAATGGGGGAGTCAAAGAATGAGGCTTCTATAGTCGCCCATTGTTGTCATACTTTCCCTTGTCCATTCATAGATCCTGGTCAGGTGTATGGCTTTATGATATGTATCCATGTCTGGGAGACCCACCCTCCTTGTGTGGTTTAGTAAGGAGTGAATATGCTATTCGTGGATGCGTGTATGACCATAACAAAGTTGTGAGGGTCGTCCTAAATGTGTATTGAAAAATTTCCTTGACAGTGGTTACTGTTTCTTTAGACTTCCCTCGTGGGTGGAAGCAGTCTTACACACATGGAATATATTTTCTATGTAATGGCACAAATTAACAAAAACAATTTTGAGAACTGAGAAGGGGCTAACCAAACGCCAAGCTATTTTTTCTTCAGTGCATTTGGATTATGGGATGATGGGATGATCCAAATGTAGATCCTGTGGTTATTGTGTCTAGTGGGATATTAGTTACACCTCACTGACGAGGTCCAAAGAAGACCAAAATGATAATGTGGGGCTGCTGTATCTCTTGTGCAAAATGACTGCCCTTATTGGCAGAATCATATAATTATATGCTAATGGTATAGGTCATGGTTAGGCAACCTTCAGAACTCTAGATGCTGTGGACTACATCTCCCCTGATGCATTATGACTATAAGGGCATTATTGGAGATGTAGTCCAAAACATCTGGAGAGCCAAAGGTTGCCTACACCTGGTATAGGTTGTCTCTGTAATTGCACAAGTGAGCAAAAACCTTTTTGAGACCTGAGCGGGGACTAACACAAGGGCAAGCTATTGAGTTTTTTGAGTTCCAATCATAGGAAATTAAGTAACATTGAAGGTAGGTTTTTTCCTATTGACCTTTTAATGAAATGTTAATGTAATATATCTTCAGGGAACACCCTTTGTACTAGAGGATTATATAAAACAGTTTTCATTTACTACCGTAAGGCTTAACGCACTTTGTTAAAAATACAGGAGTAACAGAAGTTATATTAAAGACTCTCTTGGGTATTCAGCAAACTACAAGGAGTTCTGATATAATATAACCCCAAAATAAAACATACAAAGCCAAAGTAGTACGTGCGCAAAACAATATTGGAGATAGTGGAAAAAAAAGTGATTTTCTGTGCGTATAAAATGTACAAATCTCCCACCAACAGGAGCACAGCAGTATATATGTAAACATAAACTGAATATAAAAGAAGGTTACCTGCGCTCTCTCCTTAATCCCTATGTATATTTAGACAAATGGAGGTAATTTGGTTACTCCAATGGTCATTGGAGGGAATGCCCGCCTGCCAACGTCAAGGCAGACCCCCCTAAGCAGGTCCTACACTGACCCTTCACCTTGCTTCCTTGAGCTTCTGGCAAAGATATCTCCACTGAGACAGAGAGGGGTGTGTCGCTGCTTTTATGGACTATCCTATATGCACTTTGATGCCATTAGTGGGTGAATATCATTGACTTTCTGCGATCATATATGGACAGCCACAGGAGATCTCACCTTATGCTTGAGAAAGCCCTGAGAGGTGGGGCAAAACGCATAGCACACCGAACCTGATAGTATCTACACATGTACAGAGTCTGCGATCAGCTGGGAGACACAGTGAGATAGAACTTGGACAGTTTATCTACTAATGCCCAGGACTTTGATCTACTTCTGTACAGTGAGAGCCACTCTTTTTTAATCCTACATTTGTTTACTTGTGAATAAAGCATTTTTACGTCACGTCTTCAGTTGAGGTTAGTTTGTGTGATAATTCACGTTTGGATCCAACGTACACAAGGGTCTGATCCTCCCGGTGCCTGATAGTTTGGAGGGGTACTACAACTACTCTACAATTGTGAGTTTATTTCTTATAGACCATCGCATTACAGATTATAGCTTTACAATATTGCACTAGGTCTGTGTTTTTATGTATTTTAGATCAGAGGTACCTGCCATTAAGAAACATTGCAATTATTCATTTGTATGATACATAATTACTCCTAATCCATCACAGTGTGGTTTTTTCACATTGGCTATATTGCGTTTATGTTTACATATATACCACTGTGCTCCTGTTGGTGGGAGATTTGTACATTTTATACGCTCTGATAATCACCTCTTTTTCACTGCTATCTCCAATATTGTTTTGCACACCTATTACTTTCATAATATTCACTGAACTCTGAGCAGTAGGGAGCATAGCATAGTCAAGCTATATAAAATTATGGGCACTTCTCCAATTAGCGATACATAATATTATCTCTCCCAATCCGGGTGTGTCTGAGGTGTAACATCGTAGTCCACTTACAAACACATTCTAACAGTGTGCAACACACTGTTTTGTTTTATTTTCAATTTACTCTTAAGATCTTTTTGAGGGACCGGTATTGGCCAATAAATGATAAAAGGCACTTTTAGACTTTAATTTCTCAGAACAAAAATATTATATATTTTTTCTTATAATGGATATAGAGATTCTTATTATATTTTCTCATTACATCTACACTTTTGACAATGTAAAAAATACATACTGTTCAGAGAGATCTGAAATGTAAATATATTTAGGTTTTCTAAAACATGTATTTTTTATCAATGGGTTTGCTTTTTAGAAAATCAGAATAAAACATAGTAAAACCCTTGCCACCTTTTTACTGTAAAATATGTTCTTGTAGATTTTGAATCATGCTGCAAGACACTTTCATTTCCTGATTCTATTATAAAGTAAGTAGCCACCTGAACCTGGCAATGAACTTGTCCTATTGTGTTTTTCTATTTTTAATCCTATAAGAGTAAACACATTTCTCATTGGATGTGTTGCAGACTTGAACATGTTGGTGAGATTTATGAAGGTGCCATTGGGTTATTACAGTGCCATTCATTTAGAAATAACTGTCCAACCTCAAAGAAAACCATGAGTGATAACAGCATTTTTTATCTTTCTACAGATTCATAATATAAAATATATCTGCTTTCTTATATACATCCAGTGGTTTGCTACTGCTCGGTTTAATTTCGAAATGATTTATATTTTTGCATCGACTGTATCTTATATATTAATACATAACTGGGGTACTTCTTTTCAGCTACAAACATGATATATGATGGTGAATTCCTGCATTGGTGACATTTATGTGCAGATATGAAGCTATTATAAGATTGCTGGAAGACTAAGTATATGCATGTGTTCTAATATATCAGATCAAGATCTTGTGAAAAATTGAAAAACAAAAAAACTAAAACAGAAATGAATTACAGAAAGAGCAGCATAATCATAATAAAAACTATAAAAAAAATCCAAATAATAAATACATTTGTATGCATGCCACAATACCCTAGCTGTCAGGGGTTTGATTCAAGTGTCCTCTTGTCCTGTTTGATAACAAGGTCCAAAAAATGATAACACTACGAGAGAGAGAGAGAGAGAGAGAGAGAGAGAGAGAGAGAGAGAGAGAGAGAGAGAGAGAGAGAGAGAGAGAGAGAGAGAGAGAGAGAGAGAGAGAGAGAGAGAGAGAGAGAGAGAGAGTGTGTGTGTGAGTGTTCAGGGGTTGTTTATTTTTTTTTATTATTTTACAATTTTTTTTGTTTATATGTAATCCCCATTCTATATTTTGTATTCTTTCTTTAATCAGGTTAAATAACAAGACCAATATATGTGCACAAGAGCATGCTACCACAATTTTTGGAAAATTACATAGGACAAGGGTTAGGTATTGTATCTCAAAGTAAATCAGGCAATGCATAATATCAAAAGAATATCTTAATGATGTCAGCTAAACCAAGGAGGGTTTAAACAATATATTGTTACATTGGTGTCAAAGTCAGTATAAGAATTATTGTTATAAACTCTGTCGTTTGCACCTGGCAGTCAGTTTGCTAAATCTTTACAAATTTTTAAGAAAATGGAAAAAGGGTTATCACAAGTCAGAGGTGACTATCAATGTTTTATTCAATGGTGTAAATTCTAGAAAAGTCACAGTTCATATTTAAGATCAGCATTATATTATGGACTTAGACCTCAATTAATATTGTTGGATAAACATTTAAAATGATTACATATTATGAAAATCATTTCGTAATACAAATTTGTTTTTATACATTGATATATTTATGTTTGATATTTTGTTTTTTTTTATATTTGAACATGTTGAAAAAATGATTTAAATGTTTATCCAATATATTAAATCATTTGGAAAGTTTAGCCAACAATATTCAATTGAGGAATTAGTTTTGTTTATTTTTTTTATAATGATTTAAACTTTTTTCTTGGCTATTAATGAATTATATTGTTTGCCTACATAATAATGCAAGGTCTAAGCCTTTGTGAATTTTATGGTAAACTGAAAACATCCTATATGTCTTCTTTATTAAGGCATACCCTGTTACATTTTCACTAGTTCTGCTGTAACGGAAAATTACTTTTAATAAACTAGACTTTGAAAAAGGATCTAGTTAAATTTTCATTATGGCATTTCAGTTTGTAACATTTTACACATTTTCTGCATGTTTTTATAAAATGTTCCATCAGCTGATGTATTCATCATATTAACTGCAGTTGCAGAAATGACTAATGTTTAAATTTAAAGACAATTTATGTCATTATTATGAATCATTATGTGAACAAAATGTAGGTGGAATTGTAGTTTAATGGTTTTGTAATTTGCTTTACCTTTGCAATGTAGTTTTCTGTAACATTAACTAAATCATTTCATTTCATAGTTGCAAAGAAAAAGAGAGAACAAAAACATGACCATTAGCAGAATTACTATAAATGCATATATATAATGGAAAGCATTTTTGACATGTGTATCAGATTTTATAGCAGAGCTACTTGGATCATTGTACTGTTAGATTTATGGAAAATATAATATTTTATTTCTCAGTCAAATGCGAGTAATAGTATTTGAAAATTACTTTTACCCTAAAAGTATTATGTTTCAGAAATCAAGAAACATTTTGCATTGTTCCAAACAATATATCAGAAAAATGAAGCAATGTCCTATCGTCGAAATTGAAAAAACAACAACAAAGAAATAGTGTATGCTGGGAAAAAAATTACACTAACAAAAACCATGAAACAGAAAATTACAAAAATACCAATATGCAGTGGCATGGCAAGATGAGTTAGATGACAATATGCAGCAGAAAATGAAGTTTTTCATTAGGTTTCTGTCGGAACATATTGCTTTAATGAAACATTGACATCAAATGAATAATGAATACAATTCTACACATAATATGATTGTTCTTGTTGGAAATTGCAGAAGTAAATTGTATGTAATTCAAAAATTACAAGTTGCAGAACAGTTTCTCGTGCAGTTTATTTATATTATTTTTTATAAGAAATTGGGAGAACTTAAAAATACAGCATTTCTACATAGGATCTTCACTTTGAAGCTGGTGATAGGATAATTTGTGTTACTCTCAATCCCACGAAATCCCACATAGGTACAGAAAGGGCTGGTAAAATTATTGGTGGGTTTATCTAGGGTTGGACATAATGTCCTACTCACCCCAAAAAGAATTGTGATCTTTAAATCTGTACATCTGCATGTCGCCTTCAGCTGAATATCACACTATAAATTTCTTGAATATACAAATGTCAACCTTTTGTGAATTATTTGCTCATGTGCATGTAACACACAAGCAAAACAGAGATAATGTAAACAACCAGTAAACATGAACAATGTCATTGATACCGCTCCATTTCATTAAAAGTCATACTTCATTGTTCTTGTATTTACTTGGTATTATAATGCAGCCTTTCTCAACCAATTTCCTTTACATTTACATAAGGCATATGTTTCACCATTTTATATAGTTAAATAGGTTGAGAAAAATACATACTCGTAAGCCAACTGTGTTGATGTTTGTCTGTGCCATTTTGTTTTTTCCAAAAATATTTGCACTAACATCAGTTCACCAACAGTAATATTTTACCTTGCATGTGCACTCATGGGTGACACAATTGAATATATTGACATTGACTTTACATTAACCCCTTAAGGACCGGACTGTTTTTGCGATGTTGTACATTTGCGACCAGGCATCTTTTTACACTTTTGTGGTGTTTGTGTTTAGCTGTAATTTTCCGCTCTCTCATTTACTGTTCCCATACAAATTATATATTGTTTTTTTCAGGACAAAAGGGGCTTTCTTTACATACCATTATTTATATAATCTCATGTAATTAATTTTTAAAAAATGAAAAAATATGATGAAAAATTGAAAAAAATACATGTTTTTTTACTTTTATGTGAAAAATCTTTTACTCATCTACAAAAGCGAATGAAAAAAACTCTCATTTACTGTTCCCATACAAATTATATATTGTTTTTTTCAGGACAAAAGGGGCTTTCTTTACATACCATTATTTATATAATCTCATGTAATTTAATTTTTAAAAAATGAAAAAATATGATGAAAAATTGAAAAAAATATGTTTTTTTACTTTTATGTGAAAAATCTTTTACTCATCTACAAAAGCGAATGAAAAAAACTGCTAAATGGATTCAAAATTTTGTCCTGAGTTTAAAAATACCCAGTGTTTACATGCTTTTTGCTATTTTTTTGCATGTTATAGGGCTATAAGTACAAGTAGGATATTGCGGTTTCAAAACATACATTTTTAAAATGTATCAATAGTGACATTGTAACACTGTTATCTGTCATAAATCTCTGAGAAACACCCCACATGTACATATTTTTTTTAAAGTAGACAACCCAGGGTATTCAATATGGGGTATGTCCAGACTTTTTTAGTAGTCACTTAGTCGCAAACACGGGCCAAAGTTAGCGTTCATATTTGTTTGTGTGTGAAAAAAGTGAAAAACTAAATTGAACGCTAATTTTGGCCAGTGTTTGTGACTAAGTGGTTACTAAAAAAGACTGGACATACCCCATTTGCAATACCTTGGATTGTCTTCTTTTGCAAATGGTATGCCATCATGGGTGTAATTCTCATTCCTGGGCTACCATACGCTCTCAAAGGCAACGTAACCAACCTGGCCATTTTCAATGTAAAAATATTTGACCCATATATTTGACCCTGTAACTTTCAAAAACGCTATAAAACCTGTACATGGGGGGTACTTTTATACTCAGGAGACTTTGCTGAACACAAATATTAGTGTTTCAAAACTGGAAAATGTATCACAACAATTATATCATCAGTAAAAGTGCTGTTTGTGTGTGAAAAATGCAAAAAAGTCACTTTCACTGACAATATCATCGCTGTGATATGTTTTACTGTTTTGAATCACTAATATTTGTGTTCAGCAAAGTCTCCCGAGTAAAACAGTACCCCCCATGTACAGGTTTTAGGGTGTCGTAGAACGTTACAGGGTAAAATACAGTGACAGCAAATTAAATTCTCTGGACTTTCGGCCTGGGTTGGCAGGCAGGTCCCTTAAATTGCAATCAATAAAATAACTTAATTATGTAAAAATATTACATAAATACGCACGTAGAATTTAAATATATATGCATATTTATATATTTGAAGTCTACGTGTATATTTATATAATTATTTATGTAATTTTGTATATGGACATATGAATAGTTCGTATTCTTTTTATTTATTTATATATACATAGATATATATACAATTTCATTCTAAGTGTATTTTGATATAAATATATATATATTAATATCAAAATACAGTTAGAATAAAATTTCGTATAGATATATAATTCTTTTTTACATTTTTATTATTATTTTTACATGTTTAATTTAATTTAAATTACTTTTTATTTGTATTTTATAATATATATATATATATATATACAATATATATAGTTATTATATATATATATATATTATATATATACGTGTGTAATTTAATTATAAGTGTATTTTTATATTAATATATGTACATATTAATATAAAAATACACTTAGTATGACATTATATATATGATATATAGACGTATATTATATAGGTATAATATATGTCTATATATCATATATATATATATACACATATATAATAATAATTTTTTTTTATTCACTTTAACTTAATTTTTTTTTATGATTTTACACTTGCAGGGAGACTGCCTGTCAGCACAGACAGTCCCCCTGCAGGCAGACACATGGACACCTATTGTGACCATGTGGTCGCCCTGTTGGGCGATCACATGGCCACAGGGGTCCTAATCCGCCATGGGGAGACTGTCTGGGCTGCAGGCAGTCTCCCCACAACGGGATCAACGCCGATCGCCGCCGGGGGAACGACGGCGATCGGGTAAGTACCTCTTAAATTTAGGACGTTTCAGGACCGTCGTCGGTCGGCAACGCAAAAATGCCGATGACTGTCCTGAACCGTCCTGCGTCGTTAAGGGGTTAAATGTGCATAACTGTTGAAAGAGACATAAAATGACTGATCATACATTTCACAATTAAACATTTTATCTTTCCATATTCACATAAATATTGCTGTGGATGACTTACTCTTCCAATAAAAAATAGTTATACAGGCCGGAAAAAAATGACTCTAGTCTATCAAATGCACTCTTTTAACCCCTTAAGGCCTGTTTTGGCCATGTTGTACGATAAGGACCAGAGCGGTTCTAACACTTTTGTGGTGTTCATTCACGGTTCCCATACAAATTATATATTGGTTTTTTTCAGGACAAGAAGGGCTTTCTTTACATACCATTATTTGTATCATGTCATATATTTTATAATAAAATAATAAAATATGGTGAAAAATTGAAAAAAACAAACATGTTTTATGACTTTTACTTGAAAAATATTTTACTTATCTACAAAAGCTAATGAAAAAAACTGCTAAATAGATTTAAAATCTTGTCCTGAGTTTAAAAACACCCAGTGCTTACCTGCTTTTTTGCAAGTTATAGGGCTATAAGTACAAGTAGGAAATAGCTGTTTCAATATATATATTTTTAAAATTTATCAATAGTGACATTGTAACACTGTTATCTGTCATAAATCTCTGAGAAACACCCCACATGTAAATATTTTTTTTAAAGTAGACAACACAGGGTATTCAATATGGGGTATGTCCAGTCTTTTTTAGTAGCCACTTAGTCACAAACACTGGCCAATCTGGAAAATTTCAATGTGAAAAAACTGCCTTATATTTGACCCTGTAACTTTCAAAAACACTACAAAACCTGTAATACTCAGGAGACTTCACTGAACACAAATATTAGTGTTTCAAAACAGTAAAACATATTACAACAATGAAATCACTAGTGAAAGCGCCGTTTGTGAGTGAAAAATTTCAAAACAGTTGTGTTTAGCTGTAATTTTCCGCCAAAAGTTGAATTGAAAACATACCCATTACTTTGTAGGGCAAAGCACCCAACTTATAGACATCAGGAAAATTGCACACCTATCTGGATGATAATACTGTGGGGATAGGGTCAAACCCAATCTAATGGGTACCAATGATCACATCTGGAACAAAATCAAATATATACCATATAGTTGTTAAAGATACAGCATGAAGCCAAAAAATGAAAAGTAAAAAAATTGAGAATACACAGTACATACATCATGATAGACACATACATTTTATATGCCATAATCTATTTGGGCAAAATGTGTGCATGCCTCTCCCCCAGGGTGGGCATAATTCACCCAACACAATGGAATCCGGCTTATTAAACCACAGGAATGTATATGTGCACCTCAATGATCCATAAGTGTCCATAGGTGTCAAGTAGATTACACACTTATTTGGATAATGATCCTGTGAGGATAGGATTAAACCTAATCAATCATCTGGAACAAAATCAAATATATACCTTAAAGATATATAAAAATACAGCATGAAGAAAAATAAGTAAAAAATAAAAAAATGGAGAATATACACCATATACATTGTTATAGACACTTACATTTTGTATGCCATCATCTCTTTGGCCATACTGGGTGCATGCCTTTCCCCCAGGGTGGGCATAGTTCACCGGGAACCATGAAATCCAGCCTATTAAATCACAGGACTGTATAGGTACACTTCAATGATCCATATGTGTCAACTTCTTTAATTACAATAAATCCCAATCTGGTGCATGCAACGGGCCTGCATCGGGTACACAATACTCACTAGTTTGATAACAATCATATTGAGTTTTAAGGATAGTAGCCTCAGCCAAATGGGTGGGCACCAATTACCACCCTCCAGATGATGTGTAAGTATATCCAACCGTGAACCAACATGTCCCTACTGCACCTAAGGGAATGGCCATCATCTAACTGGGCCAAAGAGATGGTAGCTTAACACAAAGGGTGAGATCCAATCCCCCGCTCCAGTATACATCAGGTTTAATGTAACCTATATACAACTTCAAATGAAAGAAAAGCAGATAATGAGTACTTTTCATTAAACCCATCAGGTTGAACGGTTTGCAATGTTCTAATCCAATGCAACTCCTGCTGCAGAAGAATCTTTTTTACGGTCCCCACTAGAGATGTCGCGAACATAAAATTTTCCGTTCGAAAACAGCGAACGCGAACTTCCGCAAATGTTCACGAATGGGGAAACCGGGCGAACCGCCATAGACTTCAATAGGCAGGCGAATTTTAAAACCCACAGGGACTCTTTCTGGCCACAATAGTGATGGAAACGTTGTTTCAAGGGGACTAACACCTGGACTGTGGCATGCCGGAGGGGGATCCATGGCAAAACTCCCATGGAAAATTACATAGTTGATGCAGAGTCTGGTTTTAATCCATAAAGGGCATAAATCACCTAACATTCCTAAATTGTTTGGAATAACGTGCTTTAAAACATCAGGTATGATGTTGTATCGATCAGGTAGTGTAAGGGTTACGCCCGCTTCACAGTGACAGATCAAACTCCCCGTTTAACGCACCGCAAACAACAGTCCATTTGCACAACCCCAAACTCCTCATTTGCACAAGGTTGGATACCAAGCTAACCATGTCCCGTTCCTTGTCCTCACTGATGTCATTGAAGGTCTCTTCCTTAAACCAAGCCACGTACAACACCAAGGGTCCCCGAAAGGTGACAACAAGCCCCCCTGGAATGAAGGGGATGACCCAGCAATGTTGCTCCTACCTGACCGACCCGATATGCTTAATAGCGGTCAGCAACTCGACAGAGTCTTACTTACCTCCGCGTGGCAAGTGTGGCCTGGTGCTCACCGGGCGGGAGAGGCGGACGATCTCCCAATCCTGGGATGCCCAGGAGCAGCTACTTCCCGGCAGGAGCTCCGTTACCTGCCCCCCTCGGACCGGTGGGGGTTATCCCGGTCCACCCCTGAGAGGCTGTCTGGAGCTAATGGACACACAGAGCACAGCCGCCCAGGCTGACATACTCATATGCGACTCTCCCAATATGGCGGCAGCCGCGTGTCCTCCAGGTACCAGCAAAGCATGGCAGGATATTGAGTCTAAGCTGGACAGACTTTAATCAATTTTGGAAGCAAATAACAAGCAGAAAGCTCCAACAAGCTCCACCACAGCTAAGCGAAGCAGTCTCCATTAAAATCCACCAATGCAAAAGGCATTGAAGACGGGACCGGAGGCACAAACAGAAATGCAGAGTCTGCCCCACGTCAAGCACTCACCTCCACCTTAAGCCACCACAATCCGAACGTGAAGCACCACCGGGACAGATCCGACCACCCGACAAAACAAGCTTCCACCACCTCAAGCCGCGAACCCGGCACTCAGCCAGAGACTTGCTTTGGTTGTTCCAGGTATCAGGGACTCCCAGGGTCTGCACCTGGTGCCCAGAAGGGATCGGATGAGCACAAGCAGTAAACAGCAGCCTGCCAAGCATGTCCCACTATAGCCGATCCTCCACACCATGCCTTTGATCACATGAACTGCTCTCTGCACATTAACTAATCGTAAAGTAGCAAGCGTTTAACCATGTCATTATTTCACCTCCTAAAGAGTTTATTGTTGTAGTTCCTTACATGCCTTTACCTTAACCGTTCATGTATTATTTTATTCACTAGTCTCATCTCATGGGGCGACTCACACTTGATTTATAACTAGTGGTGGAGCTGCTGATATAAATACACAGTTGATAACGTGCAAGCTACACCCTAAACATGACAGCCATCTTTCATAGCAATGTACTGCTATATACTCATACCCTCAGTGCAACTAGCAATGATATGCGCACGTTCAGCCTAGCATGCTCAAATATAACACACTTCTGTCTAAAAAAAAAAAAAAAGAATGCAGCTTCAGAATTAATCTAAATTGTATGCTGTCTAGGAGGTGGGAGGGTCTGGGAGGGAGGGTCTGCTGCTGATTGGCTGGAATGTGTCTGCTGACTGTGAGGTACAGGGTCAAAGTTTACTCAATGATGACGAATAGGGGCGGACCGAACATCGCATATGTTCGCCGTCCGTGGCGAACGCGAACAAGCTATGTTCGCCAGAACTATTCGCCAGCGAACTGTTCGGGACATCTCTAGTCCCTACCTCTCCTGGCCATCAACTTCATAGACGGTAGAGTATGTCCCAATTCTAGAAAGTGCTGTCCCTCCTGATACTCGACCTATGATTTCTAATCTGTTCTCTCAACGGTAGGTCGGTATTTCCAACACAAGTCATGCCACAGGGACACACCAATTTATAAACCACAAAGTCCCTTGTACATGTTAGACAATGTTGTATCCGGAAACTTTGACCAGTGTGGGGATGAGTAAACGTCTTCCCTGCGATCATGTGTCCACAAGTGACACATCCTAAGCAATGGTAGCAACCCAAATTCTGTGTTCTTTTCTTCGAGTAACAATGTATTGGGTCCGTGTTGACTAATAGGTTTCTCAATTTTTTGCTGTGGTATAAGTCATAGGAAATACTAGTCTATTGGTCTGTGCTTGTTAAGTAGGCGTTCCTACTGCCACCAAACATTTGTATAGAGCTTTATGTAATACACAACTGTTGTAGCCACGTTGGCGAAATTTGTCCCACATCATACAACGTTGGTATTGGGCTTTCTTCTAAATGGAATTGTTCCTCCAAACTCTCAAAAAATTGTGAGTAAGGTAAGGAGTTTTTCAGCGAGTTAGGATGAAAACTATTCGCCTGGAGCCAAGTATTGCGATCCATTGGTTTGGAGAACAGCATGTACGCCAGGCTTGTTCCTTCACGTAGTACTCTAACATCCAGGATATCCACAGATGATGGATCAATCACAGCCATCAATTCAATATTAGAGGTACATAGATTAATGGACCACATCATGTCCTCCACCTCAGGTATCGCCCCCTTGATTAGCATAAAGGTGTCATCAATGTACCGAATGTGCATCAGAATGCAATCCTTATAGGGTTCCAAGATATAGCTGGTTTAGAAGATTTACATATCCATTTGCATACATGGGTGCCATTGCCGAACCCAAGGAAGTCCCCCAAACTTGCCTATACCAGTCAGATTCGAACCTGAAATAGTTATCATATATATATATTTTTATTATTATTTTTTTTAAATTAACTTTATTTTATTTTTTTACTTTTTTGTTTACTTTTTTCACCAGCAGGGGGACTGCCTGTCAATTTAGGTAGTCCCCCTGCTGGCAGCACTATGGACACCTATTTCGGCCATGTGACCGCTCTTTCAGAGCAGTGAGCAGGGTTATTGCAGGATGCCTCATCATCGAAGCATCGTTGCAATACTGTTAGAGCGTCTGGAAGCGATCCAGCGCTCTAGTTAGCCGCAGACGTAACCGATATGTCCTTAAGGACCGTTTTTTGTCAGACATACTTGATACGCCCATGGTCGGGATGGGGTTAAATAAGTTCAACATTGGTCTAAGTAATCACATGTCCATCTTCACTAAAGTAATATTCCTTGATATCAACATTTTTTCTGGACAGATATCCATTGTGTAGAAAACCAACTTCTACAAATAGATTACTTTAATTTCTCTTGCTTGTATAATTATTATCTATATAAAGCTATTCATAACTAATATTGTGTAATAATCAGGAATACTTGTAGTAAGTCTGTATTCTAAATTTAAACTACTTAATTTTTTATTTTTTTTTAATACAAAAGGAACAACCATTTATTTTTTTATTGTTGTTACCTCTCAAAGTCTGACTCCGAAACATTACAGGACAGCAGTCATTACATGTATATAGCAGATACAAGTATTCTTCCTATGTATATGGAACAGCATTGTAGACAACATGATATTCATCTTTTTTTAAGTTACTGATAACAGATTTTCATGCATTTTCCCACGACAACTTCTCAAGTTATGAATATGTTTCAAGTGTTCTCTTAATAACAAATTCAGAGCCAAAGAACACCATGCAAAAAACATTTTTATGTGATCCTGAAACATTGTGCACTTTGTCACAGTCCAGTGAATATCTCTGTTAAGAATAAAAAAAAAAACTAACTTTCAGACATTGATTTTGGCAGCTTAGATTCATAACACTGATTTATTTTAAAATATATTTGCTTAAGTAAAAAAAAAAAAAAAAAAAAAAGACAAAAAAAAAAAAGAGTGCTTGTGGCAGGAGCACTTTATTGAACTCCTTTCGTTATGTCCTATAAACAGCAGTTTTGGAAGGAATATTCAGTTCTTTATTCAATTGTGCATAGTGATCACACTGCCATTTGTACATGAAATATTTATTCTTTGTATGTTCTCTCCTAACGTTAAGGATGCACAATTAAAATTGATTCTACATATTTTGTTAGCAGACAGACCCTGTATTGTGCAGGGATTGAAGTTGACGTTTCCTCCTAGAAAACACCAGGTGCAAGCCAGATGGACAAACATGTCTCTATGAGGAGATGTCCTACATATAGACACGTTTCATAAAAACTGGTAGAGGTGGTCAAAGGTGTACTTCCAACTTTAGAATAGAACAAAAGCCAAAACTGAATCTGGGTCACTAATGGCACAAGTGATCATCCCTTGTACCTTTATATCCTGCTCAAACATGCGACCTGACCTCATTTGCCTTGGGTGACTTTGTGAACCTGACTGCTATGTCTACTTTAGATGAGATTTCATTTTAACTCAGTTTCCTTTCTTCTTATACTTCGGATTGATTCTTTCTAATTTTTACTTGTTCCTACTCACCTCCCACCGACTGCCACATTGTAGCTAGTTTATAGCATTCACAACTGGATAATTAATAACCTATGCCTATTGATTGGTGACTATTTATCCCTTTTACTTTTTGAGGGCTGTGAATCATCACTCATACATGTATCTAGTGTTTTGAACTTTGACAATGTTAATGCATATGTCTTCCAACGTTTGTTCTAGCTGTGTCCTGCATTGACTTTATGGTGAGACATATACTATTACTAGTCTTGCTCTTTTGTGCTCTGTTCATAGCCAAGGGTTGTCCTATTCTTTGCGAGAACTGTTTTCACAATCATTTGTATGTCTAACATTTCAATAAGAAATAAACATGGAAAAAGAAAATATGAATGCAGTTAAAGTTAACTACCAATGCAGTGTCTACTTTCATCTCTTGTTTTGTCTGTTGACGTGTCAGAAACTGTGTTTTCTTTTCATTTCTGGCCTTTGTCAATAAACTGTGCTTGTACACTAGGTTTTTGACAGGATCCCAGAAGGAGAATTTTCTTTATAGCACATCCTAGACTGACAGCCAGAAACAGTTCTAGGTCATTAATAGAATGAAACCAGATGACTAAAGTAACACACATGGAATAATTGAGTTTCATTTCTTCTTACAGCTTAAAGATATAGAATCATTTTTTCATATCCATGTATCTGACTTTCAGCTGTTGTATAACATATTTTAGCAATTTAAAGACTTCAAGATCATTATAAGTCAATAAACTTGCTAGACTATAACTTTTGGCTCCTATAACATTGCAGGTCAACAAACATTATTTGTGTTATGTAGTTTATGTGATACAAAGATGGGATTCACAAATAAGACAATGAAAAGCTTTATGTTTTGTGTTCAAAGAAAATTAGCAAAATACATGTATATCTGAAAATGTTACATTCGCTTTATAGGGAACATAGGGCTCAATGTAATATTGTTGGATAAAATGGTTTACTATTTTTGGATAAACTTTAAAATTATTTTTTCAACATATTAAAGTATTACGGACACATGACGTAAATATTCCGTCATGATTCCCTTTTATTCCAGAAGTTGTGTCCTTAAGGGGTTAAAAAGTAAAATAAATCCTATGCAAAAATATATCAATATATCAAGAAATAATACACAATTCAAATATTTTTTATATTAAATCATTTTAAAAGTTCATCCAAAAATATTAAATTACATGGAGAGCTTATCCAACAATATTAAATCTCGGCCATAAACAGAAAACAAGAGATTGTACAAAAATGAGTTAAGATGTGTAGGACAATACACATCTTACACAGTTGATGACATGTGTTTGTATGTATATATATTTATGTATTGTATTTATATTTTTGTAGTTGCGGACATAAGACGTAATTATGTATACAATAATATATAGTTAGAAGTAAGCACCAGTCAGATGTGGTGTGCCGGAACTGATGTATGGGGTAGGCCTGTAATAAAAGAGGGCAAAACTTAAATGTAAACAAATCACCTTTATTGCATAGATGTTACAAAGCTAAACCTTTAAATGCTAATCTCAATTCCTGTTCTGGCTGTGGTATATAACTGGTATATGCTGCTGACTTCCAACAACCTAACCTTTTAATGATATGAACAGGGACAGAGGCTCCAATTCTCAAGGAGTGGCCTGAAAAGGCAGAGGGGTCAAGACCGAGTCTAATGAAAAGTGTTCTTATGTAGAAACTGAATTTAGTAGTGGTCAGAGGTTTGCCATGTAAAAGAAGTAATAGCGTATTTGGGTTAAGACCGTCAAGTGTGGAACAATATGTGTCCAGTAATTTAACTGTAACACAGGAACTGCACTCAATCTTCCAACCTTAGAAACAGGGTGCAACCAGATCTGGGTTCAGCACCAAATCCCAAATGTAATACTTCAAAAGAAAGGCACTCCAAAGGTTCAATTTCATGCAATTTGTTGTCACCAGAATGTGCAAAACAACGTTTCGACCAGTGTGATCTGTATCAAGCTTGGCGTGTGTATTTATGGTTACAGTACTTTTGTCAGTATTAAGAGGAAGAAGGCACAGCAATCTGAAAATAAAGGCACAGCCCTGTGGAATAATTTTCATGGCGAAGTTCAGTGTGCCCAGTAAAGATTGTAGGTCCGCTCTGGTACACGTGCCCTTAGCCAGATAACCTTCCACCTACTTCTCCATAGGTAAACTGGCTTGTAATGATATTGTGCCTAGGTGAATACCCAGGTAAGCTTGGTAACTGTAACAAGACACAATATAATTTGGCGTGACTTGGTGAGGCCCTGACTAATAAGCAACAGTGATTAATTTGAGGCTCCATTTATGCGTTGGACCGAGGGGCGTATAACTCCGATGAGGATGGGTGTTGGCCTCACGGGAATAGATTAATTACAGTAAGCTAGGGACGAATGATAGTAACAAAAAGCCAGTTGACCAATCCTAGCCTATGGGGGGATGGGAGTAGGATGTAAAAATGGAGATGTACCTAGCTTTATGAAATAGTTAAGGTTCTTTATAGACAAGGATGAATACTTGAGGACCTAAAAAAGGAAAATGTGGAAAGTTAGGTCGGAGTTGGGCCTAATTTTTTTAACACCGCATTGTGAGTGAAACTCACCTGTGGAACGATGACAGTGATTCTGAGGATAAAACTACAGTTATCCTCTAATAACTTAGCAAAGTATATAATGACAAGAGATGCGGTGACACTAGGTATACCTGTTACGTGAGTGGAGTAAGAATCCAATGAATTCCCCAAAGTTCTGGGGGAGAGTAGTAATGGTAACAAAAGACTTATAATAGAGTATGGACAAGAACATGAGGGAACATGTGGTAACTCTCATGCGTGCAAAAGTAAATAAATGGAGAAAATCAAACATTACTGCAAGGAATAAGCCTGAGTGTGCTAAAATGGTTTCCAGTATACTTGGGAATTTGCTGAAAATTAGGGGAAGTGGTGTAGGAGCCTGCCATTTCATATGAGTGTGGCCAGTGAAAAGCCATTGTGGCGACAAGTAGTAACAGTGCGTTTAGACCGATATGGCTACGGATAAGGTGCCATATGTAGAGAATTTTATGGGATAGGTGACACATGGGGTATTCATATGAATATAATATTGATTTGCTAAAGAAAATATATGATTATACATACCGTGAGAATGAGAAAGATATACATTCTAATGGGTATTTTGGTGAACTGAAGGCAGTCAAAGGAGACTGTGAGGAATTATACGGTTTCTGATAAATACCTAGTGTGGGGGACAGGTAATTGGAGAGTTTAGGTAATTTTCCAAGAACATAAGACATAGACTTAATACTGTATAACAGATCAAATGGATAAACTAATATTCTAATGTGGCAATACAAGTTTAAGGAGGTGCAAAAGATAAATAATAGTGTGCATTTTTCACACATAAACTGCCATTTCACTGATGATTTTATTAGTACAATACATTTTACTCATACAAATTTGTTCATTCAGGACCATTCGTACCACACATGTGTACTCACCTTTTTCATGCTAAGTTTTGAACGCTGTTCGGCAAGCCAGTCGTTCGACAGTTTCATATGAACAAGTCACTCTAAGCAGCAAATCACAACGCCCGTGATTGCTCACCTATGACCCCTAGCGACCAAAGTACATAATATCAGTGTTTAAAAATACTACTCTTTATGAACTATTGTATTTACTTCATATTATTATTTCTGTTGTTATGTTACCGTTAATATTGGTAATACGTTAGTATTAATGTATACATAGTAAAATCCTGCGTAGACATTAGAATATTACAAACAAGAACAGACAGAACTATAATTCCTGGAGAACCAGGAAGAATAGATGGGTGGATTGGCGCTATTGGTAAGAGATGCAACTACTCCCAAGTGCTACAGAATCACCAAAAAAGCACAATGAACATACATCAAAAAAACAGCAATACAAGTTTAGGGAAGTGCTAAAGATAATAAATAATAGACAAGTGTATACTTATATTAGGTGAATCTTTGTATCAACCTAAAAATAAAGAAAAATGCATAGCATAATACTGTAACACTTGAAGATAGAGTAAATCGGAGGTAATGGGTCACTCACGATCTGCAGAGCCTTAGAAAGCAGGCTCTAACTGTAGAAGCATGTGAATAATAAGCTTATTCAAGCTGTCTCCACTGGTATCTGGTAATAAGGCACTTTTCCCACACCATAAGAAATCACAGCGGAATAAAATAAAGTAGAAAAGTTTTAACTTGTTAAAAATAATAAGAATAAAGGCACAACGCGTTTCAACCGTAACAGGTCTTCCTCAGGTGCATAATCTATAAACTACATTTCATTCTGATTTATACATACAAATTGATTAAACAATCACAAACACATGTTAGTTAGAGGACCATATATGGTCCTTCCGACTTGTCTCCGCCATATTGGGAAGGTCAGATTTTTCATTTCTCAAACGATCTCCTAAAATACACATCTATCCAACATTATAAACATAATTAAGCATCATATTACAAGTGGACTTTCATGTCAGTATTATATGTTTACGCAAAATTCCATTCATCCTCGAACTTTTTTTTGGCTTATTTTCTCCGTCCGGGACTCCAAGATGGCGGGCGGGTACCTTCCGGTTATTCTGACGTCATGACGCCGACGTGATTCGTCCCGGCATTCAGACGCATCATGTGATCGGGAGGTTCTTCATTTCACATTATTTGATGAGGAAAAAGAAAGTCCTCTATAGAGAAAAGTGCCATTTTGGAATCTGGCATAAAGTCCACTTAATATTCATTGTAAAAAGGGAAACTGATGAATAGAAAATAAGTATCAAATGTTTAGTAACCAAAAGGTAACTACATAAAACTGAATTTCAAACACAAACATCCCATCATAAGGAGAGGTTAAATATGGTGATATACATTAAAAAAATAAATTAACATATAAAATACATTGAATTGTATGAAAAAATGAATAAAATGAAATAAAATTAAATAAGAGCTGCCATTTCGAAGTCCAAATTGAGTCCACCCGGCGACAAAGTCTCCAAATTAAAAATCCATCTCATCTCACAACGATTTAGGGTGGACTCAACATGGCCTCCTCTCCAATGGCAGTTGATTTGTTGGATAGCATAAAAAGTGAGCCCAGTAGGGTCTCCTCCATGAACATTAAGAAAATGAGAAGACACATTATGTTTAAGAAAACCTCTCCTTATATTGTATATGTGCTCACGTATCCTTGTTTTAAGGCTCCTGGACGTCCTCCCTACATACTGTAGCCCACAAGGACACGTGAGCAAATACACCACATTTTTGGTGTGACAGGTAATAAAGAATTAATTTTAAAAAACTTG
The DNA here is from genome assembly GCF_036172605.1 of Pelobates fuscus. Lineage (NCBI taxonomy): Eukaryota > Metazoa > Chordata > Amphibia > Anura > Pelobatidae > Pelobates > Pelobates fuscus. The sequence goes on from NC_086320.1 coordinate 88,677,413, forward strand.
GACCCTATTTTAGACTTGAATTCTTCTATCTGTTTGGGTTTGTTTTTGTAGTTTTTGCAACCCATACATACTCCACAATAATGAAAACCCTTCTTTAATGATTTATAATTGCTCAGAAAATTATCCTTCTGTTTAGGCATATCTAGATATCTTGATGTTAATTTTTGTTTTAGATTTTTCGCTCCCCTAAAAATTAATTTTGGTCTATCCTCCAAATATGGTAGGATCTCTCCCTCCTGCTGGAGGATATGCCAATTTTTTACTAGGACCCTTTTTAATGCTTTGTGTTGCTGATTGTAATTAAAGATGAAGGGTATTTTATCTTTATTTTCTACTGAATTTTTCTGTTGGTATTTTAATAAGGGATCTCTATCCATTGCCCTGATTTTCCGAATTTCTCGATTCAAATCGTCAGTACAATAACCTCGATCAATAAACTGACCTTTAAGGAATTCTGCTTGGAAATCAAAAGACTCCAATTCAGTGCAGTTGCGTCTCATACGGAGAAACTGCCCTCTAGGTATATTATTAAGCCAGGGATGGAAATGGCAACTTTCTTTATGAATATATCCATTTACATCCACTGGCTTAAAAAAAGTACGTGTAATGATGTTGGAATCTTTTATGGAGATTTCCAAGTCAAGAAATGGATGCTCTGTTGACTAGACTCTTGAGTCAAAAGAATTTTCCACCGATTGGAATTCAAGAAATTAAAAAAATTCAAAAAGGAATTGGAATCTCCTCTCCAAATAATGAAAATATCATCAATATAACGTTTGTATAGGGCCAGGTTCGCGCTCCAGCTATGCTGGGAATAAACAAATTGTTTTTCCCAATATGCCATAAACAAATTGGCATAGCTGGGCGCGAACCTGGTCCCCATAGCAGTCCCTCTACACTGTAAGAAGAAATCTCCCTCAAACCCAAAAAAATTATTACGAAGGATAAATGAAATACCTTCCATTACAAATTCTACTTGATCAGTTGGATATAACATAGAACTTTCTAAGAAAAAGCGTGTGGCTATACATCCAATATTGTGTTCAATGCATGTATAAAGACTAGTGACGTCACACGTGACAAATAGAAAGTCACTTTCCCACTTAAAGTCTTTTAGTATATGGAGCAGACTCATAGAGTCCTTCAGATACGAGGGGCTATCTTTGACTAGTGGTTGGAGAAGAGTACTAATAATATCATCAGTGAAATGGCAGTTTATGTGTGAAAAATGCAAAAAAACTAATATATACGCTAATTTTGGCGAGGGCTTGTGGCTACTATAAAAGACTGGGCATACCCCATTTTGAATACCGTGGGTTGTCTACATATACAAATGGTATGACATGATGGGTTAAATTTCATTCCTGGGCTGCCATACGGTCTCAAAGATAACATAGGCCCAGCAAACCACACCGTGACATCTACCTTTACAAAATATATGGTTTGATGGGGGTGAATAACATTGGCCGGCTTCAAAAATGTCCCAAATAGGACATGGGTGCATGATGACCTAGCTGGGAAAATTCCAAGTTGGAAAACTAATACGCACCATCCAAATAAGGTATTTGAGCCCCAGAGAACCCAACACACCTATACATGGGTGGTATCACTGTACTCAGGAAATGTTGCTGAACACATATTGGGGTGTTCTTTGGCAGTTACCCTAAAGGTCTCAGTACATGTATTCTTAAATTGCTATGTGTGTCAAAAAAATCACCAATTATTTTTTTCTTTTTTTACATTTGTCATAGATTGGTGGTGAAATGGTTGCATGAAAAGAGTCAAAATACCCCAGGTTTAATCACTTACGTTGTTTTCTTTTAAAAAACATATACATGTGAACAGATATTCAGGGATTCCTGACAGATATCAGTGTTACAATGTAACTTTCTTTAATTTTGAAAAAAAAAATGGTTTGGAAATAGCAAAGTGCTACTTGTACTTATTGCCCTATAATTTGCACAAAAAAAAAAGCTGAGAACATGTTAACATTGGGTATTTCTAAACTCAGGACAAAATGTAGAAACTATTTAGCATGTGTTTTTTTGGCAGTTGTAGATGCGTTACAGATTTTAGGGGTCAAAGTTTGAAAAAGTGTGTTTTTTTGCATTGTTTTATCAAATTTTATAATTTTGTTTATAGTAAATTATATGATTTGATGAAAATAATGGTATCTTTTGAAAGACCATTTAATGTCGAGAAAAACGGTGTATAAGATGTGTGGGTACAGTAAATGAGTAAGAGGAAAATTACAGCTAAACACAAACACCGCAGAAATGTAAAAACAGACCTGGTAACAAATGGAAAGAAAATTTAAAAATGGTCTTGTCACTAAGCAGTTAATAGAGAACTATTAGGATTTCTAATTTCATGTTTATTTATTCCTATATTAAACAAAAATGAATTGGTGAAGTGTGAAAGATAAAATTAACAGGGTTATTCACTAAAGTAAGCATTCAAAGTGAATACAAAGTGAATTTGAAAGTCAAGGTAAAAATATTTTAGATAAAAATTTCTTTAAGTCAGCTAGGCATCCAATATGGTTATGTTGGCCTAAAATTTGAAATTCACTTTGAATTCTCACTTTAGTGAATAATCCTGTAAGTGTGGAAATCCAAATATCTTTACCCAGCAACTGGATGTCTCCATTTTAGCCCTCTGTCAATCATTGTTCTTAAATGTGCCCTTTTGCACTTTAAAAGAAATTATCCAAACAAGATTATGATTTGTCAAAGGCCACGCTGAGCAGTCAAAACATTATCATAGTGTGGTTGATTCCCATTAAAGTCTGCATTTAACCTTACATGGAGTTTTCTGATGTCCTTTTCTTATTTGCATGCTATAAAGGAGGCTGGCCATCTCAGATCCATTATTTCACTGGTGAGATGGCATTTGGATTGAATTGAATGAAGTTCTGGATTCATGGAATACTGTCCTTTGCACTTGGCAGTAAGCATAGAGAAAGCATATAGAGAAATCAAAACAACGTTTCTATTTCTCCAGGGTTTGTCTTGTCTGAACTGAATTATGATTCAACCTATTGCTCCTGTAAGTTTTCTTGTAATTGTCCTATTTATTGTTACAGCCCCCCTCTCATAATATTGTAAAGCGCCACGGAATCTGTTGGCGCTATATAAATGGCAATAATAATAATAATAATAATAATGATGCCAGTTGATAAATCTTTAACCCCTTCAGGACGGAGTCAATAGTGCACGTTCTGATCAAAACAAAATGTAAACAAAAACTGGAATTTGCGCTATATTTCTGTTCAACTGTAGTTCCCCTCTTTCAAATTATATGCACCCACACTTATTATATATCATTTTGTTCAGGAGAAACAGGGCTTTAATCTATCATTAACTATTCATATATGGAACATAATTTATTATGAATAAAATAAAAAAAAAGGTGAGAAAATAAGATTTTTTTTTTAATTTGTATTTCCGTCTGCCATTTTAGCTGTGAATGTCATAATACTGTTAGGTTTTACTGCAAAAAAAATGCACATATTTGTAATCAGCGATGTCTCACGAGTACAACAGTACCCCCCATTAACAGGTTTTATGGTGTTTTGGAAAGTTACAGGGTCAAATATAGAACGTTCCATTTTCAAATTGAAATTTTCCAGATTAGTAATGTTACCTTTGAGACGGTGTGGTAGCCCAGGAAAGAGAATTACCCCCATAATGGCATACCATTTGAAAAATTAGACAAGCCAAGGTATTGAAAGTGGGGTATGTTTAGCCTTTTTTAGTAGCCACTTAGTCACAAACACAAATGAAAAGATAAGTATTAAGCAAACCAGAGTGGGGGAGAAGAGACACCAAAACAAGTCTCTTTTTATATTTTATCAACTCCCTACTCGGGGCTAATACATAGAGAGCAACCCATAGACACTACAGTATCGTGAACTAAAATATAACTTTTAATAAAAAACTTTAAAAATATCCTAAGTATAAACGTGAGAAAAAATTGTAAATACAATTCTAAATTTGATAAGGCTGTGATCAGCAGCCCATCAATTTATAACATGAGAGGTAATATAGCCTCGAGTCTAAAACGCCACTGGGGTGAATTAAACTAGGAGTGGAATCTGCAGAGATGAGCTAAATGGAGATTGCCTTGCTGCTGTGAGACATCATGTCTTTACCTCCCGTATATTAGCATAGCACAAACGTCAAATTAGAAACCCACCCCGAAAAGGAACTTCCCCACTGCTGCACACAAGGAAATCCCTGCGGCTGAGAGAAAGCTAAAAAATAATAATGACAGCTACTTGTCTGCTGGAGCTCGTAGTACAACTAAAGTCTAAGTGGAGAGACCAGTGTAAAGGATCCGTATACACTGATGTCTGTACCCTCACTGTCTGGTAAGTCAAACGTTAACTCCTAATAGCTGAACATTCTAACGGTCAAGGCTAAATAAATAGCAGGTACAACTTAAACGATCTGAACTTAAGCTAGTAATAGAGCTGGAGCGATCCATAGGAGGTCTATCTGTCTGTCCCTTAAGTAAAACTCCATATCTAGCTAGTTGCTGCTAGTTCCGACGCGCGTTTCGCCGATAGCTCGGCTCGTCCAGGGGATGTCACAAACACTGGCCAAAATTAGCGTTCATATTTGTTTTTGTGTGAAAAAAGCAAAAAACTAATATTTGGCCAGTGTTTGTGACTAAGTGGCTACTAAGAAAGACTGGACATACCCCACTTGCAATACCTCGGGTTGTCTACTTTTGCAAATGGTATGCCATCATGGGGGTAATTCTCATTCCTGGGCTACCATACGCTCTCAAAGGCAACATAACCAATCTGGCAAATTTCAATGTGAAAAAAATGAAATGCAAGCCTTATATGTGACTCTCTAACTTTCCAAAACACCATATAACCTGTACATGGGGGGTACTGTTATTCTCAGGAGACTTCACTAAACACAAATATTAGTGTTTTAAAACCGTAAAACATATTGCAACAAGAATATAGACCATAAAAGTGCCGTTCGCTTGTAAAAAATGTGAAAAACTTCACTTTTACTTAAAATATCATTGTTGTAATACAATTTACCAGTTTGAAACACTAATATTTGAGTTCAGTGAAGTCTCCCGAGTAAAACAGTACCCCCTATGTACAGGTTTTATGGTGTCTTGGAGAGTTACAGGGTCAAATATAGTGCTTGCAAATTAAATTCTCTGCACTTTCTCCCTGTGTTGTCAGGCATGTCAATCAAATTTTAATTAATCAAATCACATAATTACGTTAAAAGATTATTTAAATATACACGTAGAATTTTAATATATATGCATTTATAGGTATTTAAATTCTACGTGTATACTAATGTAATCTTTTATGTAATTATATGTATTTATCTATATATATATATTTGCGGTTATTTGTATTTTATACATAGATAGATATATATAGAATGTCATTCTAAGTGTATTTTGTTACCGATATATATATATTAATAACAAAATACAGTTAGAATGAAATTACATATGCATATATAATTTATATTAAATTTTGTTTCAATATTTTATTTCTTTATTTTATTATTTTATTTATTTATTATTTTAATTATACGTATTTATATATAATATATATATGTACATCTATTATATATATAATATATATACATATTATATATATGTAACGTCATTCTAAGTGTATTTTAATATTAATTTATATACTTATATTAATATTAAAATACATTACGTATGACGTTACATATATATAATATGTATATATATTATATATATAATATATATACATATATTATATATATATAAATACTTGTATTTTATTTTAACATGTGTATTTAATTTTTTTTTTACACTACCTACCAGCAGGGGGACTCTCTAATATTTTAGACAGTCCCCCTGCTGGCAGATCCATAGCCAGCTATAGCGGGCCATGTGATCGCTCTTTGAGAGCGATCACATGGCCCCCGGGGGCCTCATTTGCCGGAGGGGGGCTGCCTGGGCTCTCAGGCAGCCCCCCAGAAGAGGATCGCGGCGGAGGTGAGTAGTTGCTGGCTCCTGGGGGCTTAAACCGTTACGGCGTTCCATGCCGCCGCAACGGCTTTAAAGCCCATTTAAAGCGCGACGGCATGGAACGCCGTAACGACGTTAAGGGGTTAATATAAATTTAAAATAAAACTGAGCATCTCAAATGGTTAACACAAGAAATAGGTGATTTTCAATGTTTTTTTTTAATCCCAAAAATTCCAGAGATGTGGCTGTTTCCCTTTTAACAAAAATAACTTGGCCGTTAATGGGGTTTATGCAAGTAAAACACTTTAAGAATGAATAACAGCTAGTGTTCATTATTACACAAACTCTATATTGATGCTTAGAGGTTATCAAAATATAAAAACTTGACGACCAATCAAAGAAATATCATAGATAACTCAAAAATCATAGAAATATTTAATTTACCTAGTCTAGCATGCTTATCTTAAAAGGGCCCCTTGTTACTGTATGCTTTATATAGTATTGATGTGACTGCAGGGATAAACTGTAAATAGAAGTACTTAAAGCTGATGTTGGCACTCCTGCCTGCATAATATAGAGACATTCTAATGGAACATTAGTTCAAACATACTGCACTTAGTAAATACATAAAACTACAGTTGAAAGTGAAAGTCCGTAGCAAGGGAGACACTAACAGTATTTATTATTATTATTGTATTTATATAGCGTTAACAAATTTCATAGCACTTTACAATGGGTGGACTAACAAACGTGTAATAGTAACCAGACAAGTTTGACGCACAGGAACAGAGGAGTTGAGGGCACTGCTCAATGAGATTACATGAAAGAGGGAGTAGGGTAAAGTGACACAAAATGTAAGGGAAGTATTAGGGAAGTAGATTGGAGCCATTAACAGTTTAATTGGAATGCTTTTGTGAAAAAGTAATTTTTTTATGATTTTTTGAAGGAGTGGAGACTAGGTGAGCATCTAACAGAAAAGAGAAGGGAGTTCCAGGGTGCAGCCCTAGAGAAGTCTTGAAGGCGAGCATCAGAGATGGGAGTACAAACAGAGAATAGACGCAAGTCTTCATCAGAGCGTCGGGGCCTAGACGGGACACATTTGTGTATTAGGGAAGATAGATAGGTGGGAGTAGCATTATGTAGAGATTTGAAAGCAAGAACCAGAATTTTATATTGAGCCCTATATCTTACGGAAAAGCCAATGTAGGGACTGATAGAGGGGTGAGGCATCAGAGGTGGCGAACAGGAGCCTCGCCGCCGCATTCATTATAGACTGCAGTGGGGCAAGTTGGAAACATGTAAGACCACTGATAAGCGAATTGCAGTAGTCAAGGTGAGAGAGGATAGTGGCATGGACCAGTACCTTAGCCACATCTGGCGTTAAGCAGGGGCGGATGCGCGCAATGTTTTTAAGATGGAAGCGGCAGGATTTGGCATGATCTACTGGACATGAGGGGTGAAGGAGAGGTCGGAGTCAGAGAGAACACCTAAGCAGCGAGCCTGCATGGTGGATCTGATGGTAGCACCATTAACTTGGAGGACAGAAATGGGGGTAGCAACACTTGAGGGAAGAAAGACCAGACGTTTTGTTTTGGACAAACAGCAAAAGTTAAAAACAATTGGATATGGGTGGATTGGCGCTATTGAATTGTAAGAGATGCAGCAACCCTAGTGTGTATAATCACTCAGAAGACACTACATAAAGTGCAAAAACAAGTACAAAGTACAGGGTGCGCAATTAAAAAAACCACCACACAATGTGATATACTTATATCAAGGAGGACATTACAATTTGTCTCTGGTTATCTGTAAAATATAAACTGTACATAGTGTAATACTGTATATATACAGATATTTAAGTACACAGAGGTAAAGAGTCACTCACTCTTCCCAGAGCCACATATAGCAGGCTCTGGCTGTGATAGCTTATCAGCAGATAAAGTTGCTGGAATGAATCCTGGAATTCTGTTACTCCGAAATATTCAGGAAACTTGAAGGTTTTTCTCAAATGAATTTACTTCAATAAAGTGCAGAAAACAGGATATAGCAGCAGACAAATAATTAAAAATGTCCAAAGTAAAAGCACAACAAGTAAGACCACGTAGGTCTTACTCAGGTGAATAGTTCCACATTCCCCGTGTTTGTTTAAATAATAGTCTGGGGATGTTGAATTTTGGCTCCATTTTCGCGGTATTCGATCACTTCCAGTTCCGGGTCACTTCTGGTTTCAGGTCACTTCCGGTTTCAAGTCACGTCCGGGTTTAATATAGTTCTTAAAGATCTCTCAAGTTACTTCTGGGTTCAATGCAGTTCTTAAAGGGAGGTGCCGTGATGTCTAGTTGAGAGGAGAGGGTGGAATTGTAGAAGGAGATTGCAGAGCTAGGGCAGGTGAGGTTTAAGATAAGTAAAAGGAGAGTTTCTTTTTGTTAACTTGTCAACAAACAATGCAGCGGATATAATACAAACAATATTTAAAATAATTGATAAACATATTTCCAGAAATATAACTGTCAAGAAAATAATCTAGTAACTGATAATGGTAATAGTTTGAAAGCTTATCTGGGCAGTGCACTCTTCGCTTACTGTTCCCATGTGTGAAACATGTTGTGTTAGAATTTTTTGTCTTGCTTTACCAATTGTATAAACCATCTATATATGTTGCTACCATATAAATTCAATGTAATCACACAGCAGTTTTTTCCTTTGAAATCAATGGATACAATGAAAAAATAAATAAAACCGGACAGACTGAAAATAAGAAAAATAAAAACAGTATAATCTGTCGCAATTAAATTCTTGTAGAGTGACAACGGTGAATATAGATGACCTAAAAGTGCAAGTCCCTGCAATTAATATGGGAACTTATGAATCACCCTATTTATAAATAACATCCATCCTACTGACTACTGTTTCACTAGCCTTATGCAGCTGCACATGGCGTTTTGGAAAAAGAGGTATAATGGACTATCTAATGCAGTGGTAGTCAACCTTTTTCTAACTACCGCCCACTAATGCATCTTTTTGGTTGAAAACATTTACTTACTGCCCACCAGTTTTCGCGCAAGTGCGGAATATTTTTTTCGAAAGGAGGGTGTTTTAAAAAAATAAATGTACGTACATTTATCTTTTTATTTCCAATTAATGCATGTTTATAATGTTTTTAACTTTATAAAGTTTAATGAGAAAACAATAAAGTAAATTGAAATTACCTTTACTAGTGATTAATGAGATCCTTGAGGTTGATGCTGCAAGGCTAAATATTTGATATCTGGTTCGATTTTCTTAAGGAACAAACGAAGGTCTCCTCTTTCAGTGATATTCAGACGACTTCTCTGTTTGCGCATAATATGATTTCTCATCTGTGTGTCAGCTCCCCTCTTCTCCCTCCTCAATTCCCCTCCCCACCTAATTTTCCCCTTTTTTTAACCTTCCTTATAGCAATGCCCAGTAGGAAGGCTGAGCTAGGTATCCCACTATAACAGACTGGCACACATACATACATGCATACATACACACAAGACACCCATACATACAGACAGACAGACACACACACACACACACACAAGACATACATACAAAGACACATACACACATACAGACAGACACAAGAAACAGACACACATACATACACACATATATACAGACAGACACACACACACACGACACATATAAAGACATACATACAGACACACACAAGACATACATACAAAGACACACACACGACATACATAAAAAGAAACACACACACAAGACATACATACAAAGACACACACAAGAAATGCATACAAAGACACACACGACATACATACAAAGACAAGACACACATATATACAGACATACACATACATAAGACACACATACAGACACAAACAAGACATACATACAAAGACAAGACACACATATATACAGACATACACACACACACACAAGACACATACATAAGACACACATACACACACACACAAGACATACATACAAAGACAAGACACACATATATACAGACATACACACACACAAGACACATACATAAGACACACATACAGACACACACAAGACATACATAAGAAGACAAGACACATATATACAGACACACACACACACACACACACACACACACACACACGACACATACAGACACACACAAGACATACATACAAAGACAAGACACACATATATACAGACATACACACACAAGACACATACATAAGACACACATACAGACACACACAAGACATACATACAAAGACAAGACACACATATATACAGACATACGCACACACACAAGACACATACCTAAGACACACATACAGACACACACAAGACATACATACAAAGACAAGACACATGTATACAGACATACACACACAAGACACATACAGACACACACAAGACATACATACAGACACACACAAGACATACATACAAAGACAAAACACACATATATACAGACACACACACACACACAAGACACACATACAGACACACACAAGACATACATACAGACACACACAAGACATACAAAGACAAGACACACATATATACAGACATACACACACACAAGACACATACATAAGACACACACAAGACATACATACAAAGACACATACACAAGCAAACACACATTATATTTAAGTCACCCTCCTGTTTCCTACCTTTAAAGTGCAGGAGGGTGACTTTCCCTGGGGTCCAGTGGTGGCTCAGGTGGATGGGAGTCAGAGTTCCCACTCTGACTCCCTCCTCCTCCTTCCTCCCGCGCGGCTCTCAGTATGCTGGGAGGAGTGCAAACGGAAAATGGGTAGTACTAGCGCTAATCTTAGAAGTGCAAAACAAACCGAATGAGCAGCTGGAACACCAATTCTTATCTTAAAAGTAGATCTAGTGGTAAAGTGCTGGTGCAGCGCTATATATTTATAACAGTCGTGAATACGTATAAAGTAAATCAACAATACCTTCTAGGTATATACAGAGAGTCCTAAGTAGATATTCAATACCTTGAAAATAAACAAAATATACCAAACATAGTGTAAACTGTGACAATAAAAAAGTTAAAATAAGGGTGAAAAAAATCCCACTCACACTTTGGAGAGCTAATAGTGTATAGCTCAATTTAGTAGCCCATGGGGTCCGTGAAGGCGACCCTATCCCTTCTTTTATACTGGGTGTTCTTTCCTTTGACTCCTGAAATGTTGAAAAGCATATATGGTGCAATACCTTATGGTTCCAATACGGTAAAAAATGAACAAGTTTGTACTTACAGACACAGAGCCATCCACATCGGCTCTGATCTAGGGTATATGTGGATAAGGCCCACACGCCTTCTTTAAAAGAGCAGGAACAATGGCAGCAGTGTTATAAAAATATAAATGTACTTTATTTACATAAAACTATATATAACAATATAAAAACACTGACTAGGCATATAAAAAGTCCAAATCAATAAAGACCGATCTTCTCCAAATTCCAGGACGCGTTTCGCTGTAGCAGCTTCTTCAACTGGATATATCAAAAATCAGAAAAGTCTCTATTTCTTCTGTGGGACCGGTTCCTGCTTTAGACGGACTTAGAATTAAAGATTTAACTTTTAAAGAGGTATAAAAGCAGGAACCGGTCCCACAGAAGAAATAGAGACTTTTCTGATTTTTGATATATCCAGTTGAAGAAGCTGCTCACTCACATGATACAGAGCCTCTTAACCCCTTAACACCGCAGCCAAATGTACAAGTTGTGAACGAAACAAAATGTAAACAAAACCTGGCATTTGCGCTATATGTCTGTCCAACCGTAATTCACCTCTTTCATATTAAATGCACCCCCCCTTATTATATATCATTTTATTCAGGGGAAACAGGGCTTTCATTTAATATCAAATATTTAGCTATGAAACATAATTTAATATGAAAAAATGGGAGAAAATAAGATTTTTTTTTCATTTTTTTTAGTTCTACATGACATTTTAACTGTCAATGTCATAATACTGTTTGCTTTTACTGCAATAAAATACACATATTTGTATTCAGCAAAGTCTCACGTGTAAAACAGTACCCCCTATGTACAGGTTTTATGGTGTTTTGGGAAGTTACAGGGTCAAATATAGCGCATTACATTTGAAATTGAAATTTGCCAGATTGGTTACGTTGCCTTTGAGACTGTATAGTAGCCCAGGAAATAAATGTACATCCATAATGGCATACCATTTGCAATAGTAAACGACCCAAGGTATTGCAAATGGGGTATGTCCAGTCTTTTTTAGTAGCCATTTGGTCACAAACACTGGCCAAAGTTAGCATTAGTATTTGTTTGTGTGTGAAAAATGCAAAAGACGCCAATTTTGTCCAGTGTTTGTGACTAAGTGGCTACTAAAAAAGACTGGACATACCCCATTTGCAATACCTTGGGTTGTCTACTATTGCAAATAGTAAGCCATCATAGGGGTAATTTTCATTCTTGGGCTGCCATAGGGTCATAAAGGCAATGTAAGCAAGCTGGCGAATTTTAAAGTGAAAAAAATGAAACACAAGCCTTATATTTGACGCTGTAATTTTTTAAAACACCATAAAACCTGTACATGAGGGGTACTGTTGTACTCGGGAGACTTCGCTGAACACAAATATTTGTGTTTCAAAACAGTAAAATGTATTGCAGCAATAATATCGTCCGTGTAAGTGCTGTTTGTGCGTGAAAAATGCAAAAAACTTCACTTTTACTGGCGATATCATCGCTGTAATACATTTTACTGTTTTGAAACACTAATATTTGTGTTCAGCGAAGTCTCCCGAGTAAAACAGTACCCCCCATGTACAGGTTTTATGGTGTCTTGGAAAGTTATAGGGTTAAATATAGTGCTAGCAAATTAAATTCCCTTTACTTTCGGCATGGGTTGTCAGGCAGGACCGCTAATTGTAATTAATTAGGATACCTAATTATGTCAAATTATTACATAAATATATGTGTATAATTAATATATGTATATATATATACATATGTGTATATATATACGTATATATATATATATATATATAATTTTTTTTTATATTTTTATTTATATATAGGTATATATATAGTGATATATACGTATATATTTATGTATATAGATATATATATTATTTCGTTATAAGTGTATTTTGATATAAATATATATATATTAATATCACAATACAGTTAGAACGAAATAAAACACATCTATATATTTTTTTATATTTTATTTTTAATTTTTATTTTTTTACGTATTTACATATTTTTTTTTATATTATTTATAAATATATCTAACAATATTTATATATATATTTAATCAGTATCAGTCTACGTGTAATTTGATATTAATATATATATATAATTATATATATATTAATATTAAAATACACCTAGACGGTGTATGTGTGTGTATGTATATGTGTATATATATACTTAGATCATATATATTTAATATATATATATGATCTAAGTATATAATTTATTTTTTTACACCGTTTTAACATTTTTTTATTTTATTTTCAGCCAGCAGGGGGACCAACTGTCATTACAGGCAGTCCCCCTGCTGGCAATGCAGCAGGCAGCTAACCCGGCCATGTGATTGTGAGGTCCTCGCAAGGACCTCACTCTCACATGGCCGGGAGGGCTCCTGGAGGGCAGACGTGCTGCGGGGGGCTCCCTGGGAGTACCCCCAACCGCGATCGCCGGCGTGGGATCGCCGGCGACCGGGTAAGTTACAAAAAACCGGAGGGCGTACTATTACGCCCTGAAGCGTTTAGAGCCGCTTTTAAAAGGACGTAATAGTACGCCCTCCGGTCATAAGGGGTTAAGGACCGGCTCTGATCTCTTCCACTTTTGTGTACTTAAAGGTGACACACACCTTTGCCGTCCATATCAGGTGAAAACTTCAATATAGGGAACAAAAATGGAAGAAAACAGGGAAGCAGAGCTGACCCTGGTATTGAAATCCTCAATAGAATATCGTAAGAAAGAAATAAAATTGGCTTCTCACCTTATCCAGAGCCCTTAACCTGGCTCTAAGTGCATCAGCAAATGTGGCAATGCAGGGTGTCACAACCCTTCTTTATAGCAGCATGGATAAATCCTCAGACTTGTTCAGAAATTAACATTTATTATATTCAAAAAAAAGAATAAAAACTGATTAAAAATATCTATACAAACAAGTCCAAATGTCCAAAAGTATCCGAGACGCGTTTCACTGATCTTGCTCAGCTTTCTCAATTGGTGGTGTCCATGCTGCTGGTCTTTGTTTATATTTTCTAAATGGGAGGGGTTATAACGCGACGTCCGTGTTACATCCAATCACGGATGTCGACGAGTGTGGGTGTCATGATCTGCTCTGCTCTGTTCTGATGTCTGGACTTGGCTTCTGGTATCCAGTACTTTTGTTTCAATTCTTGTTTGGTTTTTCTTGGTTTTTGGTTTTCTATTCTATGTCTGGTTTTCTTTATGCTGGGATTTCTGGATTCATTCCTATAGTTCGTCCCTGGATTTCCCAGTCTCCAGGTTTCCTTTAAATGTTTGTTTTATTTGCCACACCCGTTTGTTTCAGTCATTCATTATGTGTCAGAGTTCCTGCAGGCAGCTGCTCTCTGCTTCTGTCCTTTCTTGCAGGTAAGTACTATATATGTGTTCTGAATCTGTGGATGTTTTAGTATACATTAGGCAGTGTAGGACCTGCCAGATATGGGGTACATTGGCGTTGTTGGCAGGCTTATGCAATGTATGATCATATAGTGTGACTAAATCCCCATGATTTCCATATGTAGTACTTAGTCATTTCTCCTCTTGTTTTACCTATGTTATCTTGTCTTGTTTTAGTTTGTATCCTCAGTCCATGTATAGTCCTGTCTAGTCATGCCCATGTTATGTTCATGTTTTCCTCATGTCTTGTGTATATGTTTTGGGTTTAGCTTACTATCCTTCTCTGGTTCTGGGTTTTACTAGTTCTGTCTTGTTTTCATGTTTGGTGCCTATCTCTAGTCTTGCCTTGTTTCTAGTACTGGATACAATCCTGCTGCAGAGCCTCCCTATTCAGCTCCTGGGAGGTCTGCTTAATTTCCATGCTCCTAGTTCCTGTTATCCGCACAAGCTGAATCAGGGTCTTGGTATGTGGCTGCACAAACGCTGGTGCTCAACACCAGGGGGCGTGCGGTTACCCTGCACCAGACCCTGCTAATCCACCTCCACGCTGAAGACTCCCTCTTAACATCAGGCATTATGGGTCCCGGTCCTTGCGCCGCCGCCTGGACACTGTGTCTGGGTTCCGGGCACCGGACCGCCACCCTGACAGTGGGCATCCGTGATTGTCACCTTTAAGTACACAAAAGTGGAAGAGATCAGAGCCGGTCCTTAAGAGGCTCTGTATCATGTGAGTGGACTCTGATTGTAATTATTTACACCATTCATTCACTATCTTATTGTACCATATTCTGTTTATTTTGTTCCCCTATAGGGATTTTTTGTACTATAATATTTTGTAACCCTTAAGGGTAAGTGTTTATTCAACTTAGCACTACAGACTCCGCCCTATTTTTCACTAGTTGGCAAAATAGTGTACTGTGCTTTTATGTGTTTTACATAGTCTTTCCTGGCTAATCATGGCAGCATTTAACATATAGGTATAGCTCCTACCTCTAAACCTCAGGACAGGAAACACAATCAATTAAACAATTAAGCATACCTTCTCCTGGTATAATAGGAACCCCATTAGCCATCACACCCCAGTCTTTTCCCTGTCCTCATAGCCCTAGGACAGTTGTTATTTTTTTTTTTACTTCCTTGATTTTTTAAAGGGACACTATAGTCACCTGAACAACTTTAGCTTAATGAAGCAGTTTTGGTGTATAGAACATGCCCCTGCAGCCTCACTGCTCAATCCTCTGCCATTTAGGAGAACAAGACTCCCTGACAGACAAAAGATGTCTTGACTCATTAAATAGACAATCTATTACTGGAAAAGGTAATTGTTACTGTACCTGTGAGGTTCCAAGGTTTTTATTCTCCCCTGTTCTTGGTAAAGAAGCCAGGAGGAAAGTGGAGACCTATCCTAGACCTACACCAGCTCAATCTCTCCTTGAGGGTAAGAAAGTTTCGCATAGAATCTGTCCGTTCCATCATCCCAGTGATACACCACAGGGACTGGTAAATCTCAATAGACCTAAGAGATGCCTACTTCCATGTTCCTGTCATGGCCAGTCATCAGACGTTTCTCTGATTCTGTGTAAAAAAGGAGCACTTCCAGTTTCAGGCACTTCCCTTTGGAATAAGTACAGCCCCAAGGACATTCTCGAAGATACTGGTCACGGTGATTGCTCTCCTGAGAAGGATGGATGTTGCCATTTATCACTACCTCTACGACATCTTGGTAGTGGCCTCAGACATCTGGTCCTCGAGACTCTATCTCAGTTTGGGTGGGTCATTAACCACGAGAAGAGTCATCTACAACTGACAAGGGAGCTGGTGTTCTTAGGAGCAAACTTCAATACTCTTATTGACATGGTATCTCTCGCTCAAGTAAGGAAGATGGCCCTGCAGGATCGTATTCAAAACTTAGTTTGAAAGACTTCTGCTTCCGCAAGGGAGTTTATGAAGCTCCTAGGTACCTTGACCTCTACTATAGACCTGGTCAGATGAGCACAATGGAATCTGCGTCCACTTCAAGAGTATCTCTTGAGAAACTTCAGAACCAGCTCAGAGGGCTGGGAGAGACAGATCCACATTCCTCTCAATCTGAAAAGGAAGCTTCTTTGGTGACTGAAAGGGGAAAACATTTCTAGAGGTTTTCCTTTGAAGGAAATCGACTGGGTAGTCATCACGACAGATGCCAGTCAGTACGGATGGGGAGCACATCTGGGAAAAGTTCTTCCAATCAGAATGGTCTCCGAGGGCTCGGAACTTGCCTTTGAATATAAGGGAGCTGAGAGCGACATTCCTGGCTCTTCTCCACTTCCAGCACCAGATCAAGGGTACCTGGATAAAATTGAAAGTGGACAATAAGGCGGCTGCCACCTATATCAAGTGGGCACCAGGAGTCTTGCCTGCCTATTTTCAGCATCCATCTACCCCTGAAGAATCAAGGTGTCACATGCTGGATCTTCGGAGATGTTTGTCGATGTATATCGAGCGCTCTGCTGCTTGGAGGAAATCCTCTCAATTGTTTGTTATACCTTGGCTGCAGAGTCAGGGGTTCCTGCAGAAAGCATCTGTAAGGCTGCAAATTGGTCATCTCTAAAGACCTTTGTTAAACACTACAAAGTAGATGTGGCTTCTCGCTCGGATTCGGAGTTTGGCCTGTCTCTCCTAAACTCCTTTAATCCACATAGCTGATTTATTTATTAAACTATTTTTGTAGCATGTATTTCCCTCTCTGTGTTATTATTGCGGGGGGAATCCCATATCATAATTGCTGCCATGATTAGACAGAAATACGGAAAATGTATTCATACTTACCGTAATTTTATTTTCCTGGCTATTATTCATGGCAGCATTTGGTTTCCCACCCTCTCTTGGATTTTCTTCTTGTTACTTGACTGAGGTGTGATGGCTAATGGGGTTCCTATTATACCAGGGGAAGGTATGCTTAATTGTTTAATTGATTGTGTTTCCTGTCCTGAAGGTTAGAGGGAGGAGCTATACCTATATGTTAAATGCTGCCATGAATAATAGCCAGGAAAAGAAAATTACGGTAAGTATGAATACATTTTCCGTAATATCAGTGTTCCCCAACCCAGTCCTCATGGGCCACCAACATTTCAGGTTTTGTCAGTATCTCTATTGGAATAAAACAGGGAAATACATAAATCCTGGACTGTTAATGGTCCATGAGGACTGGGTTGAGGAACACTGGCCTAAATGATGTGGGATTGTTTCTTTTTGCAATGATATTGCTATTATTAAAACTTGCTGAAGAATGTTTATAAAGATAAGAGGCGAAATTACTGCACATTTAAAATAAATGCTTTTATATTATTTTTTAAAAATAATGCTGAATTGCAAATATAAAAAAATGACTGAAAAAAATTACATAAGATCGATGCTATTGTATCATTTAATAATTTTTTTTGTGTTTATTTTAAAATTATAATTATAATATGCACTAACACGGAGTTCACAGTTGTTCAGTATGTAGTATTATGTGGGTACCAGCTTTCACTACAAAAATAAATAAATCTAAATTTTTATCATGGGAAATGATTTTATATTTTCTCTAATGGTATTTCTATTTTGCCCAAATGGATAAAAAATGCAAACATTTCATTTTAGCCAATCCAGATTGATATAATTATCCAGAAAATATGACATAAGGATACTAGCTCACACTTAAATTGAACAACTATATAGTCACAATTGTGAAAAAGCAACAAAGTGAAGTCTGTCTCTTAAAACTCATAGCCCATCTAATGAAATGTCAATTTTTAGGCTGTCAGTTATCTCTAAGTATTTAAAGGGAAACTGCCACTTCCAAGAATTCTTAAGATTATGTTTACTTATCCCCATATCTAACATATATGCACTTGTTAGGTATGAAGTATAACACTGAATTAGTAAATCCACACCTCGTTATCCTGCATCTTAGCTCCCAGTCAGTCATTGTTATAAGCTCTGTCTTTAGCACCAGGCAGTCAGTGTAGAAAAAACATACAGAGAAGAGAGGACATTAAAAAATATTTATATTTCTCTTCATTCTCCCATTTCCAAATATAATGGTAGATTTTTCTAAAAAAAAATTAATTAAAATGTTTAATATTGTTGTACTATTTATTAGTTGGGATTTCCACATGGTATTAATTCACTCAGGCAATAGCTTATAACAAGATTTTTATCTCAACTTCACTGGTTTTCAGGGTACAATGAGACCACTTTTGTACGGAAAAATAAAGGTGGTGTGTAGTTTTTCATATCTTGATTGTTTTTTATTCGCATTTGTTTATTTAGATCTTCATGTGTACCTTTCTGAATGGTCTCGATGCTGAAATATAGATCTTGTGAAAAAATCCCTTTGATCAAAATGTTCTAAAAAAAATTCTGAAGAGTGATCATGAAATATGTAGTGATCTACAGTGACTATATTGGATCCTTTGGGATAACGGAGTGGATAGTATTATGTTGTTCAATTTGTATATAATATATGATGTACATGTTGCAGTGACTTATTGTTACACTATATTGATAATTAAGATGGGTTGTAACTGTTTATTACCTTATATGGAGTAATATCCAATTGACTTTAGGAAGCTATCTTTTGATGTTGTGCAAATAGACGGTATGGTTTATTTATAAGCTATATCTAGTTGAGCTATATATGTATTATTTGTATTATAGTGTGAGCTTTGTTGGTTACTTCTATACTTTTTGTTTAATAGTCCAAATATTTTGGAGGTTATATCATATATAATACTTATCTATCTCTGTTATTGTTAATTATAAGATATACATTGTCACATGTTTAATATATGGATACTACATATGTATGTGAATTATATATATATATAGCACTATATTGATAGAAAACTTTGGTCTGATCCAATATTGCCCTAATGTAGCTTTATTTAAGCAATTGTATGAATTACCGATCTTTATTTAGTTTTCACAATGAAGATAATTTATAAACATTTGATGCACTTATATAAATTTATCACTTTTTTAAGGTGTGTTTCTTTAAGATATTGGTGTTGGTGTGTTATTACCAATAGTATTAATATTTGGGTATTATGAGCAACCCTAGATATTAGGCACCACTTTTCCTTTTTTCTGATTAATGTGATTACTATTATCACAACTTATTTTCTATAGTTACATTCTACCGTTCTTTGTGCCCCTTTGCATGCGTGATATTGACTGCATTGTGGTGGGTCTGTTTTGCATGTGTAATATATTTTTACAGTGACTCTTCTGTAAGTACATTGCCGAGTTTTTGCTATTGCGCATGCGCACGCGTGTGAACTTCTATGCGACCAGCGCATCATTGCGCATGCGCGGCTAGAGTGAAGGTTTTTGCCAGTAACCTCTATGGCGATTTGCATATCTTCTTTACGCATGCGCGCTAGGGCACACGATTACGGATTGAACGAATCCTGTTGTTTTGCACATATGACAGGCTGCCACAAGGTTAGAATCTTATGTGGGTGGATTATTATTCTATGTATATAATTTACAAGTATGCTATATGAAGTGGATGTGTCCGAGGACGGAGGTGATGATGTAACTTCTGGTTTCGGCTCTCCTCCTCCATACTGATGGCCATCAGGTGATTTATTGCTTTATAAAGGAATTGTGGTGAATCTAGATATAATATACCCTTGATAAAGGCAACCAGGAGGTGCCGAAACGTTGGGGGGTTATTTTTTGTGTCCCGTTTCTGCCCTATTAGGCTTGTGAGTACTTTTGGTAACTATTCTTGATTTTTGATTTATGTTTTGTGCCTATTTTTGTCACTATAACTATAATTGTTTATTTTTGCCTGTTATCTGATATTGACTTATTAAACCAGGTTAAGTTACTATTGTGACTTTTTTTGGTGTGCATTCTCTCTCTTATTATAATTACTATTTATGTTGGTATTTGAGGGAATACCAGTGAGGATTAGCACCCAGATGGTTATGCTTTTTGCTAAATAGTCTCTCCATACTTTGTTTATTGTATCATCCAAATATATATCATAAAATACCTTTACGAGATATTTTGTTAACTAACCATAACACATTCCATTTACAATCTAATAGCTTAGTATAAATTACTTGTATAGGAAATAGCACATTGATACTTGTATATAAAATAGCAAATTGATAACGTTTAAATGAATGTAAATAGTGATGTACCGAACTGTCCGCCGGCGAACAGTTCCCGGCGAAATTAGCGTGTTCGCGTTCGCCACGGCGGGCGGACACATGCGCAGTTCGATCCGCCCCCTATTCGTCATCATTGGGCAAACTTTGACCCTGTGCCTCTCGGTCAGCAGACACATTCCAGCCAATCAGCAGCACTCCCTCCCTTCCACACCCTCCAACCTCCCTCCCAGCATCCATTTTCGATTCATTCGGAAGATGCATGCTTAGTGAGAGGAGGGAAAGTTTAGCTGCTGCTGATTAGATAGGGAAATTGATAGCTAGGCTAGGGTATTCAGTGTCCACTACAATCCTGAAGGACTCATCTGATCTCTGCTGTAAGGACAGCACCCCAAAAAGCCCTTTTTAGGGCTATAACATCAGGCTGCTTTTTTCTTTTTTTTTTTCCTGTGTAATGTAATTGCAGGTGCCTGCCTGCCAGCTTCTGTGTGAGGTTCACATTGGATACTGTGCCTATTTGCCCAGTGCCACCACTCGTATCTGTTTTAACAATAGGTTAAGCTTTACATTTAAAATAAATATTTTTTTTTCACTGTAATAGAAGAGCAGTTGCCTGCCTGCCAGCTTCTGTGTGAGGTTGGATGCCTTGCCCATTTGCACAGTCAGTGCCACCACTCATATCTGTTTTAACAATTGGTTAAGCTTTAGATTTTAAATAAATCATTTTTTTCACTGTAATAGAAGAGCAGTTGCCTGCCTGCCAGCTTCTGTGTGAGGTTGACATTGGATACTGTGCCCACTAGCCCAGTGCCACCACTCATATCTGTTTTAACAATTGGTTAAGCTTTAGATTTAAAATAAATATTTTTTTTCACTGTAATAGAAGAGCAGTTAGTTGTCTGCAAGCGTCTGTGTTTCAGGCCTACTTCAGCGTGTGCTCTGCAGACCTGTGCCAGCGTGCTTTGACAGTTGCCACTCATATCTTGTGTCTCTATAGCGTGCTTTTACAACCAAAATTTTGTTTCCACTGTAATAGAAGAGCAGTTGCCTGCCTGCCAGCTTCTGTGTGAGGTTCACATTGGATACTGTGCCCACTAGCCCAGTGCCACCACTCATATCTGTTTTAACAATTGGTTAAGCTTTAGATTTAAAATAAATCATTTTTTTTCACTGTAATAGAAGAGCAGTTGCCTGCCTGCCAGCTTCTGTGTGAGGTTGGATGCCTTGCCCATTTGCACAGTCAGTGCCACCACTCATATTGTGGTGGAATCTCAGTAAAAATAAATTTACTAGGACAAGATTGCCATGTGGCATATGTGTAAATGTTGTATCAGTTAGTTAGTTACATGTAGCTAAGATACAATCAACACCGTATTGAGCAAATGCAGGAATGCAGAAACTGAAAACACTTCCCCTCCTCCATTGTTCTGGGTGAGCCATGTGGTCTAACAAGTAAGGGAAGTTAGGCTTTGTTCAGCTGATTGTGTAAAGAATATATGTGGGTAGAGTTAACTATAGGAGGAGCTATATGTCTATATCATGCATTTACACAGTCAGTTCTGGGCTCAGATCTTGTTGTATTTTGGTGACATAAGTCCCTCTGAGCCCCGGTCGGTGAATCGAATAAAGAATCTCTTCCTTCCTGAAGAAACCTGTGTCCATCTCTCTGTGCTTGGCTTCCGTCAGTTTCTCCGGTATCATTTGGTGCATTGGGCCGGGAAGCTCATCGTTCAACGGTAGCTGAGAAGCAGAGGCGTGAGACGGTCTATCTTTGCCCACGTTCTCTACGGCTGCACCCCTGAACTTCTGCGTGGACCTCCCTTCGTCTCGGCGCCACTGGTCTTTTGTCCAGGAGATCATCGGCCTCTACGTAGTAAGTGCTGGGGTGTCCCCGTCGATGAGTGTGAACCCAGGTTCAGGAACGAGGATGTAAGACAACTGCTGTTTTAGACGGCAGACCCACTAGGGGTATACCGATTGTGCGGTAGGCCCAAAAGGGGTTTAAATCTGTGTATGGAATCTGCCCCCTCTGTCGGAGGGAAGGAGCGAAGGCGCACCGCTCAATCGAACGCTCTTTAGTAAGACCGTTTGATTTGGTTAGTCAGGCGGGGTTCTGGTGTAAATAGCCCTAGCCGGACACCGGTGTCTTGTCTAGACTAGCGTTCTAGGGTGTATATTACGTTCGCTAGGTCGGAGGGACCGGGAGACTAAGCGGCGTCTGTGTAAATTCGGTTCGCTAGCTTTCAACCTATCTTGGCTAAGTGGGAAGGCGTGTAAATTTGGAACCCACTAGATTTTTGATAGAGTAATAGACTAAGAGGCGTCTGTGTAAATTCGGTCCTCTAGTTCGCTATATGTGGTGCTTGGGCAGTGTGGCTAACCAAAACGGGTGTATATAGTTTTAGGTAGTCCATTCAAGGTACTGGCCAATAGTTTAGTTGGGATTGTAAATGTGTTAAAGATTGTTTAGTAAAGTGTATATCTTGTTAGATAGCGCGAGCTCAGCCGTCTAGCGAGAGTGTTAATAGTGTGTTGCTGTATCATAGTGCACGGTACCATAACCCTGTATATTTACTGACACTGTATATAAGTACTAATCATTGTCGTCTATTGCATGTTTAACACCATAACCACTAATAATTGTATTGTGACCTTAAATTGTGCTTTGACTTATGCTAACCGTACTGTAACCGCTATTTGTAAAAGACGATGTTACTGGGGTGTGTTATAGACGGGTAATTCATATATAGAGAATTATAGCGTGGGTGACTGTATAGTTTCGCCAAAGGGCATAATATTAGTTACTTAGTGACTGGTGTAACAGCTGTGTGTGTACGGGAATTCCCTGTATGTTTTGTTGTATGAGTTTGACCTAGTAACTGTGCCACAAGGTGCTGTTGCCAGGGAAACGAGTGTGACTGTTGGAGGTGTGTTTGTTGTGTTTCTTTGAATTAGACGCTCCGTTGCTAAGTATGGCAGCGCCGGAATTTAAAGATTGTTGATCCCTTAGAATGTATGCTAAATAACTTTAAAAAGGGATATAATGTGTGTGATTTTGGGGACTACCTTATGTAGTAGAGAATGACCAGTTTTTGACTGTTAACACAGTTTGTGTTACTAGATGGTTATCAAAACTGGTCTGTCCATCCCCAATGGAATCTGACCCATCTGACCATCCCTCAACTAAATTCTTTAGCAAAAACTGGTGCAGCTGGTATGTCCCCCTGTGCTCTAATTGTCTCTGGCTCTCAGATGCCTGTCCCCTCCTTTTTCTGTGCCTACCTACCCCCCCAACTGGTTCTTTGTATTCAGTTTTATTATTAGCAGTCAAAATTGTGAGGAGAATTCTTAATAACAGTAACTGAATCCACTGAAATCAGATAATTCTCAGCAATTACAAAACACCATAACCACTGATAATACCATAACCACTGATAATACCATAACCACTGATAATACCATAACCACTGATAATACCATAACCACTGATAATACCATAACCACTGAAAATACCTTAACCACTGATAATACCATAATCACTGAAAACACCATAACCACTGATAATACCATAACCACTGATAATACCATAACCACTGAAAACACCATAACTACTGAAAACACCATAACTACTGAAAACACCATAACTACTGAAAACACCATAACTACTGAAAACACCATAACTACTGAAAACACCATAACCACTGATAATACCATAACCACTGAAAACACCATAACCACTGAAAACACCATAACCACTGACATAACACTATAATTACTGAGCCTTGTGTGCCTTTAGTAACAGTAAATTAGTTTTGAAATACAACTGGATGAAATGGTCAATGGTATAGGACGCTGGAATACACTTTTACCATTTTTGCTTACTGGTCAGGCTCCTCCTAGCCCTGTCCGAAACATTTTGTTAACCAAGTTACTGACCAGTAAAATTAATTTATCCATTTCCACCTACCTCACCACTCCCCGACCGGAACCTATGACTAAACAACCCTATCTAAGTCCCACCCTAACCTGACAAATGACCGGTGCCCTCCAACTTTGACATTTACAAATGCCACTGCAGCTTACCCCTGGTCCACCACACATTGATATTAATGGTCAATTACAGTTGGCAGACCCTGTATTTGTTTATGTCCCATTCACCATGACTGATCTGTTTAATTGGAAGACCCATAATTCCTTTACGAAAGCATTCGAGTAACCTAATGCTTTCTATGAGAGATTGCTGGAGTCATATAGTTTATATACTCCTTTTAATCCAGAGGCCCCTGAGAACTCTCGAATGAACAACTCAGCATTTGTCAGCCAGACCCAAGGTGATATCAAAAGAAAATTGCTAAAGTTAAAGGGATTTGTAGGAATGTCCATATCACAGTTCAGGTGTATATGAACAGGGAGATTGAAACAAAGCAGGAGGAAGAACGTAAAATGAGGATGAAGGCAGATATGCTAGCTGTAGCTATCATAAGTGTAGAGAGACAGGGAAGGGAGGTGAATAGAGGAGTTGAGAATAGCCTGAGTAAGGAAGGAAGTAGGAATCACTGTGCGTATTGTAGAGAGGAAGGATATTGGAAAAGTGACTGCCCACAGAGGGAATATAAAGCAAGTTATAGATAAGACAAGAGAGAAGGTTACGAGATGGTTACAGAGGTGGCTATAGAGAAAGTCTTGGAGGGAATGACAGTAGTATACTATTCCCCTACCTAGAGATTAAGGGATAGAGAAGATAGAGATTTTGTCAGTCTGGCTGACACTGTCATGGAAGACTATTGATACCGACTGGGCTCCATCCCCCTTTAGCCAAGTGCAGCCTATGGTCGATGTATCAATAGAGGGAAAGAGGAGCTTTTTCATGATTGACACTGGTGCTGAGTACTCTGTGGTAACTAACCTAGTTGCTCCTCCTTCAGGAAGACTATAATTATGATAGGAGCTACTGGGAAAAGCGCTGCTAGACCAATTCTCAGGAGTCATACTTGTATTCTAGGAGGCCATTTGGTTAAGCACCAGTTCCTATATATGCTGGAGTGTCCAGTTCAGCTTCTAGGACGAGATCTATTATTAAAGCTTCAAGCCCAGATAACTTTTAAACCCAACGGATCAACGTCTCTGAAGTTTAATAGATCACCAGGCATAATATCAGTATCGGTGCAAAGGGAAGAAGAATAGCACTTCTACTCTATAATAACAAATACAGACCCTAAGAGTGATGAATCCTTATTTGACATTTCAAGAATATGGACAGAGAATAATCCTCCAGGACTTGCTCGCAATATTCCACCAATACACATTGAATCGAAGCTTGGAGCATATCCTGTTAGCCTTAGTTAGTACCATATATTATAGAGGGCTAAGGAAAATATACAAACCTATGTGGATAAGTGTGCAAAGTATGACATCCTAAAATTCTGTACCTCCCCTTGGAACACTCCATTATTACCTGTTCAGAAGCCGGGATCAGATGAGTATCATCCTGTACAAGATCTAAACGCAGTTAATAATGCAGTAGTCAATATACACCCAGTGGTACCCATCCCCTATAATCTGCTTGCTTTAATACCAGGTGGGGCAACCTACTATACCTTCCTAGACCTCAAAGATGCTTTCTTTTGTTTCTGGGGTACTGCTGAAAAATTATGTATGGGCATCCACCTTCCATACTTGGTAACTTAACGGGGGATTTGAGTCAGTTGGGAGAAGGAATTACCCGGCAGCAGGTTGTAGAGTTGGGTAAAACTATGGAAGAGGTACAGAAATGGGTACAAGATAGATTACCTGTGAATATTTATCCACCTGTTCATTCTTACCATCCAGGGGATCAAGTGTGGATAAAAAAATGGAACACTGTTCCATTAGGTTCCAAGTGGAGAGGTCCCTATGTTGTTCTTTTATCTACCCCAACAGTTGTAAAGGTTGTAGAAGTGACTCCGTGGATTCATCACTCTAGGGTAAAAAAAACAGCGGCAGATTCCTGACAAGCTACCATAGATCCAGAGAATCCTTGCAAGATCCAGTTGAAGCGTGTGACCGAGTTGGATTAAAAGTGTTTTTTTTTGCGAAGATAATATTGTTAAAAGGGAACATCAACAAAGATCTACAAGTGAGTGTTTTTGACGGCCATAATAATGCCTGTCCGCTCACCAACGTGTTATTAAAAGCCAGGAAAGTCTCGAAGGGACCCCTGTGAAGACGAGCAGAACTCCATTCCCTGCAGCCCTTACATCCTGGAAGCTGAGGTGCCATCGCACGGACGAAGACTGAGGATGAAGACGTCGAAAGAAGTGCTTTTGATAATGTATATTTTTGTGTCTTTTTATATTCAGGAAGGTAGAGGTACCGACACTCCTAGCTGTGAGGTTTGCATTAAGACTACTAAGACAGGTAATCATATTTCCCAGACCCTAATTTGGCATTCACAATATGAGTGTAAAGGTGATGTGTCTAGATGTATATATCTAGGTATAGAATATAGTGTATGCCATTTAGGAGTAGGAGAACCTAGGTGCTTCAATCCGGAGTATCAACCCCGTACAATTTGGTTGACCCTCAGGAATGGAGATCCTCAGGGGACCCTAATAAATAAAACTGAGTTAGAAACCGTACATTCTTCGGGTGTTCTGCTATTTGATGCATGTAAAGCAATATCAAGTGGTAGAAAGCCGTGGAATGTATGTGGGGATCTTAAGTGGGAGAGAACGTATGGGTCTAATGATAAATATATTTGTCCCAGTAGTAAAAACAATTATGTAAGTCCGAGATGCCCAGATAGGAATATAATTTTTGCCCATATTGGTCTTGTGTGGGGTGGGCAACTTGGGGACCGACAGTAGATAAGGATATGATTGTTACTAAGTTGCCTACAAAGCCATATTGTAAGTCTAGGGAATGTAACCCAGTCCATATACTCATAAATAATCCTGAACGATTCATAGATAGGTTCGGTAACTTATTTGGGTTCCAAATATATGGGACGGGTTTAGATCCTGGGACAATATTATTTATAGGGATAGAGACCGATACGGTAACCTCCCAAACTCATCAAGTATACCATTCTTTTTATGAAGAGATGAGTATAGATAATAAGATCCCCCATAATGCTAAAAACCTGTTCATAGATTTAGCCGAAAGTATTGCCGGTAGTCTTAATGTTACCAACTGCTATGTGTGTGGAGGTACTAACATGGGAGACCAATGGCCTTGGGAAGCAAAGGAGGTAATGTCCGGTTCTGAGGCAGTTGACCAATTAATATCTACACAAGCCGATTATCATATGAGTGTTAGAGGTAAATCTGAGTGGAGATTAAAGACCTCCATCATAGGTTATGTTTGCATAGCGAGGAAAGGAATGATGTATAATACTTCTGTAGGAGAATTAACTTGTCTAGGGCAAAAAGCTTATGATGATGATACAAAGAATACAACTTGGTGGTCGGCTTCAAATGTCTCAGAACCATCTAACCCGTTTGCTAGATACGCCAATTTAAAGGATGTGTGGTTTGACCTATCCATCACATCTACCTGGAGAGCCCCAGCAAATTTGTACTGGATCTGTGGTAAGAAAGTATATTCGGAGTTACCACAGGACTGGGAAGGGGCATGTGTATTAGGTATGCTCAAACCATCCTTCTTCTTGTTGCCAATTGAAACAGCAGAGACCTTGAGAGTTAAAGTTTATGATGTGAATCATAAAAAGAAGCTAGCATCCTTGAATGTAGGTAGCTGGGAAGATAATGAGTGGCACTGGCTACCTTAGCGCGCTTCATTGCCAATAGGAGGGATGTAATATGTGAGGGAACTGGTTAACAGCCAAACTGTATGCCCATGAAGTGTTATTGTATTCTAATACAGGGATTCAAGCCTCATTCTACCATTAGGCAATTATGGATTCCTCTGTAAAGCACATAGCCTTCTTACCAGGTAAACCAGTTGGGCTGTTGATAAAGTCCTCCATTCACTTCCAGTGCAAATAGAAGGAGTGGTATGTGGAAAGTTCAATCTCAGCAACTGTTGTCTGCACATAGATGATGAAGGGCAGGCAGTGGCTGATCTCACAAGCCACATGGCTAAACTGACGCATGTACCGACTTAAGCCTGGAACGGGTACAATTCTAGTAGTTGGTTTGGAAGTAGGTACGAGCAGCTTGGAGGGATCAAGACATTGGTAGGAGGAGTCATGTTGATTATAGTGTGTCTCTTTCTACCATGTTTGGTTCCATTGGTAATTAGGTCCATACAGAGTGTCATAGAGAGCACGACAGAAAGGAAACCAGCTGCGCATGTAATGGCTGTTTGCAAGTATGAACCCTTGGCCCAGAGAGAATATATTCAGAATGAGGAGTGCTGAAGGAATTTGTAAGGATGCTAAGATGCTTACGAGGTCTGTTCTGATTCATGGCAACCTGAGGTGTAAGCAAACTATGGTTAAGTGATGCATCTGGAATTGTGAAATATCAGAAGCATCAAAGGGGGGAATGTGGTGGAATCTCAGTAAAAATAAATTTACTAGGACAAGATTGCCATGTGGCATATGTGTAAATGTTGTATCAGTTAGTTAGTTACACGTAGCTAAGATACAATCAACACCGTATTGAGCAAATGCAGGAATGCAGAAACTGAAAACACTTCCCCTCCTCCATTGTTCTGGGTGAGCCATGTGGTCTAACAAGTAAGGGAAGTTAGGCTTTGTTCAGCTGATTGTGTAAAGAATATATGTGGGTAGAGTTAACTATAGGAGGAGCTATATGTCTATATCATGCATTTACACAGTCAGTTCTGGGCTCAGATCTTGTTGTATTTTGGTGACATAAGTCCCTCTGAGCCCCGGTCGGTGAATCGAATAAAGAATCTCTTCCTTCCTGAAGAAACCTGTGTCCATCTCTCTGTGCTTGGCTTCCGTCAGTTTCTCCGGTATCAATATCTGTTTTAACAATTGGTTAAGCTTTAGATTTTAAATAAATCATTTTTTTCACTGTAATAGAAGAGCAGTTGCCTGCCTGCCAGCTTCTGTGTGAGGTTCACATTGGATACTGTGCCCACTAGCCCAGTGCCACCACTCATATCTGTTTTAACAATTGGTTAAGCTTTAGATTTAAAATAAATATTTTTTTTTCACTGTAATAGAAGAGCAGTTAGTTGTCTGCAAGCGTCTGTGTTTCAGGCCTACTTCAGCGTGTGCTCTGCAGACCTGTGCCAGCGTGCTTTGACAGTTGCCACTCATATCTTGTGTCTCTATAGCGTGCTTTTACAACCAAAATTTTGTTTCCACTGTAATAGAAGAGCAGTTGCCTGCCTGCCAGCTTCTGTGTGAGGTTCACATTGGATACTGTGCCCACTAGCCCAGTGCCACCACTCATATCTGTTTTAACAATTGGTTAAGCTTTAGATTTAAAATAAATATTTTTTTTTTCACTGTAATAGAAGAGCAGTTAGTTGTCTGCAAGCGTCTGTGTTTCAGGCCTACTTCAGCGTGTGCTCTGCAGACCTGTGCCAGCGTGCTTTGACAGTTGCCACTCATATCTTGTGTCTCTATAGCGTGATTTTACAACCAAAATTTTGTTTCCACTGTAATAGAAGAGCAGTTGCCTGCCTGCCAGCTTCTGTGTGAGGTTCACATTGGATACTGTGCCTACTTGCCCAGTGCCACCACTCATATCTGTTTTAACAATTGGTTAAGCTTTACATTTAAAATAAATAATTTGTTTTCACTGTAATAGAAGAGCAGTTGCCTGCCTGCCAGCTTCTGTGTCAGGTTGGATGCCTTGCCCATTTGCACAGTCAGTGCCACCACTCATATCTGTTTTAACAATAGCTTAAGCTTTAGATTTTAAAGAAATCATTTTTTTTCACTGTAATAGAAGATCAGTTAGTTGTCTGCAAGCGTCTGGGTGTCAGGCCTACTTCAGCGTGTGCTCTGTAGACCTGTTCCAGCGTGCTTTGACAGTTGCCAATCATATTTGGTGTCTCTATAGCGTGCTTTTAAAACCAAAATTTGTTTTTCACTGTTATAGATTGAATAGCAGTTACTTGTCTTCAAGCGGGTGTCTCAGGCCTACAGTGTGTGCTCTGCAGAACTGTTCCAGTGCACATTGCCAATCATATCTGGTCTCACAGTAGCTTGCACGCATAGTACCACTAATCCCCCAAAAAATGACAGGCAGAGGTAGGCCACCCCGCAGGGGCCGTCGTGGTCGTGGTGCTGTGATTCCCTTTTGCCCTAGAATAATGCCCAGTTTTCAGAAGCCACGTACCCTGAACTTGAAAAGTTCTGAGGACTTAGTTGACTGGCTAACACAGGACACCCAATCTTGTACAGCCTCCGCTCGGAACCTTGACGCACCATCCTCCTCCAGCTTAGCTTCAGGCACCTCTCAAGATAGCACTCACCCGCCTGCCGCCACCACCAAAACTAGCACCACAGCCGCTTTACTTGGTATGTCAGAGGAGTTATTCACACACCCGTTTGAAGAAATGAGTGATGCGCAACCATTATTGCTAGAGGATGTAGATAACAGGGATATGTCTCAGGCAGGCAGCATTAAACACATGGAGGTACAGTGTGAGGATGATGTTGTACCCGCTGCTGCTTCCTTTTCTGAGTTGTCAGATACAAGCGAAGCGGTTGATGATGACGATGCGTCCATGGATGTCACGTGGGTGCCCGCTCGGCAAGAAGAACAGGGCGAAAGTTCAGATGGGGAGACAGAGAGGAGGAGGAGGAGACGAGTTGGAAGCAGGGGGGGGTCGTCGCAAGGAGCTAGTGGCACAGTCAGACAGCATGCATCGGCACCCAGGGTCAGCCCGACAGCACGCCAATCAACGCATGCTGTGTCCACCACCAGAATGCCGTCATTGCAGAGCTCAGCAGTGTGGCATTTTTTTGGTGTGTCTGCCTCGGACAACAGCGATGCCATTTGCAACCTGTGCCAAAGGAAACTGAGTCGTGGGAGTTCCAACACCCACCTAGGTACAACTGCTTTGCGTAGGCACATGATCTCACATCACAAACGCCTATGGGATCAACACATGAGTACAAGCAGCACGCCTACTCTAAGCCGCCATCCTCCTCCTGGTCCAGCATCTTCAGCCACGTCAACCACTGCTGTCCTTCTTGCCCCCTCTCAACCATCCGCCACTCCGTCTCCCGCCTTGAGCAGTTCCCGCTCATCTGCCCACAGTCATGTGTCTGTCAAGGACATGTTTGAGCGTGAGAAGCCAATGTCACCAAGTCACCCCCTTGCCCAGCGTCTGACAGCTGGCTTGTCCGAACTATTAGCCCGCCAGCTTTTACCATACAATCTGGTTGAGTCTGAGGCGTTAAAAAAATTTGTAGCTATTGGGACACCGCAGTGGAAGGTACCCATCCGGAATTTCTTTTCACAAAAGTCAATCCCCAACTTGTACTCGATTGTGCAAAAGGAAATCATGGCATGTCTGGCACACAGTGTTGGGGCAAGGGTCCATCTGATCACTGATACCTGGTCTGCAAAGCATGGTCAGGGCAGGTATATCACCTACACTGCGCATTGGGTAAACCTGCTGACGGCTGACAAGCAAGGAATGCGTGGCATTGCAGAGGAGTTGGTGACACCGCCACGAATTGCAGGCAGTCCTGCTGCCACCTCCTCTACTCCTCCTACTCCATCCTCTTCCATAACCTCCTCGGCTGAGTCCTCTTGTGCCGCTGCTTCTTGCTCCACATCAACGGCACCCCCCCAGCTCCCCAGGTACTATTCCACATCCCGGATACGGCAGTGTCACGCCGTCTTGGGTTTGACTTGCTTGAAAGCAGAGAGTCACACCGGACAAGCACTCCTGTCCGCCCTGAACGCACAGGTGGAAAAGTGGCTGACTCCGCAGCAACTGGATATCGGCAAAGTGGTGTGTGACAACGGAAAAAATTTGATAGCGGCATTGAAGTTGGGCAAGTTGACACATGTGCCGTGCATGGCACATGTGTGTAATCTGATCGTACAACGCTTTGTGCATAAGTACACAGGCTTACAGGACGTCCTGAAGCAGGCCAGGAAGGTGTGTGGCCATTTCAGGCATTCCTACACGGCCATGGCTCACTTTGCCGATATCCAGCGGCGAAACAACATGCCAGTGAGGCGCTTGATTTGCGACAGCCCTACACGTTGGAATTCAACACTCCTAATGTTCGACCGCCTGCTCCAACAAGAAAAAGCTGTTAATGAATATTTGTATGACCGGGGTGCTAGGACAGCCTCTGGGGAGCTGGGAATTTTTTTGCCACGTTACTGGACGCTCATGCGCAATGCCTGTAGGCTCATGCGTCCTTTTGAGGAGGTGACAAACCTAGTCAGTCGCAGTTGTGTGTGTGCGTGTGTATGGCTGTCTGCCTGTGTGTGTGTGTGTGTGACAGGGTGAAGATTTCTTGCACATGGGTGTGACAGGGTGAAGATTTCTTGCACAGGGCGCCCAAAGGCCTAAGGCTGGCCCTGCGCATGGGTCAGTGGCTCTGCACCAGACTTCCCTCCAATTGATCAAAGTTAAAGGATTTCAAGTGGACTGATTACAATTACAGGGCCTCTAAAGAGTCCTGTATTGTTATTTGTCATCACTATCTTCCCGCGTCGGGAGTGGGTCATTTGCGCCCCTGCTGCCTTCCTTGCATGTGGTAGCTGTTTGTCAGGGATTTGTCAATCCATATCTGCCAAGTGACCCTATGTAGGGGTAACAGTCCCTATTCTGCTCTGTGTCAGTGTGTATCATGGTCTCTGTGGACAGGGAACAGTCTCTATTCTGCTCTGTGTCAGTGTGTATCAGGGGTTTTGAGGACAGGTGTCAATCCATATCTGCCAAGTGACCCTATGTAGGAGGAACAGTCCCTATTCTGCTCTGTGTCAGTGTGTATCATGGTCTCTGTGGACGGTGAACAGTCTCTATTCTGCTCTGTGTCAGTGTGTATCATGGTCTCTGTGGACAGGGAACAGTCTCTATTCTGCTCTGTGTCAGTGTGTATCAGGGGTTTTGAGGACAGGTGTCAATCCATATCTGCCAAGTGACCCTATGTAGGGGGAACAGTCCCTATTCTGCTCTGTGTCAGTGTGTATCAGGGGTTTTGAGGACAGGTGTCAATCCATATCTGCCAAGTGAACCTATGTAGGGGGAACAGTCCCTATTCTGCTCTGTGTCAGTGTGTATCAGGGGTTTTGAGGACAGGTGTCAATCCATATCTGCCAAGTGACCCTATGTAGGGGGAACAGTCTCTATTCTGCTCTGTGTCAGTGTGTATCATGGTCTCTGTGGACGGGGAACAGTCTCTATTCTGCTCTGTGTCAGTGTGTATCATGGTCTCTGTGGTCAGGGAACTGTCTCTATTCTGCTCTGTCAGTGTGTATCAGGGGTTTTGAGGACAGGTGTCAATCCATATCTGCCAAGTGACCCTATGTAGGGGGAACTGTCTCTATTCTGCTCTGTCAGTGTGTATCAGGGCTGGGCTTTGAGGACAGGTGTCAATGTTAGGTGATTTCTGCCCTTTATGGATTAAAAGCAGACTCTGCATCAACTGTGCAATTTTCCATGGGAGTTTTGCCATGGATCCCCCTCTGGCATGCCACAGTCCAGGTGTTAGTCCCCTTGAAACAACTTTTCCATCACTATTGTGGCCAGAAAGAGTCCCTGTTGGTTTTAAAATTCGCCTGCCCATTGAAGTCAATGGCGGTTCGCGCGGTTCGCCGGTTCGCGAACATTTGCGGAAGTTCGCGTTCGCCGTTCGCGAACCGAAAATTTCGGGTTCGCGACAACACTAAATGTAAATATAAAGGAATTGAATTGTTATGCATTGTCCAAAAAACACTTACTTTTAGTGACAATTTGTGGGAAGAGATAACATATAAATAACTGTCCAATTAAAATCAATATTGTGATCTAACTTCTGCTATGTGCTTTTAAACAATTGTAATATAGTTGAAATTCATGACATGGTTAGTGACCAGAAAATTGACAGATGAGCATAAACTAATGTAAGCTCTTAGTTTGCTGTATAGTCTATATGTCCTACAACAATAATGATAAAATTGTCAATGCTTCATGACCTTCCCAAATATTTTTGGACTTCTATAAATATTTAGATAATTATCTACTGCTGAGAATATAGAATGAGCATGATCTAAGGGCACAGTTCCAACAAACAAATAAAATAGTCATGTGCAATTTGTTTCGTTCCAAATATACATTTAGACGAATTTTGTGCAATTTGGACATTCGGAGGCTAACGAATGTGCGAAGTGGTGAAGTTTGGAAGTGCAGAAGTTCGGTTGTTTGGATGTGCTGAACCGAGCCAAATTGCCGAAGTTCCGAAGTGCTTCGGATTTTTGAAAAGTGACAAAACAAGAGAGAGAGAGGGAAAATTACGTGAATGATGACAGGAATCTTGACCAATAAGCTAATTCCTGGCACTGGGAGCCCTTTAGATGTGTAAGTTGTTGTGGTGGCATTCCTGGCACTAGGAGCCCTATAGATGTGTAAGTGGTTGTGCTGGCAGTCCAGGTACTGGGAGCCCTATAGATGTGTAATTGGTTGTGGTGGCAGTCCGGGCACTGCCTCCCCAGTGCCAGGACTGCCACCACAACCACTTACACATCTATGGGGCTCCAAGTGCCCTGACTGCAACCACAACCACTTACTAGACATGTGCAATTTATTTCATGCAATTCTGACATTCGGATGCTTATGAGGTTCCGAAGTGCCGAAGTTCCGAATTGCCGAAGATCGGTACTTTGTAAGTGCCGAACCAAACTGAATGCTATTGGTCCGAATTGCTGAAGCAGATAATTTTTTTTTACGTACCCGAATTTCCGAACCAAACCTAATTTTTTGCCCATGCACATCCTTAAAATGAAATTTTGAAAAAGAGAGTAAGAAAGAATAAGCATCTGTAAACATTTATTTATTGCTTACTTCTCAACCTTCTATAAAATATGAAGTGTACAAATTAATATTATTATTGCCATTTATATAGCGCCAACAGATCAAATAAGGCTTTACGATATTATGAGAGGGGCAATTTAACTATAAATAGGACAATTACAAGAAAACTTACAGGAACGATAGGTTGAAGAGGACCCTGCTCAAACGAGCTTATAGTCTATAGGAGGTCGGGTATAAAACACATTAGGACAGGAAATAGCAATCAAATAAGGTGGGAGTGAAGCAGAGTTTACAAATGTAGAAAGAAGCGACAGATCACTGCTTTACTAAAACATGCCCATTTATTTTTATGCTGAGCCATATTATTTTATTTGTGTACAGTATTAAAATAGCAATCTGGTCACTTTTCTTCATGTGGCTTAGTTTTATCTAAACTTTTGCCAATGTTTTATGGTGATTTTATGTATGTCCAGAAAAAATAGTAATCAAATAAAGGTTTATTGAGATTACCTGGAGATTACTGCTTTGATGTTACATGTGTAAATTGAATTGCTTTCTTAAAGGCTTAATAATACATCAGATTATTCTTGTTCAATTAAAGTACTCAAAGCTTGTCTACTCAAATAAAATGCTATTTTGGATTTAATTATCTTAAAGGTATATTTTACAAATAGAACAGAATGCAGGCAATTTATATGCAATTTGAACTACTTTTAAATGTTTCCTGATAATTATTTTACATGGCCTTTATGTAACCCAGATATTTGTCTTTCAATTTTCCCCTGAGAGTGAATATAACATGTATTAAAAATTATAAATGGCTTTAATTTAACAATAATTGAAGAAATAAAAATTGAATCCTAAATATCAAAAAATGAAAAACAAGGTAGAACTATATGTTAGGAAAAATGCTTTCTTAAGAATTGAAAAAAAACATTTTTAGAAAATAAGGTTCACATTATCCCTTTGACTATTAGAAAAATGTGTTGTTGGCAATTGTCCTATGGCTACAAATACTTCTAGAAAACGATGAATAGGTATTCATTCAATGTAACAGGACATGTGAAGCAAAATAAGTCCTGGTGTTGGTTACGGAAATTATAACAATAACATTCTTTGGGTGAAATTACAATATGTTTTCTGTTTTGGAACTTTATACGCAAACTATACATGTCATACTTTTATTCAGAAGAGTAACTAACAGATTTTTTTTTCCTTTAAAATATTCATCATCTAGAAAGTAAACATGGAGACCACAAGTGAAATTTCAGAACGTCATCACTCACAGTTATTTTGTATATCATGTACTATCGTCATAACAAATATTTCTGTTATTCTGTTATGGACATAAGAATTCCTGAAGTCAAAAGAAAACAAATAATGAATGTAAAGGCCTCGATTAGCTATCTGATATAATCTAGAAAAATGACTGAAATCTGTTACACTCACAAAAAAAAACAACTTTGTGCTATTATGTACTATTGATAGTAGTTTGAATTATATATGCAAGCCACAAATTGAGAACATGCTTTTTCATGGACGAATCACCATAAAAGTGTGATTGTATGAAACTTTGGAGGAAGTGGTGAGCTACAGCAATGTACAGTGAAGTATCAGTATTGTCTGCAGCCATAACCACTATTGGAACTCTGAGATAGCCAATCAGCTTTCTAATTTCACTCAACCTGGACCTTAAGATGTACTGAGATCTCATCTACATCCAATGATGAGGGGCTGGACAAAATTATCCTGTATTTTAAAGTGCATAATCCTTAACTGTTACTCGACCCTCTGACATGTGGGGTAAAGAGTTAAAGCTTATAAACCACCTTCCCAGTAATAAGTGGTCCAGAGTATTATCTGTCTTCTGTATATCATGTAAATATATGATTATTCCATGCTTGAGGTAAAAATCATTACATAAGCAATGTTAATAGTAACTGTCAGTAGATGTTGGACACTAAAAAAACAACAGATTTCCATGATAAAAACTTGTTTCACATCTTCGTACCACTCAAGTCCACCACCACTGATCCAACCCCCGGAATTAAAATTAACTGGTTTGCAAACTGGACAAATTGTTAACACTATAGAAGTGCCCAGTATAACCCAGCAATGAAAACCTATGTATTTAACGTATTATTATTATTTTATTATTTATATAGCGCCATCAGATCAGAGCGCTGTACAATGGGGTATTAAACTATTAATTTATTTACATTCATTATTACAGTACTAAAATACATTATTTTAACTCTGTAAATGTCTGCTGCGGCTTGCTTTGCTAGTGGGTTTCTGTGAATTTTTTTTTTATATATTTTTTACTTTTTGCCTTTATCTTTTTCAGACACAATACATAGACAAGGTATAACATTGTAGTAAACCGTGTGATTCACTATTTTACATGAAATATAGCAAATATAGGTACATGTCATGAAGACGTTGAGCAAAGTTTAACATATTAAACAATATTCATAGCATTATAAGTAAATATTAAAATATAATAACTTAACATTCTCCTGAGTAAGATATGATCTATGAGGTCTAATAGCTGTGGTAGATATAAGAGCCCTGACGGCTCACTTTAAGTTGTGCGTGAAAAATCCTCCTAAGGTGTCAGTGTACCTTTCAGAAACCATTTCCATGGTTGCCAGATGTCTTGATATTTGTGGTATTTATCTAACGCTCCCCACCTTAGTTCTTCCATTGTGTGGAAATGTTCGATTTTACTGTACCATTCTTTTTTGGTTGGGGTCATAGGGGTTCTCCAGTTATTCACTATTGTATGTTTAGCTGCCGTCAGCATGAAATATGTAAGAGAGTACCTGAATTTGTCTGGTGGCGTGTGTAAATATAGCAAGAGGAGTGCTTCTATGCTAAATGGGATGTTTAAGCTAGTTACTAGGCGTACTGCGTTCCACACCTCTTTCCAGAATCCTGCAATTAGAGTGCATGACCACCATATATGTTGGAATGTATGTCTCTCAAGTTTACATCTCCAGCACTCGGGAGACTTAGTCGGGTCGTATCTATGTACATCTACCGGCGTAGTGTACCAATTTGATATAAATTTGTAATGTATCTCCTGTAAAGGGACACTAGAATGTGCATGGAAAATGGTCTTAAATATAGCGTTCCATTCTGCCTCCCCTAGCTCGGTGTGTAGGTGTGTTTCCCATGTTCTGGTGAAGATTTCTGTGAATTTGTCTACAAAAGGCAGGTGAATTTATTTTGTGAATTAACCTACTACTGCTTAACTTATAGTGCCAATCAATGAAATTGAAACCATATAGTCTCATTCTATCCTGTGTTTAATATTGAAAAAAAAAATTTTTTCTGTAAGACAAATTACTAAGTATTATAATGGCAGTTAAATTAACAATTTACCTCTTCTTTACAATGATTATAACTGTAGATATGTCAAAGGAAATAAACACTGCCACATTATTACATTGCATAAAGTATTGCTATATAAAATGTTGTTATCCCAACAATATTTCTATAATTGAAAATTTTAAATTATGTAATTGAAGGAACTAAAATGCTTGAGTATCCACAGCTATCCATAAATGAATTTGCTGTTTTTTCCTATATTTATGCACTATATATGAATCAGATGATTTAACTAAATGTGCTATTTGAAATGTTTGTTTATATATGATTTTAGCAGTATTCCAAATGTTCCAACATTTTGTTATTGCAAAAAAATTTCATTCACACACCTGGGAAGCTGGAAACGAAGCACCATAAGCCTAAGCTCATCAGGAAGCAGCATAGGTAGAGTGGGATCTAGCAGTTTAGAAACATAGAAACATAAAATGATATGGCCCATCTAGTCTGCCAAACTTTCAATAGTCCCTGGCCTTATTTTATAGCTAGGATAGCCTTATGCCTATCCCACGCATGCTTAAACTTCTTCACTGTGTTAACCTTTACCACTTCAGCTGGAAGGATATTCCATGCATCCACTACCCTCTCAGTAAAGTAATACTTCATGCAATTATTTTTAAACATTTACCTCTCTAATTTAAGACTGTCCTCTTGTTGTGGCAGTTTTTCTTCTTTTAAATATAGTCTCCTCCTTTACTGTGATTCCCTTTATGTATTTAAATGTTTCTTTCATATCCCCCCTGTCTCGTCTTTCCTCCAAGCTATACATGTTAAGATCCTTTAACCTTTCCTTGTAAGTTTTATCCTGCAATCCATGAACTAGTTTAGTAGCCCTTCTCTGAACTCTTTCCAAAGTATCAATATCCTTCTAAAGATAATGTCTCCAGTACTGCGTACAATACTCCAAGTGAGGTCTCACCAGTGTTCTGTACAATGGCATGAGCACTTCCCTCTTTCTACTGCTAATACCTCTCCATATACAACCAAGCATTCTGCTAGCATTTCCTGCTGCTCTATTACAAGACATTAAATATTTGTGTCCAGTGCATTGCTTGATGTCCTATTCACACAAGATTAGGAAAATTACATAGGAAATTAGTGTCTGTAAGTCACTATTTTTCCCTCTTCTGGCAAAGATTTAGCAAAGTAACACAATTATTTCACGAACTATAATAGTATTGTCAAACTCATATGGCATTGAGATAAGCACATAAAATATAATCATGACACATTTTTGGTGTGCAAAACAAAGTAAGATAAACAATATAAGTTATATATTTGTCTTGGTTGAAGAAAGACTAAAATCCATCAAGTTCAGCCTTGAAAACAATTATTTTATGCGGTTGATCCTAAAGAAGACATAAAACCCAGTTGTAGCCATTTCCAATTATGACACAAAAATGGATAAACGTCGTTTGTGACTCCATAATGGTAACCATATTTCTCCTTGGACCAACATCCTATTCACATACATATCAATTATATTCTTCAATATTCTGTTTTTGCAAAAAAGCATCCAAGCCTTTAAAAATAAAATATATGTATCCTAAGGTAGAGAACTCCACAACTTTATTGTTATTACTGTAAATAACCATTCCCTTTGCGGTAAACAAAAATGCCTTTTGTGCAGTCTCAATGGGTGATCTTTTGTATATTCCTAGAAATGAGCAGCTGGTACGGATTCTGTATATATTTTTACAATGCTATCATATTCCATCTGAGGTGTCTTTATCTAATGCAAATAAATTCAGTTTTACATTAACTTTTTAAAATTGTTTTAGCAATTTGTCCTATGTTAACCAATCACCTGATTTCTGTAAGCCTTTTGTAACAGGGATTTGCAAATCTACATCTATAAATTCTTCTTCTGTATATACGGCATAGGATGATATTTAGAATTTTTGCCTTGTCCTGATGCTCCTTGATTAACACACCCATCCATATAAAAATGTTTGGATTGGTCTTGCTCTCTTTGGCTATGAGCTTTTCATTTTGAAGTTTAGCCCATCTAATCGCCCTTTTGCAAGTCCTTTTTGCATGTTTATATATGTAATATGATGCTATTTACTCATGATTTAATTTTTTTCAATGCCCTTTTCTTGTTTATTTGACTGACCCTCTTACTAAGCCACATTGGTTTGAATTTGATTATTTTATATTTGTTTCCCAATTGTATGCTCTGTGCTTTTACCAGTGTATAGTTCCTCCCAGTCAAATTGTTGTAAATAAGCCGTTCTCCTATTGAATTTATCCTTTTTAAAATTGAGCGTTTTTTTAGAGCCTAAAAATAAATGTAGTTTTTTTTTTGTTAATCTCAAATGATACCATATTATGTTTACTATTTCCCAAGTGTTCCCTAACCTGAATGTTTGAAAATAGGTCAAAATTATTAGTCATTGCAAGATCCAGACAAGCATCTATTCTAGTTGGGGCTTCTACTAACAGACATTGAGGTTCAAAAAAACATTTTCTAAACTTTACTACTAGTCCCTCTGGCCCAATCAATTTCTGGATAATTAAAATCACCAATGATCAGCAATTTCCCCAGGTTTACAGCTTTCTTAATTTGAGATAGTAATTGCTCTTCCCCATCAGTATTAATGTTTGGGGGCTTAAACCATAATATCTCCTATTTCCTCGAATGCATATTTCTACCCATAAGACTTCCACATCCTCACCTGTACCATTACATACAATTTCTTTAACACTTGGCTTCAAATCAGTTTCATATTAAAACAAACCCCGACCACTTTTTTAAAAAAAATGCTACCCTTTATAAAGAATGTATACCTATTTGAATGAACAGCCCAATTAAGTCATACTGCTTATATGCTTCTTTTATCTCAAGATGCTTGTATGCTTCTTTTATCTCAAGCTCCCTCATTTTCTTACCCAAACCTCTTGCTTCACCAGATATTTAAAGTTACCATTTGTTTCTTGAACTTTATTTGAGCAACATTTATTTAATACTTTCTTGCACTGTCTGCTTATTTTACCACTCCCCCCATTTCCACCCATCTGGACTTCAGCTAAACTCCATCTCATTTCTCCATCTCCTGTTAACAATATTTATCCTTCTCTGTTCCTCCCCCCCTACTCCTAGTTTAAATCCTCCTCCAACCTTCTACTCGTCATCTCCCCAACACATTAGCCCCTTTTTTTCAGGTGCAATCAAATGTGTCTATAAAGATTGTACTTCAGCACAAAATCATCCCAGTGCTCTAGAAACCCCAACCCTCATTCCTACATCAAGACTTCAGCCACACATTGACTTATGTAATCTATCGCAGTTTTTACTCTATAGCACATGGCACAGATAATATCACAGAAAATACTACTTTTGAAGTCCTTTTCTTAAGTTTGCTTTCTAATTCCCTGAACTCATTCTTTAGGGCCGTTCACCTTACTCTAACTTTGTCATTTGTACCAACTTTGTTATATGGACCATGACAGCTAGGCCATGCTCAACCAATAATCCATCCATCTGCCTGCAACATGCCAGACCCAAACACCCAGGAGAGAGCAAACTGCCTGGGTGATGCAATCAGAGCAGCATATTACCCTGTCTACTCTTTTAATAATTTAATCTCCTACTTCCACAACATGCCTAGCCTTTTCTCTATTCTGAATCCCTTCCAAACTAGAGGAGCTAGAATGAACAGCTTCCTCCAGCACAGCCACTCCTGAGCTGATACTCCCAATATATTCACTCAAGTGGGCAAATCTGCTGGAGTGTACAAAATCAGGACTGGCTAAACCCTTTCTCTTACTTCCCACTCTGCTACTACACCTAACTGTGGGTGACAAACAAAAAGGGATAACAAAGTAGAGGTAAAATGGAGGCAATTTACTAAACGGAGTTGTCAATAAGCAAGATATAATTAGATGGTGAATGGAAGATCTTGGTTTTCAATGTGAATTTTCGAGAGTTCCAACATATCCATAAAATGTCTTTGAGAACCATGAACTGTGGGAGTTTTGTTTTAGAAGTGTGCCATATCTTTGTGTGGATGTGAACAATGGCTGGAATTTCTCATTTCCACAATTAAGCAAACAAAATTAATTTTTGAACATAATTCTTTTGATGAAGGTAATTAAAAATGTTTTATCACTGGATGTTATTTTTATAACGTCAAATTAATATCCAGTTTTTGTGGATAAGGATATTTATTTTCTGCAGATGGACAAAAATAGCAGAAATTATTGGTGACTTTCATAAAGCTGCACATTTATTAAAAAATGGGCCCTTCCTCTGACTTCATAAGTGCAATACCATTAGCGAATGCAATACCATTAGGAGTACTTTTATATATCTACTACATGGAACAGTGTATTCATTGTTTTTTTTTTTACTTTTTTATTTTAGCATATAATTTGTAATTCAGAGAACACTATTGTTCTTGTATTTTCTTCTATTAGATATATACTATTCTTCTGAAGAATCACTTAAGAATATGTATTTATTATAACATTTTAAGGAGCTGAAATGTGCACGGTTTTCATTCACCTTAATGCCCCAACCACTCCCTATTTAAATATACAAATGTGTATTTAAATAACTCACAACTCTATTATGCAGTACTGAAGCTGATTTAAGTATGGTATTGTTCCTATCATTCAATGTACCCCAAAAATCAAACTTCTTTACACAATATTAACCTTAAAACAATCATTGTGAGTGAGAGAGATTTTTAATGATAGGTTGTGAACATTACATAGATACATAGTTACATGGCTGAAAAGAGACTTGCGTCCATCAAGTTCCGCCTTCCTCACATATGTTTTTGCTGTTGATCCAAAAGAAGGAAAAAAAAAAAA
The DNA here is from genome assembly GCF_036172605.1 of Pelobates fuscus. Lineage (NCBI taxonomy): Eukaryota > Metazoa > Chordata > Amphibia > Anura > Pelobatidae > Pelobates > Pelobates fuscus. The sequence goes on from NC_086320.1 coordinate 88,721,293, forward strand.
CCCAGTTTGAAGCACTTCCAATTTTGCAACAAGCTAGGAAAAAAAAAATCCTTCTTGACCCCAGAATGGCAGTCAGATTTATCCTTGGATCAAACAGTTATTACCCTACATTGAAAGATTATATCCTTGAATATTCTGTTTTTGCAAGTATGCATCTAGTAGCTGTTTGAACATCTGTATGGACTCTGATAAAACCACTTCTTCAGGCAGAGAATTCCACATCCTGATTGTTCTTACAGTAAAAAAAAACGTTCCTTTGCCTTAGACGAAATCTTCTTTCTTCTAGTCTAAACGCATGACCACATATCCTATGTAAAGTCCGGTTTGTGAATAGATTTCCACACAATGGATTGTATTGGCCCCGAATATATTTGTATAATGTTATCATATCCCCTCTCAGGCGACGTTTTTCTAAACTAAATAGGTTTAAATTTGTTAACCTTTCTTCATAGCTGATATGTTCCATTCCTTTTATTAATTTTGTAGCCCGCCTCTGCACTCTTTCCAGTGCCACAATATCCTTCTTTAGAACAGGTGCCCAAAATTGCACAGCATATTCAATGTGTGGTCTTACCAGTGATTTATAAAGAGGCAAAATGATATAAAACATTGTTTTCCCTTTAGAAAATGGTGGGAGAAGGAAAAGAGTATACATAAGATATCCTAGATCCCAATATCAGGTGTCGACTAGGCCTTATATGGTGGTACCTTTTTTCAAAAGTATCCCAAGGTGTATATGTTCTGTTATATCTAAGAGTTTATGTTTCTTACTTAAAAACTAAAATTGTATTAAAATTGTTACACACACACACACACACACACACACACACACACACATATATATATATATATATATATATATATATATATATATATATACATATATATACTTCAAATAAAATGTAAAATATCTTAATGTTACTGTAGGCAATTACACTTTCTAATGTAAATATTAAATCTGTTACTGTAATGTGTTGTATACCTTCAAAGTTCATGACTGATTTTAATGATTTAAATAAATAAAAATATTACAGATAAAAACTTACAATAAAATACAAAATATAATAACTAATTCAAACATGTTACACAGTGTATATTCAAGGTATTGTATCAAAAGGGTCTCCATAACCATTTAAAAGAAACACATTTTTCATCCATTTGACAAGAATCCATTAATAAAACAATCTCTTTTGTGTGAAGAAAATCTTTCATCTTATTTTGTCATACCATTTCCTGCTGCATTTTCATTTGTTTGTGATATAATTTATAACATAGAAAAAGGTCAGTTTATCAAAGTTTATATGTCTTTGAAGAAAAGTAATAGAAGATTATTTATGAAGAAAGATTTTGCTTTAATGTTTTTATCAAACAAAAAGAATCCTACATAATTGTATTCTTTTGTAATAGAGAAATCCCTCCCTTCTTACAAAAGGAGAAGCAACTCTACATTTTCTTTTATGTTAAAATAGACAATTTTACTTTATTTTGCACAATTCATTTAAAAAAAGAAAAAGAATGATTAACTATTTCTACATACATTCAAATAAAATGTAGAAATATGTACCATATTCTTGCTACTAAAAACAGTTGTATTTGATTAACTACAATTTAAAAAAATATGTTGCTACATTTTTGTGTATGTTTATCATATTAATACAATGTAGAAATACGTTGATAGCATCTATTATGTTGCTAATGTTCAAGTTTTATGACAAAGCATAAAGCAACATAAAAATAATCCCCCAAAATGTAAGGTTATCAAAGTCACATGACGTTACTCTTGTGGAATTTTGGTTGCCACAAATTATTTCTAAATAACACAAACCCACAACAATTTATTGACTGAATGGCTTGATAAAAAAAAATGTTTTAACATGAGCACACAAAGATAAACATCATGAATTAGATTTAATGAAAGACAATGTTAAAATTGCTTACTACAAAAAAGGAGATAAAAAGTTGTGTATAATAAGTATATACCAGTGGGGTAATATCTGGAATATATTTCTGAACATTTTTTTTATATTGTTTCCATGGATGAATAGAAACATATTACATACATTAATTTTATGAAATGTAAAATGTGACAAAAATATTTTCTGTTTTCAATTTTATTCCATGAAAGTTGAATTAAAAATGTATATATATTTGTATAATGTCTGATTTAATTATAATAACTTCTAAAGTCTAAAGAATTAAAGCATATCATAATTTTGTATAGATTACATTAAATAAAGGAAAATTAGCATGAGTTTATTATTCCCCCAATTTGGTCTACTGCATTTTATTTTTATTTTTATTTTTATATTTATTATTCTTATACTCTTAGTATAAAGTACAATCTGAGAACCAATATAACAACTAGGAAAGTTTAAAGGGACACTCTAAACACTAAAACCACTTTAGTTTAATGAAGTGGTTTTGGTATATAACAATCACCATAACAATCATCTACAATCACCTTAGTGGAGCCACAGAAACCACTAAATAAATACAAGTGACAATTAAAAATACAGATGGTGAGAGCACTCAATTAAAATAAAAATAAAAAATAAATAAAAAGTACAATAATAATATTACCCAAACTCGATCACAATCTGGAAATAAACACAGATGGAAAAAACATAGGGTAATAACATAAGATAAAATCTTAAGACTCTAATACTGGTCACACTCACATAAAAAGAGCCACTTAAATAGCTGGCTCAAACTGCATGCCTTGAATCACTCTCTTATTGGGCTTCAGCTGAGTCCTTTCTGTAGTTATATCCCATGTGCCACCAAGATACGCAGGTTCAAGGGTTAACAATAAACTTTATTCTTCCAAAACAATGGAGATCATAAAATACATATATAAAATCCCTTTGCATAAAAAGTCCAAAAAGCACCTGACGCGTTTCGGCGGTCTGCCTTCGTCGGAGGTGATGCTTGTGATCCCTGGCATGCCGTCTTTTAAACATGTTCCTCTAGCCCTTTTTCGCCGCATTCGCGGCACTTTACTTCCGGGTTTGACGTCGGGACGCGTCCTGCGTCATCACGTCCCGACGTCTATCTTCACTTCCGGTTTAACCTTATACTAGGACGTGTGAGGAACGTCATAGAGAAAAAAAGCGTCCATACAATAAAATATTCCTAGCATTCCAAACTAGAATAGTCCAATCTTGGTATACTTAAAATCCTTTTCGGGGAAACAGAATATATAGCATTGCATTCAAAATAAAATACATTATCAAATAGTATACAACATTAAATTATAACAGTATACAATTAATTACTAGAAGAAGGGAGATGCATATAATATAATAGATAAAATCTAAAAACCTAAATAGCAAAAAACTTGGATTGATAATAAGAGGAAAATTAGATAAAACAATAGATAATATAATCATTTTTTACAAACCCATAATGGAGACCCTAAAGGTATTGATTTTATGGGCATTGATCAGATTAAAATCCATTGGAGAGGGGGGAATAAGGATTATATTTTAGGGTTAGCAGAGATGAAGTGGATGTTTGAACTTGACACTATGGCACCACGTGGACTTAATGTTGACTTTGAAATTAATAAATATGTATGAAGATTGTATTCCCTAATTTTTCCCCTTTTTGCCTTCTAATCAATCCATTTATTTTTATATTTTTTCGATATTATCTATTGTTTTATCTAATTTTCCTCTTATTATCAATCCAAGTTTTTTGCTATTTAGGTTTTTAGATTGTATCTATTATATTATATGCATCTCCCTTCTAGTAATTAATTGTATACTGTTATAATTTAATGTTGTATACTATTTGATAATGTATTTTATTTTGAATGCAAGGCTATATATTTTCTCTTTCACCGAAAAGGATTTTAAGTATACCAAGATTGGACTATTCTACTTTGTAATGCTAGGAATATTTTATTGTATGGACGTTTTTTTTCTCTATGACGTTCCTCACACGTCCTAGTATAAGGTTAAACCGGAAGTGAAGATAGACGTCGGGACGTGATGACGCAGGACGCGTCCCGACGTCAAACCCGGAAGTAAAGTGCAGCGAATGCGTTGAAAAAGGGTGCGAGGAACCGGTTTAAAAGACAGCATGCCAGGGATCACAAGCATCACCTCCGACGAAGGCAGACCGCTGAAACACGTCAGGTGCTTTTTGGACTTTTAATGCAAAGGGACTTTCTTTTATATATGTATTATTTTATGATCTCCATTGTTTTGGAAGAATAAAGTTTGTTACCCCTTGAACCTGCGTATCTTGGTGGCACATGGGATATAACTACAGAAAGGACCCAGCTGAAGCCCAATAAGAGAGTGATTCAAGGCATGCAGTTTGAGCCAGCTATTTAAGTGGCTCTTTTTATGTGAGTGTGACCAGTATTAGAGTCTTAAGATTTTATCTTACGTTATTACCCTATGTTTTTTCCATCTGTGTTTATTTCCAGATTGTGATCGAGTTTGGGTAATATTATTATTGTACTTATTTATTTTTTATTTTTATTTTAATTGAGTGCTCTCACCATCTATATTTTTAATTGTCACTGGTTTTGGTATATAAATTATGCCCCTGCAGTCTTACTGCTCAAATAAGTGCCATTTAGAAATTAAATCCTTTTGTTTTTGTTTATGCAGCTATAGCCACACCTCCCCTTGCTTTGACTCCCACAGACTCCATGAAAAAAAAAGTCTAAGATCTTATAGCACAGGGTGTTTATTTTAGAAGTGCTTATCTCATGATCTATTACTTGAATTTTAATAACACTAATGAGGGTTCTGCAGGGTATAAACCGAGCAAGAAACAAATACATTAACATTAAACACACTAAGCAATAAGAGAAGCTAAAAAAAAATAAACTTTTTTCAGTTGTGTAGGGAGGCTATGTGATCTGAGCCAGGAGTAATGTGGCAAAGGCTGTGTGGGGATATTTATGGGATAATAATAGTAAACAGTTGAGAATTGCCCACTATTTCAATTCTCAGATACCAAAGATTGTTATCGTGTAAGTGAAATGTATTCCATATAAATAAAATCACAATTTGTCATAAAAATAGATACAATTTATTGTGACAATTAAATAATAATAATATGTAACATGCGTGATAATAATCAATGAATATTTAGTATAACATGGTATGCAATACAATGGCAATACACATCCAATGGCTAACACAGTATAGAATCTACAACATTAGCTGTCAAGAGAAGATTTATGACGGTACTTCACAGAGAAACGAAAGTGAAACTTACACACACAGAGCTTGCAGCTTAAGGCCATAAAACTTGAGCTAGCAGTTGGAATAACCCTTTTAATGCTGGCTAGACCTCCTAGGTAATTAAGACCTATTCTCATGTGATTTTAAATAAAATAACATTTAAACCAGCTCATTAATAATTTCCTGGAACCATGCAATAAGAGTAATCTACCATGTTCTATAAGCAGAATCTTAACTTGCCTAAACAGATATTTTATCTTATTTTAGAGCAAATCAATACACCTGGATACATTTCACGATATGCTAACATGTGATATGTCACATTAATATATATATAATTATTCCTTTCCATCTGCAGAATAGAATGCTTTATTATATATTCTTTAGTAACTAAGATTTCTAAATATCGAAATCTGATCGTGATTTATCCAGTCATATATCATGCTATTAGAAAATTTTAATTAATTTAGGTTAATTAAATGAAACCAGTATAATTACCAGTTAGGTAGATTTTCTCATCATATGAGTAGGTAGTCTCAGGAACTGAATGGATGTGTGATGGTGTGTAAGAAATTCTGAGTGCCTTGGAGTGGATATCAGTCATGGATTTCTCTGAATTGCCCCTGACTGCTCATCTCTTTGCTTCTTTGCTTCCTTTGCATACCTCTCTCTTCCCTTTGTCTTAACTTTTTAAAGGGAAAATTCACTAGGTGATAGACCAAAAGAAAACTGGAGGTGTGGTTACCTTCCAGATAGCAATTTAAGCATTTGGTCTATAGAGGGCAGTCTTGTCCCACTAAACATTCTTATCCAGGAAAGAGTTATCTTTTCCTGGTGGCTATTTTGACGTCATTTACCTTATCTTTATGGTTATTTATAATTTAAGTTTACTGTCAGTTCAAATAGTTTCTTTGGGCTTTCTTCAGACTACGTGTCTCCAATTCCTGCTGTAATTTCTAATATGACAGTTCGTAAACTAAGTTTCACCTCTAGATTACAATGGGATGTTATACAATATCGAAAGTAAAATTAAATTATTTAATCTTCTCTGTCACAAATGTCTGGGTTTAGAATTAATAATATTCCATTAGCATTTAGACAGTCTGTCCATCCCCCGTTCTCATTTCTTATCAACAGGTTTGTATATACTAAGCATTCCTTAGCTTCTGGCAAAGTGGTCAGTTTTACAGAAGGGATAGAAATCTTGTGTCTTTTCTTAGCTTGAAAATAACAAAATGGAGTCTGCTCTGTTCAGAGTGATTCAGGCAATATACACTTTTAATTTCTATCATAGCACAAAATGTCTGCCGATATAAATGCCCTGACAGCTGTATAAACAAATTAACTCCTAAGTGGCAGAGAAGTGACCAGTGAGAGAGAGCAAAGGAATGATCTGTACTCCAAAGCAGCTCCATTAAGCCAAATTTGGATTATTTATTACTAGTATAAAGCACCAAGATATTCCGCAGCACTGTACAATTAGGGGAGAATGTACAATATACACAGGCAAATACAAAGCTAGAGAGGGCCATGCCCGTAAGCTGAGACCTAGCCATTAAAACTCTTTTATACAAAGTGCTTAGCTAGAAAGCCCATGAGCTTAAAATCTAAATGATATAATTGGAATTTGAGAAAAGTGGAAGAAGGGAGAATTTGGAAGTGATGGCTAAAAGAAGTTCATAGAGAGTTGCAGCTATTGGTAAAATATAAAGGGAATGAGGAGGTAATTGAGTAGGACTCTCAAACAGCTGGAGGAGCATGCAATATATTTAGGAGGAACCTGGGTGGGCGGGAGGATGGTGGGTGGGTAGTGCTGAAAAAAAAAGAGAGATTCAATATTGTTGGTTCTGGGAGTGCGAGGTGAGGCCTGAAGAACAAAGATGGAGATGGAATAGTTATATGAAGGAATTTACAGCCAGGAGGAGCAAAGGAAAGAGAAGAGCGGAGAGTAGACATTTGTTGTATTCTATCACCCAAAATATTAATAACCAAATTCTATCACCCAAAATATTAATAACTGTCTACATGAAATGTTGGTAGAACACATTAAATGACAATAATAAAACAACTGCATGCACAGAAAATTAACGGTGGCAAACTACAGGTATAAATGGTAATGCTATAGTAACAAATGTTAATATGGTAACAATGTAAGAATAAATTAAGTGGAGTATCTTTCAAGAATTAGTCAGTACTTGGAGCTTGATTAAAATAGATGGGAAATTTAAATGGGGAGATTCATTATTGTTGTTTCTGGGAGTGTGAGGTGATGCCTGGAGCGTGATGAAAGTTGCTGGGAAATGTAAAATGGGGGGATTCAGTATTATGTGTAGGTATGGGTGTCTATAAATGTTATTCAGGTAAATGTAAATATTTGCTTTTGCGGGTAACTGAGAAGAGTGGGTAAAAGGAGGAGTAGTACGACTGAAGAAACTCCCTCTAGCTGAGAGGCGTGTCCAACAATGCAATCTGACCAAATTTACAGTAAGTTTATAAATGTTTATTACATACTGTTTTCCATGCTTTATTTTGGCCTGTATATTTTTTTAAATGGGTTTGCTTGCTGGTTTAAAAATCTAATTGGCAAGTGATAAATGTCACGGTATTGCAACTAAGAAACCATAGGAAGCCAATATTCTAAAATGATGAGGAAGAGACATAGTAACAAATACGCAGCCAGAGAGGAAAATATTCAGGTGATATTTTGCCACAGTGGTTGAATTTTAGTATAGGACCACCAGATCTCAAGCATTGTACCCTTCTGTTTCCTGTACCTCCAGCAATGTGCTGGAATTGACCATTAAAGCATTGAGGGATTCTCATGGAAAGTATATTAATAGTGGTTCTAAAGCTTCATATAATACAATAAATAAACTACGCAGAATGAATAAAAGAAAAGAAAAACATTGTGTCTCTATATTCCTATCAGCAGAAGGCCTCCCTAGGGTTACCCATAAGCTAAAAGCTAAAGGACTGCAGTGTTCCCAACATAGTGGCAGTCTAGTTCAAGTACAATAAAACAAAAAAGGAAAAGATGACAAACAAAAAAGCATAAGTAACTATATACAAATGAGAACTGCATGCATCCAATGAAGCATGAACAGTAGCATGCATTAGTTAGTATAGCTTTAGCAATCCAAAACAAAGATATCACATAAGTGAAACATGACAGGTACATTAAAAGAGAAATAAATATTGAACAAAACAATAAAATAACTATTTACAATCACCCATCAATGAAAACCATCAAGGGGAGGCTTCAGTTTAAATAGGAATAAATGGATTAAAGAAACATCATTTGGGGAGAGTAATTACTCAGAAATTAAAGCTAGTAGCCTTACTGCCCACCCTTATTAGCACAGATAAAGCAGAAGTAGCTATATAAAACACTAAAACAACAGCATACAAATACAGTATCTAGTTAAAATTAATTGAGAAAATAATTCAAAAATGCAAAATAATGAATACATGTAGAAACCCAACGGAATCAAGCAATTATACGTTAGATAAAATAAATGGAGGGGGTAGCACCTTGATGTAATTCTTGAGGTAGGTGTAGTCTCAGAGGTGTGATATGTAAAAACAGAAGAATACAGCAGAATATAGTGCAGTACATCTTACATAAAGAAAGAATATTGCAAATAGAATTGCACTTACAGTTTGTAGAGCAGAAGTAGCTCTATCTGAATGTACTTGTGCAGTACAATCCCTACCTAGGGATATTCTGTGTCTTCTTTAAAGTGTTTTCATGCAGAGGAACTCCAGCTAGGTATGGTGACTCAGGATGGTGTTCACCCCATCTTGGGGTCTTACAGAGTTATTGGTAGGTTGGTAGTTAGTATATGAAAAGAAGAATAAAAAATATAGTGCTCACTTTTGTTGTTGTAAATAAAAGAATACAATTAGGGGAGGTACTCACAAATAGAGAGCAAAAATTAGGTTTTGCTCAATCCACAGCGCTCAGGTGGTATTTCCCCCTCTAAAGGGATATTTGGTCCCAATCTCCAGGGATGATTTGAGTAAAGTCCAAAGAGATTAACAAAGAACTACTTTATTTAATACACTAGTACATAAAATAATAAAAGCAATGCAAAGTAGTAAAATATCACTTAACGTGTGTCAACACAAAAATGCTTTTTCATAGAAACATAGAAACATAGAATGTGACGGCAGATAAGAACCATTCGGCCCATCTAGTCTGCCCAGTTTTCTAAATACTTTCATTAGTCCCTGGCCTTATCTTATAGTTAGGATAGCCTTATGCCTATCCCACGCATGCTTAAACTCCTTTACTGTGTTAACCTCTACCACTTCAGCTGGAAGGCTATTCCATGCATCCACTACCCTCTCAGTAAAGTAATACTTCCTGATATTATTTTTAAACCTTTGTCCCTCTAATTTAAGACTATGTCCTCTTGTTGTGGTAGTTTTTCTTCTTTTAAATATAGTCTCCTCCTTTACTGTGTTGATTCCCTTTATGTATTTAAATGTTTCTATCATATCCCCCCTGTCTCGTCTTTCCTCCATGCTATACATGTTAAGATCCTTTAACCTTTCCTGGTAAGTTTTATCCTGCAATCCATGAACCAGTTTAGTAGCCCTTCTTTGAACTCTCTCTAAGGTATCAATATCCTTCTGAAGATAGGGTCTCCAGTACTGTGTACAGTACTCCAAGTGAGGTCTCACCAGTGTTCTGTACAATGGCATGAGCACTTCCCTCTTTCTACTGCTAATACCTCTCCCTATACAACCAAGCATTCTGCTAGCATTTCCTGCTGCTCTATTACATTGTCTGCCTACCTTTAAGTCATCAGAAATAATCACCCCTAAATCCCTTTCCTCAGATGTTGAGGTTAGGACTCTATCAAATATTCTGTACTCTGCCCTTGGGTTTTTACGTCCAAGATGCATTATCTTGCACTTATCCACATTAAATGTCAGTTGCCACAACTCTGACCATTTTTCTAGTCTACCTAAATCATTTTCCATTTGGCTTATCCCTCCTGGAACATCAACCCTGTTACATATCTTAGTATCATCCGCAAAAAGACACACCTTACCATCAAGACCTTCTGCAATATAACTAATAAAAATATTAAAGAGAATGGGTCCAAGTACAGATCCCTGAGATACCCCACTGGTGACAAGCCCAAGCTTCGAATATACTCCATTGACTACAACCCTCTGTTGCCTGTCACTCAGCCACTGCCTTACCCATTCAACAATATTGGAATCCAAACTCAAAGATTGTAGTTTGTTGATAAGCCTTCTATGTGCAACAGTGTCAAAAGCCTTACTGAAATCGAGGTAAGCAATGTCTACTGCACCACCCTGATCTATAATTTTAGTTACCCAATCAAAAAAAATCAATAAGATTAGTTTGGCATGATCTCCCTGAAGTAAACCCATGTTGTCTCTGATCTTGAAATCCGTGTGTTTTTAGATGTTCAACAATCCTATCCTTTAACATGGTTTCCATCACTTTCCCCACTACTGAAGTTAGGCTTACTGGCCTATAGTTGCCCGACTCCTCCCTATTACCTTTCTTGTGAATGGGCACAACATTCGCTAACTTCCAATCTTCTGGGACTACTCCTGTTATCAATGATTGGTTAAATAAATCTGTTAATGGTTTTGCTAGTACACCACTAAGCTCTTTTAATAGCTTTGGGTGTATTCCATCAGGTCCCATTGACTTATTTGTCTTTACTTTTGACAGTTGAAATAGAACCTCTTCCTCTGTAAACTCACATGTAATAAATGACTCATTTATCCTTTTTCTTAACTGAGGTCCCTTTCCTTCATTTTCATCTGTAAATACCGAACAAAAATATTCATTGAGGCAGTCAGCTAGACCTTTATCCTCATCTACATACCTTCCTTCTTTTGTTTTTAATCTAACTAATCCTTGTTTTACTTTTCTTTTCTCATTTATGTATCTAAAAAAGGTTTTGTCCCCCTTTTTTACTGACTGTGCTATTTTCTCTTCTGTGTGTGATTTGGAAGCTCTTATAACTTGCTTAGCCTCTTTCTGCCTAATCTTATAGGTCATTCTGTCTTCCTCACTCTGGGTTTTTTTATAATTACTAAATGCTAACTTTTTGTTTTTTACTATTTTGGTTACATCTGTGGAGTACCACAGTGGTTTCTTGAATTTTTTGCTTTTACTGACAAGCCTAATGCAATTTTCTGTTGCCTTCAGTAGTGCAACTTTTAAATAATCCCATTTCTTTTGGACTCCATTTAAATTGCTCCAGTCTGATAATGACTCCTTTACACATATTCTAATTTTGGAAAAGTCTGTTTTTCTAAAGTCTAAAACTTTTGTTTTTGTGTGGTGTGACTCAGTCACTGTTCTTATATTAAACCACACTGACTGATGATCACTGGATCCTAAACTTTCACCTACAGTAATATCTGATACCAAATCTCCATTTGTTAACACTAAATCTAGTATGGCCTCTTTACGAGTTGGCTCCTCAACGACTTGTTTTAGAGACAATCCCAGTAGGGAGTTTAGAATATGTGTGCTCCTGGCACAAGTAGCTATTTTCGTTTTCCAATTTATATCAGGAAGATTAAAGTCACCCATGAGTCACTTAGCTGTTGCCACTTTGTGCCAATCATTTGCCACTATTTGGGAATCTTTGTTTAGGACCTTCAGGTGCTTGCTCCAAATCCACAGAAGCATTTCACTGATGGAGCATTTTGTGGTCATCGTTAGGAGTAAAGATGATTTTATCCATACCATTCCTCTTGACTATTCATTTTGGCTAGTACATACATTTACAGTGGTACCTCGGTTTACAAACACCTTGATTAATATAATTTTCCGGTTTACAAATGAAAATCCGTTGAAAATAATGCCTCGATTTACGAATTTCTCCAGGATGCATTGCGCCTGGGAGGTTTATAGCGCTGCCTCCGTGCGTTCTGGAGTCTGTGGGTAGCAAGTGGCTTCGAGTGTGGAGATGTTGGAGGTATTGGAGTGGTTTTTGCATCAAGTTTTGGAGTGATTCTGGACATTTTTTGCAGCGGTTTTGGGACTTTTTGGAACTTTTTTGGTGCATTTCTCAAGCGGTGGAAAGGTAGGGAGCTGAGCTTAGTCATTTATAGTCCTTTTACTGTGTGTTCTGTATTGTGGGTTGTTTTCCATGCCAGCTCATTTAGACTTTTTTTTTCTAACCTCCGGAACGGATTAATTGGTTTTCAAGGCATTCCTATCGGAAACCACGTTTCGGTTTACACATTTTTCGCACTATAAAACCTCCCGGAGAATGCATTAAATTCAAAAACTGAGGTACCACTGTATATACATTTTACTGCCCTTAAAGCTTAGTGATAACATACTGAAGGTGCTTGGGTTTTTAAGGGCAATGCGGTCTATTAAGCAAAATGATCTGGTGCCAAGGACTAAAAAACCTGAAGAACATATTTGATCAGTTCTGGCACCTTCATGTCTTCATAAATACCCTTAATTTGTATATTGTTGTGGCCATATCAGTTCTCATGGATGGACACCTTGTCTGCTAGTTATTGCAATTCAGTCTACGTAGACGTGTAAGCATCTGCAAGAGAATTATATGTGTCAATAATTTCTTGACCTTTTCATTGAGATGCGCAATGTAGTCTCCAATTTATTTCATACTGGCATTAATGTTATGTAGAAGAATCTGTTGCTGGAACAGGTGAAAGCACCATAATATTGTTCTTATTTGAGTATGAGGCCAGAGATGGTGGATTGTCAGTGCCCACTTGGTGGGGAGGTCAGCAAAGTAACGTGCAGATTAACAAACAGAAACCAGACAATACAAAATATTGTTATGCAAGAAAAAAAAGAAAGTAAAGCAAAGATACAAAAAAACACGTCAGGAAACCCTGGGTAAAATCAAAGGAAATAAGGACAAGTATCTGCATCTTTTCAAAACAAAACTCTGTACCTTAAAGCACTTACAAAATAAGACTAACAAACCCTCAGAATGGCAGTGACATTCAAATACTCCTGCAAATAAGTGATGCTCGAAAACATTTATCATACATATCATTAAGCTTGCATACTGAATACTTAGCCCTCTCCAAAATTACATATTATTTGCTCTATAATACTGTTCTCCCCTTTTTTGTATTTTATATATTTTATATTGGTTCCTTTTCTTGTATCTTTATATACGTGTGCATATATGCTCTAAAAATGCCTTTATGTATTTATACATATGTTTTAATCTATCCCTTTTTTTATTCTTTATTCCTGTTTATTTTATCCCTATTTCCCTATTTATTTGGTGATGGGATGCTTTTCTTGCACTACAGGATAACATGGGCATTTGTATGTATGCATTTGCATCCTTAAGATTTGCATCCTGGTGGGTGGAGTTACACATTAAATGTAAAATATAATATTTATTGTTCTTTAGAGGGTGTATGTATTCCTATGATAATGAGCCGCTGCAACAGTTTTTTTTACCTTTCCCCTTGTGTTGTTCATTGTTGGTGCCTATAATAAATATATTTTACCTCATTGTGGTGAGTGGTCATTTTTGGCATTTTGTACAGTATTGCCTCACCGCCCCTCCCCCCCCCCCACAGTTAAACATTAATTTTGGTCATGGTTCTTATTTGTTTTTCCAAAATACAGTAGGTTTATCATGTGTGTAGTAATGTAAGTATGGATAGTTTATCTTACGTTGACTTGCGTGTTTGAATATATTATATAAGCAGTGGTGGAACTACCACGGTCACAGGGGTCACAGCTGTGAATGGGCCCTTCACTCCAGGAGGGAACAGCCGCCCTGCGGACTCCATGACAAGGGTGCACATCCGCTATGTAACGCATCCCGTGTGGTATAACCGCCAGGACGGCGAATTCAGTGTTTTTCTAGGGGGCCTGGTCATCGCTATGGCACTTTAACAGCGCGACCAGGCCCCTTTTGATGAGGTTAGAGGCTGGGATGAAGTGACAGCCCCGGTCACTTCCTTCCAGCTACCATAGAGAACCGCATGGGAGGAGGAAGGAGAGGAACCCCAGCCACTGAACCCCAGGAAAAGTCACTGTCCTGCACCTAAAAGGTAGGAAACAGGAGGGTGACTAAAACATTTTGCATGCGTGTGTTAGTGTATGTGTGTCTGTATGTATGCTTCTCTGTATGTGTGTGTGCATGTGTGTCTGTATGTATGTGTCTCTGTTTGCATGTATGTGTTTGCGTGTATGTGTATCTGTATGTATGTATGTATGTATGTATGTGTGTGTGTGTGTGTCTGTATGTTTATATGTATGTATGTGTGCGTCTCTGTATGTGTGTGTGTGCGTCTTTGTGTGTGTTTGCATGTTTATCTGTTTGTCTGCATGTGTGGTGTGTGATGTATGGGATGGGATGTAGACATATGGGGATGTAGAGAAAAAACAGGGTATATAGGCGCTCGCTATAACATAAAATAACAATAGGGGCTGCTGTATACAATACAAGGATTCCCAAACCTTGTGTATTGGTGAAACAGAAGATATAAAATATGGCGTATACTGCGCCCAAATATTATACGTACATACACCTCTGCGAGGAAAAGTTGGTAAAATACCTCGAAATAATAAAACAGAGAAAAAAAAATAATAGTGCAATACAGTATATAACAGTGCAAATATTTGTGCTAGGTAACTGTAAGAAAAACACTCACATACGGTAGAGCTATATAAGAGCTCTACTTTTTTCAGCGTGGACGATATAATCCCCGTCTAAGGATACAGGATGGTGAACGATGGTATTGGTCTTCCAAATGCACAATGGGGATAAAAGAGAAAAACGCTCTGATGGTGTAGTAAGTACTATAAAATCAGGGTAATAGGATAAAGTAATGTACTTACAATTTGTAGAGCAAGGACCTGCTCTAGTTATCACAGCATGGGTGGTACTATCCCCACCTAAGGATATGATGGCACCAGGTAGTTAACAGGACATAACTACCTGGTAAAAAGATAGATGTCTAAATGTATTAAAATAGACTATTTATTATAAAATATATCATATATAAATATAGGTACAAATGTCCAAAAGAAGGGGGTCCCACTTAAGTGGGACCCCCTTTTTTTGGACATTTGTACCTATATTTATATATGATATATTTTATAATAAATAGTCTATTTTAATACATTTAGACATCTATCTTTTATTATTTTATATTATTACTTTTTTATGTCCTGTTAACTACCTGGTGCCATCATATCCTTAGGTGGGGATAGTACCACCCATGCTGTGATAACTAGAGCAGGTCCTTGCTCTACAAATTGTAAGTACATTACTTTATCCTATTACCCTGATTTTATAGTACTTACTACACCATCAGAGCGTTTTTCTCTTTTATCCCTATTGTGCATTTAGAAGACCAATACCATCGTTCACCATCCTGTATCCTTAGACGGGGATTATACCGTCCACGCTGAAAAAAGTAGAGCTCTTATATAGCTCTACCGTATGTGAGTGTTTTTCTTACAGTTACCTAGCACAAATATTTGCACTGTTATATACTGTATTGCACTATTATTTTTTTTTCTCTGTTTTATTATTTCGAGGTATTTTACCAACTTTTCCTCGCAGAGGTGTATGTACGTATAATATTTGGGCGCAGTATACGCCATATTTTATATGGGGATGTAGACATAATAGGTAGACGTATGGGAGTGGGGTAGATGTATGGAGGGGTGGGGGCCCATGGCAATTTTCACACCAGGGCCTCATGGTTTCTAGTTACGCCTTTGTATATGAGTATTGTGGGAACCATGTATAATATGCAGAAATTTGATACAGTCAGTAGTTCAACGGTGGAGCAATGCTAAAGTCTAATTATCACCTCCACCAAATAATCCATTTGGTGATGTTTCAATAAAAGTCCCTTATTTTGGTTGTCATTTGCTCACAATCTTTCTAGATTTAGAGAAACACTTTGGGCACCAATACAACTGAAGTGCATTTGAAAGGTTTTTGGCCTCACATGTATGCTGTATTTTTTTCAGCTCAAATCTCTTTAGTTTAATTTTTTTTATACTGTTTCTACTTTCAGCAGCATAACACCACGCCCTTAGCCATGTCTTTTTGTTTCACAAAACATATTCTCGATTGGAAGATAAACAGTGTAGCTCAGCCAAAGATAGATGTGTGTGAAGTGCTGACTTCACACGCAGGCAATCAGACATTGTATTATCTATATAGTATTTTACAGTCATGCTAAAGCAAGAGGGGACAAGTAATATGAGCACAGTGATTGGCTGTGGGGCGCAGTAATTTCAGCAAGTCAGCTAACGCTGATCTCATTTGCTGAGCGAGTATGTACTCAAAGTATGTCTAGTAAGAAACTTGTTGTCAGAAAAGAGGGGGAGTGATTAGGGGTAGAGGTTATGGTGGAAAAAAAAGTGTAAATATTCTAGAGATATTATACATAGATATTATATATATTATATATGCTATCCTCAAAGCTATATTGCATTGAGATGATTATCATTATTTTCATTTTTGTAACTCTTGCTCCCGGTCTATTTTACTTCCTTCTCGGACCTCATTCCTTACAAATATTATATGTCAGTGTTGCTGTCTTCAAACTAAACATACTAGTGGCTATAGAAAATGTCCAATGAAAATATTTATTCGTACTAGGCAATCTCTGCCTAATCTCTGCTTAATTACAACATAGCTTTGCTTTAAGCATACCATGACTTATCCCAAATAACTACAGTAACAACAAAATTAGAGAATAGAATAATGAGCATTTTACTTAGTTATTATTATTATGCAAGAACAATTTGTCACAATTTTGCGGTGTTATATGTTTATCAATATATTTATTGAGCAGTCTTTTTAATGATGCATGCTGCTAAGCTACAGAATAATGAAAATGGTAAATACATATTTTAAAGCTCCTTGATGGCCACAAAAAATGTGCTTAACAACAATTCAATCTTCATTTTGCAGAGCTGTGTAACTTAATTAGCGATTATGTGTTGAGTGTATAAAAATTGTAGCTCCTATTAGCATAATAAACAAATACCATAGTGAATTTTCTCTAAAAGGGTAATCACAGACTTAGACTGAGTTGCATCTTTAGCACAATTTACCTGCATAAGTGTTTTTAAAATCTCATTAAAACCATGTTATGTAGTTTCTGTTTAGTTGAAAAGTATTACATTGTGAAAAAGAGATATGCTATACTAATTAGCTTTTTTTTTAAATGTGTTATTACAATACTTGTTTAAGAAAGTTAAATTCTATTACCTTTTGTCTATTAGATAAGTTCCCTCCATTGATTAGATAATAAATGTTGTATTACTTTTGTCTAATAAATACAGACTATTTCAATATATATATAATATTTAGTAAAAAGTTTGTCAGTTTGACTTATTGTTTTCTGATCTTATGTTTGTTCATTTTTAATGATATCTTTATAGCAGTTATTAATGCTCCAAATATTCCCTCTATTTAATGAGTAGATGTTTCATTAATGTAGTGTTATTTTGACAGATTATGATAACTCTAGTCTTTTGGAGGAATGTAGATTCACAATTAGTAGTTGTAAAACTGACAAAGATCAAAATATAATTTTACATAAGGCAGAAATACAATTTATTTTTAAAAGCTTTGCCTACAGAAAACGATGTTAAGATATTTCTATTTCTAAAGCACAGCGTGATGAAACATAAGGGACCACACATATTAAAATACTTGTACATTAGTTAAATATAAAATTTAACAATGCATTTAATTGCATTTTGCAAACTGAATTTCACTATTCAGTTTTGTGCTCTTTTTAGTACCTAAATCACCCATGAATCCTTTATGCATACAAAGTAATTATTTGATGGTGGAACTATTAATGCTATATAGAAAAATATTTTCTACATTGCATGTAGTACAAAAGAGCTCTAAATACATTAAAATATATATATATATATATATATATATATATATATATATATATATATATATATATATATATATAAAATAAAAATATATATATGAAGAAAATTAATATATAAAGAAAATAAATATATATAGAAAATAAAGAAAAAATATGCTTTTTCCAGCAACGCAACAATTGAATGAGAAGATGTTCTCTAAAAAGTTTGAGAGGATGTTTCCCTGATTGAAATTTTAGGTTAAGATAGGAATATTCCCTTAAGGAGAAAAAAAAAAGTTACACTGGAAATAAAATCTTAAACTGCTATTTTATCAGATTTTAACTAGATAAATAAACGTTATTGTCAATGCACTTCAATTCATCTCAACTCACTGTATTGTGATTAAAAGTCATGGTGACCTCTGCCATTTCTGCTCAATTTAATTGCCCAGCTGTTGAAACCTTTTTTTGCCATAATGTAGCAATTACTTGGTATTTCCAGAGAAAGACTGGAAGTTGGATTGGGTCTTAAAAAAGTGCATGATATCACAAATGCCAACACAAAGCAGAAAGAAGGAACTAAGAATACTGGAACACAGGTCCGAGATCTAGACCATCTAATGCATCAAATACAAAAAGTGTCACAACTTTATAGTCAGATCTAATCCACTGGTCATTGGAAGAAGGGAATAAATGTATCCATAAAGGTAACCCAGAAATCATAACTCTAATGGGAGCTGGGAGCAGGTTTCAACACATAACCACAAACAGGAACAGTTGAACACTGTGTTCTAGGCAAATATATAACTTAGCTCTAGCTAGACCAATTTGAACCAAAAGTACATCTCATATTGTGGAAAGTAAAAGTGTATGTTTGGAAGACCAATGTGGATGGCCAGGAGAAAATAATGAAGATTGTGGCAAACCTATGCAGTGATAACTAGACTTGTGCATATCTGAACCATTTTTGCTGAAAATAGAACATTTTTCGGGACATCCAAACTCCACCCACATGTACATTTGGCTTGTCAGAATTTTATTACTCTAAACCCGACTTGGCTATGTGGCAGAGCACCCTGTCACTAACAATACTTTGTTTTGCATGCTTTTCCCACTCCAGTTCAGTAACCGAACAAACCCATGATTTCCCTTTTTTTATAACTCCCGTACTCAGCCCACCTTGGAGCTTGTTAACCCTGTTGACACCTCTATAATCGGTTCACACTTCGTTGTTGCAAGTATTCTACTTGGTGGCCACCATTCGCATGTACAAACACGTGGGAAAGGAGTTGGCGGTCATCTTGTCACACAAAAGCAGGTCTGCTTTGTTCCCTCACATTTCAAGAACAAGGCAAACAATCGCTACCTAAGAGCCAGTAAATCTGTTCCGTTTTTTGTTTATTTTGGGACTCCTAAAAGAGACAGACCGCCGCCACTTTTCTCCTGGAACTATTTTGGGTAGTCGCCACGTGTGTGGTCGGTCCAAACTTTACCCGGGTGGCAATTCTGTTGTCTTTGTGGGATCTGAGTGCTATTTGGCCAATTTAGGCACTCAGATCCAGGTTATTATTATTATGTTATTATTTATATAGTGCCAACAAATTTCCCAGCGCTTTACAGTGGGTGGACGAACAGACATGTAGTTGTAACCAGAAAAGTTGGACCCACAGGAACAGAGGGGTTGAGGGCCCTGCTCAATGAACTTAAGTGTAGAGGGGAGTGGGGTAAAGTGACACAATAGGTAAGGATAATATTAGACTAATGACAGTTGAAAGAGAGGAATCAGTCGGGAGCTATTAAGAGTTTAATTGATACACTTTTATGAAGAAGTGGGTTTTTAATGATTTTTTGAAGGAGTGGAGACAGGGTGAGCATCTAACGGAGGAGGGAAGTGAGTTCCACAGGAACGGTGCAGCCCTTGAGAAGTCTTGAAGGCGAGCATCAGAGGTGGGAGTATGGACAGAAGATAGACGCAAGTCTTCAGCAGAACATAAGGGCCTAGACGGGATATACTTGTGTATTAGGGAGGATAGATAGTTGGGAGCAGCATTATGCAGAGAATTGAAAGCAAGAACCAGAATTTTAAATTGAGCCTTATATATTACAGGAAGCCAATATAGGGACTGACAGAATGGTGAGGCGTGGGAGGTGCGGGCGGACAGGAAGATGAGCCTCGCCGCCGCATTCATTATGGACTGTTACGGCACAAGTTGGGAGCACATAAGTCCACTAAGAAGTGGATTACAGTAGTCAAGGCGAGAAAGGACAGTGGAATGGACCAACACCTTAGTCACATGTGGTGTTAAGTAGGGTTGGATGCGCGCAATGTTTTTGAGATGAAAGCAGAAGGATTTGGCGATAGACTGAGCGTTAGGCGTGAAGGAGAGGTCAGAGTCAAAGAGAACACCTAGGCAGTGAGCCTGCATGGTAGAGCTGATGGTAGCACCATTGACTTGCAGGGAGGGAGACACAGGAGTAGCAACACTCGAGGGAGGAAAGACCAGAATTTCAGTTTTGGTCAAGTTGAGTATAAGGAAGTGGGCAGCCATCCAGTTAGAAATAGCAGAGAGGCAGTGTAAGGCACTTGTCAAGAGGGACGAGGAGAGATCAGGAGAGGACAGGTAGATTTGCATGTCATCTGCATAGAAATGATAACAGAAGCCAAAGGAGCTAATGAGTTTACCAAGTATAGATAGAGAACAGTAGGGGACCAAGGTCTGAACCTTGGGGGACACCAACAGAGAGGAGTTGGAGAGAAGAAGCAGAGCCAGAGAAAGAAATGCTAAAAAAGAGCGCTGGGAAAGCTAGGAGGAGCACCAGGAGAGAGCAATAAGGTTATCTGGGGATATGGGACTTGTGGGGGTCCCTTGTAATAATATATATGTTTTGGGGTGTTTTGTGTTTTGAACATTGTACCGCTGTGCCTGGGAGATAATTAGTTTAAGCAAAGTACACTCAATTATCTCCCAGACAGAGGGACACCGGGGAGGAGTTTGTATTGAGCTGTATGGAGACCCCCTCCTGGGGGTCTGTGTATAAGTTCACTCCCAGCATATAGTCTCTGCTAATGTCTGTGGGGGAAAGCTATAATCACTCCAGAGCTCTGATCACTTGGCAGCAGTAATCACTTCACAGCTATATCTCTGAATCCAGCACAGCAGAGTTCCTGAGAAGGGGAAAAGAATGTACTTGACGGCGAGACCAGAGTCTCTATCTGTATGGCCGTCATAGGATGCAAATCAGAAAAATCAAATGGGTACAATAATGGGCCAATTAGTCCACTGCAAAATATATACATAATAGAATGTTATGTATATATTTTTCAGTACACTGACAGGGACATTTGATTCACAGATCATAAATTTAGATTTGTCTTTGCCGCTTCTACTATTTTTTCATCTATTACTCACTTCTCATTTGATCTGTGTATAAAAAAATCATCATTTAGTGACTGTCCCCTAGCCATCAATATTTTTTTTTTGCCACGAGCAGAATTCAAAATCAGGAATTAAAACAAACATGGTCTGACCTTTGGTTCATGATTTAGCTGGATTTGGTCTCAGATTTCAGAAATCCGACAGATCACTCAATTGCCCCAGATTTAAATTGCATTTTAGACAAAAATCAATCTATGTGTCTAGCAATAACTATAAGTAGGCATGGTAAACATTGTTACACTGTTTGCATATACAATTATATAATGAGCGCTTAACTTTTATATGGGTGAAAAGTTATAAGAAGAATATTGGGTGCTTAATGGGAAAACCCTGTATCCCCACCAGATGCATAAACATAAAAAAGGTAATAACCCAAAGCACACCAATAAATTATCATATAACATAGATCTTTTCATCAAGTGATTGAATATAAAATGGTACATAAAAAGTGTATAGGCATACAAACTTTAAATCATTTAATCCATAAAAGACATATCAAGTAAAGAAAAAAGTTCTTAATAATAAATCCCAACAACCCAGAGTATCAAGGCATACTAACCCAGAGCAGGAGATACAGCAACCTCGAAGTTTTGGTGTCAAGCCTTCCTCAAGGAAGATCTCGAAGACTTCAATCTATGTCCATGTGAATAAGTAGCCTAATTCTAAACAGAAGTGTACAGGAGGCTAAGGATCAAGCTGATAGGGTAAGTTAGTAAGTTAGTATGCCTTGATACTATGGGTTGTTGGAAATTATTAAGCACTTTCTCTTTACTTGCTATGTCATTTATGAATGAAGTTAATGCTTGCATGCTTATATTGCTGTTTGTACTTTTCATGTACCATTTTATATTCAATCACTTGAATACATCTATTTTATATGCAAATTTACTGGTGTGCTTTGGGTTATTACTTTTTTTTATAAACATTGTTACACTGACCTGGTGCTATAGCCTAATATCTCCTTTTTATATATTACTCACTATTTATCACTACTGTAATTGCTATACTCTACCACCACCATAAACACCTTCACTACCAACATTGAGTATAAATGTTATTTTCATAAATTTTACAGAATTAAATTTAGTCCATAAAGACTCACTCACAATTCTCTGCCAGAAGTCCATAGTCCCTGATATAATACCTGCAAGTGTGCTGAGGCCTGAACAAATTATCCAATGATTTAATTGCTGCTAAATCCAGTGCTCGCTACTCTCTCCTAATTTTTCTTGAACTTTCCACTTTTGACATGGTTGATCAACTACTTCTTCTCATCCTGAAGAGACTCTGCTCTCTCCTGGAGCTCCTTCTACCTCTTCCAGCACTCTTTTAGTGTTTCTTTTCCTGACACTTCCTCTTCTTTGCAACTACTCTCTTTTGGTGTACCCCAAGGTTATGTCCTTGATCCCCTATTGTTCAACCTATACTGCCTCACTTGGTAAAATGTAAATAACCCCCCATTGTTTTTACTCTAGGTGAGGTGTTTTTAAATAACACTATTACAATCTTTGAGATTTGAAATAATTGTTTAGTGAATAAGCAAGTTCGCTGGATTGTGAATTTTGTATGTTGTATATATTGGCCCCAGGAGCACCCTATAATATATGCATGTTCAGGTGAGTGCACCTATCCTGGTTTCATCTCTTGGTAAACTTGTCAGCTGCTTTGGCTTCCAATATCACTTCTACACAGATGACATGCAAATTATGTGTCCTCTCCCAATCTCTCGCTGTCCTGTCTTTTCTCCCTCAAGCATTGCTACTCCCTCCAAATCCGTGGCACTACCATCAGCTCTACCTTGCAGGCTTTGCTACCTGGGTGTTCTCTTTGACTCCAACCTCTCCTTCACCATTCTTGTCCAGTCAATCACCAAATCCTGCAGCTACCATCTAAAAAACATTGCACACATCCACCCTTATTCCACATAATTTTCATTTTAAAATTTGTCTGCAAAACAACATATACTCACAATTACAATTTGTTCATATGCTAGGTATGCACACATAAAACTATTGCTTTTTTGACACTACATCTAACATGCTGCAAATTGACGCAGCTGGCTTTGATGTGTAACAAAGTGATCCTGATGCAAGTTGACATGCTTTGATGATGTCCCATATAAGGGCAACACCAGTTAAAGGGACACTATAGTCACCTGAATAACTTTAGCTTAATGAAGCAGTTTTGGTGTATAGAACATGCCCCTGCAGCCTCACTGCTCAATCCTCCATTTAGGAGTTAAATCCCTTTGTTTATGAACCCTAGTCACACCTCCCTGCATGTGACTTGCACAGCCTTCCATAAACACTTCCTGTAAAGAGAGCCCTGTTTAGGCTCTTTATTGCAAGTTCTGTTTAATTAAGATTTTCTTATCCCCTGCTATGTTAATAGCTTGCTAGACCCTGCAAGAGCCTCCTGTGTGTGATTAAAGTTCAATTTAGAGATTGAGATACAATTATTTAAGGTAAATTACATCTGTTTGAAAGTGAAACCAGTTTTTTTTTTCATGCAGGCTCTGTCAATCATAGCCAGGGGAGGTGTGGCTAGGGCTGCATAAACAGAAACAAAGTGATTTAACTCCTAAATGACAGTGAATTGAGCAGTGAAATTGCAGGGGAATGATCTATACACTAAACCTGCTTTATTTAGCTTAAGTAATTTAGGTGACTATAGTGTTCCTTTAAAGCTGAAGACTTCAAAATGTTAAATACATTTTATATTTCAGCAATATTATTTTGTTAATTACCTTTTCAACAGATTTTTTTAACATCATATTTTAGGCACTGTTATTCTTCCAATTTTTTTTTTTTTTTTTTTAATTCGGTATATTCCCACATTTTAATTTTAAACTTTATTTATTTGGTAATATATTATTTTATAAAAATTAACAGTGTCATGAAAATTAACTCTAAGTGGCACCATAAACCAATATAAATTATTTAAACTCATGCAAGTTCTGTTAGAATTGTTTTAACTCTTTGAGCTTTATAGGGATAAAAATCCTGAAATATCAATATATCATATTCAGTGCTCTTTGCTAATAAAATATTGTATTTTTATTACATATATAAAGAGTGAATTTATGTATTTTTGCTTTATAACTATAAAACATTTTCTTCTGCGATAAAGTGCTGTTGAACTCCCACAGTGCACACAGTTATGTTAGTATCGTTAAGTAATTTATATTAAAGTTTGTGGAACTTTTAATACTGTATAGTAATTTATAATGTGATTTCTGACAGCATCCATTTAGCTACCAAACCAGCTGTGCAAAGAATGAGTACAGTGAGTTCCAACAATCCCACTATTGTTAGTCTCCATAACTTTTTCAGTAAGGAAAAACATTTTCTAGGTGGGCTCCTGTTACTTTCTCTATTTCTAATTTCCTCCTTTAATATACCACACTGTACTGTGTATAATTAAATTTCATTTTAAATGAGCAATTTATGAGCACGTGTCACACGTTTTCAGCTTTGCAAAATGTTTGTGTGATGTTGGCATTTATTTACCAAATATATTGTTATATTGTGTGGTTTATATCTAAAAAAAAATAAATAAAATAATGTGGAATTCTAAGGTGAAGAAAACCGAGCTAGGTAAAGTTCTCTAATGTGAAAGCCAAGAATTTTGCCCTTTTGAGTGAAATATAAAAGCAGTTGCTTTCTTTTTTTTAACCCCTTCACTATCAAGTTATTTTCCATAAAACAAATAAACAAATAAAACAGGACATTTATTGTAATTGCGGAATAATAATAAAATCAAACTATGTAACCAGAAAAAGTACATTTAACTTGCCACAGGCTTTTAAGTGCATCCTGGAATCTAGATCTTACTATTACCCAACTTAATGGGGTCCATTTAATCAACTTCGGAGGCATGAAAGGCTGTGGTGACTGTGCTGTGTCTGAGATACTACACGTAACCACTGACCTATCCCTTTTAGTAGATATATACTTATTTGCAGGAATACTTAAAATAAAAATTACATAGAGATACACAATATCTTTTTTGTTGTTGTTTATTTTTGCCATAATTTACATACTATTGGAGGTAGGAAGTTTATACAGTATCCATTGTCTTGTGACAGTTCCTATAGGTTCTAAAAGAGTATTAATATTGACGGAGTCAAACAATGTTTTGGCTTAAAGAGCCTTACTCAAGCTCTGCCCTGATGGATCCATTCCAAGAGACCAGAAACTTTACTGAAAATACCAATCTATGGAATACGGTGAGCTGTGATAGCTGAAGTGATTCTTGCAGATTCTCTTCCCAATTGTATTTTGAACTTGGATAAATCAGCAAAAATGTTGGAATTCAGGAAGAAAGTTGTCAGGAGTCATGGTGGTTTTACCAAGGTCTCCTTAATTCCATAGTAATGCACACTGGTAATGACATCCATTGAGGTGTCGTTTGGTTGTCTAGTACCTTTAGGGAGTCGGTGTGTTCTGAGAAAGCGCTGGACATAAGATCTCATGTTTTGATGTCCTATGAAAAACCGCTAATATACAGTATGCAGATTATTACGGTGTGTGGTCTATGAGATCAGTAAGCTTTAATTTTAATTGTTTAACTTCCAGTAGTAGTGCCTTGTTTTGGCCAGCCAGTGTATTGTGGTGTGTAATAACTTCATTCAAGAGGCCTTGAGGCACATTAGTCCTGGTCTCCAAATCGTCCAGCTCCTACTTCAGTTCGTTTGTCAGTGATTGAACGTCTTCTCTAACATCAGTTCTTTGATAGCCCCATGTGTACCCGCTACATTCTGGGCAGACTTGAGACGTAAGGAGAGTCTAGAAGAATTGAGCTTCAAATATCTTCATATGAAAGATACTGAAAGCCTCAAATAACCTGAGAAAAAATATTTAGAAAGCATATGCATGAGAATTCAGTGCAGAATTTTCAGTCACCAACAGGGTGTCTGAAATCCACCAATGGTGCACTGACACAGGGAGGTGCAATATCAGGGTGACCAGCAGGTCTCTTTATGTAGCATGGCCGAGGATCTTCTGTTTTCTCTACCGTGTCTAACACGAAGTGCGCACAGGTAATGCCAAAGTGCTTTATGTCTGATTGTGGAGAGATTACAGAAGCTCCTTTATCCTGGTCTTTGGCTTGTCCACACTACATGGAGAAGACACTCAGATTGATAGGGGGAAACAGGCACACAGAGCTAAGAGGCATACAAAGATGGGGAGAGGCTGGGACATAAAGAGGCTGAGATGTGAGAGACACAAAGGACAGGGAATAAGAGGCACACAGAGGGATGAGCGGAGGCAAAGAGGCACACAGAAAGCCTGGGGGGACTTAGAGACAATAAGAGGGGCTGGGGGAACAAAGAGGCACATAGCGGGTTGGGGGATTACAAAGAGAGACACAGAGGGGCAGGATGGACAAAGACACACAGAGGGGCTGGGGAGGACAAAGAGACACACAGGTAGGCTGGGGGGGTCAAAAAGACACACAAAGGTCTTGAGAAGAGAAAGAGACACATAAAGGTGCTGAGGAATAGACACAGAGGGTCCGAGAGGGGAGAAGGAGACCCACTAATGTGCTGTGGGGCAAAAGACACACAGAGATGCTGAGAAGGGGTAAAAAGAGAGACACAATGGAGTGGGGGGGGGGAGATACACACAAAGGGACTGGGAGTAGAAATATACACACAAATTTGGCAATGTTTGTTTTTTGAGGGGGGTGGCACAATTAGCTGGTCTTGCCTAGGGTGCAAAATAGTCTTGTACTGGCCATGGGTCTTTTATGCTCTTCTTAATCACCAGTAGTGATGTCCCGAACGGTTCGCTGGCGAATAGTTCCTGGCGAACATCGCTTGTTCGCGTTCGCCACAGATGGCGAACATATGCGCTGTTCGGTCCGCCCCCTATTCATCATCATTGAGTAAACTTTGACCCTGTACCTCACAGTCAGCAGACACATTCCAGTCAATCAGCAGCAGACCCTCCCTCCCAGACCCTCCCACCTCCTGGA
The DNA here is from genome assembly GCF_036172605.1 of Pelobates fuscus. Lineage (NCBI taxonomy): Eukaryota > Metazoa > Chordata > Amphibia > Anura > Pelobatidae > Pelobates > Pelobates fuscus. Next base: position 88,748,789 of record NC_086320.1, read on the forward strand.
CAGCATCCATTTTACATTCATTGTGAAGCTGCATTCTTAGTGAGAGGAGGGACAGTGTAGCTGCTGCTGATTTGATAGGGAAATTGATATCTAGGCTAGTGTATTCGGTGTCCATTACAGTCCTGAATGACTCATCTGATCTCTGCTGTAAGGACAGCACCCCAAAAAGCCCTTTTTAGGGCTAGAACATCAGTCTGCTTTTTTTTTTTTCTGTGTAATGTAATTGCAGTTGCTTGCCTGCCTGCCAGCCTGTGTGTCAGGCTCACAGCATATACTGTGCCCACTTGCCCAGTGCCACCACTCACTCACTGGTGTCACAATAGCTTGCATTTAAAAAAAACTAAACTTTTTTGACTGTAATATAATAGCAGTCAGTTTCCTTCACGAGTGTGCGTTTCAGGGCCTGCCAGGGCACAGTGTCACACCAGTGCAACTCATTTCTGGTGTAACAGTAGTGTACATTTAAAAAAAAATAAAAAAATTTGACTGTAATAGATTGAATAGCAGTTAGTTGTCTGCCAGCGTGTGTGTCAGGCTCACAGCGTATACTGTGCCCACTTGCCCAGTGCCACCACTCATATTTGGTGTCACAATAGCTTGCATTTAACAAAAATAACTTTTTTGACTGTAATATAATAGCAGTCAGTTTCCTTTACACATGTGCGTTTCAGGGCCTGCCAGGACACAGTGTCACGCCAGTGCAACTCATATCTGGTGTAACAGTAGTGTACATTTAAAAAAAAAAAAAAAACATTTTGACTGTAATAGATTGAATAGCAGTTAGTTGTCTGCAAGCGTGTGTGTCAGGCCTACAGCGTCTACTCTGCCAACTTCTGTCACTGCACAGTGCCACTCATATCTGTTGTCACAGTAGCTTGCACACATAGTACCACTAATCGAAATAAATGACAGGCAGAGGCAGGCCACCCCTCAATGGCCGTCGTGGTCGTGGTGCTGTGATTCCCTTTGGCCCTAGAATAATGCCCAGTGTTCAGAGGCCACGTACCCTCGCTCGGAACATTGACGCACCATCCTTCTCCAGCTTAGCTTCGGGCACCTCTCAAGTTACCACTCGCTCGCCTGCCGCCACCACCAACACTAGCACCACAGCCGCTTCCCTTGGTATGTCAGAGGAGTTATTTACACATCAGTTGGAAGAAATGAGTGATGCGCAACCATTATTGCCAGAGTAGATAACAGGGATATGTCTCAGTCAGGCAGCATTACACACGTACGGTGTGATGATGATGATGTTGTACCCGCTGCTGCTTCCTTTGCTGAGTTGTCAGATACAAGTGAAGCGGTTGATGATGACGATGCGTCCGTGGATGTCACGTGGGTGCCCACTAGAAGAGAAGAAGAACAGGGGGAAAGTTCAGATGGGGAGACAGAGAGGAGGAGGAGGAGACGAGTTGGAAGCAGGGGGAGGTCGTCGCAAGGAGCTAGTGGCACAGTCAGACAGCATGCATCGGCACCCGGGGTCAGCCCGACAGCACGCCAATCAACGCATGCTGTTGCCACCACCAGAATGCCGTCATTGCAGAGCTCAGTAGTGTGGCATTTTTTTTGTGTGTTTGCCTCTGACAACAGCGATGCCATTTGCAACCTGTGCCAAAAGAAACTGAGGTGTGGGAACTCCGACACCCACCTAGGTACAACTGCTTTGCGAAGGCACATGATCGCACATCACAAACGCCTATGGGATCAACACATGAGTACAAGCAGCACACAAACTCAAAGCCGCCATCTTCCTCCTGGTCCAGCATCTTCAGCCACATTAACCACTGCTGTCCTCCTTGCCCCCTCTCAACCATCCGCCCCTCCGTCTCTCGCCTTGAGCAGTTCCTGCTCATCTGCCCACAGTCAGGTGTCTGTCAAGGACATGTTTGAGCGTAAGAAGCCAATGTCACAAAGTCACCCCCTTGCCCGGCGTCTGACAACTGCCTTGACTGAAATCTTAGCCCGCCAGCTTTTACCATACAAGCTGGTGGAGTCTGAGGCGTTCAAAAAATTTGTAGCTATTGGGACACCGCAGTGGAAGGTACTCGGACAAAATTTCTTTTCACAAAAGGCAATCCCCAACTTGTACTCGATTGTGCAAAAGGAAGTAATGGCATGTCTGGCACACAGTGTTGAGGCAAGGGTCCATCTGACCACTGATACCTGGTCTGCAAAGCATGGTCAGGGCAGGTATATCACCTACACTGCGCATTGGGTAAACCTGCTGACGGCTGCCAAGCATGGAATGCGTGGCTCTGCAGAGGAGTTGGTGACAACGCCACGACTTCCAGGCAGGCCTGCTGCCACCTCCTCTACTCCTCCTACTCCATCCTCTTCCATAACCTCCTCGGCTGAGTACTCTCCTGCTGCTGCGTCTTGCTCCACATCAACGGCTGCACCCCAGCTCCCAGGTACTGTTCCACATCCCGGATACGGCAGAGTCACGCCGTCTTGGGGTTGACTTGCCTGAAAGCAGAGTCACACCGGACCAGCACTCCTGTCCGCCCTGAACGCACAGGTGGATAAGTGGCTGACTCCGCACCAACTGGAGATCGGCAAAGTGGTATCTGACAACGGAAAAAATATTTGGCGGCATTGCATTTGGGCAAGTTGACACATGTGCCGTGCATGGCACATGTGTGTAATCTGATCGTACAACGCTTTGTGCATAAGTACCCAGGCTTACAGGACGTCCTTAAGCAGGCCATTAACGTGTGTGGCCATTTCAGGTGTTCCTACACGGCCATGGCGCACTTTTCCAATATCCAGTTGCGAAAAAACATGCCAGTGAGGCGCTTGATTTGCGACAGCCCGACACGTTGGAATTCAACACTCCTAATGTTCGACTGCCTGCTCCAACAAGAAAAAGCCGTTAATGACTATTTGTATGACCGGGGTGCTAGGACAGCCTCTGCGGATCTGGGAATTTTTTTGCCACGTTACTGGATGCTCATGCGCAATGCCTGTAGGCTCATGCGTCCTTTTGAGGAGGTGACAAACCTAGTCAGTCGCACCGAAAGCACCATCAGTGACATCATACCATTTGTTTTCTTCCTGGAGCGTGCCCTGCAAAGAGTGCTGGATCAGGCCGTAGATGAGCGTTAAGAGGAAGAGTTGTGGTCACCATCACCACCAGAAAGCCTTATCAGCATTGCTTGCTGGACCTGCGGCAACGCTGGAAGAGGATTGTGAGGAAGAGGAGTCAGAGGAGGAATGTGGCTTTGAGGAGGAGGAGGAAGACCAACCACAACAGGCATCCCAGTGTGCTCGTTGTCACCTATCTGGTACCTGTGGTGTTGTACGTGGCTGGGGGGAAAAACATACCTTCAGTGAGATCACGGAGGACGAGGAACAGGACATGAGTAGCTCGGCATCCAACCTTGTGCAAATGGGTTCTTTCACGCTGTCGTGCCTGTTGAGGGAACCTCGTATAAAAAGGCTGAAGAAGAACGACCTGTACTGGGTGTCCACGCTACTAGACCCCTGGTATAAGCAGAAAGTGCCTGAAATGTTACCGAATTACGGCAAGTCAGAAAGGATGCAGCAGTTCCAAAATCAATTAAAAAGTATGCTTTACACAGCGTATAAGAGTGATGTCACAGCACAACGGGAGTCTAACAGGGGAAGAGGTGAAAGTAATCCTCCTCCTCCCACGACCACGCCAGCAAGGACGCTTTACAGACGTGTTGTTGATGGAGGACATGCGGAGCTTTTTAAGTCCAACGCATCGCCACAGCCCTTCGGGGTTCACCCTTAGAGAACGACTCGACCGACAGGTAGCAGACTACCTCGCCTTAACTGCAGATATCGACACTCTGAGGAACGATGAACCCCTTGACTACTGGGTGTGCAGGCTTGACCTGTGGCCTGAGTTATCCCAATTTGCAATAGAACTTCTGGCCTGCCCCGCTTCAAGTGTCCTGTCAGAAAGGATCTTCAGTGCAGCAGGAGGTATTGTCACTGAGAAGAGAAGTCGCCTAGGTCAAAAAAGTCTTATTTACCTCACCTTTATTAAGATGAATGAGGGATGGATCCCGAAAGGACTGACAGTGGGCGATACATTCGACTAAAAAATGCCTGATGAGGGGGACGTAACAGGGTGTCGTGGCTGCAGGCCCGCTGCATGATATTTAAATCCCTAGCTCACCCCAGTACCTTGCCCTGTCGTGGTTTCCTGTTCCTGGTTTCCTGAGAGTGCTTAATCATTGTGTATCATGATCTTGGCTTTTCCCTGGTTATTCTGAATTCTGGTTTCCCTGAATTGGCTTGTGTAAAAGGTATTGTGTATTTTCTGGCTTCCTTGACCTCGGCTTTCTCTTTGACCATTCTCTGTCTCTAGCTTATTAGTCCAGTCATTCTAAGGTCCGGTTTACGCTCTGTCCTTTTATTTACCATTTCTTGCCTATATATATGTTTACATAGTTTCTGCGTGCTGGATCACACTAGTAGTTGTGACATTGGGATTAAACTGATAAGAATAGTACTATTTAACACACCACTCCAATCTGGTGGCACATTAGATTGCACGCGCAGTGCCCCAAATTTGAAGTAGGAGGACCGACCAAGCATCTTTTTCCATCTCCCGGTTCCTAAAATCAATGCCATTGTAACCCTGAAACCCCTTTTTTGCCCTTTTTTCCCCTTCTCCTGGCAACAAGCCGTAGCTAGCAGCAGTTACACCTTCTTCTGTGGCTGACAGGGATCCTGAGCCTCCGCTATAGTTGGGAGATCGGGACATCTTGTTCTGACGCAGTGCCTCCACTCAGTGCGACTTCTATTTATGGGGAACCCACCCCACTGAGTAGATGAGTACCCTCCACTTAATACCTCAGAGACATGAAATAAATACAGACACTGTATTGTGGTCAAAGGGACACACATATAACAGCCACATATAACAACGCAGTTCCTGGCTAATGTTAAACACAGTCACAAGAGTCTTTAGCAGCAGGAATGCAGACAACAAACTTCTCTTATTAACATTAATAACTCTATCTGAACAGTTAAACTTCTAGGTACCTGCAGGTAAATTATGTGCACAACGTTGGGGCCCTTAGGTGTAGGTAGCGCTACCCAGGTACAGTTATAAGGGAGAATCCTGAAGCAATCTCTGGAGACAGTATATTTGAGTGACTTCTGTAACTGCAGATATTTCCAGAGAGATCCAGCAGAATGTAGGACAGCAGCAGAACAGCAATGGCAATCCTTTCTCTTCCTTCTGCTGACGGGATGCAAGAGCTCATTCACACTCCTGCAGAAAGTTCCAGAATCTGCAGGGAGTTGAACATAAAATGACAGTCTTCTAATTCTCCTAGCAGAGCAGTAGAATGTCTCCAACTTCTTGTAGTTGCAGTGCATTAGCCTTCCCCTGTTATTATCTCACTGTCCCAGCAGTAATAGACCATATAAACAGGTAGGAACACACTTTCTTTATAGCAGACTCAGAGAACATGGCTTCTCCCCTGTCCTCTTCTTCCTGCCATCCTAGCCCCTCCTCCTCTCAAGACAGGTCAAAGTTCAATATCTCAAAACTTAAAGTAAAAATAGTAAAATATAGCAGTCTGTTACATCCTCCCCTCTGTAGAATCCTTGCCTTCCACTGGCAAGAGCAGTCCATCTGGTTTATAACTGTTTAACAAGATGGTACAATACAATCAAATACAGGGAAATTCTATGACTCAATATTTCAGTCAAAGTATGCAATACATTGATTAACTTAGTGCACGTGTGGGGGTTCTGAGAATATGTGGGTTCCCCAATGTTGTCATAGGTCAAGAATCTCGGGGCCCTCCAATTTCTTCTGACTCTACCTAGGTTGCTCGGTGGTTGTCCACTAATTTCTTCATTACAGGGTCTTTCGCCCACACCATTGGGAAGGGATCTGGTAGACAGAGGTCCAGATCATCATATAGAGTTAGAGTCCCTAACTGGTGAATGAGGGACAAAGCTGGGACTTCAATCCAGATGAGGGGGAAAAAGGAGAAGGAGCAGAGGTAGAAGGGACCAACTGTGTTTCTGGCGCTGTCCGCCAGTCTCTGTCAGTGCTGGAACCTGTAGCTTCTTCTTTATCATTAGTTCCGCTGGGACCTTCTCCAGGGTTGTCTTCTGATAGGGGACATAAAAGGGATTAAACTGATAGGAATAGTACTACTTAACACACCTTATAATAATGCAGAGAGAGGCAACGCAAAGAGAGAATAGTCTGAAGAAGAGGAGTCAGAGGAGGAAGGTGGCTTTGAGGAGGTGGAAGACCAAACACAGCAGGTGTCCCAGGGGGCTTGTTGTCACCTTTCAGGGACCCTTGGTGTTGTACGTGGCTGGGTGGAGGAAGAGACCTTCAATGACATCAGTGAGGACAAGGAACGGGACATGGCTAGCTTGGTATCCAACCTTGTGCAAATGGGGAGTTTGCGTTTGTGCAAATGGACTGTTTGCGGTTGTTTGCGGTGCGTTAAACAGGGAGTTTGGTCTGTCACTGTGAAGCGGGCATAACCCTTACACTACCTGATCGATACAACATCATACCTGATGTTTTAAAGCAGGTTATTCCAAACAATTTAGGAATGTTAGGTGATTTATGCCCTTTATGGATTAAAACCAGACTCTGCATCAACTATGTAATTTTCCATGGGAGTTTTGCCATGGATCCCCCTCCGGAATGCCACAGTCCAGGTGTTAGTCCCCTTGAAACAACTTTTCCATCACTATTGTGGCCAGAAAGAGTCCCTGTGGGTTTTAAAATTCGCCTGCCTATTGAACTCTATGGCGGTTCGCCCGTTCGCGAACATTTGCAGAAGTTCGCGTTCGCTGTTCGCGAACCGAAAATTTTATGTTTGCGACATCACTAATCACCAGTGATTTACGCTTTCTCCTGAGAAAATGTGGCTGCTAGGGTACAAACCAAGAACGGTTACCATCAGGACATTCCCCACTAATAAGCAGTCTTACAATAACCTCTACCTAGCTGTCCTTGTATTTAGACATTTTCTGCAACAAATAGACTTATCTCAAATTAAGACTTTTTTGATATGGCAAATGGCCACATCAGTACTAGTAGTGTTTTTTTCTGAGAATTTTTAAAAACTTTTAAACCCCATTAAGGTGAATGAATGCAGCAGAAGCTTTAAACTAGAAGCTTTAAACTATAATATATTAATATTACACTATAATATTTCCCTATTCCAACGAATGTAAGTGCCTTTAACAACTTACTACTTAGCAGACCTCTTTTAACCTCTACTGGTATCTAATATTCAGAAAGTACTGCACATCACACATCAGAATATGATTATTTTACTGTTGTCAGAAATGCTGGGGAATTGCCTAATTTGGGCGTTTTTCTAGTAATTAGTAAATGTATAGTCTATGGATATTTTCTTGGAATAATAATAATGATTTTGTAATCTTTTTAGTCATTACTTAATTAATGTGGCATCTTTTGGATAACTTCACTTTTTACCTTGTAAGACTAACTGTAATATTTACAGAACTATCTTTAAATCTCTTCATATCTTCAAAGGGTTTCGGTTGCTCTTTAAATATACATATGTTTATGTCTGCATTGTAAGTCTCACATTTCTTGTGATGAATAATTCATACGATCAAAACTAATTATTCAATATCTAGAATCTTGTTTCATATTTCTACAAATTATCTATCTGCACAGTTTTTTTGGTTATCAAAATTCAAAGCAGGCAGCATCTTAACTATAAAAAGAAAATGCTTTTCCAGACAGGTTTAGTTTTCTGCATAATTTTTTTTTTTTTAAATGTAACGTATCTGAGTAATGATAAACCTCTACTATATGGGCATAAATGGTGCAACTCAGTTGTAAACAATACACAGAAGGAATGTTGTTCTTGGTGTAGAAACGGCTTTGTATTGAAGTTCTATCTGTATTGTATTAATGTTAATAAATACAATTTAATAAGCATTTATATTATTAGCAACTATCAAATTCATAAAGATATATATATATATATATATATATGTTTTAATAAAAAATAAATCATTTCTATTCATGTATATCAAGTAGAAACAATGTTAGTGATAACACCATAAACAGTAAACTTAATCAATACTTTACTTGAAGCTTTCTTGTAGCATATCTAGCAAATAAAATGAATAAATAATTATAATGTAAATTGTCTGAATATTATGAATATTATGAATTATAGTATGGAAATGGAAATTTTATTATTCATCAGCCTTGGATATCTTCCATAACAAGTGCTTATTTTGCTCATATAATTTTATCTCCCATGGCTTCCGTAGGGTCTCAAAAACTCAGCCACAAAAATCTGATTGGAAATAGGCATTCTTGCTCTGTGTGGTTTTACTTTTCTTGCTGGCTGGAAAAAGACTGTTAAAACTCCAGACAACCTCTATTCCGTTAACATATGTGTGCATAGTGTGCAACATAAATCCCCCAACCAATATTTTAAGAATCTTCCGGAGAGACCTTAAAGAGCAGATGGGATTTACAAAGATTTGCATGATTCCCTATCATAAAAAGATTAAAATTCCACAAGTTAGCAAGCACAGTGTCATACCTCTGACCAGCCCACACAGTTGTCACCCGAAAGGTGACAACAAGCCCCCTGTATTTTTTTTTTTTTAAATGTACACTACTGTTACACCAGATATGAGTTGCACTGGTGTGACACTGTGCCCTGGCAGGCCCTGAAACGCACACGTGTGAAGGAAACTGACTGCTATTATATTACAGTCAAAAACGTTGTTCTTTTTTTTTTTTTTTTAAATGCAAGCTATTGTGACACCAGATATGAGTGGTGGCACTGGGACCACCTTAAAAATATTGGATATCGCTAAAAATCATGATCACTATATACTTTCTCTACAAACCTCTAAAACGAACCAAACTACTCATCCATCCGCTATACCACTTTATCCCACCTAGAACTAGTGCCCAGTTAAAATGCTTGACTCTTACTTACCCACATTCAGTCATGCCACACACATTTCACCACTACTCTCACTGAATCCCGCTGACTACGGCTAAATTCATCTTCTACATCAGAACACTACTCCTAAGATTGGGTTGTATCCATGTCTCGGGTCTTTCATTTAGAATAGGGGCAGCTTCGGTCTCCTTCAACACTGACACTCCAGTGAATATTATTAAAAGATTAGGCAGATGGAAATCCTCAGTCTACAACCGATATATTCCTCATCCCGAGAAAGAAATGAGGAAAGCTTTTAAAAGTTTGGCTTTGTAAATTTAATGCAATAAGTGTGTTTTTCTTTAATACCTTTTCATCCTCTTTGCATGGACCCGATTTACATATATTACTAATATGTTTCTGAACATATACAGGGAGTGCAGAATTATTAGGCAAATGAGTATTTTGACCACATCATCCTCTTTATGCATGTTGTCTTACTCCAAGCTGTATTGGCTCGAAAGCCTACTACCAATTAAGCATATTAGGTGATGTGCATCTCTGTAATGAGAAGGGGTGTGGTCTAATGACATCAACACCCTATATCAGGTGTGCATAATTATTAGGCAACTTCCTTTCCTTTGGCAAAATGGGTCAAAAGAAGGACTTGACAGGCTCAGAAAAGTCAAAAATAGTGAGATATCTTGCAGAGGGATGCAGCACTCTTAAAATTGCAAAGCTTCTGAAGCGTGATCATCGAACAATCAAGCGTTTCATTCAAAATAGTCAACAGGGTCTCAAGAAGCGTGTGGAAAGATCAAGGCGCAAAATAACTGCCCATGAACTGAGAAAAGTCAAGCGTTCAGCTGCCAAGATGCCACTTGCCACCAGTTTGGCCATATTTCAGAGCTGCAACATCACTGGAGTGCCCAAAAGCACAAGGTGTGCAATACTCAGAGACATGGCCAAGGCAAGAAAGGCTGAAAGACGACCACCACTGAACAAGACACACAAGCTGAAACGTCAAGACTGGGCCAAGAAATATCTCAAGACTGATTTTTCTAAGGTTTTATGGACTGATGAAATGAGAGTGAGTCTTGATGGGCCAGATGGATGGGCCCATGGCTGGATTGGTAAAGGGCAGAGAGCTCCAGTCCGACTCAGATGCCAGCAAGGTGGAGGTGGAGTACTGGTTTGGGCTGGTATCATCAAAGATGAGCTTGTGGGGCCTTTTTGGGTTGAGGATGGAGTCAAGCTCAACTCCCAGTCCTACTGCCAGTTTCTGGAAGACACCTTCTTCAAGCAGTGGTACAGGAAGAAGTCTGCATCCTTCAAGAAAAACATGATTTTCATGCAGGACAATGCTCCATCACACGTGTCCAAGTACTCCACAGCGTGGCTGGCAAGAAAGGGTATAAAAGAAGAAAATCTAATGACATGGCCTCCTTGTTCACCTGATCTGAACCCCATTGAGAACCTGTGGTCCATCATCAAATGTGAGATTTACAAGGAGGGAAAACAGTACACCTCTCTGAACAGTGTCTGGGAGGCTGTGGTTGCTGCTGCACGCAATGTTGATGGTGAACAGATCAAAACACTGACAGAATCCATGGATGGCAGGCTTTTGAGTGTCCTTGCAAAGAAAGGTGGCTATATTGGTCACTGATTTGTTTTTGTTTTGTTTTTGAATGTCAGAAATGTATATTTGTGAATGTTGAGATGTTATATTGGTTTCACTGGTAAAAATAAATAATTGAAATGGGTATATATTTGTTTTTTGTTAAGTTGCCTAATAATTATGCACAGTAATAGTCACCTGCACACACAGATATCCCCCTAAAATAGCTAAAACTAAAAACAAACTAAAAACTACTTCCAAAAATATTCAGCTTTGATATTAATGAGTTTTTTGGGTTCATTGAGAACATGGTTGTTGTTCAATAATAAAATTAATTCTCAAAAATACAACTTGCCTAATAATTCTGCGCTCCCTGTATATTATATTATTCACTGGGCCGGCCTAAGACATCATGCTGCCTAGGTCCAACCAGGGCCGGTGCTTGGATTTTTATGACAAACATTCTCTCACTGATTTGACAGACACACACACGCTGCCACTCACAGACACACACGATGTCACTCACAGACACACACGCTGTCACTCACAGACACACACGCTGTCACTCACAGACACACACACTGTCACTCACAGACACACACACTGTCACTCACAGACACACACACACTGTCACTCACAGACACACACACTGTCACTCACAGACACACACACTGTCACTCACAGACACACACACACTGTCACTCACAGACACACACACACTGTCACTCACAGACACATGACATACATTCACTAATTATTTTAATAAATACAATTTTTCCACCCAGCCTCCCTACCTGGAGAGCTGGTGTGGATGATGGATCATTCCCTGTGGTCCAGTGGGGCTGCTGGGCAGCGTGCGGCAGTGCTGTGATCAGGCGCGGTGAGGATGCTCTAATCTCACCGCTCTGTTCCCTCGTGGGCTGTCTGCTGATACCGCGGGAGCCGGAATATGACGCCATATTCCGGCTCCCGTGGCATCAGCAGACAGCGCGCGAGGGAGCAGAGTGGTCAGATTAGAGCTCCCTCGCCACGCCTTATCACATCACAGCAATGCCGCACCGGGGTCCAGATGGTGGCCGGCAGGAGGGAGAGCTTCCCTCCTGCCAGTCACTGAAATATTGCGCCCCCAGAGCCCGTGCGCCCTAAGGCGGCCGCCTGTGCCGCCTTATGGATGCGCCGGCCCTGGGTCCAATGATAAATGACTATGGGGGAATAATGTATAAGAAACACAGGTTACTGGCTATGGGGGGGGGGGATAATGTATAATAAACACAGGTTACTGGCTATGGGAGGGATAATGTATAATAAACACAGGTTACTGGCTATGGGAGGGATAATGTATAATAAACACAGGTTACTGGCTATGGGAGGGTAATGTATAATAAACACAGGTTACTGGCTATGGGGGGATAATGTATAATAAATACAGGTTACTGGCTATGGGGGATAATGTATAATAAACACAGGTTACTGGCTATGGAGGATAATGTATAATAAACACAGGTTACTGGCTATGGAGGATAATGTATAATAAACACAAAAAATAAATAATAAAAATAAATAAAATAAAATGCAGCCTCAGAATTAATCTAAATTGTATGCTGTCTAGGAGGTGGGAGGGTCTGGGAGGGAGGGTCTGCTGCTGATTGGCTGGAATGTGTCTGCTGACTGTGAGGTACAGGGTCAAAGTTTACTCAATGATGACGAATAGGGGGCAGACCGAACATCGCATATGTTCGCCATCCATGGCGAACGCGAACACGCTATGTTCGCCAGGAACTATTCGCCAGCGAACCGTTCGGGACATCACTAGTGAGCAAACATTTATGCAAGTTGTGCATAATTGCTCCCCAGCCAATCATTACTTATCTGAGAGTATATTAAACCTTTTTTGACCGAGATTTAGCTATGTATTTTGACTACGCTTATCTTTGAAATCTTTGGCTTGGCTTAGTATGCTCCTTTAATTTACTTTCTCCTATGCTTGAGCTTGGAATGTTTATCGTTATTGTTGTTTTCTCTCTGGATTATATTTCATACTCCTTGTGTTAAGCCCAGTCACTCTAACATCCGGTAACACATTGTGATGTATGGACTGTTAGGCTGTGTATGAGTGTGTGAGTGTATGAGTTTGTGTATTGTGATGTATGGGTGCTTGGGCTGTGTATGAGTGTGTGAGTGTAAGAGTTTGTGTATTGTGATGTATGGGCAGTTGGGCTGTGTATGAGTGTGTGAGTGTAAGAGTTTGTGTATTGTGATGTATTGGCGGTTGGGCTGTGTGTGAGTGTATGAGCGGTTGGGCTGTGTATGAGTGTATGAGTTTGTGTATTGTGATGTATGGGCAGTTGGGCTGTTTGGCTGTGAATGATGCACTTCCTTTCTTGTGGTTCTTTACTTCCTGTTCCTGTTGGCAGTTGGTGGAATGTTCGAGGGATTTGAAACCCTGTGTAACAAGGCTGCAATATGAAGATGCTGTCATATATGTATTAATAAAGTGAGTACTTTGATATACAGGAATTATTGACTGATTTGTACAAAACATCATACAGATGCTGTCTTAGTAAAGAATAGTGTTGCCTCTTGCCTGCGTGTAGTACCTTGAACACAGAGACAGAGAAAGTAATATTTGTTATTGAAGGAAGTAACAGGTTATCTAAATCTGATATTGGCCTAGTAAATCAAATGGTCAAAATTGGTAGTCAGAATTCTGAAATTGGCAAGTCTGTCATTGAACCTTCTCAAGAATCTGCCCTATATGGGAACTATTTCTGTAGTCAACCTGTAGCAAAATACAAATTTTGGTCTTTAGAACAATGGAAAATACACAGCCTGTGAAGAGTGCAAACATCTAAAAAATTATATACAGTTAAATAAAAAGTGTCAAACTGCTCTTAGATAAATATCCTGGGAGTGGGGTCTAATCTCTACAAATATATAATGTTGTATAGTATTTTTATTTGGTAACCATAATTAAAAATATAGTTCCCACAATTTTTACAAATGTTTAACTTTAAAATAGTATAAATATTTGCTCTATCATCCAGAAATTAATTGAAAGCCTGGACTTATGTGGAATTTCTACATTCAAGACTAAGACAAAAATCTATTTTAACTTTTATTAATGTCAGCCATTACCATGACTGACCCCCATGGTGATAACTCAGCCTTGGGGACAATCTACTAAACAGCGCATTGTTATGATTAATGTCAAAGTTAGTACTACCTAGGGATAGCCAGTGTTAGGGTTAGCTAGGGTTGAGTTTCTCTGGTTAGAGATTAGTCTAAGATTAGAGTCAGCATTAGATAGTGTTAGCTGGAGTTAGGGTTAGTTAGGGCTAGGATTTGCTAAGGTTAAGCATATTTCCAATTTTTACTTTTACATTCCCCAAATATATTTCAAATATCTGGCAGAACATAATTCTAGGGTGTATGAAGTAGTAAAACAAACAAGGCCTGTGAAATGTAAATTAAAACATTATATTTCAATATATATGTGAAAACAATTGATTATGATAGAAAATTAAACTTTTCATCAGAAAAAAACTATTTTGGAAAGTAAACCCGAGGTTTGGAAAAAGCTCCACAATGAAATGGCCACTATAAATATTAATACAAGTATGTTTTAAGCAAACCCTTTAAAAAAAAAAAAAAATCATGAACGAAAATAATTTTAGTACAATGTTTTTCTTTCAAATACTATGTATTACTTATCATGACTGAGGTCACTCATAATATCTCCGTCTAAAATGCAAAATACTTTTGAAGTTAACTATTTGCAAGTTGTGTAATTATGTATTTAGTTATAATATTGAATGTTATAAATATTTGAAAGCAACTTGTGAATTAGTATGCACATTGTTAATTAAATATTGTGCCAAGGGGGAAAATGAACTTTTTAAGTCCCCCTAATGTGTTGTAACATAGAGTATATATATATTCTAATTGACCATTACAAGAACACAGGGGTGCAATAAACGCAAATACAGAACATGAAACATCTTATGAAATAAATAACATTAAGGAAAGATTTGCAAAAATACAGTATTACTAGTTTTTATATTTGAAACTTTAGATCCCATGTATATGCATGACTATATATTACACCAAATAAATCTTCATTTGTAGTTTTGTTTCTTTATTTTGGTGTTAAAGAGGCTAAAATAGAGCAAAATGCTACACATTATAAGTCTGCCAACCAGTTTCACAGAGACCACCATTGCAGAAGAATAGCTCTAGAAACTAGAGCAATAACATTGAGAAAACCTAAACTATTATACTGCTTTGGGAAACCTGGGATCATTCTACAGTATCATTTTGTCCATGTCTGAAAAACTCAGTCATAAGTGTAAATGACAGTCATACAGTGATATTTATCTGAAACATGCCGGTAATCAGAGTAAATATTGTATATATGATGCATCTAATTGCTGTAGAATTGCATATATCAGGCTACAATCGACTGGTAAATATTCAATGCATGTGACCACTGAGGCAGCAAATTACATGCATGATATGTTCCGATGACAAAGTCAATTCATAATAAGCATCCGTTTTGTCATTTTTTTTTCTGTCCTCATATGAAGATGTAGTAGACTTGAGCATTTGTTTACAGAAGAATCACAATTAGATTAAAAAAAAATCAGCTTATTAATTCATATGTCCAAATTGTGAATCTCAGAATGGCACGGGAAGAATAGACTATTGAATAAATTGTGCGATGAACAAAATACGTCCTTGCATGACTTGTTTGTCAGTTTATTCTTGTAAATTAGAAAAACAAATAGTCCCTAAAAGAGACTGTGTGGTGTGTTGAGGGATCCTCAATTAGCAGGTTACCCTTAAATTTTACACAAATTGCGTACAAAGAAGTCCAATGGACTCAAGGTCCAGCAGACACAAAAAGGATATAAACAGAAATAATAATAACTATACAACTTTATTGGAAAAGAGAGGACTTGCAATAACAAACAATAAGCATAAAAAAAAACAAATAAGTGGATCTGCATGTGGAAAGGTGGAGAGTATATGGGCTAGGACAGGGTAGGGTCCTTATACATCCCACATAAGGATGGTATTGAGGCCTGCATTCAATTTCTCTCATCCCACAAACCAACACACAAATATATATAGTGCAATCATTGCCCCGCTCATAGAATTCATACTTACACATACTATTTCAGTTTTAATAACAATAGCTACAAATGACAGGGACAGCGATGGGCACTAAAATGTCACCCCAATACGCTAATCTTTTCATGGCTGACCTAGAAATAGATTTTTATGTACACAGCCCCACAAGCCATATACATATTGTTACATTGATGATAGTTTCATAATATGGACAGAAGGAGAAGAAAGCTTTATAGACTTCCATAAATCATTCAGTTAATTCCACCCATCAATAAACCTTAAAATTAACTTTTCGAATCATAGTGTGAGTTTCTTGGACTGCACAATAACTGTCACCAATGGCATTCTTAATTCATCTGTATATAGAAAACCCACAGACAGGTACAGCTATCTCCACAATTCCAGCTTCCATCCCAAACAAGTTATTATTTGCAGCCAGGCTATCAGATATCACCACATTTGCTCTGACACAAAAGTCAGAGATCATCACCTGATTACACTGTCAGAGTCATTTAGGCAAAAGGGCTACAAGGAAAGGAAAATATCAAAAAAATAAAATCTGCCCTAAAAACACCACCGGAAAGGCTTCTACAATACAAAGGAAAGGAAACAAAACAAGAATCCCTCTAGTAGTTACTTCAACCCAACTCTGCAAGGAATATGTGTAACGGAGCTCCCCGTACTCCAACTGAGTACCCTCCATTGATGGACGCTTCCTAGCTTGCGCCGAGGACCACAAGCACCGCACTGGACACCACAACCACCGCAGACTCCACAACCGCCATAGCTTAACTCGAGCCTCACCGTCTTCTGTCCACCCTGGATCAGCTTCTGTCCTCCAGGACCGTGTGGGGAAGACCTCTCCTCCAGGAGAGCGTATTAGGAACAAGCTCTTAAAAGAGCTAAGTGATTAAAGCTCAAGGGAGTATGCAGAGCATAGCAATCCCCAGTGTGATATAGCAGTTCCCTCCAATAACGAGACAAGGCTACGTATTGAGGGTCAAGAAGATCTGTTTTACTTGGCACCAAAGGGCCTTCTTTTATGCAGGTTTTCCCTACATAGCATGACCCACAGGGTTTTACAGAACAACCAATAACACACGTACATTACAGAAAACACTCCCAGCAATTATACACAAAATCCTCCCCTCAGCCTGTGATATAATTATGGTACACAATGCTTAACATAATTATCACAAGCAGGAAAAAAAAACGTTTTTATACATGTACTATAACTTTAAAAATATATGTCCAATCTTCATAAAAACATATTCAGAATCAGCACACTTTAAACATAAACACTCTCAGCTAACTTTTTATCTACTGGATGGATTTGTCTGATTTATGAGAGTCCTTTATAACATTTTCCTGCCCAAAACAGTTTCATAGATTTGGGCTGTGTGGTCGGTCTATTTTACACAGGGCCGTTCGTGCATTTAGCTTAGTATAGCAGTGAGTTCAAACTGCCGAACGGGACTTAGTCTCTGCAGCTGAAAACGGAGTGTAGGAGAAGGTAAGGGTCAGCGGTGTTCGTTGAAATGTGTAGCTGATTTCAGTTCCATGGATTTGGCTACACATACCGCTGACCTCGTTCGAATGAACAAAGATGGCTGCCGCCACTTGTTCGTTTGTGGAATGGCGGCCACTTCGACTACTTTGGTACTTCCCAATACAATTTAAAGGGGCAGCAAGAGTCTTTTAAAATCCAATCTGCTAAAATAGTCTTTAACAGGCAATATCTTCCAGGGGCCATAGTCTTAAAGGGGCATTGTTCACCAAAGTCGCAATGTGCCCACAGACGGTTCTTAAAGGGCCATACACAGTCCAATAAAAGTCCATAAGCCCAAATGCTGGTTTAAGAGGGTACAATCTCCCAGGGGCCGTAGTCTCAGGGGAGAAGGCAGGCAAGCAGGCCTCTCCAGGACAAAGTGGCGAAGGGCACTTCGTCACAATATGTAACATTATTAAAGAGCTAGAACCATTAATTTCAGAGGACACACACTCAAAAAAATATTTCCTTAACCCCCAATACTAGCATTCAAACAACTGCCTAACCTGAGGCAGAGATTGGTACGCAGCAAATTGACCACAGAACAGGAGCTCACGCAGAATGGCACTGTACGATGCAACAAATCACTCTGCAAACTGTGTCAACATATATGTGGCAATAACACAGCCAGACACAATAACAAATCATACAACATTAAGGGATCATATTCGTGCAAATCTGCTAATGTGGTGTACATGAGACTGTGTGACAAAGTTTGCTACATTGGAGAAACTGGCCTTAAGCTGCATCTCAGAATGGATCTACACAGATACTCAATCAAGAACAACAATGGAAACAGATATTTATCCCTGTTGTTCATCACTTCACCCAGACTGGTCACTCCATCCAAAACCTCCGGATTAAAGTTCTTAAAGGGAATTTCAAAGACTCTCATGAACGAAAGACATTTGAGATGAAAATTATTACACATTTAAACACCAGAAATGAAGGACTTAATGTAGACTCTGGCTTTCTCACACACTACCAAAACTTTTTATAAACACACATCTTAATGTCTTATATAGTTCTTGTTCAATATTCTCACTTCACCTTTATTGGATCAATTTATATACATACATATATGCAGCTATATACTTGCATGTCCTGATCTGCTCTTTTTTGGCGTTTGTTTTTTGGGTATTTTTTTTGGTTATTTTTTTTTTTCTTTTAAACTAGCTTATTGACTCTCCTCTGTTTATTTACCTATTCTGGCTATTGTCAGACAAACCTGCACCTTTCACTTTCAGGCACATCTTCTGCTATTTATGACACCCCACTCACCCCCTCCTCTAACATCAGTTGCTTTACGTGTTAAACTATCAGATTGATCAGTATTGCTTTAGACCTGAGGGAGAGAGCAAAACTCCCGAAAGCTTATCTTTGAAACATTATGTTAGTATAATAAAAAGGTATCATTGCATACTGCAATACTCTGGTATTTTGGCATCTTGTCTAATGGACTAATATGGCTAATCCAATTTACACTATATATAGTGTAGATTGGATTATAGATTAGATTAGATTATATACAGGCATACCCTGCTTTGCGGACCTTCACTTTGCTTACACTCGCGAGTACGGACATACCATCGTGTGTACGTTAAAGTCCTTTTGCACTACGGCCATTCCCGCACTGTGCAGCCGCAGTATCCCAATTAAGGACATTTCCCGTGCTGCACAGCTGCAGTGCCAAACAGGTGGAGCTGATACACGGAGTTCCCACCAGGCCCACACCCCGTAGTGGACATCGCGATCAGAGTTGTCCGCCAGAGTTGCCATCCATCCAAAAACCTGCATACAGGGAAGTACTGTATACTAACACACTATCCTATCCTGTCCCTAATCATTCTACTGTACAGTATCTGTGTGCCCACTCCTAATATATATCTGCAATACTGTACTGTATATAAGTACTCTATCCCATCCTGATACCCCACTACAGCCCCTGACCACCCCCCACTACAGCCTCTAACCTCACTACAGCCCATGACCCTCCACTACAGTCCCAGCCCCTGACACCCCCCCACAGTCCCTGACCCCCACAACAGCCCACAACCCTCCACTACAGCCCCTGACCCCTCGTTACAGCCCCTGACCCCTCGTTACAGCCCCTGACCCCTCGTTACAGCCCCTGGCTGTGAATGTAAACCTAATAATTTAGGGAATAATTTTGAAACATAGCCACCCAGAGTTGTTGCCAGTGAATAGACAAAGTTCTCGCCCGGAGTTGACGTCTGCCCGCCGTCCCAGAGTTGCCGTCCGTCCACCAAAAAACCTGCCTAAACGCAAGTATATTTTACAGTTTTTGGTGAAACCTATTTTCCCTTTACTTCCCTCATTACAGCCCCTGGCCCTGAATATAAACCTAATAGTTTAATAATAATAAACCTAATAATTGCCTAATTCCCCAGCAGGAAAGTGTCTTGCTTTTGAAGACTTGACTTGTTTACCTGTATGCCTTCATCCTTCCTACTACAATCAATTCTCTCAGCTGCTCTGGCCTTGTGACAACAATCAAATGGGGTAAGTTTACAATTTGTATTTTAGTATTGTGTTTATTTTAGTTAGAAATACATTACAGGGTACTGTACGGTATTTATATCAGTTATGCCTAATTCCCCAGCAGGAAAGTGTCTCGCCTTTTTAGTAGAGTACCATTTCTAGCACTAAATTATCAGCTGTGTTTTCAGTTGAGCATATTTAGCCTTTAATTTAAAAATCTATTTAAATTCAATTAAAAATTTTCAAATCAGTAAATACCACGTAAATGTCTTTTTTTTAAACTTTGTACAAAAAAATAAATAATTTTTTGTTTCTTATTTAAAATTCATTTTTAAATATCAGCACCAAAAATTCAAAACTAGATCATATCGCAAAAAGCAAAAAGTATTTTAAATTGTGGTGGTGCTATCACCTTGTTCACCCACCTAAAAAAAAAAAAACGAAAACAAATTACAAATTAAAATGACTTCTGCTGCTGCTCCCCCTTTTCTTAAATGCCTTTCATTGTTGTTTTGCCCTGTTTAGGCGAGTCCTGTGATGTCTACTACCTGTTTTTGGAAAAATTGGGAATTTTCAAATATTGAAAGTCAGTGGTCAATTGGTTACCTACTCATCTGTTCCACCCTTTCCTTTTTTGAAAAATCCCCTTTTTGAAATTAAATGAATCCGGCTGCATCTAGGGCACTGTTTTTTTTTCACATTGAAGGATGGTCAAAGACACTGCAGACTGGATGCATAAGTATGTTTTGTTGTTGTCAAGATGGAAGGGGTGAGTGGGTCATTAATTGCCCATTGACTTTCCTACCCTTTTGAATAATTACCCTATTTTTAACTTGAAATGCTTCCAATATGAATAAAAGATAGCAAAAGGAAAACGATTGCAATCAATTATACTAAAACTACCATTCTAAAAAAAGTCTCTCACTTCCCATTTATTTTTATCCATATTTATACTAATACAGTATAGTCTCCAACAGATTCACCCACTTCAACAATTCACATAGAGGAGGTTTTTTGGGCATCATATACGAAAGACAGACACATAACTATGGGAGATATAAGAAGATCACCAGGGAAAGGAGAATCCTGGAAGAAGGGGAACTGGAGGAGGAGTTTTTACACAGAAGAGAAGAGACAGACAAACGAAGACACCAGAACAATGCAGTATCTTCAATCTCACATCTAAACCACTGAGCACTGCCCAAATTAAATTGTTAGGTAGAGGATTAAAATTCGCTCCTACTAAAGCCCTGATCAAATTTGATACCTATATAGACCTTCAAAAATTCAAACATAAACTATGTCTGAAAAAATTGTGATGCATGATCTAAATAAGATAAGGAAACCCAATCAATATGATATGAGTGTAATTTAAGCAAAGAGGAGAAACTTGCTCTTAGGAATTTCAAAAAAGATGAACAGATTGTTATCCAACCGGCCGATAAGGGGCGTGGAGTGGTACTTATGGATACAGAAAAATATATTGGAGAATCAATAAGACTTCTTAGTGATGATAAAACATACAAAAAACTCACGAAAGATCCTAGCCATGAAATTACACAAGTTTATATGAGATTGATCGAAAAGGGAAAAGAGAGAGGCATTCTTAATAAAAAAAAAAAAAAAAAAGAATTCAAATTCCTCAGTATATCTCACCCTAAATTTAGGGTTTTCTACCATCTCCCAAAAGTAGAGAAAACCCTCCTGGAAGGCCTATAGTCTCCGGTATTGGGTCAATCTCAAGTAAATTGTCCAAATATACTGACAAGTGTCTACAACCTATGGTTCAAAGATGCCCTAGCCATCTTAAAGATTCCTTAGTTATTTTAAATATTTTAAAAGACCAAAATTGGGATGATGATTTTTGCTTAGTGACAGCTGACATCAGCTCCCCATATAGGATTATAACACACGATCAGGGTTGCGATGCCACCAAGTATTTTTTTACAACACTTTGTAATGTTCCCCCAACCACAAGTAGATTTTATTTTAGAAGGAATTTTATGGATTTTAAATAATAACTACTTCTGGTTTAACAAGGATTTTTTTTTACAGATTTGCGGAACGGCGATGTTCGCTCCCAGCTATGTGAACGTATTCATGTCTCATTGGAAAATACAGTATATCTATGGGAATGAGGACTGGGGCTCGAGCCTGGTGCTATATCACCTCTACATTGAAAAAAATGTATTTGGAAGGAGGATGAAATTTCCCTCAACAGTTTTTTAACTTTTTAAAATTCCAATAACTGGGGCATATCGCTTACCAGTGAATATAGTAAAACTACAGTTAACTTCCTAGATCTGAATATTTAGGTGGAGCAAAATAAAATAAAAAAACATACTTTTTTTTTTTAAACCAGTAGACGTTAACAGCTATATAATGGAGAGTAGCTGTCATCTGTCTGCATGGTTGTTAAATGTCCCTAAATCCAAACTCCTTAGAATAAAAAAGAAACTGTTCAGAGGATATAATGTTTCAGGAACAAGCAAAAAAGATTTTAGGAGATTTTAGAGATAAAAAATACAAAGAAAAAACCCCAAAGAAGGCATACGAAGATGTAGCAAAGGAGGATAGACTACATCTTTTGGAATACAAACACAAAACGCAATAGGAAGTGACAATAAGATATCCTTGATTTTAAAAGTAATATTTTTAAAATAGTAAAGAAATATTGGTCTGTATTACGTGGGGATAAAATCCTCAATACTATACTTCCAGAGAAATCATTAATATATAAAGGAGTCCCAAATTTAAAAAGAAATCTCGTACATAATCATATTAAGTCCAAGAAGAAATCCAAAATGTTTAAAGAACCAGCAGGATTTTACGGGTGTGGAGTTTGTATAGCCTGTAAAAATCCAGGTGATAGGAAGAGATAATGGTTTCTCTCTATTTATACACTGCCAAATTCAGAGACTTGTGGAAAGAGAAAAATGATAAGAGAATATTTAGAAACTATTTTAAATGTTTCAAACATATATACAAAAAAGTGTAGAGTATTACCATATAGTATATATTAAAAAATGAATAGTGATGTACCGAACTGTTCGCCGGCGAATAGTTCCCGGCGAACTTAGCGTGTTCGCGTTCGCCACGGCGGGCGGACACATGCGCGGTTCGATCCGCCCCCTATTCGTCATCATTGGGCAAACTTTGATCCTGTGCCTCTCGGTCAGCAGACACATTCCAGCCAATCAGCAGCACTCCCTCCCTTCCACACCTTCCAACCTCCCTCCCAGCATCCATTTTCGATTCATTCTGAAGCTGCATGCTTAGTGAGAGGAGGGAAAGTTTAGCTGCTGCTGATTAGATAGGGAAATTGATAGCTAGGCTAGGGTATTCAGTGTCCACTACAATCCTGAAGGACTCATCTGATCTCTGCTGTAAGGACAGCACACCAAAAAGCCCTTTTTAGGGCTAGAACATCAGGCTGCTTTTTTTTTTTTTTTCTGTGTAATGTAATTGCAGGTGCCTGCCTGCCAGCTTCTGTGTGAGGCTCACAGTGGATACTGTGCCCACTTGCCCAGTGCCACCGCTCATATCTGTTGTGACAATAGCTTAAGCTTTATATTTAAAAAAATATATATTTTTTCACTGTAATAGAAGAGCAGTTGCCTGCCTGCCAGCTTCTGTGTGAGACTCACAGTGGATAAAGTGCCCACTTGCCCAGTGCCACCACTCATATTTGTTGTGACAATAGCTTAAGCTTTAGATTTAAAAAAAAATATTTGTTTTCACTGTAATAGAAGAGCAGTTGCCTGCCTGCCAGCTTCTGTGTCAGGATGGATGCTGTGCCCATTTGCACAGTCAGTGCCACCAATCATATCTGTTGTGACAATAGCTTAAGCTTTAGATTTAAAAAAAAATATTTTTTTTCACTGTAATAGAAGAGCAGTTAGTTGTCTGCAAGCATCTGGGTGTCAGGCCTCCTTCAGCGTGTGCCCTGCAGACCTGTGCCAGCGTGCTTTGACAGTTGCCACTCATATCTGGTGTCTCTGTAGCGTGCTTTTACAAAGAAAAAAGGTTTCCAGTGTAAGCTAATAGCAGCCAGTCAGTGTCCTTCAAGCGGCTCTGTCAGGCCTACAGTGTGTGCTCTCCAGAACTGTTACAGTGCACATTGCCAATCATATCTTGTATCTCTATAGCGTGCTTTTACAAAGAAAAAAGGTTTCCAGTGTAAGCTAATAGCAGCCAGTCAGTGTCCTTCAAGCGGCTCTGTCAGGCCTACAGTGTGTGCTCTCTAGAACTGTTCCAGTGCACATTGCCAATCATATCTGGTGTCTCTATAGCGTGCTTTTACAAAGAAAAAAGGTTTCCAGTTTAAGCTTATAGCAGCCAGTCAGTGTCCTTCAAGCGGCTCTGTCAGGCCTACAGTGTGTGCTCTCCAGAACTGTTCCAGTGCACATTGCCAATCATATCTGGTATCTCTATAGCGTGCTTTTACAAAGAAAAAAGGTTTCCAGTGTAAGCTAATAGCAGCCAGTCAGTGTCCTTCAAGCGGCTCTGTCAGGCCTACAGTGTGTGCTCTCCAGAACTGTTACAGTGCACATTGCCACTCATATCTGGTGTCTCTATAGCGTGCTTTTACAAAGAAAAAAGGTTTCCAGTGTAAGCTAATAGCAGCCAGTCAGTGTCCTTCAAGCGGCTCTGTCAGGCCTACAGTGTGTGCTCTGCAGACCGGTGCCAGTGCACATTGCCACTCATATCTGGTCTCACAGTAGCTTGCACGCATAGTACCACTAATCCCCCAAAAAATGACAGGCAGAGGCAGGCCACCCCGCAGGGGCCGTCGTGGTGCTGTAATTCCCTTTTGCCCTGCAATAATGCCCAGTTTTCAGAAGCCACGTACCCTGAACTTGAAAAGTTCTGAGGACATAGTTTACTGGCTAACACAGGACACCCAATCTTGTACAGCCTCCGCTCGGAACCTTGACGCACCATCCTCCTCCGCTTAGCTTCAGGCACCTCTCAAGATACCACTCACCCGCCTGCCGCCGCCACCACCAAAACTAGCACCACAGCCTCTTTACTTGGTATGTCAGAGGAGTTATTCACACATCCGTTTGAAGAAATGAGTGATGCGCAACCATTATTGCCAGAGGATGTAGATAACAGGGATATGTCTCAGGCAGGCAGCATTAAACACATGGACGTACGGTGTGATGATGATGATGTTGTACCCGCTGCTGCTTCCTTTTCTGAGTTGTCAGATACAAGCGAAGCAGTTGATGATGACGATGCGTCCATGGATGTCACGTGGGTGCCCGCTCGGCAAGAAGAAGAACAGGGCGAAAGTTCAGATGGGGAGACAGAGAGGAGGAGGAGACGAGTTGGAAGCAGGGGGGGGTCGTCGCAAGGAGCTAGTGGCACAGTCAGACAGCATGCATAGGCACCCGGGGTCAGCCAGACAGCACGCCAATCAACGCATGCTGTGTCCACCACCAGAATGCCGTCATTGCAGAGCTCAGCAGTGTGGATTTTTTTTGGTGTGTCTGCCTCTGAGAACAGCGATGCCATTTGCAACCTGTGCCAAAGGAAACTGAGTCGTGGGAGGTCCAACACACACCTAGGTACAACTGCTTTGCGTAGGCACATGATCTCACATCACAAACGCCTATGGGATCAACACATGAGTACATGCAGCACGCCTACTCTAAGCCGCCATCCTCCTCCTGGTCCGGCATCTTCAGCCACGTCAACCACTGCTGTCCTCCTTGCCCCCTCTCAACCATCCGCCACTCCGTCTCCCGCCTTGAGCAGTTCCCGCTCATCTGCCCACAGTCAGGTGTCTGTCAAGGACATGTTTGAGCGTAAGAAGCCAATGTCACCAAGTCACCCCCTTGCCCAGCGTCTGACAGCTGGCTTGTCTGAACTATTAGCCCGCCAGCTTTTACCATACAATCTGGTTGAGTCTGAGGCGTTCAAAAAATTTGTAGCTATTGGGACACCGCAGTGGAAGGTACCTGGCCGGAATTTCTTTTCACAAAAGCCAATCCCCAACCTGTACTCGATTGTGCAAAATGAAGTCATGGCATGTCTGGCACACAGTGTTGGGGCAAGGGTCCATCTGACCACTGATCCATCCTCTTCCATAACCTCCTCGGCTGAGTCCTCTTGTGCTGCTGCGTCTTGCTCCACATCAACGGCACCCCCCCAGCTCCCCAGGTACTATTCCACATCCCGGATACGGCAGTGTCACGCCGTCTTGGGTTTGACTTGCTTGAAAGCAGAGAGTCACACCGGACAAGCACTCCTGTCCGCCCTGAACGCACAGGTGGAAAAGTGTCCGACTCCGCAGCAACTGGATATCGGCAAAGTGGTGTGTGACAACGGAAAAAATTTGATGGCGGCATTGAAGTTGGGCAAGTTGACACATGTGCCGTGCATGGCACATGTGTGTAATCTGATCGTACAACGCTTTGTGCATAAGTACACAGGCTTACACGACGTCCTGAAGCAGGCCAGGAAGGTGTGTGGCCATTTCAGGCATTCCTACACGGCCATGGCTCACTTTGCCGATATCCAGCGGCGAAACAACATGCCAGTGAAGCGCTTGATTTGCGACAGCCCTACACGTTGGAATTCAACACTCCTAATGTTCGACCACCTGCTCCAACAAGAAAAAGCTGTTAATGAATATTTGTATGACCGGGGTGCTAGGACAGCCTCTGGGGAGCTGGGAATTTGTTTGCCACGTTACTGGACGCTCATGCGTCCTTTTGAGGAGGTGACAAACCTAGTCAGTCGCACCGAAGGCACCATCAGCAACATCATACCATTTGTTTTCTTCCTGGAGCGTGCCCTGCGAAGAGTGCTGGATCAGGCCGTAGATGAGCGTGAAGAGGAAGAGGAAGAGTTGTGGTCACCATCACCACCGGAAACAGCCTTATCAGCATCGCTTGCTGGACCTGCGGCAACGCTGGAAGAGGATTGTGAGGAAGAGGAGTCAGAGGAGGAATGTGGCTTTGAGGAGGAGGAGGAGCAAGACCAAGCACAACAGGCATCCCAGAGTGCTCGTTGTCACCTATCTGGTACCCGTGGTGTTGTACGTGGCTGGGGGGAAGAACATACCTTCAATGACATCAGTGAGGAGGAGGAACGGGAAATGAGTAGCTCGGCATCCAACCTTGTGCAAATGGGGTCTTTCATGCTGTCCTGCCTGTTGAGGGACCCTCGTATAAAAAAGCTGAAGGAGAACGACCTGTACTTGGTGTCCACGCTACTAGACCCCCGGTATAAGCAGAAAGTGGCGGAAATGTTACCGAATTACAAAAAGTCGGAAAGGATTTAGCATTTGCAAAATAAATTAAAAAGCATGCTTTACACAGCGTATAAGGGTGATGTCACAGCACAACGGGAATCTAACAGGGGGAGAGGTGGAAGTCATCCTCCTCCTCCCACGACCACGCCGGCAAGGACAGGACGTTTTAAAGACGTGTTGTTGATGGAGGACATGCGGACCTTTTTAAGTCCTACGCATCGCCACAGCCCTTCGGGATCCACCCTCAGAGAGCGACTCGACCGACAGGTAGCAGACTACCTCGCCTTAACTGCAGATGAGGAGCGATGAACCCCTTGACTACTGGGTGTGCAGGCTTGACCTGTGGCCTGAGCTATCCCAAATTGCGATAGAACTTCTGGCCTGCCCCGCTTCAAGTGTCCTGTCAGAAAGGACCTTCAGTACAGCAGGAGGTATTGTCACTGAGAAGAGAAGTCGCCTAGGTCAAAAAGGTCTTATTTACCTCACCTTTATTAAGATGAATGAGGGATGGATCCCGAAGGGACTGACACTGGGCGATACATTCGATTAAAAAAGGCCTGATGAGATGAGCTGCCTTGGGCAAAAAATGGTCCACACGCTGCTGTATTTTAGCTCTGAATGACGTTTGACTTGCGTGACTTATCCACCACCAACTAGGGTTCAAGCCGCCATGTTTTAGGGCAACAATACCAAATTTTTCAGGCATGTGTACATGCCTAATTTTTAGGCCCACTGGTGCAGCACTGTGGCTTCAAAAACCAAACCAAAAAAAAATCCTCCAAGATGGCACCAATATACCAGTGGTCTAAGCATCTTCCAACCTTGGCCTAAAAAGGGGAGGTGATTCCACAATTAAAAAATGGCTGCCATATACACGTTCACTGATAGGAGACGCGGAAGGTATTAAACTGATATGAACATTTACTAAACTCACCACTCAGAGTGCTGTTATTTATTTAAATTATTTGTGGTGAGGCTTTACAGGACAGAGTGCTTCTCCACGGGACATGTTAACTCGCGGGCAGCTGGCTCATCAAGGAACCAGAGCAGCTTTAACGAGCAGCTTGAACGGTGTCCCAATAGCTTGCATTTAAAAACCTGTTAAATGTTATAATAACGTCAGATTGCTTTGCAGCAGGATATCCTTCCAGAAGAGATGTATTTGACAAAATGTTGTAATACCTTTAGTAAAAATTAGGGAAAAAATAAATCACAAGCATGGTACAAATGGCTAATTAAAGCTAAGGATTTCAGGATTAACCATGTTTTAGAGAAGGAGATCCAACAAAAAAAAAAAAAAACCTTGTTCGATTCTAGAAACCTGGTGTGTATGGTAATCTGACCCAAGTCAATGAGGCAAAACTGCAGATGGAGGAAACATGCGAACTCACAGGTTACATTAGCACCACCACTCAAAAAACACTGAATAAACAGACGCATAACTGTAGCCGTCTCTATATTTGAAAGTATATTAAGTCATACAATTCAATCACCACCCTCATTTTCTAAAAGGGGAAAATTACTATGGGTCACTTTACCACCAGTGAAGTTCAGCCCACCCCCGGCTCCAACCAAGTGACTGAAATCCTCCAAGATGGCACCAATATACCAGTGGTCTAAGCATCTTCCCACCTTGGCCTAAAAAGGGGAGATGATTCCACAATTAAAAATCGCTGCCATATACACGTCCACTGATAGGAGACGCGGAAGGTATTAAACTGATCCGAACAATACTAAACTCACCACTCCAAGTGCTGTTATTTATTTAAATTTTTTTGGGTGAGGCTTTACAGGACAGTGTGCTTCTCCACGGGACATGTTAACTCACAGGCAGCTGGCTCATCAAGAAACCAGAGCAGCTTGAACGAGGTGACCTTGCTCGGGTCCCAAGTGTGCGGTTCCTAAAATGGCTGCCATATATACGTCCACTGATAGGAGACGCAGAAGGTATTAAACTGATCAGAACAATACTCCACTCCTATCAGTAGGTCCCCCCCATTGTGATTTATGGCCCCCACCCACCGCGCAGGGGTGGGGGCCGGGGGGGGGGGAGGACAGTAGGTCCCCCTTTGTGATTTATGGCCCCCACCCAACGTGCAGCAGTGGGGGAGGACAGTAGGTCCCCCCCCAGTGTGTATCAGGGTCCCTGAGGACAGGTGTCAATCCATACCTGCCAAGTGACCCTATGTAGGGGAACAGTTTCTATTCTGCTCTGTGTCAGTGTGTATCAGGGGCTTTGAGGACAGGTGTCAATCCATATCTGCCAAGTGACCCTATGTAGGGGTAACAGTCTCTATTCTGCTCTGTGTCAGTGTGTATCACGGTCTCTGAGGACGGGGAACAGTCTCTATTCTGCTCTGTGTCAGTGTGTATCATGGTCTCTGTGGACGGGGAACAGTCTCTATTCTGCTCTGTGTCAGTGTGTATCATGGGCTTTGAGGACAGGTGTCAATCCATATCTGCCAAGTGACCCTATGTAGGGGGAACAGTCTCTATTCTGCTCTGTGTGAGGAGGAACGGGAAATGAGTAGCTCGGCATCCAACCTTGTGCAAATGGGGTCTTTCATGCTGTCATGCCTGTTGAGGGACCCTCGTATAAAAAGGCTGAAGGAGAATGACCTGTTCTGGGTGTCCACGCTACTAGACCCCCGGTATAAGCAGACAGTGGCGGAAATGTTACGAATTACAAGTCGGAAAGGATGCAGCATTTGCAAAATAAATTAAAAAGTATGTTTTACACAGCGTATAAGGGTGATGTCACAGCACAACGGGAATCTAACAGGGGAAGAGGTGAAAGTCATCCTCCTCCACCTGCTCCCACGACCACGCCATATCTGCCAAGTGACCCTATGTAGGGGGAACAGTACCTATTCTGCTCTGTGTCAGTGTGTATCAGGGGTTTTGAGGACAGGTGTCAATCCATATCTGCCAAGTGACCCTATGTAGGGGGAACAGTCCCTATTCTCCTGTGTGTCAGTGTGTATCATGGATCCTTAGGACAGGTGTCAATCCATATCTTCCAAGTGACCCTATGTAGGGGGAACAGTCTCTATTCTGCTCTGTGTCAGTGTGTATCAGGGGCTTTGAGGACAGGTGTCAATACCTGCCAAGTGACCCTATGTAGGGGGAACATTCCCTATTCTGCTCTGTGTCAGTGTGTATCAGGGGGTTTGAGGACAGGTGTCAATCCATATCTGCCAAGTGACCCTATGTAGGGTCTCTATTCTGCTCTGTGTGAGGAGGAGGAACGGGAAATGAGTAGCTCGGCATCCAACCTTGTGCAAATGGGGTCTTTCATGCTGTCGTGCCTGTTGAGGGACCCTCGTATAAAAAGGCTGAAGGAGAATGACCTGTTCTGGGTGTCCACGCTACTAGACCCCCGGTATAAGCAGACAGTGGCGGAAATGTTACGAATTACAAGTCGGAAAGGATGCAGCATTTGCAAAATAAATTAAAAAGTATGCTTTACACAGCGTATAAGGGTGATGTCACAGCACAACGGGAATCTAACAGGGGAAAAGGGGAAAGTCATCCTCCTCCTCCTGCTCCCACGACCACGCCATATCTGCCAAGTGACCCTATGTAGGGGGAACAGTCTCTATTCTTCTCTGTGTCAGTGTGTATCATGGATCCTTAGGATAGGTGTCAATCCATATCTGCCAAGTGACCCTATGTAGGGGGAACAGTACCTATTCTGCTCTGTGTCAGTGTGTATCAGGGGTTTTGAGGACAGGTGTCAATCCATATCTGCCAAGTGACCCTATGTAGGGGGAACATTCCCTATTCTGCTCTGTGTCAGTGTGTATCAGGGATCCTTAGGACAGGTGTCAATCCATATCTTCCAAGTGACCCTATGTAGGGGGAACAGTCTCTATTCTGCTCTGTGTCAGTGTGTATCAGGGGCTTTGAGGACAGGTGTCAATACCTGCCAAGTGACCCTATGTAAGGGGAACAGTCCCTATTCTGCTCTGTGTCAGTGTGTATCAGGGGTTTTGAGGACAGGTGTCAATCCATATCTGCCAAGTGACCCTATGTAGGGTCTCTATTCTGCTCTGTGTGAGGAGGAGGAACGGGAAATGAGTAGCTCGGCATCCAACCTTGTGCAAATGGGGTCTTTCATGCTGTTGTGCCTGTTGAGGGACCCTCGTATAAAAAGGCTGAAGGAGAATGACCTGTTCTGGGTGTCCACGCTACTAGACCCCCGGTATAAGCAGACAGTGGCGGAAGTGTTACCGAATTACAAGTCGGAAAGGATGCAGCATTTGCAAAATAAATTAAAAAGTATGCTTTACACAGCTTATAAGGGTGATGTCACAGCACAACGGGAATCTAAAAGGGGAAGAGGTGAAAGTGATCCTCCTCCTCCTCCCACGACCACGCCATATCTGCCAAGTGACCCTATGTAGGGGGAACAGCCCCTATTCTGCTCTGTGTCCGTGTGCATCAGGGTCTCTGAGGACAGGTGTCAATCCATATGTCAAGGTGTCAATATGTCATTTGTCAGGTGTCAATCCATATCCATTGTGATTTAGGAATGTTAGGTGATTTCTGCCCTCTATGGATTAAAAGCAGACTCTGCATCAACTGTGTAATTTTCCATGGGAGTTTTGCCATGGATCCCCCTCCGGCATGCCACAGTCCAGGTGTTAGTCCCCTTAAAACAACGTTTCCATCACTTTTGTGGCCAGAAAGAGTCCCTGTTGGTTTTAAAATTCGCCTGCCCATTGAAGTCAATGGCGGTTCGCCGGTTCGCAAACATTTGAGGAAGTTCGCGTTCGGGTTCGCGACATCACTAAAAATGAATAAACAACATAAATTTAAAAAATATATATTAATAAAAAAAATGTAGATCAGGTGCTTAGAAGTATAGATATAGGCAAAGTGAACACGCATGTGTTTTAAGGATTCCTTAAGATTTTATAGATTGGGTGGAATAATTTGTAATATATGGTAAAACTCTTTGTTGAATATAGTTTTTAGGAATGCAAATATATGTGCTTTCATTGGTGTATTTTGACTGGGGGTTACACCAAAGTAATATATATTTAAACTGCTTTGAGTTGTATATTTTAGCATTTAAATATCCAGATTGTTATGACATGTAAAAAAAATAAAAATAGAAAAATTAATCCATGCACTCCAAATGAATTCCAAGAAAAAGGCAATTTATTGGAACCCTGTCTGTCACCATCTGCAAATCTGTCTGTATCACTGCAATATCTGCAGCCAAGGTCTGTCTAAATTCCGCTAGAAGTGCTTTAATGTTCTGCTTAGTAGCTAAATTGGAAAAGTCAGGGTAAGGTGGAGCTGCTTGTTCAGAGCTCTGTTGTTCAGTTTGAGGCTGTGTCTCCTCCTGTGTGAGAGCTTGGGGTGTATTGGTGGCTATACCTGCTTCAGGTGTCGCCATCTTGCTTTGGGCCTGTTTCTGAAGCATGGACCCAATGTCTCTGGAGTCTCCTGGCGTCCCCTACGGAGGTCTTTGTGATCTCCTCCCCATTTTGGGTAGGTGCCCCGGCATAGTGGTTGTGGCTGACTTTGTTCTTTCGTCCAGGATCTGGAATGGATTCTGCCACTCCTCGAGGCTGAGACCCGAGGGTAGGGGGTAGGCCGCAAGCCTCCATTTCCGCCGTTTCAGCCCGGGTTGCAGAAAAAACGTCATGTACCGGCTCCTTGTGTCGTGCTGATGTCGGTCTGCCGATCGTGACAGTCGGATGATCGGGTCAGCTCTTGATTTTAGTTAGATTAAGCCGTTTGTCTCTGGAGCCGCGAGTAATGGTGTCTGCTCCGGGCCACGGTTAAGCCCCGCCCCCTGCCTTTTTTGAATACCTAAATTCTTTTGAGTGCGGTATTTTTATTTCTTTAGTGGTAAGAAATTCATTAAGTATCCCACACACAATATATTAGTTATGACAAATCAAAATATATTCATATTAAATTTGGAGAGGGATGATTACTTTATACAATTGCTCTCATAGTCAGATATTTTCTGGAAAAATCAGTAAAGTCTACATTAATATTAATATCAGGGTTATACAATAAAGTTTGAATAAGAAAAAAAATAGCAAGTGAAACTAATTTGCGAACGTGCATCCTGACGTATGCATTCGTTTTTTTCCATGGCTATAATGTGTGTATTGATAAGTCTGCGATTCTGGGGCTTTAGATTGGTTCAGATGCAAAAATCACTGATTTCCTGAACAAATGTTACAGAATCAGTCGGACATATGGAATCCTGACCTCATTTGGCATTAGTAAATGTGAAAATTGTCATTTGAGTCAGAATTCAACAGTTTTGTAGTTAAAAACTCTGTATAATGTTCATTTTCTACTTTAGTTTTTTTGTTTTTTATTGAGTATTTGTTATGATTTTTTCTATGCAATAAAGACAAATAACATTTTTGTAACATTTCATTCTGTAACTGAAACAAGCAATGCTTGTATATGAAGCACACAGGCTGACTGGTCTGAAAGCATCAGGTGACCTTTAATGACTGGATTAGGCAGCATGATTCATACTAAAACTTTCTGTTTCTTTCACCCACCTCCTGCCTCTTTTCTTTGGCTGATTCATATGCAGATGTTGCCAGCCTGATCAGCTGTGAGGTGGTGTTTGGTGAAATAAGAAATGTGTCTACAAAGATACATGTCAGTATACCACTTGGGTGGCACTCTATAAATAGCATTTAGTTCTGCTTTAAAAGTAATTAATTGTTTCTAAAGTTTAGTAACTTATAAATAGAAATCCAAATGCTCAGAGAGTGACTAAATTTTGTGATTTATTATTTTATACATATGTATAAGTATACACACACACACACACACATTCAAATTATATAGAGATACATATATACACACATATACACATATACATATATGCAAAATGAGAAAACAATGGCACTCGGGGACTTGATGCAAAAAAAAGCAGTATATGTTTATGTGTGTGTGTGATTTCCTTTGTTACAATTGTCGTGAATAACACTTATTCTGCAAAACCGGGCCCCCACCAGGAGCACAAAAATCAGTTGTCAGTCTGACAACCACACACACACTAAGCCAGCTGAGGAGCGCCTCCTTCTCGCGCTCAGCGTAGGGGTGCTTGGAGTCACGTGACTACCCAGTGCTCAGAGTGAAGGAAGTAGAGTGTGCTGGACAGTGAGAGGCCCCCTCCCCTGCCTAGACAGGTAAGCAGGGAGGGGGACAACATATCGTTAGGTAAGGGAAATGCTACCTGCCACTTGGGGAAGGAGGGAGAGAGAGAGACACATTGGTGTGATTGGGTAGGGGCACATGGAGGAGAGGGGGACGTGGATAAAAAGTGTAAGGGGACATGGAGGAGAGGGAGACATGGAAAGGAGGGGGACATGGAGTAGAAGGACATGGAGTAGAAGGACATGGAGGGGAGGGGGGACATGGAGCGGAGGGGGACATAGATGGAATTGATAAGTGAACATGGAGGGGAAGGGGACATGGAGAGGAGGTGGACATAAATGGAATTGATGAGTGGACATGGAGGGGGGGGACATGGATTGGAGGGGGGCATGGAGGAAAGGGGGACCTGGAAAGGAGGGGGACATACATGGAATTGGTAAGTGGACATGTAGGGGAGTGGGACATGGTGAGGAAGGGGACATGGTGAGGAGGGGGACATTGAGGCAGGGGACATAGATGGAATTGGTAAGTGGACATGGAGGGGAGGGGAACATGGATGGAATTGGTAAGGGGAAATGAAGAGGAGGGGAACATGGATAACATTAATAAGGGGAGGGGGACATGGAGAGGAGGAAGACATGGATAAAATTGGTAAGGGGACAAGGAGGAGGACATGGAGAAAATGAGGATATGAATGGAATTGGTAGGAAATAAAGAATCTGCAGTTAATGTCTTGGTCACAGATAGCACAGGACACATTCAATGTTCTTGTGGAGTACATGTCTCGATGCATCAGACCTGTTATGGCAGCACAATATAATGGAGTTAGTTTTGATGTTGTGGCTGATCAGTGTAGACAAGGATGGAAGGGGTACATAAAAGGGAGGGGAAGGGGGGCATGAAGGGGAGAGACGTGGATGAAAGAGGTAGCAGGACAAATAGGGGAGGGGATGGGGACATGGATGAAAGGGATATGGGGACATGGAGGAGAGGGAGAAAGAGATAGAAATGAATGGAAGGGGGATGTGACCCTCCCACGTACACTGTCACCATCCCACACACATCACCAAACATTATCACACTGTCAGCCTCCATGCAGGCAGAGAGGCTAGTGGCAGAGACATGGCACAGAGAGGCTAAAGGCAATGAGATGGCACAGAAAGGCTGGTGGCAGAGAGATGGCACACACTGGCTAAGGGCAGAGTGGCATTGGCAGGCTGTTTAGGGGTACATGTGGCTCATTGGCATGATATACAAATGTTATGAATTTATTGCTCTTAGGCACGATATACCTAATTTATGTATTTATTGCTTCATTGGCATGATATACCAAGTTTATGCATTTACTTTCCATTGGCATGATATATCTAGTTTATGTATTTATTGCTCATTGCATGGTATACCTAATTTTTGTATTTCTCCTCATTGGCAAGATATACAAAGTTTATGCATTTAATGCATTAATAGATTCTCTTTGCCCCTCAGAATACATATGTTTGACTGTGTCAAGGTGCATGTGTGTGTGCGTGTGCATGACAGGGGACAGGCGGTGTCTTGGACCCAGGCAGCACATTGTCTTGGGCTGGTCCTGTGGAGTTGGAAACATATGAAAAGTCAGAACTGATTACTAACATTTTTGAACCACACTGCTGGTTATTACCTACCAAAAGTGGTGGAAGGAAGGACAATTGGTGAACCAGTGGCAGTGTCATGGGTACCCAAGATTCATTGATGGGTGTGGGGAGCGAAGGCTAGTCCATCTGGTCCGATCACACAAAAGAGCAAATGTAGCACATATTGCTGAAAAACATAATGCTGGTCATGATAGAAATGTGTCAAAACACAGTGCATCACAGTTTGCTGTGTATATGGCTGTGCAACCTCATACTGACAGAGTGCCCATGATAACCCCTGTTCACCACTGGAAGGGCCTTCAAGTAAGTATCGGAACTGGACCATGGATCAATGGAAAAAGGTTGCCTGGTCAGATGAATAACATTTGCTTTTAGATCAGGTGGAAGGCAAGGTACATGTGCATCATCTACCTGAGGAGGAAATGACAGCAGGATGAACTATGGTAATGCTCTGGGAAATGCTCTGCTGGGAAACCTTGGATCCTGACATTCAAGTGGATGTTCTTTTGACATGTACCACCTACCTAGAGATTGTTGCAGATCACACACACCCCTTTCATGGCAATGGTGCTCCCTGATAGCAGTGGTCTCTGTCAGCAGGATAATGACCTCTGAAACACTGCAAAGAATTGTCCAGGAATGGTTTGAGGAACATGACAAAGAGTTCAAGGTGTTGTCTCAGCCTCCATATTTCCCAGATCTGATTGAGCATGTGTGGGATGTGCTGGAACAACAAATCCAACATATGTAGCCACGTTGCAACTTTCAGGACATAAATAATCTGCTGTTAATGTCTTGGTCACAGATAGCACAGGACACATTCAGTGTTCTTGTGGAGTCCATGACTCGATGCATCAGCCCTGTTATGGCAGCACAATATAATGGAGTTAGTTTTGATGTTGTGGCTGATCAGTGTAGATAAAATACTACAACCTTGTGTGTTCAAAGCATGATCAAATTTCAAAGATTTAACATATATGTTAAATACCTTGGGAGAAAATTAGTGGAAAGACTCTGCTGACATGCAACATTAATATCTTGTATATGTGTATAGATCATAAAACTGAAATAGAGCATGTTGTTCAGTTTTACAGAAACTGAAATAAAGGATACTACTGCAGGAACAAATAGATTTTGTGATATAATGGATTTTTTTTACAATTATTGGAAAATGTTGTATTTCTATTTAACAGTGTTTTTTCAATCAGTGACTGGGAATGCTATGGGAACAAAGTTTGCACCGAGTTATGCTAATTTTTTTCATATCCAAGTCCATATACATGGACAAAGCATGACTGGAGCGCAAACCATGTGACCAATATGTCGTACATTGATTAAATGTTTTTTTTTTACATTTATTTAGAAGAGAGAGCAAAAGCAACTGGATGATAAAAATGAATACCTTCATTAAGACGTTTGCTATTAAAAATTATATTTTAAACAATAGCTGCTATTATGTACAATAGTTAACAAATATTCCTGGTATCTAATTTAGGATAATTAAAAGAAATAACACTGATACATCTATTTATCATCAATAAATTGAAACTTTAAAGGAGAGATTTGAGGGGAAGAAATAAAAAAAAAACAGAATTTTAAAAGAGTTTTAGAAGTGGTTTAAATAATTAAGAGCTACTTTTGCATTGCGGTAAAATTATTGATTTATATAATGTAAACAAGACCTAAATATGAAAATTAATCTCTTAATTAATATACAATAATTAGGGCTATAAGCTATAACATTAATAATTGTTTATAGGTTTTGGTATTATGGTTGAATATGTGGATAGAAAATACACAAAACATTGTAAAATTATATGAGAATTAACTGCAAGAAATTATAGTAAGTAAAAGACAAGAAATCATAGTGTGTAACAACAAATTACAGAAACAATACAGAAATGAATAAACTAAATATATAACTTGCAAGTGCCCGCAGCCTCTGGCTGGGACTAAGTAGAGAACTGATGTCCCTTGCTACATACAAATTATGAATACTATAAATAAAATAGGTGACTCATTTTAAGGCAAAATCAATTAGTCTGTTTATTGCCAGCTAAATTCTAGAGAATATTTAGGGGTGGAAAAATATACATTCAGAAATAGCACCCAGTGTGTTACCTGTAATATCATCAGGAAAAAATAATTCTTGAGTAATATAAAAGGCTTCTTTAGATTTGGTAGATATATTGAGTTTGAGAAAAGCAATAAGGCAAAGTATTGGATGGCTGACATAATCAACACTAATTATCTCAGCCAAGAAGGTGAAGCTCGAGTGAGGAGACCGGCCCAGCGAGGAATGAAAGGTGAGTTAACTACCTTTGTTG
This sequence comes from Pelobates fuscus, assembly GCF_036172605.1. Classification (NCBI taxonomy): domain Eukaryota; kingdom Metazoa; phylum Chordata; class Amphibia; order Anura; family Pelobatidae; genus Pelobates; species Pelobates fuscus. The sequence continues at coordinate 88,786,865 of NC_086320.1, forward strand.
ACCCTGGCAGCACTGGCCTGGTCATCTAAATGGTGACTAGGGCACTGTAGTGTTAGAAAAACAGATTTGTATTCATAACAGTATAGTGTTCCTTTAAGTTTTTGGGGAGCAGTTACAATAACTGGGGATATCAGCGGAAGAGATATTGAGAAGAAAAATGTGAAGACAGAAATGGAATGATTTTTTTAATGTGGAGGTTTTGGTACCAGATGGGTTAAATATTGATCAAGTTGTTACCATTTTTTATAATACTATCTGATGTATTTTTAACCGCTTAAGGGGTGAAACAGGTGTATAGCGGAGTCTTTCAAGACAAGTGATGAAATAGGGATTTCTAGTATTACACATGTTAGGACATTCTTTCATTTTAAGAAAAGAGAATAGAGATATTAGGGAAGAAATGGGGCTTTTTTATTGTAGAATCGAAATTAAATAGAAGGTAATAGGTCAAATGAGAAAATCAAGGAGTGGATAAGTGGGGGTCAAAACCTAATATTTAGGTGTGGAATAAAATAGGATTGTGTTTCTTTAATAAATAGCATTGCAAAATAGCAGGGAAATCCTTGATTATGCGTATTATATATGTAAGCCTGTGTATGTGTGTGTGTATATATATATATATATATATATATATATATATATATATATATATATAATTTCCGTCACAATCGATTTACTCACATTGATTTTATAGTTTGTAATAGCACTATGGGACACCAGCTCCAGCATAAAATAGTTTAGAGAAATGACAGGGTTGAGTAGAGTCATGATTAAGTTGTCAGCATATACGTTCAATTTTAAATCTCTTTATTTTGTATAGAAACTTTTATAAGAATGGTATTTCTGATATTAATTGCTAAGATCTCCATTGGTATGATATACAGGATCAGCAACAGTGGGCAATCTTATCTAGTTCCACTATTTAAAATAAACCAGTCAACACAAATATTTTGGCCAACCATTCTTGCAGAAGGATAAGAAGACAGAGAAAGGGTTGCCCGGTGTCCAACCCTGAATGCCAAACTTTAATAGCCTTATTCAAGAACACCTAACCGACCCTGTCAAATGCTTTCTCTGCATCAACAGCCAGTAATATTAAAACAATATTTTTCCTTTTAGCACAATCCTGGATTATTAGTCTAGTGTTATTTGAAGAAATACAGCCAGGGACAAATCCTATTTGATCATGGTTGATAATAGTATTGAAAGTTTCTTTCAATCTATTCTCTAATATCTCTGAAACAATGTTAAATTCCACATTAATTAGTAAGATTGGTCAGTAGCCTTCTACTTTGGATGGATCTTTGTCCTAATTTTAAAATCAGTAAAATATTCCTCTTAACATTTCTTTAGGGAAGCATCCTAATGAAACAATATAGTTAAAGGTATCTGCCAATTGGGCTCTAAGTAAATTTTAAAAAAAATGTATAAAATATATCAGAGAATTAATCTGGTCTCAGGGATTTTTTATGTGATTAAGCAAAAATGTAGTTTTTCTGAAATTGATGGCAGAGTAGTATTATGTATGTATGTGTCTATATGCTTATTAGTTGCTGGCAAGTCATACAGCTTAATACCGTATGAATTAAAGAATTTGCCAATCGCTTAAGGAGTAAGATACACATCCTCGTCATCCGTTATTCTTGTAATTTTATTTGATGCAGTTCTCTCTCTCAGTCTCTGCATTAACAGCTTATCTGCCTAATTAGCCTTACTGTAATTCTTCATTTTTAACTTCTACATAATTTTTGCTTTGTTTTCTCAAATTGTTTGATTTGTTTTTGAATCTCTGTCACATAAGCCACAATAATTTTATAAGGTGTTGATTTATACTTAAGGCAATTGCTAGTTCAGCATAAAACATTATCAAGTCTGCACTTTTATCTTTCCTAGACTGCATGTTTAAGCTTATTAAATTAACTCTCAAGGTAGATTCTTTTCAAATGTATAAATATTTATTAATTAAAAAATAAAATAATTGCATTCATCTTGTTACCAATTCTTTGTATTTTAAAATCAACCATGAGTAATCAAACATAGTAACCATCATTCATATCCATAGAAAAAAAAAATCACTGTACAAAACCCAATATACACCTTAGAGGTCATCCAAGGGGTTTGGCTGTCTTCTCTTTTGCTTAAGTTCTCTTACTTGAAGAAGGTAGTTATATTCTAGTTCCATCCATAGGCATCATATATTTATAACATATAAACTCACAAGGTGGTATTACAAAATGTGGATACCAGCTTGCCCATATTTCATTATATAGCTTGTTCTTAAGCTTATCGCCTTTAAAAAAATATCTTTCTGTTGTAGCTTGATATTGTATTTGTGCCTTTTTTTCTGGCCAGAGTGGTGTCTCCATTTTTTTCAATATCTAGCAATATATATCTTGATAGTGAGAAATATGTTAATGCAGAGATACTTAGTGTACTTGTTCATTGTTGGAAAATCTATATGCAATAAGAAGGTTTGTGGCAACAACTCAAAATTTGTATTTTATATATATATATATATATATATATATATATATATATATATATATATATATATATATTATATGCATTGTTAGTTTCGATAACTTGTTTTTGATATAGGCAAGTTTGTCACACTCCCACCATATGTGAATTAGTGTGCCTTCCTTATTGGGGAATCTCCAGCATAATTTTGATGTTCTCTAATCGAATCTTGATACTCTGCTAGGAGTCATATACCACCTATGCGCAAGTTTATAGTGCTGTTCGTGGAGATTTACACAATGCGTTGCTTTCCTAGTAACATACCATGCTTTGAACCATGCTGAAAGAGGTAATAGATTTTTATGGTATCGTTCCCAATTGTTTATATATTTAGATTTAATTATCTCTTTTTCTGAGACTATGACTTCTGAGACTTTAGGAATTAAATTTTGAGGAGTATATGATTCAATAAATCGTTCCCATCATTTTGAGTATAGGATATAGACTTCAAGAAATGTTTAATTCTGAGATAACTAGATATCTCACTTGCCGGTAAATTGTAGATATTAGTTAAGTAGTTAAAAAGACAAACATTTTATTATTATTTATTAAATTTGAAAATGAATCTATAGCATGTGCTTTCCAGACTTGTATTGATATATCTTCAATGCACATAGGGAGGACTTCAACTGGAGTTCGATAATTAAAAATACGAGTGTTTCCCTAATTTATGCATTGTAAGTATAATATCTACAACTCCTTTACTTTCAATATTAAGTTGTTTTTTTTTTTTTTTAATTCAATGGGACCCAGAAAAACATGAAAGGATGGTATCCTTTACATCTATATATATATTTTTTTAATATCAAACCATGGAAGATCTTCGTTTGATCATTCCAGGCAATCATGTGAGTCATTAAATAAGTGTCTTGTTATTTGTTTAAATCAGGGTAACCTAGACCATCCAATCTCATTCCTCTCTTCAATATGTTACATGCAACTCATGGTTTTTTCGCAACCCATACATAGCTAGAGAAGATTATTTCTAATCTTTTCAGTAAATGTGCGGGGGTTCTCATAGGAATTGATCTAAAAAGGTATAGTACCTTAGGGATTATGTAAGCTTTTAGGATAGTAATGCGCCCTGGATCCAGGATATTTCCAAATTTTCAGCAGTTCAAAATTATGAGATATTGTATTTTCTATATTGGAACATATTTTTATCCCTAGATAATCAATGACATTACTAGACCAGTCCATATTGATCATTCCACAGAGATCCACCCTATAAGAGTGTGATAAGTACAGGGAGATAGCTTGTGTCTTTAAAAGATTTAGTTTGTAGTTGGAGAATTTACTAAATGTATCTACACCTTCTAATAGTTTTGGTATCGATATTTTAGGAGATGATAGGGTTAGTAGTATGTCATCAGCATATAAAGTGATGACATGTTCTTTGTGACCAATTATTATGCCACAAATTTCCGATGACCCTCTAATATAAGCTGCCAAAGGTTCAATAGTAAGAGCATAGAGTAATGGGGCCAAGGAGCAACCCTGACAGGTTCTATTTTTTATTTTAAAAAAAATCTGATGTTATTAATGGGTCCTTAATCATAGCTCTAGGGGTAGAATATAAAGCAATTGTATATTCCAGGAAGCTACCTGTTAAACCAACCAAAAATTTCCAGTTTACTCTGTCGAATTCCTTCTCAGCATCTAAATCCATAATCACAGAGGAGATTGTTTTGTATGTGTATTTCTTCTAGAATACTGAGGAGTCTGTGAGTGATATCACCCCTGGATCTACCCTTCATAAAACCTCCCTGGTCTACATGAATCACATCTGACATTACCGAATTCAACCTGTTAGCTAACACTTTAGAATAGATTTTAATATTTAAGTTGATCAGTGAGATTTGCTTCCAAAATTTCTGAGGGAAAATGTTGTACCCATTTGTTCAAAAAGACAAACTAATAACGGGGCGATTACTGTCTCTAATAATATATAAAACTTAGCTGAAAAGTCGTCTGGGCCAGGAGCTTTGCTATTTTTAAATTCTCGAATGGTTTTAGAGATTTTGGTTGTTGTGAAGGGTTGATTTATCTCTTCCAGTTTTTCTGCCGAAAGTCTCGGGAGATGGTCATCAAGGAACTGACGAATCTCAGTATTTGACTGGTAGATTAAACAGAGACCTATAATAGTTTTTACATGTGTTACCGATCTGTGCTGGTGATAAATAGATTTGTCCATTATAATTGATCTGTTTAATTCTATTAGATTGATTTTGTATTTTTAGTTTGTTTGTCATAGATTTAGAAGCTCTATTATTACTGTAGAACCATTGTTGTCTTAGTCGCATTAAAGCATTATCAGACCTCTCCTTCAGTTTTTCCCTAATCAAGTCCTAGATGAACCTGATCTCCCTAGTTCCTTCAGTGGTTAGACTTTGTTTATTTATACCTTCCAACTGAGCCAGGCTAATATATAATACCACCAGGTTCTTTGTTTTTTGTTTTTTTTAGCCACAAACCTTTATTTATATGGTGGCCCTTCAGGAAACCTTTAAAAGTACACCAGATAATTGTATCTGTGACCTTGCTTTTGTCATTCTGATCTAGAAAAAGTTTAGCTTGATTTAATAGCTCTTGTTTACTTTTCTTCTGTGTCTAGAATAGCCTCATTCAGCTTCCAATTCGCACGGATCTTATAATGCTGGTTATTCTCTCTCAAGGTAGATTTAAAAGCACACCAATTATTAGCGTAAGAAGTATAGTTTGGGCTGTTTTTTTCTCAAAAACAGTACGATAAGATTTTTAAAGTCTGGTTTTTGAAGCAAAGAATCATTTATCCGTCAAGTACCTCTATTATTGGAATCGAATGGTCCTTCATGGACCACATAATAATATTACGATCTGAATAAGTATTCTCAAATATTTAAACCATTTTAATATTTTCAAGTGACACAGAATTGCCCCAAGCAATATCAATATGAGAATGAGAGAAATAAACTCTAGAAAAATAAGTACATTCTAACTTCCCAGGATATAAAGATCTTCAAAGATCAAAACAATCAAATTTATGTATAGTGTTAGTAAGAGACTATTTTGTTATTTTGATTAGGCTTTTATTAACAGTCATATTTTTTGATTTTCTTTAATCAATATTATGGTCTACAAATACAAAAAACCCTGCGCTCAAACTCCCATTACTTCTGGACGGCAGCAACGACGATAGTACACATCAGCCCAAATACATGCAGTAAAAATAAAAAAGTTACCTGCGCTCTTTGCCAAATCCCTATGTATATTCAAACAAATTGAGGTTTTTAATTACCTCCAATGGCCATGAGAGGGTATGCCCACCTGCCACGTCAAGGCAGACCTCTTAGGTGGGTCCTAACTCTAACCATTCACCTTGCTGCCAGAAGCTCAAGGAAGGAATTCTTTGTTTTTGCTTCAATACATTAACTTGGCTCTACCCAAGTTAACGTGGATCCCGTGTTCACTTTGCCTAGAGGGATATTAGCTACAGCTAACCGTCGAGGCCCAAACAAGGCCAAAATGATCGCTGAGGGGCAGTATCTCTTGTGCAGAGGGAACTTGTTGGCATTTCGGTTCTGGACTGCCCATATGGGTGGGACCAGTCTGATATGCTCCAGATATGTTCTCTCTGTAATGGCACAAGTGAGCAAAACTTATTTTGAGACCTGAAAAGGGATTTACCAAAGGGCAAGCTATTGAGTTTCTCTAAGCTTTTGTCCATTTTCAAAGTTCTCATATTCTTAGTTTTAACACCTTAGTTAGTTAATAAGTTGGATTAACAGCTTTACATCAGATGTTGTGGATAATTTGCAGAGTTCCACTTAGAAATGTGCAATGACGCAGTGACAAAGTGAAACAGATACATAGAGCTATTCAATAGAGGCTTATATTCCTATATCCAGGTAACCTCAGTTATAAAAACTGTCTCCAAACAGATAGTTAGATCTCCCTATTTAATAGTGCTGCTGTAATTGACCAACTGAATCTCAAAAATCTTTAAATAATGAGTTTCATGGTATAAGCTATTTTCTTTCTTATTGCGTATTTCCAGCTTTTTCCGGTCCTCCAATTAAATATAACAAGTACTTGGCTTATTAGCTCATGGAATCCATATCAACTTCTTTCATATATCTCTACCAAGGCACATAACTTCTGCTTCAAAAAGGTGCACAGCATTTGTTTCCAACAGGAATTCTGCACCTCCAGTTGCCATGGCTGAGTTTCACCCTTCTCCTGAGCATTGTATCCAGCTTACACCACCATAGAGAAATAAGGATAACAACATTGAGTTACAGGCGCAGATTGGGCTCACTCAGGGCATTTTATGAGTTTCACTGGGGGAAGGAGGTCATGGTTTTACCAGCTGCCTCCAGGTGCTCACGCCATGAGGCACACCCTAGCCACACTTTACAATGTCAACGCAACATGCGTCATATGTCCAATCCCAAAAGTTATGTGAGATCAGTTATGTAGAAAACAGGATCAATTAATCTGTCCAGGAACTGGATCTGGATGACACTGATGAAACCTGCTAGAGGCTGAAATGTGTTGTCAATATAGTGTTGCATATTCAATGACACAAGCCAGCAAACACAGCAGGGAGTGCTGAACCGAGTGGCAGTGTATACTCAATGAACATTATAATATAATAATGTCCCTAATTGTGTCAAGTAAATACCAGCCTTTAAAAAGATTATTATTTATGCTAGATATTTTAGCTGTTTGAAGGATTGGTAACGTGGAATAAAAGGAAGATACCCATAGAGGCTGCTTCTGATTTGATCTGCAACAGAATGTGTCCGCAGGACAGGTGAAAGGATTATTAAGCACTCGATATGATGAAGATGACTGGTACAAAGATATTGTGCTATTGATGTATATTTTTAGGTGATATCCCATAATGGATAAAAGAGAAAAAGAAATAAGAAAATAAAAAATAATGATTGTGGGATAAACTTGGTATGCCCAAATAAGAGAGTCACTTTTTGAAGTGGTGTGGCAGAGGAATATTGAATCAACATACTGTACACTTGGAAGTGTTTCTATAATATAAGAAGTAGAAATGGATGTGGATAAGGAGTATGTTGATACATCTATTGTGGAAAGGTGAAGGAGGTTCCAAGAAAATATATGCTAAAGGAGTTTAAGAGAACTTTTTTACAACTTGGGTTCTGTTTTTAAAGGCATGTGTAAATTATTCGCTTACTCATCTTTATTGTAAAATTACCCAGGGCAGCAATAGGAGCTAGAAAGGATGTGGAGTGAAGGTGGTAGTACCTTTGGTAATAGGAGCACTTTTAGCTTTAACCCTTAAGTTGGGAGGGTGGCTTCAGCATATTCCAGATGGGACATCTGAGTCCACAAGAGTGCAGTTCTAGGAACAGCTAAGATACTGAGCAAAACCGTTAAAATCCAATGCTTTTGGTAGGGGACCCAAGAATGAGGAGGCCACAAAAATATACCATCCAGAGGATTAAGAAAATTAAAATGTTAATTAAATGGTTATTAAATGCTATTTGCACTGGTGAAGGGTTTGAATCAAATTGCTATCTCATATCCAGGCATGACAATCAATGACTTTAGCATCAACTACTATGGTTTTTATGTAGGTTGTACTCTATTAAGTGATAAAAGCAAACTGCTTGATAACATATCTTTTACTTTTGCCAAAAAATTCAATCAGTTAGTTGTTACTAACATTTGATGTCTTGTTTATACCGTGGAGTATAATTAATTTATTACAATTAACTTTGACAGTTCATAGGCCTTAGGTAAGCCCCTATTATTTTCTCAGCCAGGGAAAACAGACAATAAAAGACAATCAAATGGGAAGCGAAAAAGAGCTTGTGTAGGTGTGAAAAGAGTCACAAACAATAACCCTAGCCACACCCAACAAAGGGAACAATATTCAGGTGCTATAAAAACTATAAATTATTTTTATATCCATGCCTTTGGGGCAAACCTGGAGAAATGCCAGGATATAACATTGTAATAAATTGCATGACATGCGAGGTTATACCATCGTATTTATATTTTGCAATATTCTGTTTTTTGCAGAATTTAATTTTGCGTATAAATTCAATATTATGGTAAAATCCATTTTTAAATAGAAATTCACATTTTTAAATATTATTTCTAATAGCTTTTTAAATTATTTTTAGTGCAAAAATTGCACCTGGTTAGGAAATATGGAAAATCATGATTCAATTTCATTTTAATTTGATAGCTTAGTATAGTTGAAAAAAAAGTGTATGCGTGTAAGAAACAGCTACTTCTTTTTTTTGTGTGTGGCTTTTAATGAGAATTTTTAAAGCAGAAAGAAAAACACAAACAGAAGGTTCAGCAGTGCTCTCTGTTTGTTCTATTGTTAATATCTTGCTCTGCTAGGTTTACAAATCCTAAATAAATAGAAATTAGTGCTCCTTACTTTGCAGTCCATTTGCTTTAGATGTTTGCCTTGAGGGACATTTGTGTATTCTACTAATAGCTGCCGCACAGTGCTGTCTCATTTTCATTCTGGCAAAAAAAAAAAAAAATGTTACCATGGTTACTGTTTCACTTGCTACAGAGAAACTGATGACTGTTAGTGATCCTATCATAAGCAACTTCTGTCAGATTTCTTATCAAGTAGACATATTTTGACAAAGTGCAAGATAAAACCATAATAAAAGAAATAAGTTGGCACTCTGTTTAATGAATCATTTAGTAATAAATGAAATGTGAAACCCTATTTTTAAAACTAACAAATTTCAAGAAAATGGTTCAATGTAGAACGAGCGATGTATTTAATACTTGAAAAATGTAAGGACTTATTTTCACACAGTATCTACACTACATATTTTTGCCCTATAAAAATGCTAATAAGAAATTTTAGTTTGTCTTTAATTTTGTGGTCTTTGTTTTTTTTTCTCGTAACATCATTGGCAAGGTTAAAATGATTAAGTTGTAGATTAAATGACAAAAAAAAAAAAGGTATTGTCAGAAATACTATATGAAATAATAAATAATTTGTTTAGTGATGAACTATGTACAGAATGCACATTTATGCTATATTATTCTACTTTGCCGTCCTTATCAATATATATTATTTATATTTGACCACCTACATCACAGCTATCAGCATTTTTATTTTTGCTTTTTATTATGATTTTTAAAACTTTGTCTAAAGTTTGATTTTAAGGGGATCTCAACACTAAGAACTTACAATATACTTTTTTTATCGACAGCGGCAAGTTCTGTTTATAAATACACAAACTGCGTTCTCATCTGTCAATCTCTATTCCTGAAATTGGTGAAATCTTTATTTTTATTCATTGTATTATTTTCTTTTGCTCATAACTATAATACATCTGCATTTTTGAAATAATTAATAAATATTAGACGTGTGCAGAGCGAGGAAATTTGGCTCAGATACACCATTCCCTCCCTCCCCCAAATTAGAACATTTTTTAGGATGCCTAAATTTCAGCCATATATCCATTCAGGCCTGCAGAATTTTGGGACCAAAAAAAAAAAAAAAACTGATTAGGAAACACATAAGAGGAATCAAAAGAGTAAAAAAAATAAGCCAATTGGTGTACTGAAAAATATTTACATAATAGAACATTGTGTATATATTTGTGTAACAAATTAAGCGAGAAAAAGTAACCAATGGAGGGAAAAACAGGAGCAGTAAAACAATATTTATAGATTATATATTTGTTAAATATATAAAGTTGTGCTCCAAAGTTTGCATACCCTTGGAGAATTGGCAATATATGTACCATTTTTTAACATGAGTGAGCAGGCAAAACACATTTATTGTATTTCTTATGAGATTCATATTCAACTGTAGGTTATACAAGAATGGCACAATCACAAAACAAAAAATGGCAACAAAAAACATGAAATGAAAAAATAAAATAAAAAGTCTGCATACCCTTGGTTCTTAATACTATGTATTGTCCGTTTAGCAAGAAAGCCAGTGATCCATCAGCTGATCATCTGCAATAAGCAATGCATGATTTCCAAACTTTCCAGCCCCATTACTGCGGCAAGAAAGCCAGTACTCCATCAGCTGATTATCTGCAATAAACAAAGCCTGGTTTCCAAACTTTCCAGCCCCATTACTGCTGTAAGAAAGCCAGTGCTCCATCAGCTGATCATCTGCAATAAGCAAAGGTAGCCTTCTGGAGGACCATACTAAGACTCTATCTTGAACACTATCATTTAATTATAACTTAACCACCCTGTAAATTTACTTTATACGTTCTTTGTGCATTGCATATTTTCTTACATTTTCTTACATTTATGTCCTGTATGTAATGCTAAGGGGTAGTTTTATTAGCCCTGTATGGAATAGTTTTTATTCACATATATGCACATCTCTATTTCCCCTCTGATTTCTGCCCTTTGACCCATCCCTTCTTTTCAGGATATCCACTCAAATGTTTTTGTTTGAATAACCATCCCCTCCTCTCTGTGCTTAGATGCATATCCCCCTCCCTCAGCTTTATTGCAGGCCTATCTGATCCTCACATACCTTTCTTCCACAGCCTGACTTCCAAACTTCCCAGCCCCATTAATGCTGCAGGATAGATAGTCTGTCACACCCACATTTTAGATAAGCAGAAACAGAAGGTGTACACACACTGCCTCTTATCAGTACACTCCTGCACTTTCTTAACCCCCAAAACTTAGTATTTCCCTTCCTACTCCTGTTTTTGATATTAAATTTTTTTCCCTCCAAATTGACTTTTCCCCAGCTTAGCAATGCTCTGTCTTCTACTCCTCTTTCTCTCTCAGTATCAAAATCTCTCCTTACACCCACTTTCCTCATCTTCCCAACAACCTTTACATTTCCCCATCTCTGCTACCCTCCCCCTTCTCTCAACTCATGCCCTGCACTCATTTTTCTGCTACCTCTCTCCTACTCACACTCGATCTCATCCTAGATCCCATGCACATAAAACCCACTCACACCTCCTGTCACCAGGGCCGGTGCAAGGATTTTTGCCGCCCTAGGCAAAAAATGTTTTGCCGCCCCCTCCCCATACGTCCTGCCCACCATGTGACATCACAATGCCCCACCCATATGCTCTGCCATATGGGCCAATGCCAGTCTTGACAAAGTGTCTTATCTGTTTACTTTAAAAAGCCTACAGACACAGGCTATAGACACCAGAACCACTACATTATGCTGTAGTGCTTCTGGTGACTATAGTATCCATTTAATGTGAGATAAATTAGAAATTAGTGCCACTAATAATATATTGGATTGCCTACGTACCACCAGATGAGGACAAGAGGCTGATGATGGGCTCAGTCTGGCTCCACAGGTCTGGTGTAGAAGAGGCTCTCTGGAGACTGTTTTTAACAGTGCTCACAACAATTAACGAACAGGAAGCAGCTCCATTTTTTATGGCCCCTTACACAGTTCAAGGTCTGGGCCCCAAGGGCTTGACCGTGAGTATGCCTACAATGCCCACCCATAAATCCACCTACATGGCCCACCCATGAGTTCTCTCACAGGAAGTGGAGTGTATGTGTGTAGGGGATATTTTGTGTGTTATTGTAGAGGATGCAATGTGTGTGTGTGTTCTTATAGAATGTAGTGTATAGGGATACCAATTTGTGTAAGGGATGTAGTGTGTTTATAGGGGATGCAGTGTGTGTTTGTGTGTAAGGAATGCATTGTATGTTTCTGTGTGTGTGTGTGTGTGTATATAAGGGGTGCAGTGTGTTTCTGTGTATGTAATCGAATGCAGTGTGTGTCTGTAAGGGCTGCATTGTGTAAGATGCATTTTGTTTGTGTGTAAGAGAATGATTGTTTGTGTGAACGTAAGGGATGCATTGTGTGTTTCGTGTGTGTGTATGTGAGTAGGAATGCATTGTATGTTTCTGTGTGTGTGTGTGTGTGTGTGTGTGTGTGAGGGATGCATTGTGTATGTGTGTAGTGTAAAAGAGACGGTTTGTGGGGTAGGATAGGGACTGAGAGGGGAGCAGCTCTTAATTTTTTAAAAATTCATAGTGCTCTCCTCTCCTGTCAATTATTGATTTTCCCTTCCCTCCTGTCCCTTAGTGCTCTCCCTTGGCCCCATGTCCCTCTGCAGTCCCCCCTTGGTGGTCTTCTCACTCCCCCCTCTCCCTTTTAGTGGTCCTCCATCCCTCCCCTTAGTGGTCCTCCCTTTCCCAAACCCCTTAGTAGACCTTCCCCCCCTTAGTGGTAATCTCCCCCCCTCAGTGGTCATTATCCTCTCCCCCCCCTTATGGTCCTTACCCTCCTCCCCTCTCCTTAGTGGTCCTCCCTCTACCAAACCCCTTAGTGGTTAATATTTTTTTTTTATTATTCTTTATTTTTCTTGTGCATAGATTGACATTAAGCGTGAAGAGTCACAATAGCATCAACAAGCTTGACCATAACATTACAGATTGTGACAGATTAGCTGGCACTTTTTTTTTTGTACATGAAAATATCAAACGAGTAGGCATCAAATAAACACACATTGTTTAAGAGTAATAAACAAGCAGAGTCAAGTTATGTCAGATAGTGGGATGACAGTTAACACATTTTAGATTTCTATCGAGTAGACTGACAATAACGCTGTCAAGGAAGAGGTCTTGTAACATGCTAAACTATACCTATTAATACTGTAGCGTAGTAACTGCTGGGTGTCATTTGTGACGTTACGACAGATTTTACATTGGTGTTATATTATTGTGCCACTCTTGAGCTAGAAATTAGACAACCTCCATATTTGTTACCTAAAAGGCAAAACAAAACAGTCTCACAACAGGACATACGATTCCTTACATTGTACCGGCAAGAGCACCAGCTGGCATGCTGGAACAACTCGACTGGCATAGAAACATTAAGGCTGCGGTAAACTAAGTGATAAAATCAGGTGGGAGCGTGAAGGGGATGGGCCATCAGTGTACATATCCTAGCTCGTAGTGTCCATGGCAGGTGACACGGAGGTCTAACTTTGAGTCCAGTATCAGGATCAGCCAATTCCCATCGACGGTAGTGATGGTACCAGTTCAGGCAAGTCTAGTCCTCCTGCCATCTCGGTGCTCCGCTTAGAATGGTATAGCTGCTGGCATCGGGTGGATCCATGGTGATAGAGCTGCTGCCGCCTCGCTCCCCCACCCCAAGCTGGGACGGGAGTCATTCCCCTGTGCCTATGGATCCCCCCGCGACGTGCGGTAGGATCGTGGGCCCTCGTGAGCACCGATGCCCGGATGACCTTTCAGGTGTATGGGCGGTGGGTAGGGTGCTTTCTTTTGTGGCTTCCCAGTCCAGATAGGAACTGGACGATCCCTGTTACAGTCCGCTGTTTGACTCAGGGAGTTGAGCGGTGTTGTGGATCAGAATGTTGATCTTTGTTATATTCAGAGGAAGCCCAAATTATTGTTACAAGTGCACTTGGAGAAGCGAGAATTAGACACCAGACACCTGTTGGTATTCAAAATAAGCCTCTGACGTTTTATTCATCAGCTGGGTTTTATACATTGAAAAGTAAGTGCTTACGTGCAAATACTCTTAGAACAAAAATAGCAAGGGAATACAGATAAGACATAGGGATGAGCGCCATGTACACATAACAAATAAGTTTCAAGGTAAGAGAGAACAAAAAGATTAGAGTAGAGACATCTTAGGTGGGGGCTCTCTGCTCCCGGGACTTAGACATATATGGTCTTAAGTGTTGTTCAAGCATCAAGCATTTCCTAATTCCAAGTTAGCCAATTATATGACACCTATAAGCTTGAGCCTTGGAATCAAGATAAATTCTATCACAGCGGTGAGGTTGGCTGTGAGGGAACCAGAGGCCCGGCGCAGCGGCCATTTTGCGTGTACCTCGTGGACTTTGAGGTAGGTTGTTACCTTGCTTAGGTTTCGCTTGCTGCCTTTGATGCTGGGCCAGTTTTCTCCAAAACTCGTTGAATATCGCATCCAGCCTTGCAGAGAAGTCTGCTTGCTCAGTGAGGCAGTTAGTGGGGCTCTGTGTTCTCCCAGGGTCGTGTGGGAGAGACTGTGACTGCTGACTTTGGTGCCTTCTGTGGCTGTATGGGTTCAGTCGGCTGTGTAGTAAGTGACCCCAGCGGGGACCGGGAAAACCCCCACCGGTCCAAAGGGGAGGGTGACAGGGCTGTTGTGAGCCTGCTGTTTGGCACCTGTTCTGTGCCGAGGGATCGGCCGCCTCCCCCAGACACATGGCCCTGCTCAGAGCTAGGCCGCATGGCCGGACAGAATGGTATCTTGGCGTGTGTATAAGAGACGGGTTTCCCCATGGTCCCGGCTTGTTTCTGCTTCGCCCTCCGGTCAGCTTGAGCTTCTTTGGGTGTCGATTCGGACATAAATTGCCTATTTTTGCTCATTAGTGCTGGAGCTCTTGGAAAGTGCTGCCGACCATCTTGGCTGTCAGGCCCTGCACCCGGTTAATATCATTTTTTGGGGATATAAATTTTATTTAGAAATTTACCAGTAGCTGCTGGATTTCCCACCCTAGTCTTATACTCGAGTCAATAAGTTTTCCCAATTTTTTGGCGTAAAATTAGGGGTCTCGACTTATATTCGGGTCGACTTATACTCGAGTATATACATTTAAATTATGTTTATGTTATGTCAACATTATTTCTATATATAAGATATTACAGTAAGATATGCATTTCCTATTTGTATCTTTCAATATATTTTTTTATGTCATAGAATAGTTTTCCTCCTTATACATATGATAGTATTTTGTCTTTACTTCCTGTATAGTGAAAGGACATTTTGCCCTTAATCAAAATGAGAATTACATCATATTTATGTTGATCACTTATAACATAGGAGGTTAAATTGAAATTATATTTATGTTGTTTTAAAACTATTCTTGTTTGTAAGATATTGTACAAATGGATCTGTTTATGCTTTTTCTACTATTTATTTGTCCCCATATATTATGGTGCCTATATATTTTTCTTTGTATACTTTGTTAATATATTCTATACATTGAAAGGACATTTTGCCCTTAATTATAATGGCGACTACCGCATACACATGTGAACTGTCTACAGTATGGAAGGATATGACGTTCTATCTGGCGGACCGGAAGTGACGCACTAAACCCGCGGACCGGAAGTGACAACACACGCTGGTTCAGAATTTCAGCAGGTGAATGGGATTGTCGTAATAAAGAAGATATTTAAGCAGCAGGTGACTTCAACATCGGCAGAGACATTGAGAAAGTCGAAACGTGTCTGTTTCTGCTTCTTTTGAAGTTTTTTTAAATATATATTTTTCAAAAAAATTGTATTCAATTGCTTTTTATCTTTAATAAATTCGTCATACCTCATCTTCTGCTGCATTCTTCATCTGCTATTCCATTGTCCATCTATACATCAGTGGCCTATGGATATTCAACTATAGCCTGGAAAGGCACCCTTGGGCTTAATATACAGAGCCTGGCATGGCTCTGCAATTTGTGAGTTGTTCCACATTCCTTTATATTGTTTATATAAACAGTATACTCTATGTTCTGTATTATTTTCTTGCAGACATTGTGAAGATTTCCCTTACTATTTATATACATAAGTATATTTGTATGATATCACTATATCCAGTCTGAAGGGTTCACCTCTACTTGGTGTGTTTGTTTACAATTTGTTGTAGGTGTTTTGTACTGTATTTGTATTAAGGTGTGGGGGAAACACCTATTTCACCCTTTTTTATACTGTACATTATCTTTGAAGCGTCCCACTTGTATCTTCCTTTTTTTGTGCATTTACTAAAGTGTGAATTGTTTGGAATGTAAAGTAAATTTTAAAATTGAAGTAAATGAAAAGTACATTTAAAACATTAAGGCAAACATTAAACGTTTGACTATTTTGACCTAAAATGTGAAATTTCTTTTGATTTAACTTTGAGTTCCCAAAAACTTACACTTTACTGAAAACACCTGTGAATATTTAAACTTTTGTGATATGTGATTTATTTCGTAAAAAACTTTTTTTTACCGTGATGAAACAAATATTTAGTTCCTAAAACATTTGAAAACTAACAGGGTTATTCGCTAAAATGAGAATTCAAGGTGAAACCATAGTGAATTTTTTACATTTAAGGTTACAATATTCAAACTGAAAAACAATCTCTTAGTCAGCTATATTTTAATTTCTGCTACTCTTACTTTAAATTTGAAATTCACATTCAATTCAATATGAATTCTCTCTTTAGTAAATAATCCTGTGAGAATCTCAACAGAGCAGCTCTCTAATTTATTTTATCAACAAATGAAACAACTGATGAAAGATTTAAAATGAAAATTTAGAAGCGACTGAGGAGAAAATTGTCTTCATTTATAAGAATTATGTATTCTAACATAATTAAATCAGTCATCTTAAATCTTTACAAAAACATTAAACATGAATTATTATCATTCTATTGTTTTTCTTATTGAACAAGAAGCATTGAAATTTTGTAACTAATAAAAATCTTGCTTTGGGTTGATTAGATTTAGAACAAACTCAACTTTCAATTCTAGGCAGAAATGTTCAATATCACTCTATAATTAACGTCATAAATCACTACTTTCCATTTATTTCTTATAGAAAAACATATACACACTAGGAATAATAGTACCGTGCTTTGACCACAAAGAATTTCAGTGATGTATGACTCTCCTTCAGTCTTAAACTTACACAACAAATTTAATTAGGAACAGTGTTAAACTTTGATATGCCTTGTAAGAACAATTACATTCTTCCAATCTGTTCAAATAATCATGCATTCTGATCAGTATTTTAAATAGAAAACTGTCACCTACACAGTTCTCTTTACAGTACAAATGTGTAATTGATTTAGTAACTTAATTTGAAAATAAATAATTGAACTAGTTTGTTCAATTTAAAATCAGTTTAAAAGCCACTGGAACTCATCAAACAGCATGACTAATAATTACACTGACTCCTGCCTGAATTCTATATATAAGGGAATCATTTTTGACACAGCTCCCACATTTACAAATATAACATTCCACAACTAATAAAAAAAAAACATTTTTTAAAACCCCAATTTTATTTGTACATCTTTAAAACTACACTGTGGTACTATGCAAATCCCCCCATGCCCTCCCCCCCCCCAAAAAAAAAACAAAAAAACAACCCAATTCAGAATGAATGCCTACCTTGTTCCATTTATATTAGACTTAAAGTGACACTCTTGGTATCAATACAACTTGCATTGCTAATGCAGTTGATAGATTTTGGCCTCATCAACATGCTGCAAGCACAAATCATTATAGTTTTTGAAGAAAAAAAATGTTCTGCAGACTGCTGCACCATAAGCCTTCCTCTTTAGCCACACCCCCCTCATTCCAGAAAGACATCCTTATCAAATGTACGTATACAGTCTCAGCACCAACAGCACCGAATGATGTGAATTACAGAGCAACCTGCATAAGAGGGAGATGACCCCCACAGAGACATATATTAGGATATCACTACCTATACTATAAACACGTAGTGATATCATGGGTGATATTATTCAGCACTGTCAGTGACTGAGCTGTGTGCATACATTTTATATGGAAGTCTTTTTTCTGGAGTAAGAGGTGTAGCTAAAGAGGCAGGCTTATAGTGCATCTTCATTTAAAACATGTATTTGTTTATGCAAATACTATAACAATTTGGGCATGCAAAAACGCAGCATATAAATGAGACTAAAACCTATCAAATGCATTGCAGTTGTATTGGTGCCCATAGTGTTTCTGAGTGTTTACACACATAATGAACCATTACTCCTGTAAACTGCACCTAGTAGCTACATACATCAAGACTAAATTCGGGCTTACAAGGCCACATCTGGTAAACTTCACCTCAATGTGTGTGCATATTATAAAGATAAAGAAAAAGGAGAATGTGTTCCCATTACAATTGGACTGGTAAGCATACAGCAAGTGTGATCTTAAATAAATGCCAAAAGCATTCCAAATAATGTCAGCATATGTATGTATATGTTTAGTGAGGTAGAACTGCTATTTACAGCTCCTCTAGAGCAGTGTTTCCCAAACCAGTCCTCAAGACCCACCAACAGTCCAGGTTTTGTCACTCTCTCTATTGGAATAAAGAGGAAAGTACATAAATCCTGGATTTTTGGTGGGCCATGAGGACTGGGTTGGGAAACCATGGCAGAATTTTTTTGTTAATCTTCATGATGGAAAACATAACTACAGGAAAGAGTACTGTAAGTGGGGTTTTATCTGTTTATAGGTAAGTAGTTAATAATAATTATAATACATTATGAGTAAGACCCAAGAAGGGTATGTTTCATTTTCACTACTTTCCACTGTTTGCAAGTATATCCTGTTTTTGTTACATTTATATGGTACTAATCCTGCATGCTGTTTGAGGGGTAACTGTAGATTTTACAGCTGCACTTTCTCTTTGATGGTTTAGACGGTGGTGTAGACACCTAAGTAAGACCCAGGAAGGGAACATTTAATTTTCACTAATTTCCACTGTTTTCAAGTAAATCTTGGCCTATTTATTTCATTAATACCCAACTGAATGATACTAATTTAAAGATAAGAATAAAACAAGAAATGGGTAAGTGGCGCTAAAAATCAAATAAGATATATACAAATGGTATATCCCAGTGTGTCTAAACACAACCCAGTGTTATGTCATCTAAAAACACTTACATAAACAAATGGATACAGAAAGAAAGGTGGTTTGTGCAGACGATTGATAAAGTAGTTACTGTATTTATATCTGCAAGGTATAATCATAAAAGACCATCATAGGGCAATATGTATATGCAAAATATAAAATAGAAAGTAACTTGGAGCACTCACAATCTAAAGAACCGTGTGAGTCTGCTCTAAACTGTAATGGCATATAGGTAAATCCAATATGGGTACTGGAAAAGAGATGCAGGTCCCACAGGAACAGAACAGTATTAGTCTGGATGGAAGTACAGGAACCAGGTATAAAATGCAAAATTTGCTCTTTATTAAATAAAACTATAGCATATTGCTACTTTCTATTTTATATTTTGCATATACATATTGCCCTATTATGATCTTTTGTGATTATACCTTGCAGATATAAATACAGTAGCTGCTTTATCCATTGTGTGCGCAAACCACCTTTCTTTCTGTATCCATTAATTTAAAGATAAGCCTAACCAGCTATATTAGATTACATTAACTAATTAAGAAGCTCAATTTGTGTTAGATACGTATTTCAGTCTGAATGATGACATTTTTAATGTAATCAAACTGACCTGTAATAATCAATTGTATGTCAAAACTTTATGTTGTGTTATGACTGTTTTATTTTTCCTTTTTTTACATAGTTACATAGCTGAAAAGAGAACATACTTCAGTTAAGTTTAGCCTTTTCCACATTTGTTTTTGCTGTTGATCCAAAAGAAGGCAAAAAACCCCAGTCTAAAGTGCATCCAATTTTGCAACAAACCAGGAAACAAAATCCGTCTTGACCCAGAATTTTTTATAAATAGCAAAACTTCTATAAAAAGTTAACATTTTAGCTATTTTAAACCTTGTGAAAATACATAACGACATTTTTCTTTGTAACTTAACCCCTTCCCGACCGTGGACGTATCAGGTACGTCTGGCAGAAAACGGTCCATAATGACCTTGGATGTACCTGGTACATCCGCAGCTATTTTGAGCTCTGGAAGCTCTGATAGTATTGCAGTGATGCTCTGCATGTGCTGAGTGCCTTGAGGGGTCCTGGCACTCAGTGCATATATAATAATATATATAAAAATATAAAATGATCCATATTAACCCTCCCCCCCTTTTCTAAAGGCAGTGAATCATCGGGCTTCTGGGGGTCTCCCTAGCATGCCACATCATAAGGGGCAGGCTGGGGTCATCCAATCACAGCTTGCCCCATTAGCAATTTCATCCCAAGTGTGTTCCCCATTTCTCTGATTAGTGTGGATCTGCCTCCCTCTCTTCACTTGTGTTTTAGTGAGAGAGGGAGAGAGATCTGTGGTTTAGCTAGAGAGATTTAAGGGACTCTATAGTCAACATATAAAAGCAAGAAAGACAGGTCGCCCAGCCTTCTTTCTTGCTTTTATATGAACTTGTCATTTAAAAAAAAAAAAAAATCCGAGTAAGTTTTAATAATAAAACTTACCTCCGTTCCAGCGCCGAGCTCCCCGCTAGGCCATGCCCCCTTTTTCGTCAAAATGACGAAATCGCGGGGCCCAATAGGGCGCTTCTCCTTGAGAAGCGTCATTGCGATGTTTTGATACAGTAGCTTGTGGCACAATTAAAAAGAACAGCACAGGTTTCCCAGGACAACTTGCATGCACCTGGCTACGAAGGGGGGAGACCTCAGCTCTGCGCCAAGAGGAGCTGTTGGCAGTTAAGTACAGAGACAAGAAGGATGTGTACCTTCTTACCACCATCCACACTGAGGGGACTGTGGAGGTCCCTGTACGTGGCAGAGCTGAGAGAACAAGGAAGCCAGTGTGCATCAAGGCCTATAACCGGCATATGGGTGGGGTTGATCTGGCAGATCAGCTGCTGCAGCCCTACCTAATTATACAAAATACAAGGGCCTGGTACAAAAAGGTTGCAATCTACCTAATGCAGATTGCAACCCACAACGCTTTCTTGTTGTTCAAAAAAGCAAACCCCGGGACGCAACTGAGATTTTTACAGTTTCAGCTCCAGATCATTTTGGGGATTTTTTACCATGATGCACCTGCTCCGCAGGCGGTGATGGGAGAGAGCAGAGTTGGGGCTACACATTTTATTTTTAAAATTCCCCCTACTGCTGCAAAGCAGAATCCCCCCAAAAAGATGCAGGGTCTGTTCTAAGAGGGGGCAGAACAAAAGAGATTGTATATAACTGTCCTTATTGCCCTAGAAACAGCCTGGACTCTGCATTGGCGACTGCTTCAAACGATACCACACGCTGGTCAATTTTTAATGTATTTTTTAACATTTGCCGTTCAGTTTTTTTTGGTGTCTTTTTTTTGGGGGGGGGGGGGGAGGTTGTTACATTTACCCCGTGCATGGGTGTCCTTAGGAGGCCTTGCAGAAAACAACCTTCTTGCAATAACCAACAACGGGCTCGCCTAAATCACAGTCAAAAAGCAGTGTGTGTGTAAAATTGAGGATTGAACAGTTAGAAGATTGTAGAAGAAAGAAAACATCAAATGGTAAGTTGTTTTTATCTATTTTTTTTTTACAGGTTTTTAGTTAAAGGTCCCCCCCTCATTATTTTTAGGGTGAGGGGGGTAGGTAGGTAGATCATTTTTTTTGGGGGGGAAGGGTTAACAAGGGCACCCCCCCCTTTGTATTTAGGGCCCCCACCCACCGCTATTGTCCCCCCCCGGCCCCCACCCCTGAGCAGTGGGTGGGGGCCCTAAAAATAACAATAAGGGGGGACTTTCCCACGCTGTGTAAAATGACACAGAGCACTGTGATTGGATGGCTTGAAATCCATCCAATCACAGTGCTCTGTGTCATTTTACACACGTGGGAAAGTTGTTTGGAATTTTCCCACGCTGTGTAAAATGACAAAGAGCACTCTGATTGGCTTAAACCAGCCAGAGTGTTCTTAGCCTAATTGCAGGGTGTGGCAAGGCTTTATAAGCCTTCCCCCGCCCTTCAGAGCTCAGTCTGCGCTGAGCCCTCCATGGGTTAAGATGGATTATTTTTTTGTGCGGTCATTTTTTTTTTTTTATTGCGTCGGTTATTATGGTTTTTTTATTTGGCCTTTTTTGGGGCTAAAAAAAGAAGATTGTAGAAGAAAGAAAACATCAAATGGTAAGTTATTTTTATCTATTTTTTTTTTTTTACAGATTTTTAGTTAAAGGTCCCCCCCTCATTATTTTTAGGGTGAGGGGGGTAGATAGGTAGATCATTTTTTTTGGGGGGGGGGGGAAGGGTTAACAAGGGCACCCCCCCTTTGTATTTAGGGCCCCCACCCACCGCTCAGGGGTGGGGGCCGGGGGGACAATATTGTTATTTATTGTTAATATTGTTAATATTTATTGTTAATATTGTTATTTTTAGGGCCCCCACCCACCGCTCAGGGGTGGGGGCCGGGGGGGACAATAGGTCCCCCCCTTATTGTTAATTTTAGGGCCCCCACCCACCGCTCAGGGGTGGGGGCCGGGGGGGGGACAATAGGTCCCCCCCTTATTGTTAATTTTAGGGCCCCCACCCACCACTCAGGGGTGGGGGCTGGGGGGGACAATAGGCCCCCCCTAATTGTTATTTTTAGGGCCCCCACCCACCGCACAGGGTTGGGGGCCGGAGAGGGGGAGAACAGTAGGTCCCCCCCTCATTATCTTTATGGCCCCCACCCGCCGCCCAGGGGTGGGGGCGACAGTAGGCCCCCCTCATTATCATTATGGCCCCACCCGCCGCCCAGGGGTGGGGGCGGAGGACAGTAGGTCCCCCCCCCTCATTATTATTATGGCCCCCACCCGAACCCAGGGGTGGGGGCCGGGGGGGAAGGAGAGTAGGTTTCCCCCCCCCCCCTTCAACCACTATTGTGGTTATAAAGAGTCCCTGTGGGTTTTAAAATTCGCCTGCCTAAATTTTATGTTCGCGACATCACTACCCAGGGTAAGTCGCGACATCACTACCCAGGGTAAGTCACAGTCAAAAAGCCGTGTGCGTGTGTAAAAATGAGGATTGAACAGTTACCTCCACACACATTCTTCAACTACTGTGGGGTGTCAACTTTTCTAATATATGCATGCTCATGGCAAGACAATACATTGGGATACCTGATAAGGCCCCCAAAAGGAAGATAGGCAAACAATATACGTAAAATTTGAAAAATGCATATCAGACATTTTGCTTTGCACCCCCCAGTGAACCCGACAAACATATGCATGGGTGGTATCGCTGTACTCGGGAGATGATGCCCAGTACATATTTGGGTGTCCTTTGGAAGTTACACCTAACAGGAGCTTAGAATCTATGCCCAAAGTAGAATGTGTGAGTGAAAAATAACACTACAAAAACGTTTGACAGAGACTGGTCGTAGAATTAGTGCATGTAAAGTGTTGAAATGCCACCATGTGAAATGCCCTAGGGTGTGTACTTTTCAAAAACATACGGTTTGACGGAGGTGAATTACAGTGGCTGGCTTCAGACATGTTCCAACTGGGACATGGGTGCATGATGGCCAGCTGTGTTTTTTTTTTCATCATATTTTACTTTTTCTATTCTAGTAAATTATATGATATGATGAAATAAGGAAAATTTGCTTCATACTTACCGTAATTTTCTTTTCCTGATAATTTATTCATGGCAGCATTTACTCATGGGTAGCTCCTCCCCTCACAGCAGAAAGGACAGGAAACAGAACTCTGAAACTGGTATAAATAGATCCTCCCCCTTCCCATCAGGCAGTCTTTGTTATATAGCTACACAACTCTTATAGTATATGGGTGGGAACGTAATGCTGCCATGAATAAATTATCATGAAAATAAAATTACGGTAAGTATGAAGCAAATTTTCCTTTTTCCTGACCAGTATTCATGGCAGCATTTACTCATGGGTAATACCCAAGCTGAATATCTAGAGGGAGGGACAGAGTTCAAAAACAGCAAATAGTTATAAAAACATTATTGGGCTGCATAAACCTTAGAGGACTTTAAAAAAAGCCAATCCCGTAATCAATAGAATATTGTTATAAAATCTGTTCAGACAAGGTAATTTACCCTAGCGGCTGCAAGGACTGCAACCTCCTGGCATTCAAAAATTCTGAAATGGCCAGATAGGAATTAAGGCCATGACAGTCAAACCTAGACAAACTCTCGTAAGCAATAAGGAACCCATCTTGTGATGGATTAAAAAAAATAATGTTCTTTTCTGATATAAATTTAAAACCAATGGATGACATCATCAATTCAGAACCTTGATAAAGGCATAACTTCCAGATATCATACTGGAACAAGCAGATGATATTGGATGAGAACAGTCACACCATGTTATTAACCCCTTAAGGACACATGACGTGTAACATGTCACGATTCCCTTTTATTCCAGAAGTTTGGTCCTTAAGGGGTTAAACATGGGGAGAATTACACTGAGAATCCTACTACTTTCTGGTTGTATTTTACTTACCTGTAGATACAGGCAACCAATCAATATTTGCCTGTCAGAAAGAGGCAGAGCGCAATAATGACTATATATATTGCAAAACCAGACTCACAACACTACCTCACACTGTGGATGAATTGATACAGCAATGATCAGTCACAGGAGAGGTATAAACCTAGGCAAAGACAAGAAGTTGAAGCTTAGTTGAAAAAGGAATATCGGTATGAACCGTAGAAATTGTGGCAAAGAAGTTCTATGGCAGAGCCTATGGTGATAATAATCAGTTTGTTTTATCTGCAGGATATCAACACCAATCCAAGCATATAATCCACAGGTATTACATCCATGCAATGTTAGGAGAGACCATAACTTATACCGCTCTAGGTACAGAGACCATGTAAAACATAGCAGTCAAATGTTTGTCCTCAACAAGCTGCATTACATTATATTGTGCAGGATGAATCAACCACTTAAAGCCACACATTGGTTGCAATTTCAGATATAAAAAGGACTCCTAAAAGAATCCCCATGGATATCAGAACCAATATCTGAATGGAACGACATGTTCAGGGATTTCCTTTATTGTTCTGGTAGCAGGTGAATTTTACCTGAGATAGTAAACCTGGTAGAATTGTCTGGGGACTGGAAAGACCTTCCAATGTCAATTAACATACTTGCAATACACAGCATCAAAGTTACCTGGAGTATATGAGCCTAAAAGAATACCTATTATTACAGAGAGGAATTATAATGTTGCCCTTCACAACAGGTGAATCTGTCAGAATTTTCTGATCATTAACTCCTTAAGAACCAAAAGCATCCCACCCCTGACATATACTAAACGGGATTGCCAAACTTTCAGGTCCCCAAGGTATAAGAGAGAATACTGAATATAAAAATTCAGTACATTCTCCAAATTATAAAGATTGTGCTTTAAGGAAATGTACTCAGTTCTAGAGAATATGTTAAAACCAATTCCAGAGAATGGAGCTAAAACTGAATAAAAAGTATAAACCAGACCAGGAGTCATGAGTTTTTCAGAGTAGAAGCTTGCAGAAAATACAATGATACTAAAGTTATGTCCAGGCAAAAGAAAAGGCCAATATGAAAGTTAGATTTTAGAAAGAAAGGAAATATACCAGTGAAAACAGTCAGGTAACTGCTTCAGAGTTACCTACTTGTGAGATCAATAAATAGCCCAATGTGTTCTCCTGCAACCAGCATAAATCCTGTATAAATACATAGGTGTGCACACAAAAAAAGCATTAATTCTGAACATTATCATGCTCCCTTTTGGAAATTCAGGTCTCCTTCTCTCCTGGAAGAGGCACTCAGACAGGTTCAGTAACACCTGCAATCCATCTGAAGTAGTAAAATGTGTTAATTGCTTATCCTGTAACACCTGAGGGAGAAAAAATCTAGTACAAAGCCAAAAGCAGTATGTTACTCTTATCTACTTCATTTAAAAAACTGAAATAGAAATTTCACAGTAGGCAATAGTTACTTACCCAGTGCAACAGTGCAGAATATAGGAATCACATACATAGTGGATATTTCTAACAGTACCTTATGCACAGATACATCAGTTACATATACTGAGTCTGTTCAAACAGTAATCATTAGTGTTGTCGCGAACCCGAAATTTTTGGTTCGCGAACGGCGAACGCGAACTTCAGTAAATGTTCGCGAACCGGTGAACCGCCATTGACTTCAATGGGCAGGCGAATTTTAAAACCAACAGGGACTCTTTCTGGCCACAA
This sequence comes from Pelobates fuscus, assembly GCF_036172605.1. NCBI lineage: Eukaryota > Metazoa > Chordata > Amphibia > Anura > Pelobatidae > Pelobates > Pelobates fuscus. The sequence continues at coordinate 88,813,195 of NC_086320.1, forward strand.
AAGTGATGGAAAAGTTGTTTCAAGGGGACTAACACCTGTACTGTGGCATGCCGGAGGGGGATCCATGGCAAAACTCCCATGGAAAATTGCACAGTTGATGCAGAGTCTGCTTTTAATCCATAAAGGGCAGAAATCACCTAACATTGACACCTGTCCTCAAAGCCCTGCCCTGATACACACTGACACAGAGCAGAATATAGACTGTTCCTCCTACATAGGGTCACTTGGCAGATATGGATTGACACCTGTCCTCAGGGACCCTGATACACACTGACACAGAGCAGAATAGAGACTGTTCCCTGTCCACAGAGTCCATGATACACACTGACACAGAGCAGAATAGAGACTGTTCCCCGTCCACAGAGACCATGATACACACTGACACAGAGCAGAATAGAGACTGTTCCCCGTCCACAGAGACCATGATACACACTGACACAGAGCAGAATAGGGACTGTTACCCCTACATAGGGTCACTTGGCAGGTATGGATTGACACCTGTCCTCAAAGCCCATGATACACACTGGGGTGAGCTACTGTCCTCCCCAACCCCTGCGCGGTGGGTGGGGGCCATAAATCACAATGGGGGGGGCTACTTTCCTCCCCCCTGGCCCCCATCCCTGCGCGGTGGGTGGGGGGCATAAATCACAATGGGACGGACCTACTGATAGGAGTGGAGTATTGTTCATATCAGTTTAATACCTTCCGCGTCTCCAATCAGTGGACGTGTAAATGGCAGAGATTTTTAATTGTTGAATCACCGCCCCTTTTTAGGCCAAGGTGGGAAGATGCTTAGACCACTGGTATATTGGTGCCATCTTGGAGGATTTTTTTTTGGTTTGGTTTTTGAAGCCACAGTGCTGCACCAGTGGGCCTAAAAATTAGGCATGTACACATGCCTGAAAAATTTGGTATTGTTGCAGCCGCTGCTACAGTAGCAGCGGCCAGAAAAAATGATGTTTGTTTCACAGGCAGAAAGTGCCCTAAAACATGGCGGCTTGAACCCTAGTTGGTGGCGGATAAGTCACGCAAGTCAAACGTCATTCAGAGCTAAAATACAGCAGCGTGTGGACCATTTTTAGCCCAAGGCAGCTCATCTCATCAGGCCTTTTTTAATCGAATGTATCGCCCAGTGTCAGTCCCTTCGGGATCCATCCCTCATTCATCTTAATAAAGGTGAGGTAATCTAGACTTTTTTGACCTAGGCGACTTCTCTTCTCAGTGACAATACCTCCTGCTGCACTGAAGGTCCTTTCTGACAGGACACTTGAAGCGGGGCAGGCCAGAAGTTCTATCGCAAATTGGGATAGCTCAGGCCACAGGTCAAGCCTGCACACCCAGTAGTCAAGGGGTTCATCACTCCTCAGAGTGTCGATATCTGCAGTTAAGGCGAGGTAGTCTGCTACCTGTCTGTCGAGTCGCTCTCTGAGGATGGATCCCGAAGGGCTGTGGCGATGCATAGGACTTAGGACATAGGTCTGCATGTCCTCCATCAACAACACGTCTTTAAAGTGTCCTGTCCTTGCCGGCGTGGTTGTGGGAGGAGGAGGAGGAGGATGACTTCCACCTCTCCCCCTGTTAGATTCCCGTTGTGCTGTGACATCACCCTTATACGCTGTGTAAAGCATACTTTTTAATTTATTTTGCAAATGCTGCATCCTTTCCGACTTGTTGTAATTCGGTAACATTTCCGCCACTTTCTGCTTATACCGGGGGTCTAGTAGCGTGGACACCCAGTACAGGTCGTTCTCCTTCAGCCTTTTTATTCGAGGGTCCCTCAACAGGCAGGACAGCATGAAAGACCCCATTTGCACAAGGTTGGATGACGAGCTACTCATTTCCCGTTCCTCCTCCTCACTCATGTCATTGAAGGTATGTTCTTCCCCCCAGCCACGTACAACACCACGGGTACCAGATAGGTGACAACGAGCACCCTGGGATGCCTGTTGTGTTTGGTCTTGCTCCTCCTCCTCCTCCTCAAAGCTACAATCCTCCTCTGACTCCTCTTCCTCACAATCCTCTTCCAGCGTTGCCGCAGGTCCAGCAAGTGATGCTGATAAGGCTGTTTCTGGTGGTGATGGTGACCACAACTCTTCCTCTTCCTCTTCACGCTCATCTACAGCCTGATCCAGCACTCTTCGCAGGGCACGCTCCAGGAAGAAAACAAATGGTATGATGTCGCTGATGGTGCCTTCGTTGCGACTGACTAGGTTTGTCACCTCCTCAAAAGGATGCATGAGCCTACAGGCATTGCGCATGAGCGTCCAGTAACGTGGCAAAAAAATTCCCAGCTCCCCAGAGGCTGTCCTAGCACCCCGGTCATACAAATATTCATTAACAGCTTTTTCTTGTTGGAGCAGGCGGTCGAACATTAGGAGTGTTGAATTACAACGTGTAGGGCTGTCGCAAATCAAGCGCCTCACTGGCATGTTGTTTCGCCGCTGAATATTGACAAAGTGAGCCATGGCCGTGTAGGAACGCCTGAAATGGCCACACACCTTCCTGGCCTGCTTCAGGACGTCCTGTAAGCCTGTGTACTTATGCACAAAGCGTTGTACGATCAGATTACACACATGTGCCATGCACGGCACATGTGTCAACTTGCCCAACTTCAATGCCGCTATCAAATTTTTTCCGTTGTCACACACCACTTTGCCGATATCCAGTTGCTGCGGAGTCAGCCACTTTTCCACCTGTGCGTTCAGGGCGGACAGTAGTGCTTGTCCGGTGTGACTCTCTGCTTTCAAGCAAGTCAAACCCAAGACGGCGTGACACTGCCGTATCCGGGATGTGGAATAGTACCTGGGGAGCTGGGGGGGTGCCGTTGATGTGGAGCAAGACGCAGCAGCACAAAAGGACTCAGCCGAGGAGGTTATGGAAGAGGATGGAGTAGGAGGAGTAGAGGAGGTGGCAGCAGGACTACCTGCAATTCGTGGCGGTGTCACCAACTCCTCTGCAATGCCACGCATTCCTTGCTTGTCAGCCGTCAGTAGGTTTACCCAATGCGCAGTGTAGGTGATATACCTGCCCTGACCATGCTTTGCAGACCAGGTATCAGTGGTCAGATGGACCCTTGCCCCAACACTGTGTGCCAGAAATGCCATGACTTCCTTTTGCACAATCGAGTACAAGTTGGGGATTGCCTTTTGTGAAAAGAAATTCCGTCCGGGTACCTTCCACTGCGGTGTCCCAATAGCTACAAATTTTTTGAACGCCTCAGACTCAACCAGATTGTATGGTAAAAGCTGGCGGGCTAATAGTTCGGACAAGCCAGCTGTCAGACGCTGGGCAAGGGGGTGACTTGGTGACATTGGCTTCTTACGCTCAAACATGTCCTTGACAGACACATGACTGGGCAGATGAGCGGGAACTGCTCACGGCGGGAGACGGAGTGGCGGATGGTTGAGAGGGGGCAAGAAGGACAGCAGTGGTTGACGTGGCTGAAGATGCTAGACCAGGAGGAGGATGGCGACTTAGAGTACTTAGAGTATTTATTTTAAATGTACAGCTTAACCTATTGTAAAAACAGATATGAGTGGTGGCACTGGGCAAGTAGGCACAGTATCCAATGTGAACCTCACACAGAAGCTGGCAGGCAGGCACCTGCAATTACATTACACAGGAAAAAAAAAAAAAGCAGCCTGATGTTATAGCCCTAAAAAGGGCTTTTTGGGGTGCTGTCCTTACAGCAGAGATCAGATGAGTCCTTCAGGATTGTAGTGGACACTGAATACCCTAGCCTAGCTATCAATTTCCCTATCTAATCAGCAGCAGCTAAACTTTCCCTCCTCTCACTAAGCATGCAGCTTCAGAATGAATCGAAAATGGATGCTGGGAGGGAGGTTGGAGGGTGTGGAAGGGAGGGAGTGCTGCTGATTGGCTGGAATGTGTCTGCTGACCGAGAGGCACAGGGTCAAAGTTTGCCCAATGATGACGAATAGGGGGCGGATCGAACTGCGCATGTGTCCGCCCGCCGCGGCGAACGCAAACACACTAAGTTCGCCGGGAACTGTTCGCCGGCGGACAGTTTGGTACATCACTAGTAATCATGCATAGTCTGCATCTGCTATTGAGTGACACTATGCTTGCACACATATTAAGTCATAATTTCACTGATTATTTCTCATTGCTCTTTCTTGAAAGAGAGATACCGTATGTACTGGAATCTAATGCTCCAATCGAATCTAATACGCATCTCAATTTTTGAAACCTGGGGCTGAAAAATGTTTTTGCTGGCTGATGTAATGCGCATTTATACAAGTAGATACTACTATACAACATTGTGCTACAATGAAAATGTTTATTGCCATATAGCATAGTAACATTGATAGTACTTTAATTTTATATGGCATGTTAAGTCTATTATTTTTAACCCCTTCAGGACGGAGTCAATAGTACACGTTCTGATCAAAACAAAACATAAACAAAACCTGGAATTTGCACTATATGTCTGTTCACCTGTAATTCACCGCTGTCCCATTAAGTGCACCCACACTTATTATATATCATTTTGTTCAGGAGAAACAGGGCTTTAATTTATCAATAACTATTCATATATGGAACATAATTTATTATGAATAACATTTAAAAAAATGTGAGAAAGTAAGATTTTTTTTAAAATTTGTATTTCCGTCTGCCATTTTAGCTGTGAATGTCATAATACTGTTAGATTTTACTGCAAAATGCAGTCTCCACCACAACTTACATATATAGAGCATATACTGAGGCTGTTTTTTCACAGCATATGAAGAACACACACTGAGCCAGAATCTTCAGATCAATTCATACATAGAGACTATAGTGGATACATATACTTTGGCTGTGTCCTCATAGTAACTCATACATAGAGCCTATAGTGGATACATATACTTTGGCTGTGTCCTCATAGTAACGTATACATCATAGAAACTCATACATAGAGCATATAGTGGGTAAATATACAGAGGCTGTGTCCTGAGAGTAACTCATACATAGAGCCTATAGTGGATACATATACTTTGGCTGTGTCCTCATAGTAACTTATACATCATAGAAACTCATACATAGAGCATTTAGTGGGTAAATATACAGAGGCTGTGTCCTGAGAGTAACTCATACATAGAGCCTATAGTGGATATATATATACTGAGGCAGCGTCCTCACAGTAACTCATACATAGAGCATATAGTGGGTATATTAACTGAGGCAGCGTCCTCATAGTAACTCATACATAGAGCCTATAGTGGATACATATACTTTGGCTGTGTCCTCATAGTAACTTATACATCATAGAAACTCATACATAGAGCATATAGTGGGTAAATATACAGAGGCTGTGTCCTGAGAGTAACTCATACATAGAGCCTATAGTGGATACATATACTTTGGCTGTGTCCTCATAGTAACTTATACATCATAGAAACTCATACATAGAGCATTTAGTGGGTAAATATACAGAGGCTGTGTCCTGAGAGTAACTCATACATAGAGCATATAGTAGATATATATATATACTGAGGCAGCGTCCTCACAGTAACTCAAACATAGAGCATATAGTGGGTATATTAACTGAGGCAGCGTCCTCATAGTAACTCATACATAGAGCATATAGTGGGTATATTAACTGAGGCAGCGTCCTCATAGTAACACATACATAGAGCATATTGTGGATACTTATACTGAGGCCATGTCCTCATTGTAACTCATACATAGAGCCTATAGTGGATATATATATATACTGAGGCAGCGTCCTCACAGTAACTCATACATAGAGCATATTGTGGGTATATTAACTGAGACAGCATCCTCATAGTAACACATACATAGAGCATATTGTGGATACTTATACTGAGGCCATGTCCTCATTGTAACTCATACATAGAGCCTATAGTGGATACATATACTGAGGCAGAGTCCTCACAGTAACTCATACATAGAGCATATAATGGATACATTCACAGAAACTCATACATAGAGCATATCCACTAATACATCAAGCATACCAATTCATACATTAGCGCATATAGTGGAAACATACCGAAGCTGTACCACAACCAGTTCATGTACAGATACTGAGGCCCAGAGATCTCATATGCAGAAATTCTACCACTCTCTGGAAAAGCCTGCTTATTTGCAATAATGTACAGATAACAGCAATCAATGCCACATGCCTTGATAAAAACCAGTATGTGTGTGGACTTATTTTTAGGTTTTAAAACATGTCATATACATGTGTGTACTTCAATTAGACATCCAGGAAAGTTTTCTTACCTTGGATATTTCTCTGTCTTGAGGACTGTGGAATTCCAGCAGACTTTATACAGCCAGGATATCCATTATATCACTATTTTTCACAATGCCTCCTTGCATTATCAGCACTCTTTTGCACAATGCCTCCTTGCATTATCAGCACTCTTTTGCACAATGCCTCCTTGCATTATCAGCACTCTTTTTCACCAAACATCCTTGTATAAACTTACCTAAAATGCTCACCACACAAACCTCCTAAATGTGACCTATTTGTTAGAAGGAAGCCTAATGTAAGCAGCTGGGAGGGAATGAAAAAACAGAGACCCAGGTGCCTTACTAGCTTTAATATAAATTACTAATGCACTTACCTGAACAGTTGCAGGCCTGTGTTTCAGCGGCCAAATGGAGATTTGAACAACTGACAGCCTAAACTGTTTAAACTATAGGCTTCCATCTGTACCCCATATGCCGTACATCATCACCAGTGGGAGAAGGTGTAAACCAAACCCAAGTGGAATACATAGAAAAGGTTTACCCAGGTAGTCACCTTATGGAAGTGCTGTTTGCTGGATCTTCAGCGATAAAGGCTTAGATTCGGCTGGGCCTCATGTATGCAGTGGACCGCGGTCATTACTTCTGAGAGAGAGATAGGCCAGACTCCTGATTGCTGAAGGAGGTACCCAGGCTGGCGACTCTTACAGATGTGCTGTTTGCTGGGTCTTCAGGGATAAGAGGCTGAATCCTGGCCTGGCTTCCTGTAGGCAGTATATCAAATACATCCCCTGAGGGGATACCAAGCTGGCCTGTTGCTGGGTCTTCAGGGATAAGAGGCTGAACCCTGGCATGCAGTGGACCATTTTCATCCCCAGAGTGAGAGGTTGGGTCTGACCCCCGGTCACTAAAGGGGGTACCCAGGCTGGCTACCTTACAATAGTGCTTTGCTGGGTCTTCAGGGCTTAGAGGCTGAACCCCGGCAGGGCTACAAAAATATTGCCTGGTGAGCATAAAATAAAATTCTAGGCCTGCATAAGCAGACTCCTTCCAAACTGCTGTGCAGGACAGGAAAAAAAGACTGCCTAATGGGAAGGGGGAGGATCTATTTATACCAGTTTCAGAGTTCTGTTTCCTGTCCTTTCTGCTGTGAGGTGAGGAGCTACCCATGAGTAAATGCTGCCATGAATAATGGTCAGGAAATAATGGTATCTTTAGAATGAACATTTAATAGCGAGAAAAATGGTATATAATATGAATGGGTACAGTAAATGTGTAAAAGGCAAATTACATCTAAACACAACCACTGCAGAAATGTAAAAAGAGCCCTGGTCCTTAACGGTGAGAAAATTGAAAAATGGCCTGGTCACTAAGGGGTTACACATCAGTAGATTTGAATATACACATTTCATAGAAGAAATACATGTATGATGAAAACCATGTAAGAATAAATAATACAATGAACTGCAAGGCTAGCCTGCACAGTTTAAATACTTTTTAGGATCAAATGTAAAAGCTTATATTTTTTTAAAGGTCTCTTCTGAATCCCTTAAGGATGCTATAACATTTTAAAGACTTAATAGAATGTCAATCTTTGTTTAAACCTAGCTGGGTATGTAAGAAAGTAGGCTTTGTAAGAATGAGACAATTGGTTATTACATTATTTAATAATGTAAAATCAACTTTTAAAACATGATCTTCATATTAAATATAATGTGCACCTTTTTAAAAAAAATTAAGTTTCAGAAATTTGAATGCGCATTAGATTCTATGGCGCATTACATTCTAAATTTTCCGACGTATTGCATTCCAGGCGAATTGAAACTGGTGAATTCAAACTAGTGAATTAGAAATGGTGAATTCAAATACACAAATTCAAACACATGAATTTAAACTCACAAATTCAAACACACAAATTCTAACAGATGAATTCAAACAGATTAATTCACATAGACAAATTAAAACTGGTGAATTCAAACAGGTGAATTTCATTCCGGTGACTTTCGCTCCTGAAAGACAGCTTTAACCCATTAACGCCGTTACGGCGTTTCATGCCGTCGCGCTTTAAATGGGCTTTAAAGCCATTGCGGCGGCATGGAACGCCGTAATGGCTGCAGCCCCCAGGAGCCAGCAACTACTCACCTCCGCCGCGATCCTCTTCTGGGGGGCTGCCTGACAGCCCAGGCAGCCCCCCTCCGGCAAATGAGGCCCCCGGGGGCCATGTGATCGCTCACAAAGAGCGATCACATGGCCCCCTATAGCTGGCTGTGGATCTGCCAGCAGGGGGACTGTCTAAAATATCAGACAGTCCCCCTGCTGGTAGGTAGTGTAAAAAAAAAATATTAAACATATTATAAAATAAATTAAATGCATTTTTGTATATATAATATATGCATATATATATAATATATATATACATATTATATATATGTAGTGATGTACCGAACTGTCCGCTGGCGAACAGTTCCCGGCAAAATTAGCGTGTTCGCGTTCGCCGCGGCGGGCGGACACATGCGCAGTTCGTTCCGCCCCCTATTCGTCATCATTGGACAAACTTTGACCCTGTGCCTCTCGGTCAGCAGACACATTCCAGCCAATCAGCAGCACTCCCTCCCTTCCACACCCTCCAACCTCCCTCCCAGCATCCATTTTCGATTCATTCGGAAGATGCATCCTTAGTGAGAGGAGGGAAAGTTTAGCTGCTGCTGATTAGATAGGGAAATTGATAGCTAGGCTAGGGTATTCAGTGTCCACTACAATCCTGAAGGACTCATCTGATCTCTGCTGTAAGGACAGCACCCCAAAAAGCCCTTTTTAGGGCTATAACATCAGGCTGCTTTTTTTTTTTTTTTTTTTCCTGTTTAATGTAATTGCAGGTGCCTGCCTGCCTGCCAGCTTCTGTGTGAGGTTCACATTGGATACTGTGCCTATTTGCCCAGTGCCACCACTCATAACTGTTTTAACAATAGGTTAAGCTTTACATTTAAAATACATATTTTTTTTTCACTGTAATAGAAGAGCAGTTGCCTGCCTGCCAGCTTCTGTGTGAGGCTGGATGCCTTGCCCATTTGCACAGTCAGTGCCACCACTCATATCTGTTTTAACAATTGGTTAAGCTTTAGATTTTAAATAAATCATTCTTTTCACTGTAATAGAAGAGCAGTTGCCTGCCTGCCAGCTTCTGAGTGAGGTTGGATGCCTTGCCCATTTGCACAGTCAGTGCCACCACTCATATCTGTTTTAACAATTGGTTAAGCTTTAGATTTTAAATAAATCATTTTTTTCACAGTAATAGAAGAGCAGTTGCCTGCCTGCCAGCTTCTGTGTGAGGTTCACATTGGATACTGTGCCCACTAGCCCAGTGCCACCACTCATATCTGTTTTAACAATTGGTTAAGCTTTAGATTTAAAATAAATATTTTTTTTTTTCACTGTAATAGAAGAGCAGTTAGTTGTCTGCAAGCGTCTGTGTTTCAGGCCTACTTCAGCGTGTGCTCTGCAGACCTGTGCCAGCGTGCTTTGACAGTTGCCACTCATATCTTGTGTCTCTATAGCGTGCTTTTACAACCAAAATTTTTTTTCCACTGTAATAGAAGAGCAGTTGCCTGCCTGCCAGCTTCTGTGTGAGGTTCACATTGGATACTGTGCCCACTAGCCCAGTGCCACCACTCATATTTGTTTTAACAATTGGTTAAGCTTTAGATTTAAAATAAATATTTTTTTTTCACTGTAATAGAAGAGCAGTTAGTTGTCTGCAAGCATCTGTGTTTCAGGCCTACTTCAGCGTGTGCTCTGCAGACCTGTGCCAGCGTGCTTTGACAGTTGCCACTCATATCTTGTGTCTCTATAGCGTGCTTTTACAACCAAAATTTTGTTTCCACTGTAATAGAAGAGCAGTTGCCTGCCTGCCAGCCAGCTTCTGTGTGAGGTTCACATTGGATACTGTGCCTACTTGCCCAGTGCCACCACTCATATCTGTTTTAACAATTGGTTAAGCTTTACATTTAAAATAAATAATTTGTTTTCACTGTAATAGAAGAGCAGTTGCCTGCCTGCCAGCTTCTGTGTCAGGTTGGATGCCTTGCCCATTTGCACAGTCAGTGCCACCACTCATATCTGTTTTAACAATAGCTTAAGCTTTAGATTTTAAAGAAATCATTTTTTTTCACTGTAATAGAAGATCAGTTAGTTGTCTGCAAGCGTCTGGGTGTCAGGCCTACTTCAGCGTGTGCTCTGTAGACCTGTTCCAGCGTGCTTTGACAGTTGCCAATCATATTTGGTGTCTCTATAGCGTGCTTTTAAAACCAAAATTTGTTTTTCACTGTTATAGATTGAATAGCAGTTACTTGTCTTCAAGCGGGTGTCTCAGGCCTACAGTGTGTGCTCTGCAGAACTGTTCCAGTGCACATTGCCAATCATATCTGGTGTCTCTATAGCGTGCTTTTAAAACCAAAATTTGTTTTTCACTGTTATAGATTGAATAGCAGTTACTTGTCTTCAAGCGGGTGTCTCAGGCCTACAGTGTGTGCTCTGCAGAACTGTTACAGTTCACATTGCCAATCATATCTGGTCTCACAGTAGCTTGCACGCATAGTACCACTAATCCCCCAAAAAATGACAGGCAGAGGCAGGCCACCCCGCAGGGGCCGTCGTGGTCGTGGTGCTGTGATTCCCTTTTGCCCTAGAATAATGCCCAGTTTTCAGAAGCCACGTACCCTGAACTTGAAAAGTTCTGAGGACTTAGTTCACTGGCTAACACAGGACACCCAATCTTGTACAGCCTCCGCTCGGAACCTTGACGCACCATCCTCCTCCAGCTTAGCTTCAGGCACCTCTCAAGATAGCACTCACCCGCCTGCCACCACCACCAAAACTAGCACCACAGCCGCTTTACTTGGTATGTCAGAGGAGTTATTCACACACCCGTTTGAAGAAATGAGTGATGCGCAACCATTATTGCTAGAGGATGTAGATAACAGGGATATGTCTCAGGCAGGCAGCATTAAACACATGGAGGTACGGTGTGATGATGATGATGTTGTACCCGCTGCTGCTTCCTTTTCTGAGTTGTCAGATACAAGCGAAGCGGTTGATGATGACGATGCGTCCATGGATGTCACGTGGGTGCCCGCTCGGCAAGAAGAAGAACAGGGCGAAAGTTCAGATGGGGAGACAGAGAGGAGGAGGAGGAGACGAGTTGGAAGCAGGGGGGGTCGTCGCAAGGAGCTAGTGGCACAGTCAGACAGCATGCATCGGCACCCAGGGTCAGCCCGACAGCACGCCAATCACGCATGCTGTGTCCACCACCAGAATGCCGTCATTGCAGAGCTCAGCAGTGTGGCATTTTTTTTGTGTGTCTGCCTCGGACAACAGCGATGCCATTTGCAACCTGTGCCAAAGGAAACTGAGTCGTGGGAGGTCCAACTCCCACTTAGGTACAACTGCTTTGCGTAGGCACATGATCTCACATCACAAACGCCTATGGGATCAACACATGAGTACAAGCAGCACGCCTACTCTAAGCCGCCATCCTCCTCCTGGTCCAGCATCTTCAGCCACTTCAACCACTGCTGTCCTTCTTGCCCCCTCTCAACCATCCGCCACTCCGTCTCCCGCCTTGAGCAGTTCCCGCTCATCTGCCCACAGTCATGTGTCTGTCAAGGACATGTTTGAGCGTAAGAAGCCAATGTCACCAAGTAGCCCCCTTGCCCAGCGTCTGACAGCTGGCTTGTCCGAACTATTAGCCCGCCAGCTTCTACCATACAATCTGGTTGAGTCTGAGGCGTTCAAAAAATTTGTAGCTATTGGGACATCGCAGTGGAAGGTACCCGGCCGGAATTTCTTTTCACAAAAGGCAATCCCCAACTTGTACTCGATTGTGCAAAAGGAAGTCATGGCATGTCTGGCACACAGTGTTGGGGCAAGGGTCCATCTGACCACTGATACCTGGTCTGCAAAGCATGGTCAGGGCAGGTATATCACCTACACTGCGCATTGGGTAAACCTGCTGACAGCTGACAAGCAAGGAATGCGTGGCATTGCAGAGGAGTTGGTGACACCGCCACGAATTGCAGGCAGTCCTGCTGCCACCTCCTCTACTCCTCCTACTCCATCCTCTTCCATAACCTCCTCGGCTGAGTCCTCTTGTGCCGCTGCTTCTTGCTCCACATCAACGGCCCCCCTCCAGCTCCCCAGGTACTATTCCACATCCCGGATACGGCAGTGTCACTCCGTCTTGGGTTTGACTTGCTTGAAAGCAGAGAGTCACACCGGACAAGCACTACTGTCCGCCCTGAACGCACAGGTGGAAAAGTGGCTGACTCCGCAGCAACTGGATATCGGCAAAGTGGTGTGTGACAACGGAAAAAATTTGATAGCGGCATTGAAGTTGGGCAAGTTGACACATGTGCCGTGCATGGCACATGTGTGTAATCTGATCGTACAACGCTTTGTGCATAAGTACACAGGCTTACAGGACGTCCTGAAGCAGGCCAGGAAGGTGTGTGGCCATTTCAGGCGTTCCTACACGGCCATGGCTCACTTTGCCGATATCCAGCGGCGAAACAACATGCCAGTGAGGCGCTTGATTTGCGACAGCCCTACACGTTGGAATTCAACACTCCTAATGTTCGACCGCCTGCTCCAACAAGAAAAAGCTGTTAATGAATATTTGTATGACCGGGGTGCTAGGACAGCCTCTGGGGAGCTGGGAATTTTTTTGCCACGTTACTGGACGCTCATGCGCAATGCCTGTAGGCTCATGCGTCCTTTTGAGGAGGTGACAAACCTAGTCAGTCGCACCGAAGGCACCATCAGCGACATCATACCATTTGTTTTCTTCATGGAGCGTGCCCTGCGAAGAGTGCTGGATCAGGCTGTAGATGAGCGTGAAGAGGAAGAGTTGTGGTCACCATCACCACCAGAAACAGCCTTATCAGCATCGCTTGCTGGACCTGCGGCAACGCTGGAAGAGGATTGTGAGGAAGAGGAGTCAGAGGGGGATTGTAGCTTTGAGGAGGAGGAGGAGGAGCAAGACCAAACACAACAGGCATCCCAGGGTGCTCGTTGTCACCTATCTGGTACCCGTGGTGTTGTACGTGGCTGGGGGGAAGAACATACCTTCAATGACATCAGTGAGGAGGAGGAACGGGAAATGAGTAGCTCGGCATCCAATCTTGTGCAAATGGGGTATTTCATGCTGTCCTGCCTGTTGAGGGACCCTCGTATAAAAAGGCTGAAGGAGAACGACCTGTACTGGGTGTCCACGCTACTAGACCCCCCGGTATAAGCAGAAAGTGGCGGAAATGTTACCGAATTACAAAAAGTCGGAAAGGATGCAGCATTTGCAAAATAAATTAAAAAGTATGCTTTACACAGCGTATAAGGGTGATGTCACAGCACAACGGGAATCTAACAGGGGGAGAGGTGGAAGTCATCCTCCTCCTCCTCCTCCTCCTCCCACGACCACGCCGGCAAGGACAGGACGCTTTAAAGACGTGTTGTTGATGGAGGACATGCGGACCTTTTTAAGTCCTATGCATCGCCACAGCCCTTCGGGATCCACCCTCAGAGAGCGACTCGACCGACAGGTAGCAGACTACCTCGCCTTAACTGCAGATATCGACACTCTGAGGAGCGATGAACCCCTTGACTACTGGGTGTGCAGGCTTGACCTGTGGCCTGAGCTATCCCAATTTGCGATAGAACTTCTGGCCTGCCCCGCTTCAAGTGTCCTGTCAGAAAGGACCTTCAGTGCAGCAGGAGGTATTGTCACTGAGAAGAGAAGTCGCCTAGGTCAAAAAAGTCTAGATTACCTCACCTTTATTAAGTTGAATGAGGGATGGATCCCGAAGGGACTGACACTGGGCGATACATTCGCTTAAAAAAGGCCTGATGAGATGAGCTGCCTTGGGCTAAAAATGGTCCACACGCTGCTGTATTTTAGCTCTGAATGACGTTTGACTTGCGTGACTTATCCGCCACCAACTAGGGTTCAAGCCGCCATGTTTTAGGGCACTTTCTGCCTGTGAAACAAACATCAATTTTTCTGCCCGCTGCTACAGCAGCGGCTGCAACAATACCAAATTTTTCAGGCATGTGTACATGCCTAATTTTTAGGCCCACTGGTGCAGCACTGTGGCTTCAAAAACCAAACCAAAAATTAAAATCCTCCAAGATGGCACCAATATACCAGTGGTCTAAGCATCTTCCCACCTTGGCCTAAAAAGGGGAGGTGATTCAACAATTAAAAATCTCTGCCATTTACACGTCCACTGATAGGAGACGCGGAAGGTATTAAACTGATATGAACAATACTCCACTCCTATCAGTAGGTCCGTCCCATTGTGATTTATGCCCCCCACCCACCGCGCAGGGGTGGTGGCCGAGGGGGAGGAGGACAGTAGGTCACCCCATTGTGATTTATGGCCCCCACCCACCGCGCAGGGGTTGGGGAGGACAGTAGCTCCCCCCAGTGTGTATCAGGGGCTTTGAGGACAGGTGTCAATCCATACCTGCCAAGTGACCCTATGTAGGGGGAACAGTCCCTATTCTGCTCTGTGTCAGTGTGTATCAGGGGTTTTGAGGACAGGTGTCAATCCATATCTGCCAAGTGACCCTATGTAGGAGGAACAGTCCCTATTCTGCTCTGTGTCAGTGTGTATCAGGGGTTTTGAGGACAGGTGTCAATCCATATCTGCCAAGTGACCCTATGTAGGGGGAACAGTCCCTATTCTGCTCTGTGTCAGTGTGTATCAGGGGTTTTGAGGACAGGTGTCAATCCATATCTGCCAAGTGATCCTATGTAGGGGGAACAGTCCCTATTCTGCTCTGTGTCAGTGTGTATCAGGGGTTTTGAGGACAGGTGTCAATCCATATCTGCCAAGTGACCCTATGTAGGGGGAACAGTCCCTATTCTGCTCTGTGTCATTGTGTATCAGGGGTTTTGAGGACAGGTGTCAATTCATACCTGCCAAGTGACCCTATGTAGGGGGAACAGTCTCTATTCTGCTCTGTGTCAGTGTGTATCATGGTCTCTGTGGACGGTGAACAGTCTCTATTCTGCTCTGTGTCAGTGTGTATCAGGGGTTTTGAGGACAGGTGTCAATCCATATCTGCCAAGTGACCCTATGTAGGGGGAACAGTCCCTATTCTGCTCTGTGTCAGTGTGTATCAGGGGTTTTGAGGACAGGTGTCAATCCATATCTGCCAAGTGACCCTATGTAGGGGGAACAGTCCCTATTCTGCTCTGTGTCAGTGTGTATCAGGGGTTTTGAGGACAGGTGTCAATCCATACCTGCCAAGTGACCCTATGTAGGGGGAACAGTCTCTATTCTGCTCTGTGTCAGTGTGTATCATGGTCTCTGTGGACGGTGAACAGTCTCTATTCTGCTCTGTGTCAGTGTGTATCAGGGGTTTTGAGGACAGGTGTCAATCCATATCTGCCAAGTGACCCTATGTAGGGGGAACAGTCTCTATTCTGCTCTGTGTCAGTGTGTATCAGGGATCATTAGGATAGGTGTCAATCCATATCTGCCAAGTGACCCTATGTAGGGGGAACAGTTTCTATTCTGCTCTGTGTCAGTGTGTATCATGGTCTCTGTGGACGGTGAACAGTCTCTATTCTGCTCTGTGTCAGTGTGTATCAGGGATCATTAGGATAGGTGTCAATCCATATCTGCCAAGTGACCCTATGTAGGGGGAACAGTCCCTATTCTGCTCTGTGTCAGTGTGTATCAGGGATCATTAGGATAGGTGTCAATCCATATCTGCCAAGTGACCCTATGTAGGGGGAACAGTCTCTATTCTGCTCTGTGTCAGTGTGTATCAGGGCTGGGCTTTGAGGACAGGTGTCAATGTTAGGTGATTTCTGCCCTTTATGGATTAAAAGCAGACTCTGCATCAACTGTGCAATTTTCCATGGGAGTTTTGCCATGGATCCCCCTCTGGCATGCCACAGTCCAGGTGTTAGTCCCCTTGAAACAACTTTTCCATCACTATTGTGGCCAGAAAGAGTCCCTGTTGTTTTTAAAATTCGCCTGCCCATTGAAGTCAATGATGGCATACCATTTGCAAAAGTAGACAACCCGAGGTATTGCAAGTGGGGTATGTCCAGTCTTTCTTAGTAGCCACTTAGTCACAAACACTGGCCAAATATTAGTTTTTTGCTTTTTTCACACAAAAACAAATATGAACGCTAACTTCGGCCAGTGTTTGTGACTAAGTGGCTACTAAAAAAGACTAAACATACCCCACTTTCAATACCTTGGCTTGTATACTTTTTCAAATGGTATGCCATTATGGGGGTAATTCTCTTTCCTGGGCTACCACACCGTCTCAAAGGTAACATTACTAATCTGGCAAATTTCTATTTGAAAATGGAACGTTCTATATTTGACCCTGTAACTTTCCAAAACACCATAAAACCTGTTAATGGGGGGTACTGCTGTACTCGTGAGACATCACTGATTACAAATATGTGCATTTTGCAGTAAAATCTAACAGTATTATGACATTCACAGCTAAAATGGCAGACGGAAATACAAATTTAAAAAAAAATCTTATTTTCTCACATTTTTTAAAATTTTATTCATAATAAATTATGTTCCATATATGAATAGTTATTGATAAATTAAAGCCCTGTTTCTCCTGAACAAAATGATATATAATAAGTGTGGGTGCACTTAATGGGACAGCGGTGAATTACAGGTGAACAGACATATAGTGCAAATTCCAGTTTTTGTTTACGTTTTGTTTTGATCAGAACGTGTACTATTGACTCCGTCCTGAAGGGGTTAAAAATAATAGACTTAACATGCCATATAAAATTAAAGTACTATCAATGTTACTATGCTATATGGCAATAAACATTTTCATTGTAGCACAATGTTGTATAGTAGTATCTACTTGTATAAATGCGCATTACATCAGCCAGCAAAAACATTTTTCAGCTGCCAGGTTTCAAAAATTGAGATGCGTATTAGATTCGATTGGAGCATTAGATTCCAGTACATACGGTATCTCTCTTTCAAGAAAGAGCAATGAGAAATAATCAGTGAAATTATGACTTGTTGGCATGGTTTTTGCAAACAGAATGAAAATGCTTAGTTTTTTTTTATTTAGCTGGAAGATTTTGGCTTAGCAAACTTTTTCTGCTCAAAGGGATTCTAGTGTTAGCAATATAAATCTGTATTCCAAACATTATTGTGCCCTCTGTCTCCCCCATCCCCTCCCCCCTTACCTCACGGCCCCCCGGCATGTAAAGGGTTAAAAAAACTTTTTAACCCTGATGTCCCTCGGTGTTGAGTCGGTTGCACTCTCACTTTGTTGGTTTAGGCGGTGGAACTCATCACTTAAGCGTTGAGTTGGTTGTTTTATACATTCCTGTGAGTTTTGCCACAGTGCTTTACAATATTATAAAGGGGGAAATTTAACAATATATGAGACAATTACAAAATGTTACAAGAGCAGTAGGTTGATGAGGACCCTGCTCGAAAGAGCTTACAATCTAGAAGAGGTTGGGTACAAAACCACAATAGGAAGGGCAATGTGTGAGGGTAGCAACCAAGCAACAACGTGGGAAGTAGCAGCATTGAAAGGTGAGAATGGCATGTGACTCTTTAAGACATAGAGAGAGAGATAGGTTTGTGAAATACAAGTTACTATGGGAGGCCATAGACCAGGCCTGCACAAAATGCGGCCCCCCAGATGTTTTGAACAAAAACTCCCATGATTCCTTGGCTATTTGTTTAATTCAAAGAATCATGGGTGTTGTAGTTCAAATCATCTGGGGGGGAGGGGCACAGGTTGTGCAGGACTGCCATAGAGTATTCTGAAGAGATGGTTTTTTTTTTAGAGAGACTTCTTGAATAATTGAAGACTAGGGGAGAGTCTGATGGGAGTAGGCAGGCTGTTGTAGAAGAAAGGAGCAGCCCGTGAGATATTTTGCAAATACGAGTTAGCAGTAAGGGTAAGAGCAGCAGCAAGGAGAAGGTCGCAGGCTGAGCTGAGACACCGAGAAGGAGTGTACTTACGGATTAGTAAAGAAATGTACTGGGGGTACAGCTGTTTAGAGCTTTATAGCTAATGGTTAGTATTTTGAATTGAATCCTCCAGGGAGCCAATATAAGGATTGACAGAGGGGCAAAGTGTGAGAGGAGCAACTGAGAGAAAAATTAGCCATGAAGCAGCATTCATTACAGACTATAGCGAGGCAGTATGGTTTCTGGAGAGAACAATTAGAAGAGAGTTATAGCAATCAATGCAGGAAATTACAAGAGCACGAACAAGCTCTTCAGCAGAATCTTGCATAAGGAAGGGGTGAATGTGAACATTGTTTTTTAGGTGGAATCGGCAGGATTTAGCAACAGACTAGACATGAGTCTAAAGTTGAGGTCAGATTTAAAGATAACACCAAGACTTGCAAGGTTGGAATGATGTGTGTACCATCAACTTGCGGGGAGATGTAAAGAGGAGGATTATTATTATGAGGAAGAAAGATAAGAAGCTCAGGTTTAGAGAGATTATGTTTTAGAGAGCAGGAGGACAGCCAATCAGAGGTGGAAGAGAGCACAAATAATATAATATATGTAGTGGGAATTGCAAACAATGGAATTCCTAATTGGGGTATACTCTTCGGATATGGGGCAGACGGCATCATCATGCCTTTCAAGAGAATCCACAGCTCACTGACAAACTTCAGTGACAGAGTAACTGGAAATATCAACCCTATTTTCTGGCTGAATGAAGATTGATAAAAGTCCGCATTTGGGTGAAAATGTGTCTTCTTTGTTGTTATATCAATAAAAACTAAATTACCACTTAGGTTGTGTTGCTTGAGACAGTATTAGTTCAAAAACGCTATTAATCATAGAAAATAGATATTTGTTATATAATGAGCCTAAAAACGTTAAGATATATTAGTACAGAGTTCCATTATAAATGATTCAGAGTAAAAATTACCGGTGAAGCAGTCTCCATTATCTGATGAAACATTATGTAAAAGTAGAAGAAATGTATTATTGATATATACAAATTACTGCAGTTTATTGAATTATTATCAAATGTTTCTAGGCTGGAATCCAAATGAAATAACCAACAGAGTCTGTAAATAAATTGTTTGTTAGGCATGCATACAAGAAAATCCTTTATCTATTACTTTACCTAGCATTAAAATACTGTAACAAATTGTGTTTAAAACATACTTTTATGCCTAAAAGAAAAATTACTCCTTGCTCACTATTGTATCTTGTTACAACGGCGAACGCGAACTTCCTCAAATGTTCGCGAACCGGCGAACCGCGCGAACCGCCATTGACTTCAATGGGCAGGCGAATTTTAAAACCAACAGGGACTCTTTCTGGCCACAAAAGTGATGGAAAAGTTGTTTCAAGGGGACTAACACCTGGACTGTGGCATGCCGGAGGGGGATCCATGGCAAAACTCCCAAGGAAAATTACACAGTTGATGCAGAGTCTGCTTTTAATCCATAAAGGGCAGAAATCACCTAACATTGACACCTGTCCTCAAAGCCCCTGATACACACTGACACAGAGCAGAATAGAGACTGTTCCCTGTCCACAGAGTCCATGATACACACTGACACAGAGCAGAATATTAGCTGCTATTAGCTTACACTGGAAACCTTTTTTCTTTGTAAAAGCATGCTAAAGAGACACCAGATATGATTGGCAACTGTCAAAGCACGCTGGCACAGGTCTGCAGAGCACACGCTGAAGTAGGCCTGACACCCAGACGCTTGCAGACAACTAACTGATCTTCTATTACAGTGAAAAAAAATGATTTCTTTAAAATCTAAAGCTTAAGCTATTGTTAAAACAGATATGAGTGGTGGCACTGACTGTGCAAATGGGCAAGGCATCCAACCTCACACAGAAGCTGGCAGGCAGGCAACTGCTCTTCTATTACAGTGAAAACAAATTATTTATTTTAAATGTAAAGCTTAACCAATTGTTAAAACAGATATGAGTGGTGGCACTGGGCAAGTAGGCACAGTATCCAATGTGAACCTCACACAGAAGCTGGCAGGCAGGCACCTGCAATTACATTACACAGGAAAAAGAAAAAAAAAAAGCAGCCTGATGTTATAGCCCTAAAAAGGGCTTTTTGGGGTGCTGTCCTTACAGCAGAGATCAGATGAGTCCTTCAGGATTGTAGTGGACACTGAATACCCTAGCCTAGCTATCAATTTCCCTATCTAATCAGCAGCAGCTAAACTTTCCCTCCTCTCACTAAGCATGCAGCTTCAGAATGAATCGAAAATGAATGCTGGGAGGGAGGTTGGAGGGTGTGGAAGGGAGGGAGTGCTGCTGATTGGCTGGAATGTGTCTGCTGACCGAGAGGCACAGGGTCAAAGTTTGCCCAATGATGACGAATAGGGGGCGGATCGAACATCACTATTAATACCTTCTACTGTGCCTGTGACATCAACCAGAATATGAAATCTGTATGAGTCCAGATAACCATTGACTGACTATTGTCCCTGTAACTTTCTCTGGGTGAATAATTAGAAAATGGATACCTTTTGTTATATTGCCCATTTCTTTACTATAATTAATATCTGCCAGTAATGCTTAATAATTTACATCCTCAAAGGGATAAACATAGAGAAACATTTCAATTTCAGTATTAGTAACACTTATTAAATAAATGTATTTAGTATAATTTCATCAGTACTAATTAATGTGCAACTCTTTAAAAAAAATATTTTAGAATTTGAAGGAAATGTGCTTATCATTCTGTAACCCCTTCATTAACAAGATTTGTTTGCTTGAAAAAGTATTAGCATAATATTTATTTGAAACATCTGATGCAGAACTTTCAACGTAAACATCATGATATGTTGATGTCATATACCTCCAGGAGTATAAAATCAAGTAAATCAAGTCTTTATCTTGAATGGAAAGTAGACCAAAAATATATACAGTCCTCTTACTACAACTCATGTGTAAGTTTCTGCAAGATAAATATATTCTGCAGTCAAGTATTGCTGAACTTTGGGACAATGTAGTACAATGTAACAAAAATATGGATATGCTAAAGTTAGCTCCTGTAGAAGTGGACAAAAGTCCTGGTTAGTTAATCCACTGTAGCAAGGAATTCTGTGGATGAAGAAGGTATACTGGTATTCAATTTATAGAAAATTCAGGTTATCACCAATAGTACTGTTTTCTGTGAACCAAAAGGACACAAAAATGTCCTCTAACAATCCAAAATCTTTGTTTTCCCAATCAATCACATCTTTTTTTTTTTTTTGGAGACATGGGTGAAATTCAAAATCACGAATCAAAGCAAACATGCTCGACAATTGTGCGTTTTGGTTGGTACATAATTTAAGTACATTCTGGGTCAGTGTTCAAGGAATTTGACCCATCACCCGATTGACCGAAATTTGGGCAAATTGCAGTTTAGACTGAAATCAATCTCCTAGTCTATGGTGTAATTTTTGCATGTTGCATTGTTTAGCTGACAGACTTGTGGTAATTTGGAAATATATTTTCTATGATAGAATAACTCAATAAAGTGTAATTTGTTTCTTACTATAAAGAAAATTTTTAAAATAACGGTTTTGCTACTAAACACTAAGCTCTTTAAGAATTCGTGGGTGAGTACCATCTGGCCCATTTTTATTTTTTTACATTAACATTGTTTAACTTATTAAGCACATTTTTTCTTTGTCAGCCAATCGCCTGTTCTGGCAACGCTATTGCAACAGAGGTTGGCCTTTAGTTCTTTCCTGCCTATTTCTTAACCTTATTAACTACCCATTTAAGATGAAGGCCCAATACCTTCAGATTTTTTTTATGTATTTGAAATAAAACTTTTTATAATTGGTCTTTCTCTCTTTGGCTGCAAAGTTTTTATTTTCTAGTTTGGCCAATCTAAATGGATTTTTACAAGCTCTCTTGGCATCTATCTATTTTTATATGATACAGCTGACCCTTCAGATTTAAACACCACGTTCTCATTTCTATTTCCTGACTGACCTTCTTACCTGGCCATATTGGTTTCAATTTATTTATTTCAGATTTATTTCAGAAATGAATAAGTTTTGAAGCGTATTTGTGTAATATTGATTTAAAGCTATTTAAAGCTACTTAGTTGCACTACTGTAGGCAACATCAAATTTCATTAGGCTTATCAGTAAAAGCAAAAAAAATAAGAAACCACTGTGGTACTCAGCAGAAGTGGCTAAAATAGTAAAAAACTAAAAGTTAGCATCTAGTAATTATAAAAAAACTAATTAGGCAGAAAGAGGCTAAGCAAGTTATAAAAACTTCCAAATCACACACAGAAGAAAAAATAGCACAGTCAGTAAAAAAAAGGGGACGAAACATTTTTTAGATACGTAAATGAGAAAAGGAAAGTAAAACAAGGATTGGCTAGATTAAAAACAAAAGAAGGAAGGTATTTAGAAGAGGATCAAGGTCTAGCTGACTGCGTCAATTAATATTTTTGTTCAGTATTTACAGATGAAAATTAAGGAAATGCACCTCCATTAGGAAAAAGGACAAATGAGGCATTTGTTACATGTGAGTATACAGAGAAATAGGTACTATTTCAACTGTCAAAATGAAAGACAAATAAGTAAATGGGGCCTGATGGAATACACACTAAGTTATTAAAAGTGCTTAGTGGTGTACTAGCAAAACCATTAACAGGTTTTTATGAAATTCATATCTTGTTCATGGTTCTCAAGATAGATAAATCGTTACATAACTGGATTATTTATTAGTATGCCTACATCTTATACATTGTTTCAAAATTAGGTATAAACAGTACAAATAGTGTGCATGTGTTGAAACGATCCATGCATAAATTGAGGAAGGAGCTGTGGTGATAGGGATAATTGGCAATTGCTTATCTTTAATAACTTCTCGATCCAAGCAGATATCTGACTGCCATTCTGGGGTCAAGAAATAATTTTTTCCTAGTTTGTGGCACAATTAGAACCACTTCACACTCAGTTTTTTAACTTATTTTAGATCAACAGCAAACATCAAATGTGAGAAAAGCTGAACTGAAGATGAATGCATGTCTCTTTTCAGCTACACCACACATGTCTTATAGCTTACATTGAAACTAGGGTCATTTTTTCAGTGTAAGCTATAAGACATGCATGGTTTGGAAATCTGTGCTAAGTTGTGAGTAATTGTGCTCCTCATTCCTTAATTGAAGAATAATGTACAACAGAGAGACACACCTTGCAAAGTTGAATCTAACATTTGTCTGAACAAGCATATTGTCAAGAAACATTATTTGTCCCCATTAAATCAGGACACTGGTTGATTACCTACCTTTATTTCCAGCAAACTGCTAGTTCATTATACTTAAGATTCTTGAAGCCTATTAAATAGCTCTATCACACATGATAAATACATCACTAGTTTTACCTGACATTTATCTAACGACTGTAATCAACAAAAAATTGAGATTAAAATCAGAGACAAGATTTTCATATGTAACAGACATTGCTTGGTAAAAGAAACTAAGCATTTATTGATTTGTTATTCATTCCCATTTAAAATTCATTGTTGACTTGTTCATTGCACTCTCCAAAACAAAACAAAAAGATGACACAGAGGAAATGTTTGATTTTTTATGTTTTCCCCCTATAATGCTATAAAAATGGGATTTTAAAGATAACTCACTAATGTATTCTTCTCAATTTGATGTTCTTGTCACAGTGCTGTTTGAAACTGTATATTAAAACAAAACATTAATATTTAAGTAAATCTAGAAATTGGCCTTAAATATTATCATCTAATATACTCACTATCCCATATTCTGCTTTTCAAAATTCCAAAGAGAACATGTATTTCAATAGATGCCTGCAGCTTATTAGACCCAATCTTTGTTTACGAAATCAGACTATTACAGTATTTTATCTTAAAGCTCTAAACTTGAGTACATTTTTTTAAACACTTAAGGCAATCATAATTCTGTACAAGCCTTCAGCATAACCTATTTTACTGACAAACAATTATATTTTAGATTGAAGAGGTGAAATGATTAAGAATATTTGACTTAGTTGCCATGACAGCGTGCATTTTTCATCAAGCAGAGTGTAATTACTACAATTTCAATGATGTAAAATCAAGAAAGATGATAACAAACAGTAGAACCATGGAGATATTGCCTTTGCAAGTAGGTTGCTATGACAACATTGATAATAATCTAGTGATAGATGTTTTCACTTGCTCTTTCCATTTTGTTCAGTTATAACATTCGGAGCCAGTTTTTACCACAGCTTTTTATAGTTTATTAGACTGTCAAAATAGTTTATGAGATGTTGTTGCAAAGGAAATGACTGAGTTCCCCATCCTAATAAAAATGCCAAATACTCTGTTTACATACTGATTCAGCACGTCTGAAACATTAAAATAAAGTGTAAAATAATGTGTTTGATTCTTTTAAAAAAAAAAAAAAATTGATCAGTTTAAAATCTGAGATTTGTAACATAGACAGCGAAATCAAATTACAAGCAGTAGAAATTATATGTTCCCTGTCCACAGAGAATAAGATTGGTTGCGATGTTAGCTTTGTTAATTTATTGTACACTGCAATATTTTATTTATAGTATTGTATATGTTATTCTCTATATTAACATGTATAATAAATATATTGTCATTATAAATTACACTTCAAATACTGTTTGTCTTATAAATTTGCATACCTCGAGAGTGCCAGGATGTTCT
Organism: Pelobates fuscus; assembly: GCF_036172605.1. Taxonomy (NCBI): domain Eukaryota; kingdom Metazoa; phylum Chordata; class Amphibia; order Anura; family Pelobatidae; genus Pelobates; species Pelobates fuscus. The sequence continues at coordinate 88,838,130 of NC_086320.1, forward strand.
TGACAATGAGTAATATGTTTTATTAAGGATCTTGTAAATTGAAAAACAAAATGTTTTACGAATGTTATAAATGCTTTATTTTCTGGGGAATTGTTATTGTCAAGAAGTCTCCTAGTTTTCATTTCAAGAGAGATTCATTTAAAATTCAAGCGTCATTTTAATATTAAACTGTTATTTTCTGATTGGCAGTAATTTATTTTTATGTCAAAGGTCAAGCTGTGGTTTATATATTTTTAAACTCTTTCCCTCCTAACTGCCGTTATACTTGTTTTAGTTTTCATTTTGTTTTCCAAAGCAATTCCCTTCAATGTTCAATTTTTTTGCAAGTAAATGTGCTGGAACAGCGCTAGATAGCATGGCACAAGGAAATTAGGATGGTGTACTGCCCCTGATATGTTTGAGTTGCTCTTTGAGGTTCTGCAAATAAATGGGATATCGCATATAAATCCATATTTTCAAATAAGCTAAGTGTTTCTTTCTTCTAAATTAATAATTTTTGTGCTGATTGGGAACAGCAACACTTTTACTTGATGGAACTAATGTATGGCCTGGTTTCTAAACCTGAGGTACGCTTACCCCAAATGCACCAAAAGCAAGGCATATGTCTAAAATACTAATCAAACCAAATATTTAGGAAATCAGCAAACATTGGGAAAATATATAGCAAATTGAGTCAATTACATTTATTTACACTAGCATGCTCTCTCCACAATTCCAAATTGAAACAGAAGTAGGAGGGTTGGTTTACTGCAGATGGTATCCACAGCACCACACTGGTGCTTGGTGACATATCCTGTTGTTGAATTTTGATCCAAATGAAGGGGTCATAGGGTAGTTTGAACAGAGGTGATACAATATAGTTTTTATGCAAGGATTCCATTAACTGCGCAGGAATACCAAGTACCCAAGAAATTCAGGATTTATTTTATTTTCAAATACATAAAAAATAGGTTCTGTTTTCTGATTTAGCCTTTTATATTTTGCCCCAAAGCTATATTTAGCTTAAATGTGTACGGGTCTGTGTCCTGTGTGTGTAATTTTGTGTGTAATTGTGTGTGTGTGTCAGTGTCAACTTTGTGGAAGTGTGTGTGTCATTTTCCTATGTGTGTATAAATGTCCTGTGTAAATAAGTGTGTGTGTGTATATGAGTAATTGTCCTCTGTGTGTATGTGTGTATGTCAGTGTCCTTTGCATGTAAATGTGTGTGTCAGTGTCCTCTGTGTGTAAATGTGTCTGTCATTGTCCTCTGTGTGTAATTATGTGTGTATTATATTTAATTTTGTAACTTTTCTATTTCAGATTAATACTTCATACATTCCTCCTTACACACACAATTTTCTCATCATGTCATAATTATTTTAAAAATATTATTTACTACCTTTAATCAGGTATCTTAAATATCAGTGTCCAAACATTTCATCTGGATTTTAAATCAATAGAAATTACTTTCATGAGGCAGGGGTACTTAGGATATGTTTTAGAACTGCCGGGGTGCTTCTCTGTAAAAGGTTGAGAAACATTGATATATAGAATTAATTTTACCCAGAACAGTACTTCCCTTCTGTTATTTTTTGTATGAATATAAATAATAAATAAATAAGTATAAAAAAAATAACAAAGCTCCACACATTCATCTCTCCAAAAATACACAGTACTAAATATACTATACTAATTCTTCAAAATCATCTCCCATTGTACTCCATCAAAAATAAACCTCATGAAATGACCTATGACATTTCTATCACATTATGTTTAAGTTCATATAAAGACCTACATGTATATTGGGTATTTATGTGATTGAATTTTGCAGTTATGCACTATATATTTGAGAACATGATCATCTGACAAATTATCATTAGTGAATGCTGGTTGTGTTGATTCTTTGTGTCTTTTTGTTACATCGTTATTGAGTTGAAATAAGTGTTGATATTGGTGGGATGTTAGTAAAATTGTGTTTAGTTGTATTTGTGAGATTTTAAATCTCTTATATTTTTTTCTGAATTAATTCATGTTAATATTGTGTAGTATGACATAGAAATGTAGCTTCTAATTTTTAAGTTTCTAATTTTTAAAATTACACTCGCTGCTTTGTGCAGAAATCTTGCTAAGTAATCAATTTATTTGGTTGCCAACAGTTGATAAATTATGAAAGATCGTCTGATAATGACCAGTTAATTTGACTTTCTCTAATTAGGTTTTGTATATTGCCCCATGGATTAACATCATTACAAACCTGTATTCTAAAAATTATTTTATTTTTAATCTTTTTTAGTTTATATTTTACACCAAGGAGAAGCTCACAATATCCCTTAATGTTAGGAATACTGCTGCACAGTAGCTTCTTGTAATGTCATTGGAACTATTTATCTAGAAGAGAGTGACACAAAGGAAAATTTACAAAATTAATAACTTTACCATGCCAACGTTATTTTGTTGCATCACTTTCTCCACGATTTAAATAGAGAAAATATACTTAATTATTTCTTTTTTTTTTAAAATCAGGATTTATTAATACTGAATTACCTTATTTCAATTACTTTTTCTTTAATTTTGGTAAAATTTTACAAAACATGCAGCAATATTATAGAGAAAAATTATCACATGATGTACTAGACAAGTCAGATACAAAATGTATAAAACATTGAATATCATGATATCACTATAGAATTTAAGTGGTTCAATAATCTGGGCTAGTGCCAATAAACAAAAATAGGTGGTCAGCCCTTCTACCAAGCACAGTTGTAAGCAGTGTGTAAAAAATAATTGAACAAATAAAGACTTTCAAGGACAGCCCTTTTAAGTTTGGAAAAGAAGACTGCACATGTCATAACATCTTAAATATTAGAGAGGGTAAAGGAGTGTAATCACCTGTCAATAAGGCAAAGTGGTAGCAACTACAGGGCCACCATGTCTCCGTACAGAGTATTTTTGAAAGTAATCATTCAAAGCCTGCTAAATCTTACAACAGAGACAATACAAATTTTGTGAAAAAGTTGTTAATTCTTCCATGTATGTGATATCCTCCTCACTCTGCTATGTCACTAAACCAATGAAGGCATGTGAATGACTTCCAGAAAGTGGGCAGCACTCTACTCTCTCCTCCAGCTCTACTTCACTCCCACCTTATTTGATTGCTATTTCCTGTCCTAATGTGTTCTATACCCCATCTCCTATAGACGGTAAGTTTGTTTGAGCAGGGTTCTCTTCAACCTATCGTTCCTGTAAGTTTTCTTGTAATTGTCCTATTTATAGTTAAATGCCCCCTCTCATAATATTGTAAAGCGCTAAGGAATCTGTTGGCACCATGTAAATGGCGATAATGATGTCAACATAGGAAGTTAGGTCTCTTTGTCTCCTCTCATCTCTCTTCTGCTGTATGTATGTAATCTATATCTGCGTGTGTACCTGACATCCATCCTTCTATCCATCTATCTATTTCTCACAATATGTTGATGGAGTCCATGATAAGTTTGCATTTAATTACATTCAGATTGTTTTTAGGTAAATAAGGCTATACTTTATTAAGATATGTATTGATATTTTTCAGGCTGTATTCCAATAATAGCTAATAGCTACCCATTTTATGTGACTTTGCCATACAGTGCTGTCAATATTGTCTTTCTGTCAACTTCTAACTTCTATGAGATTTGCTCTTAATAGAACTCTATGGAGAAACATTCATAGCTAAACAATAATTTACCTTTTTTTCTAAACTTGATTGTGACATTTCCTTTTTACTTTAAGTGTGTATATTTTATTATATATTTGCATGCAAAATGTTATTCTAAATTTACTGTTAAAAACTTTTGAATAACAAAACCTGTGCAAATCTCACAGACCTTTTCTTTGTAGGTTAATTTTTGTTTTGAATTGTTTTAATAAACACTATAATATTAAAAGGAAATAATAGAACCACTCACGTGTTCAGGAGTCAAAAATTCAGTCTCTCTCCAAGCGCAGTGCGTCTCTTAATAAGGGGGCGCCTCCCTAAGAATTCTGAGGGATATACTCCAAATCCAGGCTGGGTACTCCCCGCATAGGTGAAGAAACCAGCTTCCTGTCAGGTTGCTACAGATAATGGATATATTTATTTAGAATATTCCTTATATTAAAATCAAGTTAACAAAACAATATTATAAAATAAAAATGTAAAATGCCCACAGGATATGTCCTTTTTGAATAAAACTCGTTTCACCTTCCTTCAGGCTTCCTCAGTTTGTAAAGAAATGTCCTGTGTTTGTTTTGCTTTATATAACTCTCTAACAGGGTCCATTTGAATGGCAATTTGATTGGCAACTGAAACAGAACTTGGCTTTGCTCCATCCATTGCCAAGTTTTAAAGTTGACAGCTATACATAGGAAAATGTCGTACCTACTTTACCTTATATGTTTTATGGAAACTATGGATTGCATATAAAAAAATAGATTCTAACACATGTTGCTGCATAGAAGTAGTTTAGATAAAGTGTATTTTTTTGTGACAAAGTAGCTTTAAAGGATTGATCTAAGCACCAAATAACTTAATGAAGCAGTTTTAGAGTATAGATTACACCACAGCAATTCTGTATGAGAAGCCTTTAATTGGACACATATCATCATGATTGATTGATTTTATTTTTATATATGTGATTGTTAGTCTTTAAAATGTAAGCTACTGGTGTATTCAAGTTGAAAAACATTCTCACCAGTAAAGGGGTCAATAACACACACTGCATTCACTTACTGTTAGTACCTCTAGGTTTAATAGTTTGAAAAAATAGACATTTGCTTTCTAAGAGATAGCATGGTTTTGGTATAAAATGTGAGACACGCTATTGAAGTTTGTTTAGAGACTGTTTAGTCTGCATGCTATACTATCAGTTTTAGTTAAATAATTGTTTTATCACATCTGCCACAAAGGATGACATGTTCATTGCCATTTCTTAATGCAGTAAAGCACAAGCCAGGGGCAAAATGCATTAGGACATTAATTTATCATGAGATGGATATTGTTATAGACAGATTTAATTTTAACATCCTTTTATAATCTTGTAAAATATACAATGCTATCTAATTTTAGCTCATATATGCAGAAAAGAGAACCTATGGAGAATCATTATACTTTTTTATGTTGTGATCACTTGAAATGTAAAACAGAGTATGTCACAGATGATACAATTTGCTATGTAAATCACTGAGTGAGGTTTTTAAAGGACCACTTCAGACATGCAAAGAGGAACAATGCATTTGAAAGAGCCTTAATTGGAAATTATCCTGAGTTTTTTTTTTCCATGATGCTACATGCATACTCTTTGAGAAAAATAAAACAACAACTAAAAAAAATATATGCTACATTACTTGTACTTTAGCACCAAGACCTGTGGGAAGATTGTTGGCATTGTACAATTGTAAAAGAGTATATGAAGTCACAAGCATTTTTCCTAAGGCATTATATGAGATGTCTTTACAGCCATGAACATGAAAAACAGACACAGTAGCTAGAGTTTCATTCACAAAAAAAAGATTCAAACTCTAGTAATAAAACCTGCAATTTTTTTTATTAACATATAATAATTGTTTTCGCTCATTTTTTTCATGAATAAAACTCTTTTGGCTATGACTATAGCATGTGCCCATTTTTCATGCTATAGCCTTCAATGCTGTGACAACTGTGTCTTGAGAAGATATGTTGTATGTAAAACATGTAGGTGTTAAGCCGATAATTTGCCGCAATTGCTTGTAATCAGAGATGCTTCATTTAACCTACATGAAAGTGTACACATGGGTTTTAAAAATCCAAATGGGTAAATAAAGGCTGCTTCTTAACCCCTTAAGGATGGATGCAATTGTAGTCCTCAAACAAAACAAAACCTGGAATTTGATGTCTGTTCAACCATAACATTTATTTTCAACCATAATTTACCTCTTTTACATCAAGTGCACCCACATTTATTATATGTCATTTTGTTCAGGAGAAATAGGGCTTTAATTTCACATCAAATAGTTATATATGAAATATAATTTAAAATGCATAAAATCTAAAACAATATATGCATGGAATTTTAACTGTGAATGTCATAGTACTGTTAACCTTTACTGTGATAAAATACACATATAGGTGTTTAGTAGAGATGTCGCAAACATAAAATTTTCCGTTCGCGAACGATGAACGCGAATTTCCGCAAATGTTTGCGAACGGGTGAACCGGGCGAACCGCCATAGACATCAATAGGCAGGCGAATTTTAAAACCCACAGGGACTCTTTCTGGCCACAATAGTGATGGAAAAGTTGTTTCAAGAGGACTAACACCTGGACTGTGGCATGCCAGAGGGGGATCCATGGCAAAACTCCCATGGAAAATTACATAGTTGATGCAGAGTCTGGTTTTAATCCATAAAGGGCATAAATCACCTAATATTCCTAAATTGTTTGGAATAACGTGCTTTAAAACATCAGGTATGATGTTGTATTGATCAGGTAGTGTAAGGGTTATGCCCGCTTCGGAGTGACAGCACAACCGCAAACTCCCCATTTGCACAAAGTTGGATACCAAGCTAGCCATGTCCCGTTCCTTGTCCTCACTGATGTCATTGAAGGTCTCTTCCTCCACCCAGCCACGTACAACACCAAGGGTCCCCAAAAGGTGACAACAAGCCCCTGGGACACCTGCTGTGTTTGGTATTCTACCTCCTCAAAGCCACCTTCCTCATCTGACTCCTCTTGTTCAGACTCCTCTCTCTGTGTTGCCTCTCTCTGCATTATTATAAGGTTTGTTAAGTAGTACTATTCCTATCAGTTTAATCCCTGTTACGTCCCCTATCAGGGGACGTGTATATGGCATAGATTTTAGGAACCGGGAGATGGAAAAAGATGCTTGGTCGGTCCTCCTACTTCAAATTTGGGGCACTGCGCCTGCAATCTAATGTGCCACCAGAAAGGAGTGGTGTGTTAAGTAGTACTATTCTTATCAGTTTAATCCCTGTTACGTCCCCTATCAGGGGACGTGTATATGGCATCGATTTTAGGAACCAGGAGATGGAAAAAGATGCTTGGTTGGTCCTCCTACTTCAAATTTGGGGCACTGCGCATGCAATCTAATGTGCCACCAGATAGGAGTGGTGTGTTAAGTAGTACTATTCTTATCAGTTTAATCCCTGTTACGTCCCCCTCATCAGGCTTTTTTTAGTCGAATGTATCGCCCAATGTCAGTCCCTTCGGGATCCATCCCTCATTCATCTTAATAAAGGTGAGGTGATCTAGACTTTTGTGACCTATGCGACTTCTCTTCTCAGTGACAATACCTCCTGCTGTGCTGAAGGTCCTTTCTGACAGGACACTTAAAGCGGGGCAGGCCAGAAGTTCTATCGCAATTTGGGATAGCTCAGGCCACAGGTCAAGCCTGCACACCCAGTAGTCAAGTGGTTCATCGCTCCTCAGAGTGTCGATATCTGCAGTTAAGGCAAGGTAGTCTGCTACCTGTCGGTCGAGTCATTCTCTGATGGTGGACCCCGAAGGGCTGTAGCGATGTGTAAGACTTATAAAGCTCTGCATGTCCTCCATCAACAACACGTCTGTAAAGCGTCCTGTCTGTAACGGAATGCAGTAGTATAGTCCACGATCTCCGTTGGTATCTTAGGTAATCCACAGTCAGAGTTAGAAAGCACGGCAATATCCCCAATCCTCCCAATAACCGGACGAAACACAGTTTGGGAGTCAACTACCTTGCTTTATTCACAGACTTCCATATTTATGCAGTTCCCCTTGCAAGGGGTTTCCTTACAGATGTTACAGGGGATTTCTCCCATCAGGCAGTATAATTATCCCAACAGGCATTGCTGCACGAGAGGGATCCTCCCACTAAAATGGACGATTAAGTGGATTATCCCCTCGTGCAGCAAAACTGGCAATTCACATAGAAATCCATATTTCGCATAATATTACTCGCTTTCATACGAATGACCATTCGGTAGATAGCTGGGGTCTGCGGGCACATTTAGTGAGAATACCGCTCAGATCCCAGTTAAACTAACAGAACGCCGCAAAAAATACACTTAACCATCGAGTTCGGTTTGAAACTACCGAACATCGATGGGGAACAGAATGTGGTGAACGCGGAACTCCCGAACGCTCTGGAAGTCCAGCGGTGTTCGGATCATTGAGTAGCCGTTTTCAGTTCCAGGCTCTCGACGACCGAACACCGCTGCAGAGACAAAGGATCCAAGATGGCCAACCGCCGCATGGTCGGTAGCCGAACGACGGCCACCTAGGAGAGTCTTCAATTACCGATTGCAACATTGTTGCAATCGGTTAATTAGTGCCACACGACTGTGAGTGTGTGGTCTACCTGGGGAGCCCGTATTCGTTTGGCGAACGGCCCGGATAGCCGTGTTTCGTCAAAGAAAGGTTTGCATGCTGGTAGCGTACGGCTGCCAGCATGCGAACGGCCATAATATAATACATACACAATCAAGTACACAGTAACACATTCAGCCTACGGACAACCTTTAATAAATATAGTCCAGAAGTGGCTAGGTTTGCCACACTGTCCTTGCTGGCAGGTCGTGGGAGGAGGAGGATTACTTTCACCTCTTCCCCTGTTAGATTCCCGTTGTGCTGTGACATCACCCTTATACGCTGTGTAAAGCATACTTTTTAATTTATTTTGGAACTGCTACATCCTTTCCGACTTGCGGTAATTTGGTAACATTTCAGGCACTTTCTGCTTATACCGGGGGTCTAGTAGCATGGACACCCAGTACAGGTCGTTCTCCTTCAGCCTTTTTATACGAGGGTCCCTCAACAGGCACGACAGCATGAAAGACCCCATTTGCACAAGGTTGGATGCCGAGCTACTCATGTCCCGTTCCTCGTCCTCAGTGATCTCACTGAAGGTATGTTCTTCCCCCCAGCCACGTACAACACCACGGGTACCAGATAGGTGACAACGAGCACCCTGGGATGCCTGTTGTGGTTGGTCTTCCTCTTCCTCCTCAAAGACACATTCCTCCTCTTCCTCACAATCCTCTTCCAGCGTTGCCGCAGGTCCAGCAAGCGATGCTGATAAGGCTGTTTCTGGTGGTGATCGTGACCACAACTCTTCCTCTTCACGCTCATCTACGGCCTGATCCAGCACTCTTCGCAGGCACGCTCCAGGAAGAAAACAAATGGTATGATGTCCCTGATGGTGCCTTCAGTGTGACTGACTAGGTTTGTCACCTCCTCAAAAGGATGCATGAGCCTACAGGCATTGCGCATGAGCGTCCAGTAACGTGGCAAAAAAATTCCCAGCTCCACAGAGGCTGTCCTAGCACCCCGGTCATACAAATAGTCGTTAATGGCTTTTTCTTGTTGGAGCAGGTGGTCGAACATTAGGAGTGTTGAATTCCAACGTGTCGGGCTGTCGCAAATCAAGTGCCTCACTGGCATGTTGTTTAGCCGCTGGATATCTGAAAAGTGCGCCATGGCCGTGTAGGAACGCCTGAAATGCACAAAGCGTTGTACGATCAGATTGCACACATGTGCCATGCCAAATTCAATGCCGCCAACAAATTTCCTCCGTTGTCGCAAACCACTTGCCGATCTCCAGTTGCTGCGGAGTCAGCCACTGATCCACCTGTGCGTTCAGGGTGGAGTGCTGGTCTGGTGTGACTCTCTGCTTTCAGGCAAATCAACCCCAAGACGGCGTGACACTGCCGTATCCGGGATGTGGAATAGTACCTGGGGAGCTGGGGGGGTGCCGTTGATGTGGAGCAAGACGCAGCAGCAGAAGAGGACTCAGCCGAGGAGGTTATGGAAGAGGATGGAGTAGGAGGAGTAGAGGAGGTGGCAGCAGGCCTGCCTGCAAGTCGTGGCGGTGTCACCAACTCCTCTGCAGAGCCACGCATTCCATGCTTGGCAGCCGTCAGCAGGTTTACCCAATGCGCAGTGTAGGTGATATACCTGCCCTGACCATGCTTTGCAGACCAGGTATCAGTGGTCAGATGGACCCTTGCCCCAACACAGTGTGCCAGACATGCCATTACTTCCTTTTGCACAATCGAGTACAGGTTGAGGATTGCCTTTTGTGCAAAGAAATTTCGGCCGGGTACCTTCCACTGCGGTGTCAGTATTCAATTTCAGAACAAAAAAATGGCTAAATTGCAATCATTAAAGTATTCCTGAATAAGAAAAAAAATACCTACCTGTATTTGAAAAAGAGAAGTAGATTGGGTGAAAGACATGGTGGAGCATGTATACCCTCTACCTGCATTCAACGATTTCAATAAATAGATAACTTGAAGATTTCATGGCAAAATAGCTATTTCAACCAATATTGTGAAAATTGATTGTATGATCAGTGCAAATTGACCTTTATTGATTAGATTCAGAGGCTATTGACGTGTTGCTAACATGGAGCACATGCAGAATAAAGCATAATAATTTGTAACTGATATCAAATATGCATAGGTTTTGTGAGTTACTATGGATACAAACCAATATATTCTAAAAGACTAGCTTAATCAGAATTTCAGATTTATAAAATCCATGATAATGAAATTCAATTTGAAAGCAAAATTAATTTAAGCATGTTAGGTTTCCATGAATTAAAGGACATGTTTCTGAATTACTGAAAACATGAATACTAGAAATGACAGAACAGTAAAGCGTGTAAATTACAAACAAGTTAAAGTCTGTATGGAATTAAATTAATGTTATATAGTCTATATTTTTAAGCCAGAAAAATATACAAGAAAATCAATTCTATTTATGTATTTTGCCCTGCTTGTAACATAAGCCATTGGCTTAGCTTTAACAACTATGAAAAGTCAACAAACACTAGCACTGAATGGTCAAATAAAAAGAAAGTGAGGAAAATAGTTTTGCAAAATGTATTATTGGTTCTAAGCAGTGTGAATGTTAAGAGTAAAAACATCTGTACCAACTAACAGTACCTTTACTAAACAGCATGTTCTTTTAAAGTCAACACTGTCCTTGGAGTTCTTGCATCAAATGCCTAAAGTAAAATTCTGGAAAAGAATCTCATAGTCTACATCCTTTCTACTTTTACTTTCCTTTCTTTGGGCCAAAAGACAAACATAAAATGGTACTCTGGTTACTTTGTGCTCTAGAAGTACAAACATTATATTTTTAATTGACTTTTTATTGGATTCTTTCCCACCCACATCAATAGCAAAACATTTTTACTTTTGTCCCATGAATTTGACTCTGCACGCTGACTTGTTGAGCTCTATCCATTTAACCAGGGATGACAACAAGGTGCAAGACTTTCCTATGCACTAAGCGGACGTAAATGTTCTTCTATTTCTACATCTCATTATCCTCATTTTATATGTAGGCTCCTTTTATATGTTATATTCATTTCACAATAGGGAACTCAAAAATTTGGGGAAATGTAGTCACTAGTAACGATGATTAACGTAGATGGAAGATGGTAGCCGTAGAACACAGACAGTAGATGTTGGTGGAACACGTATCTGTATAGATTTTGTTGGCAAAGAAGGTTCAACCACTGTATGGTAAATCCATCCTTAAAGCAGTGGTTTGTTGGGTTGTGGTATACCCTTTCCAGTGCAAGAAAGAGTTTTCCCTTCAGGCAGATCATATTTCAGCCCTCTACACTTAGGCAAATGTGAGATATGTGCTGAATAGTGGACAAGATAACTCTCATGTGATTGACTTTGCAAACCATGTGAATGCTATGTAGTTGGGACTCGAAAGAGTTAAAAAGAGAATATGATGAGTTCATACAGATTCCTACGGTATTAATCAATTAAATACAATAGTTCTCTTGAGAATGTCTCTGTATATCTCTACGGATAACTATTTGGAAAATATAAATAGTATATATTGTGTACTTTGAATTACATTATTACTATGACAGCTTTTAGACTACCAAATCATGTCTACTTCCATTATTGTTCATGCAGTGTTTTTAATCATTATAACATACAGAATCATGCAGGTTTCATGCCGCTTAGTTCTATTTAATATAATTTCCACTAAACCATGTAAAGTAATATTAGCACTATTAAAGTCTATTTTTCTACAGTGAAATCTGAAACATTTTAATTTGTAAGGAGCTGCATAGAAAATAAAGGAGGAATAGAGAAGCACAAGCTTTAATACATTTGGCCTATTCTGTAAAAATTCATTACTGAACCTTTCTCATCTGATGCAACGCTCAGCAGCTGAACATATACTTGCTGTATAATATTGACATTCTTTTCATATAATTTAAAATGAAACCTTTTATTAGTCCAGAGTTGCCTAGGGCTGAAAACAATAGTAGCTCAGGGAGAGTAATTATTTCAGTTCTATTGTGTGGGATGTTTAAGCCTTTGATTATTTTGTTATACTTATAGCTCTTCAACTCTGCAATGATTAATAACATGAGAACATTTCTTGTTTAATTGCGTTTACTCTACTTAGGGAATACTAGTTGCATTTATTCATACATGTACATAATATTGTCCTAAACATATGACTCCATTTTCTCAAGCAATAATAAGAGCTACTTATTGATTTTTTTTCAGGTATACATCATTTGCAGACATTGTTGGATCATTTGCATTTATGTACTAGGCAGTTATAGTATATCGCTAAGGTGATTCGAACAGGAGAATTTGCACTCCATAGTGATAAAGCTATAGATTTTATGTTGTACTTTGCAGTCTGTGTATTGAAGTCTTCAGGTGTACCTGTTATAATTCCATTTGTTCTCGTTTTCGTGGGCATTATTCTTTTTTGTATTATAAAGGCTGCTCAGTATTATTATAATCAAATAATAAGAAATTGAAGGTTCAGCTCTAGGAGACGGAAGGGTGACTCAATAATCTTACAGAATTTATACGAAAATTTTATAAAAAAGGAAAAAATTAAATTAACTGATTGTTAAATATTAATTTCAGTTTCTAATTGTGAATTTGCTAAAAAAAAAAAAAAAAATCAAAAGTATGATACCCAATGCCAAATCAACATAATAAATTCAAGTAGATACATACAGTGCAGTCATATTTGTACAATAACAAGATTTTAATGGTTTTAGTTCCATTTAAGGGAAGTCACATTCATAAACTGTGAACCACAGAGAAATCACAGCCTTTTTATGCCATTCACTAAAGTCCGAAAGGCTACAGGGTACTGAATGGCGAAAAACATCCTGCTTTATACGGGGCCATTCAGACTGCAAACTTAGGACATTGCTAATTGTAACGGACCGTTTCACTTACAAGAGGATAAAACCCAGTTTAGGCGATAATCCCCTTTCCAGATGCACAGGCAGCTACTGCAAACACCATTCTCCCGACTGGAACCACACGAACACTGGAACAGCTGAACAAGAAAAGCAGACATCGGCTTACACTCTTGGCAGTCAGCATACAATCCCATTCCCCCAAAGACCGAGACGACACATCGCTTTGAGGGTTAAGCAAGAACTCAAGACTGGGACACCCAGTCTGGCTTTTATTACCAACAAGTACATACAGGACACTCCCAGGGGGAGGATGAAATTAACCAATCACATGGATGTACCTCCCACACATTTCCTCCCCTTAGATTAACACTTAACACAATTATACTGTACACCTTTTTCCCCAATTCCTGGATGTACCCCAAATACATATGCTACACCTCCAAGACAGGTATCCCTTGATAGCCCTTATTCAGGGGGACAACATATGCAAGAATCAGCCCATTCGGATAAATGGTTCAGGAGTTATGGGACTTTAAAGTATTGACCGACCGCATGGGTAAAGTATCCGAAAACAGTTCCATGCATTTTGGCCCTGCGGTCGGTCACAAACAGGTGAATGAAACATACGAATTGTCTGTGTTATAGAGACTAAGGGGGATTCGTATGAATCCCCTAGTTCATACGTTTCTTTCTACCGAACGGCGGGCCGTTCGGTAGTTTCCCCACGAAATCCTGGAAGTCTGGAGGTCTCAGCGGTGTTTGCCTAGTCGAGTGTCCGATTTCAGTTCCAGACACTCGACGGCAAAACACCGCTGTTCGGTAGTTAAAGATGGCCGCCGCCACGTGGTTGTTTCCTGAATGGCGGCCACCCAGAGGACACAGAACACATTACATGATTGCCAATTACCCGTTTGCAACATTGTTGCAAACTGTAATTGGAGGCACACTTATTCCTGGGTGGTCTGGTTGTTCGGTAGTTTCCTCAATACAATGAATGGAGTGGTTCTACCGAACAATCAGATGAAGGCTGCATATATATATATAACCCAGGTTAACTGCATACATAAATACATATACAATATACAGGCAGTACAATAGGATATGCTTCACAGTCTTAAAGGGACAGTAGTCCCAAAATGTCCATTGCTGATTTTAAAGGGCCAGTAGCAGCAATATAAATTAGTACATGCCCAAATATAGTCTTTAAAGTGCAATATGTCCAGGGGCCATAGTCAGCGGGCAGGAGGCTAGCAGCCAGGCCTCTCCAGTTCACAGTGGCGAAGCTGGTTTCGCCACACTAATGCTATAAAAAATGTCCAGATTTTGTAAATAATGACCCAAATAAGACTAAATGTGATCCAGATTTCAGCCAGACCGAATGCCACAAAATGGCTAAAATCTGGACTGAATGCTTCAAATCCGGGCTCAGATTTAAAAAAAATTGAACTTTTTGCCTGCTGATAGTTTTATCTCCTCCATATGCCCCGGGCATGTAAAGTAAATGTCAATGTTCAAAATTAAATCTCAGACTGTTTTTTCTAGTCAAGGCTTCCCTCTTCCTTGATTCTTCTATGAAGTACATTTTAAAAATTCCCGGAAATGTTAAGACTTTACACAATTATCATGACATTCTATGAATCCTTTCTAAATGATTTAAGTCCTTTTGAAGCCATGTCTCCAGAATAAGACACAGTATTCCTTTCAAATATTTTTTATTGAATTTTAAAATATATAACTATAATATATAATTTACATTTTTTTATTTTTTTTTGTGAAATAGATTACAATATGGGGGAAATAACAAACATAATATATGCATCCATAATATTTAGAAAAGATAACAATGTACACACCATTATTATACATATATTTTTAGTTAAAACATAAAAGCTGATATGAAACCACACGTATGCGTATAGAATATCACAATGAAAAAGAAAACATGTAGAATAATAATAATAATAATAACTAAAAACAAATAAAATAAAAAAAAATTCAGGTTGGTCGACTGCGGGACATCACCTCAGATTATATTCCACATGAGGTCTCAGCAGTGATCAATAAAATGTCATAATATATACTTTTTATACTGGTGCTTTTTCCTGTGCAATCTAGAATCCCACTGGCTTTTCCATTGCATTGAAATACTGCAAGTTTACTTTTAAACCATATGAGTTCTTGTTTCTAACAACATTGAAAAGATATGGCCATTAAGTCTATATTTTGTGTCTTAGAGATATAGAAAATTCTCTGTTTGATTCTATGAATGATATGCATGAAAACCAGTTTTTCTTTTTGTCTCTTTTGCTAAATTTTATGAGCTCATGTATATAACTCATATGAAACTAAAAATATACCTTCATTCAAATGCATATATTAGAGAGGTGCAAGTGCCATGGTGATATTACTTGTGACCTTCATCTTTGCTAAATAGGATGGTTATATGGGATAAAGAAATACTAATTATAAACCTTTTCGGCAAGGGACATTTTCTCCTTCCCTCACCCCAGTAAATACTATTGAAGCACTTAGTAGAGTGAGTAACGCAGCAATGTAAGTAAAACAGCACATTTTCCTCCACAACATTTCTGTTTCTTCAATATATCGCCAAGTGCAATTCAATCAACTTCAGTCTGACAAGATGATGGCCAAAATTCTGATTTCTGAGCTGCTATGCACCAGAATCCTGGGGGGGGGGGGGACTGACTCTTGAAACCTGAATATTCTAGTTCAAGTTCTTGATTCAGAGTGCCGTTCCTGGCGCCTGAACAAAGGGAATGGAATGGAGAAGAGGTTGTTGGCTGTTTTTTTTCGTGGGGTAAATAAGCAGTTTACTTTGCCATGAAATATTTTCAATTGTATGGGCTGGATCTTCTGTCCAACAATAAAAGATGATTTATGGTTACAATACATCCACTAAATGTTTTGGTTTTTTTGCACAGATCAAGTGACAATTTGCTACTAGAGGGAAAACAAGGAGGAGCAGTAAAACAAAAAATGAAAGCAGTTAAATTAAAAAGAATAAAAATAGTGCATCTTGCCTTGCCTGTGTAATTGATTTAGTGTGAGACTAGGCTTAGCTTGCTGTTGTAGCAGGGGCACATGAAACAACTTTGAGTGGGAGATGGGATATTGCCATTTTGTCATTGATCCTAGTGTGATACTGTCACCAATATACAGTAGTTGAACTTTGAGTGTAACATGGACTCCAAATGGGGATGAATGGGTCTCTAAATAATAATAAAGGGAGGGGAACCTAGCATCTCCTACTCCACCCAAGGCGCCTGCCCAAAAGAGTTCCATGAATTCAGACGGCATAGTCGGTCTCTTTCGGGAGTACAAAACGTAATAAAATAATGAAGATAACTGTTTGTGCGTACATTGGTCATGTCCCCCTCGTTCGGGAGTTATCTCCCACCGAACGCTGTTCTTCTCAGATGAATGGAACCGAGCACCTGTGGAGGTGGAAGTCCCAGCAGTGTTTGCACCGTTGAGTGCCCAATAATAGTTCCATACACGCGATGACCAAATATCACTGTAGGCATTCGGGAGAACAAAATGGCTAGTACCTCGTGTTCTTCCATACAAACGGCGGCCACCCAGTCGACCGCTAGAATGTTAGGGTAATTGCGGTTTGTGAAAGTGCGAATGAGGTCAAGCAGGTCAATGAGATAATAGTACCATACACTCGATGACCAAAATAGTACCATACACTCGATGACCAAACACCGCTGTAGGCATTCGCGAGAACAAGATGGCCGCCGCCTCATGTTCATCCATACGAACGGTGGCCACCCATTTGACCGCTAGAATGTTAGGGTAATTGTGGTTTGTGAAGGTGCGAATGAGGTCAAGCAGGTCAATGAGTGGCACATGACTGTTCTGGGTGGTCTATCCATTCGGTACTTTGTTCGGTATACGAACCAAATGGGGCAATCAGTTCAGTGATGTTCTTATACCGCACCATTCAATATAAAACAATAATTGAGTGACAGGGTGGTCTGTCACACTTACTATCAGAAGTATTATTTATTCTAACTCTTCCTTTCTCCAGTCCCTAAAAATGCCAATTTAAAAATGTATAATTTGCGAAAGAGGTTTGACAAAAAGACAACACAATGTAATAAAAACAATCCACCTGGCATAGTAGAGAAAGCTCTTATAAGGGATGTCCTATTCTATGTAAGCTTAGTCAGAATGATCTAAAAATTCCTTACACTATACATATATATGAGTCAGGGCGGTCTTATTCACAGTGCTCCAACTAAGCTTATTTTGGACAAAATCCAGGTGTTTTTGAATAATCCTCTGTCTATCTATCCCAAATAAGGAAAGCATAATTAACATCAGAAACTCTCTGTCCAATAGTACATTGACTGGTATACTATGTACTAATAAGTTATGTTGTACGTTCTTTGTATCATTCTAATTAAAAACATTTTGATGATGTTTTCCTTTTTCTTTTCTGAGTTAGACCTCTGCCCCTCAATTTCAGATAACACATTGCAAGTAACCACGGGAAAGTATAAAGTTGAAGAGAGTCTGTTGAAGTTGTTTAAGCAGTACGATTTGCATTGAGCATGTTGATCTCCAATGTTAAAGAAAGACAGAGAATGAAAAAAGGTAGAGTATGATCGAGCAGCGAGGCATTCAGATGCATTCAACAACAAAATGTTTAATGTAATTACATTTAAATATGTTTTATGGGTTAAAGAAAGGAAGCTTGATGTAAATCCTAATCTAGATCCTAAATCTTAAACTAGAGTCTAAAATTCCATTTCTTGAGTTTTCAGAAAGAACAGATTTTCATGGCTTTATAGCAGAAAGGAAAACTAAGGTAATAAAGCATAAGACATGCTGAATCCTGGGAGCTCTTGAAAACCAGAGGGCTAGGTGATATGATAGAATGCTATCTACAAGAATGAGTTGATTCATGTGAAGACACTTACTATATAGAATACACTATACTGTGGCTACAAAGGTTTTTCTTAATGGGGTTATAATCACTGATCTTCACACACCCAGTTTTAGGTCCTGAGCTCATTAATCAAGTTTTAGATTAAAAGAGGTTGTTAAATGAAATATAGCTTTGCAAAACTACTTTATTCTTGATACGATTGTCATGGATAAATAAATGTTGCTGGGGTCAAAAATTGCAAAAAGGCATCAACGACTTAAAGTCAACGGTTTAAAGTGATAAGTCTTTGGCAGGCAGGTTCTCTGGTCAATTGCTTATTATGTTTAGCTCAATTACCTGGTTGTGTTGATCTATCAGGAAGCAACAGGACCTGCTGTCTGCTTTGAAAGCAACATATGTGTAACAAGGTTCATGTAAAAAGTGTAAATTTCTATCGAAATCTGCACTTTTTTAAAATGGAAAAAGTGGACATTCTTCACACAAAGGATTTCAGCAAGGTAAAATACTTTAAGGGTCCGGATGTCTCTTTAAGAGGAAGTAAAGGAGACACCAGGAACCTAGATCATAAGATGACCATGCAGTTTCATACAGACCTTCAGGTGTAGCAGATAGATGTTGCCTTCAAATTCATTTTCCAATAATAATTATCATTTGTATGCTTTTGTTTGATGTAAAATTTAATGTGTTTATTCATTGCCCATTTATAGAAATATGAATACCCTGTAAATATAATTGTACATTTGTTCTTTAATTAGAATGTTAATTTGTGAGCAAATATACAGCAATGAACCATAGAAATGTGTTTGGCTTCTAGCGTATATTTGCTTGAACATACATTACAATTGCAACAGCATATCAACTAGACAGTCTGACTACATGAATAAATAACCAGACTTTTTTTTAAGGAAACTAGCAAAGTGCAATTTTAAATGCTGGCATGATATACCATGCATATGTGAAACATCAAAGTTGATTAGTACAGACAGGGCTTGGAAAGCTATGATGTATTTTCGATCTTTGATAGAGCATTTCTTTTTGGCAGATATACTCCTACAGGCATCTATCTATCTATCTATCTATCTAATATACACTGATCAGCCACAACATTAAAACCACTGACAGGTGAAGTAAATAACATTGGTATTGTCATAACAATAACTCCAGTCAAATGGTGGGATATTAGCAAGCAAGCAGTTAGTTCTTGAATTTCACATGTTGGAAGCAAGGAAAAATGGGCATGTGAAAAATCTGCTTAACTTTGATAAGGTCCAAATAGTGATGGCTAGACGACTGGGTCAGAGTACCTCCAAAATGGCAAATATTTTGAGATGTTGCCAGTATGCAGTGGTTAGTACCTACCAAAAGTGGTCATTTACCTGGGGAAGAGATGGCCGCAGGATGCACTATGGGAAGAATGCAAGCCGGCAGAGGCAGGGTTATGCTCTTGGCAATGTTCCGCTGGGAAGCCTTGGGTGTTGGCATTGTATATTTAGAGACATGCACACTTCTTTGTGCATACTTATTTTCATTTTCTATGGTTAAGTACAAGCTTAGCACTGTAACATTGTAAAAAATAAATACTGCCTTACAATCTTTAGCATAACACTGAAATGAATCATAAGCTGTTCTGTTGCACTGGAAGTATTGCCAAAGCTGTTTGTTTTGTATCAGTTAAAGTCTAACTTTTTAAACAAATTTCAAGTATATCTCATATCAAAAAATTATGTCAAGCAAGAATAGAGTTGCAAGAATGGTTTATCATTTATAGAAGAAATAAAGAAATAAGTAAAATGCATTTACAAGCAATTGTGAAGAGAGTTTAAGTTGTATTCTGGTTACAGAATGTTCCCTACAGTTTGCAGAGCTCAAATGTATGTCCGAAATAATTTCATATTTATATAATGCTTTCAGGGATTTATAAAATTGTAACAACTACAATTTGCAATATAATACAACTAAAAAAGAATTGATTTTCTCCCCCTTCCTGTGTGGTATATTTATTCATCATATCTGGTCTTCTATCGTAAAATAGTGCTTGCCTCATTATAATGGGAATTTATTGGATTAGCCTTAAGAAATGACTGTTACATATTATATCTAGATTGTCTTAAAAATATAAGGAATCCATTAACCAAGGTACAAATCTGTAAAAAAAAACAAACATTATTGTAATTCTGTTATAGTACAGAAAATGTAGACTATTTCAAAATGCAGACGCATTGTTGGATAAAGATGACAAAAATCTAAATTTCCATGGCTTATATAAAACTATTACATTATGTGGAGGTAGTAAGATTGCATAACTGTAATCCAGAACAGATGCATTGTTATCATTCAATAAACTTGTATAGGTCAGGGACATTGATACTAGGGTACTGGGGTGCTCAAGCCTTCTATGAGTACCTATAGCCCGGTCTCTTTTTTCCCTACCTGCTGTGCTCTCCCTGCCTGCTCCTGGTTTCTTTGTCGATTCTAGATGTTAGCCTGGAAGTGGAAGCAGCATAGTGATAGAAACAAACAGGGAATATGGTAGATTGTTTCAGCCACTCCTGGCTGCTCATCTATGTCTCATGTGTGTACGTGTATCTGTACGAGTATCTGTAACTGTAAGTGTGTTAAGAGGAGGAATTGGCAATAGGCAGTTGGGGGATTTGATGAGGGTGGGGCTATAGGAAAGGGTCAATAAATTAGATTTGGACCAATACCCCAGGTGTTTTTTTTTTACCTTTTTAAGGTTACCCTTTTAACCCCTTAAGGACACATGACGTGTGTGACATGTCATGATTCCCTTTTATTCCAGAAGTTTGGTCCTTAAGGGGTTAATGCTCTTTAAAATAACCTCAACATTTTAGGAAATGGATTTAGGAGTAATTATTTCAGATCACTTAAATGTAGGCAGACAATGTTCTAGAGCAGCAGAAATGCTAGCAGAATGTCAGGATTACAGAATGATCCAGCACGTAGAATTGTGTAACACAAAGGACTGATAGGTAACGTATACCGGACCTTAGAATGGCCGGACTAACGTACCAAAGAATAGTCAGGAATAGCCGAGGTCAAGGGAAACAGAAAGAGACAAAACGAAAAGGAAAAGCGAGGAGTCATGGATGCCAGAAAACAGGGAAGTCAATAACAATGCCAAAGTCAAATAACCAGAATAACCAGAATCAATAAGGTGCTCTCAGACAACCACAAGGATAACCACGACAGGGCACTTAGCAGGATGAGAACTGGGCCTAAATACCCCTCCTCTAGATCTGGTAGGCTGGAACCGGCCTTTGACTCCAAAGGCAGTTACCAGGTTTCCATTTGCATAATTGCTGCTCAACATTAACCCTTCTGTGGATTTGGTTGCTGCTCGGCACAACTTTTCATGTGTGGACAGTAAATGCCATTAACCACATTTTTATAAGCGGATGAATACGTGACACAGAATGCTTGGTTGTATAGGGAGAGGTATTAGCAGTAGAAAGATGGAAGTGCTCATGCCATTAAACAGAACTCTGGTGAGACCTCACTTGGAGTATTGTACGAAGTACTGGAGACCATATATTTAGAAGGATATTGATACTTTGGAAAAAGTCCAGAGAAGGGCTACTAAACTGGTTAATGGATTGCAGGATAAAACTTACAAGGAAAGGTTAACAAATCTTAACACGTATAGCAGGCCTGTCCAACCTGTGGCAACCCAGATGTTGCTGATGTTGTCCCATGATTCTTTCAATGAAACAGATAGCTAGGGAATCATGGGAGTTATAGTTCAGCAACATCTGGGGGAGGGGAAGAGGCGGGTTGGACAGCCCTGATGTATAGAGAAAACTACCTCAATAAAAGAGATAGAAAGTGTTTCTTTACAGTGCCCAAAATGTAAAAGCTGGTCAACACTAAAAGTGAATACCCCTTAACCACAATAAAAAACAAATATACAGAAATAAGATATACAAATTATACCAAACAAGTGGAGCGCTCTAAACAGTAAAGGGGTTTACTCACCCCTTTGGTACAGTGACAGTCTTGAAAAACTTAAATGTACATATAAAAGGAAACAAAAAAACAAGAAACAAAAAAATATAGTGCAGATGTTCCAAAAATTGATCATTGGTCCTAGTAAGTAATGACTGAAACCACTCACATGGACAGGAGCCTATATGGTATTGGCTCCGTAAAAGGATCCTTTATGCTCTTAGGGCAGCAACACACCCCTTTATCCCAGGTAGTATCTCTCCAGGAGTATACAACGAGAAGAAAAGCAGAAAAACAACTGTGTAGAATTGCACATACTATAATGGTATTATGAGATATAAATAGTTGTGGTCACCTTCTTCAGAGCCCTGAAATCCCGGCTCTGAGGTTGATAAACAATGTGCTACTTTAGAGGGGGAATAGCACTCTCCCCAATGGAGTTCCTGATGGCTAGATAGGAATTTGGACTAAAGTATAAAATAGTAAATATACATTTATTAACAATGCATTAAAACCAAAATAAATGGGTACTTAGAAAGTAAAAGTAAGTAAGATCCAATAAAAGTCCAATAAAAAGTCCAGAATAATCAGCTAAACGCGTTTCACTCTATGAGCTTCCTCAGTAGCTGCCTTTATTTTATTTATTTATTTTCAAATTGTTGAAAATAAAATTAAAAAAATGGAGTTAAAAATAAATCCCCAGTATGTGTACCAGTCAATTGATACAATAAATTCACATTAATTGACTGGTACACATACTGTGGATTTATTTTTAACTCCATTTTTTTATTTTATTTTTAACAATTTGAAAATAAATCGTTCTTTTACACTCAGTTGTTTTTAGCGATATATTTGTATATTGCTTATAGCAACCAGTTCTCCGGACTGGATTTGCTTGATCTTAACGAGTATTAGAGTTGCTTGATGATAGTGGATACATTTTGAGCAACTTTACACTGTTTGGTTATTGTATCTTTTATCCTTATAAAAGTATAACATTTGGCAAGAAGGTAACATTTGCCCTGGAATATCTATTTTGATTAGGGTTAAGGATACACAGTCATCTCTAAAGTAATACTGGATTATTAATGTCAGATTTTTAGGACATTTATGTGAACAAATTCATTGAAATCTTATAGTTTGTAATTTCTGACAAAATCTCCTCACTTCTGCACTTTATTCATTCTATCAGTAAGCTCCTGGATAATTGTTACTATTCTAGAATAACTACCACAAGAGGGCATAGTTTTAAATTAGAGGGGCAAAGGTTTAAAAATAATTTCAGGAAGTTTTACTTTACAGAGAGGGTAGTAGACAGATGGAATATCTTTCCAGTTGAAGTGGTAGAGGTTAATACAGGGAGGGAGTTTAAGCATGCGTGGGATAGGCATAAGGCTATCCGACTAATTAAAGTATTGAGAAAATTGGGCAGACTAGATGGGCCAAACAGTTCTTATCTGCCTTCACATTCTATGTAACAATGCAGCAATTCTCATAACGTCATGTAAACCAATGAAATTAATTATGGGAGACATTCAATTATTTTTACACTGTTCTGGGACAAACCATTTTTACTGTACTTGCAGTCAGGTAAATGCTTGTCAGTTTGCTAATGCAGACTTCTGTATTAGCAATATCAACTTCACTAACATTTATACTTAGGCTAGATGATAGTGATGTCCCGAACGGTTCGCTGGCGAATAGTTCCTGGCAACATAGCTTGTCCGCGTTCGCCACAGACGGCAAACATATGCGATGTTCGGTCCGCCCCCTATTCGTCATCATTGAGTAAACATTGACCCTGTACCTCACAGTCAACAGACACATTCCAGCCAATCAGCAGCAGACCCTCCCTCCAAGACCCGCCCACCTCCTAGACAGCATACAATTTAGATTAATTCTGAAGCTGCATTCTTTTTTTTTTGTATTATTTTTTTGTGTGTTTATTATACATTATCCTCCATAGCCAGTAACCTGTGTTTATTATACATTATCCTTCATAGCCAGTAACCTGTGTTTATTATACATTATCCCCCCATAGCCAGTAACCTGTGTTTATTATACATTACCCCCCCCCATAGCCAGGAACCTGTGTTTATTATACATTATCCTCCCAAAGCCAGTAACCTGTGTTTAAAATACATTATCCTCCCCATAGCCAGTAACCTGTGTTTATTATACATTATCCTCCCATAGCCAGTAACCTGTGTTTATTATACATTATCCTCCCATAGCCAGTAACCTGTGTTTATTATACATTATCCCCCCCATAGCCAGTAACCTGTGCTTATTATACATTATCTCCCCCATAGCCAGTAACCTGTGTTTATTATACATTATCCTCCCATAGCCAGTAACCTGTGCTTATTATACATTATCTCACCCATAGCCAGTAACCTGTGTTTATTATACATTATCCTCCCATAGCCAGTAACCTGTGTTTATTATACATTATTCCTCCCATAGCCAGTAACCTGTGTTTATTATACATTATCCCCCATAGTCATTTATCGTTGGACCTAGGCAGCATGATGTCTTAGGCAGGTGAGTGAGTGAATAATATAATATATATTTTCAGAAACATATTAGTAATATATGTAAATTGGGTTCATGCAAAGAGGGTGAAAAGGTATTAAAGAAAAACACACTTATTGCATAAAATTTACAAAGCCAAACTTTTAAAAGCCTCCTCATTTCTTTCTCGGGATGAGGAATATATCGGTTGTAGACTGAGGATTTACATCTGCCCAATCTTTTAATAATATGCACTGGAGTGTCAGAGTTGAAGGAGACCGAAGCTGCCCCTATTCTAAATGAAAGACCCGAGACATGGATACAACCCAATCTTAGGAGTAGTGTACTGGTGTAACAGT
Organism: Pelobates fuscus; assembly: GCF_036172605.1. Classification (NCBI taxonomy): domain Eukaryota; kingdom Metazoa; phylum Chordata; class Amphibia; order Anura; family Pelobatidae; genus Pelobates; species Pelobates fuscus. The sequence continues at coordinate 88,863,059 of NC_086320.1, forward strand.
AGTGTACATTTAAAAAAAAAATACAGGGGGCTTGTTGTCACCTTTCGGGGACCCTTGGTGTTGTACGTGGCTGGGTGGAGGAAGAGACCTTCAATGACATCAGTGAGGACAAGGAACGGGACATGGCTAGCTTGGTATCCAACCTTGTGCAAATGGGGAGTTTGCAGTTGTGCAAATGGACTGTTTGTGGTTGTTTGCGGTGCGTTAAACGGGGAGTTTGGTCTGTCACTGTGAAGCGGGCGTAACCCTTACACTACCTGATCGATACAACATCATACCTGATGTTTTAAAGCTCGTTATTCCAAACAATTTAGGAATGTTAGGTGATTTATGCCCTTTATGGATTAAAACCAGCTCTGCATCAACTATGTAATTTTCCATGGGAGTTTTGCCAATTATCCCCCTCCGGCATGCCACAGTCCAGGTGTTAGTCCCCTTGAAACAACTTTTCCATCACTATTGTGGCCAGAAAGAGTCCCTGTGGGTTTTAAAATTCGCCTGCCTATTGAAGTCTATGGCGGTTTGCCCGGTTCGCCCGTTTGCGAACATTGGCGGAAGTCCGCGTTCGCTGTTCGTGAACGGAAAATTTTATGTTTGCGACATCACTACTAGATGATAATCCTATCTAAATAATGATGAATTGTTTAATGTCAAGTGGTACTTCTGTATTAGCAACAAGCAAGCAGAGTGTTGAGCCAAAAACTGTTTTCCGCAGAAGCAGGGGACCGCTCCTGCTGGTCATAGCATCATAACAACTACAATGACATGTAGTAGTTATGGTGCTGTGTGCCTCAATAGTTAACAATGTGATTTAGAAAATGTTTGGAAACGCTTGATTGGAAAGATTTGCTTCATGCAATGTAGATTCAAATTTGCATTTTTTTTTTTCAGATTTCAGAATCACACTAACAAGGCTGTTTTCTAAAGTAAGATTTCAAAGTGGATTCAAAATGAATTTCAAAGTTAAGGCCAAAATAGGAGCACAGCTGATTAAGGCTCTTTTTCCAGTTTTGCTATTTTACCTTAAATTTTAAATTTGCTTTGAATTACCCTTTGAATTCTTGTTTTAGTAAATAAACCTGTTAAAATTTGTTCATTTGAAAATATCAAAGCTGTGTTATCCAGGAATACACGTTATGCAAAATCAGTAATCTTGTTAAGCAATTTTTTTTACACTAGAAAAGAGGTAAATAGAACACTCCATTCTAAATGAAAAGTATTAAACTGAGCAAGTTGTGTACTCTTTTCATTGCTAGTTTGACGTTTCTTCACACAATTTCATGTTTTTAAAAACATTTAGTTTGAGGAAGAACAAAGATTTTTGCATGGTTTCGTAAGTTGGGAATATGCAAAGCTGCATCCTGATAACTTTTTTTTACTTCTGTTATTTTTAAGTAGCTTTGTTCTACACACCTTTATTGTGAATGCAATTTAGTCATCTTTGACAGTCCAGACACAAGACTTATTTGGGATGGGCTTTCACATTTAGTTGTCATCAGCATATTAATAATTATGCCCATAACTTGCAATAATTGGTCCCACAGCTTGCATATATTTTTCAAAAAGTAGAGGTGTGAACATTAAATGTTTAGTCACTCTGCATTTCATATTAATGGGTGCATAAATTCAATTTATTTACAATCAATTTTCATATGAGGATCATAAAAAAGTTAAGAATCACCCTCTTTAAAAAAATATAATCTCAGAACACACAACAAGAGTTTATCGCACACACATAATATACAATATTAAATCTTCCAAGGCTACTTAAAATATATTTCTTAAGTGCAAAAACAGGGAATCACAATATGGGCCATATTTTTTTAACTCTACATTTTTGTCAAAGCATCCTAATATGGTGGATACTAAACTCATTTTAACATGGGAGATAAACATGCTAACAGCATCTGTTAATGTTTAAAGGAACATTATAGCATAAGGAATACAAATATGTATTCCTAAAGCTATTGTACCCTAGTCAACTATTACTGTTACTGGTCTTTATTCAATCATCGCATGGGTCTCCTTTGGGAAGCTCTTTCTCTTTTGCTGAGATATTGAGACCAATGATATCAGCCAGCCCAATACTTTCCCATAAGAAAGCATTGAGAGACTAGTGTGATTTAATCACATGAGACCATCTGATTAAAATGACTTTCAGTTCCTGAAGAATAGCAATGTTGCAGGGTTAAAATAGGTGGCACATCAAACCATTTCATTGACAGTGGCAGCTGGTGAAGTTTTAAGATAGTGGGGTACCAAACTCTTCTCCCAGATTTTTACTCCTCCCTATACAGTACAGCGATGCTCATACAAGAAAACAGACTGGGCACAACATAAAGATATCTATAAAATACACAGTTAAGTACAATACAGAAATAACTATACCACAAGCAAAACTGTAAACAATACAAATACACAATGCAAAGATGCATATACAATACACAGAGCTGGAAATACTACAAAGAAGCTCTGTTCAAATGTATAATCTTCTTCAGACACTGACTTTTGGGCAGGTATGAGAGACATTGTTGAGTGCTTAACAGTAAGAGCTTAATACATTTGCAATATATATATATAAGCCATTAATGGTTTGGTTCTTGATTATCATTTGTTTCTGGCATCATATGGAATAGAATGGCGAAGGGGCTGGATTTATTTTTGGTTTGAGGGCATATAAGCAGTCTAGTTTGTCACAGTGGCCAAGAGGACTGCCAGAGGACTGCCCAATCATGTGGGCTGCATCTCCTGACCAATAAAAAATATATGATTGATGGTTAGAGACCACCCAAAATGTTTGATTTTATTCACAAATCAAGAAACAACTGACCAGTAGATGGGGAAAAAAGGAAGAGCAGTAACTCCAAGCAGGATTTGTCCATGACCCTTGTTGTGTTTGTGTGGGAATATTTGATAGCCAAGGTCATTTATTCTAGTGTGAGGCTACGCTCTGCTCGCTCTTGTCTCTTACTAGTACTGCTAGGGGCACTTGGAAAAACTTGTGAAAGATATGAGATTGACATTTTGCCATTTATCCTAGAGTGAGACTAGTATTCCAGAATACATTTTCTTTCCTTTTCTTTCTTCTAAAAAAAATAATTCCCTAATCTGATTCTAGAGGTTAGGCTTAGATTGCTACTGCCAGGGACACTTGAAGAAACTTTGAGTATGAAATAGGATATAAATACAGTTCTTTTTTTTTTTCTTAATGTGTCCAGTACAGTGTGGGCTGTGCAAGTGTGTGCGTACTGTGCAAGGTTTCTTCATGCCAAACACAATAACGTTACAGTAGTAAATCAACAAGCACCAACCCATTTTGCAATACAAATATTTTTTGCTGAATAAAATTGTGTAGTTTTACATAACACACAACCATTCATATACCAAATTTATTGTAATAAGAAAAACAATCACCCACTAATCCAAAACAGAAATTGAGGAAAGGTAGGAGAATGGGTCATGTTCGCCAATCCACCAACTCCATCAGCCGTAGTGCCATAGCTTCTAAGAGTATGAACACCTCTTCTGAGGTCAGATGTTCTAACACTTCCACCACCACACCCCCCACCACTATTAGTAGTATTCAGCAATGAGATGTGCGATTAGCTGCATGTTTGTTATGTCTGATACACCAAAAGGCAATTTGAGTTTTCTCAGCCTTTTCATGCTGCAATAACTTCTGCTGACACTGCAGCTCCTTCTAGATAATTCAAACATTTTAGGATACATGAAACCAGTGGACTTATTTCCGTTGCCTGTGTTACACTGTATTTCTTGTAGCCCCCCTATGAAACAATTAAGGGATCAAATACTTTGTTGGTGCTAGAGCAGAGTACCCAAGGAGTATCCCCAATGTCTCGTCTCGGTTGTGATTGTCAGGGCTCCGCGGGCAGCGGTGAGGGGAGGCTGCAATCCTCTCGCAGCACTCACCCTCGGTCCGTCGCCGCCCTCGGTCCCCTCTCCCCTTACCGATAAGCGAGCGGCGTCCTCTCCTCTTGACACGCCGCTCGCGTCCTCCTCTCCTCCTCCCAGCAGCAGCATGTCTAACGCTGCACGCTGGGAGCCGGCACTATTATCTAAGCGCCGGGGTCACTCACGTGACCCGGCGTTAAAGCTACAGTGCAACAAACACAGTGGGGGGTATAGATATCCCCCACGTGTGTTTGTTAATACTGATTGGTGGTTAGCCAATCAGGATTCAGGCTAGGATTTAAATATTTACCTTTCCTGTCTATCTGTGTCCTGTTGTGGTCTTTGCTTTATAGTATTGATTCTGAACGTGTGCTTTCTGGTTACGTACTCTCTGGCTTGTTATACTGACTTTGTGACTTTCTCCTACCCTTTGACCTCGGCTTGTTTCTCGTTATTCTGTTTTCTCGTTCCCCTTACTCGGCTTGTCTCCTGACTATTCTGTGTGTGCTTAGCCCGGCCACTCTAAGGACCGGTACTGCACACTTTCTGTTTGTGTGTCTGTGTGTGTGTTAGCGTGTTGGGTTCCCCAGTATCGTGACATTACAACAGGGCCTTAATGGAACCTGCTGACATACCCCAGCTCCTAGTTAATCAGGAGGCTAGAATGGATGGCTTGGACCACCGTATGGATCAGTTTGCTCAAGCTTTACAGACCATACTGGCTCGTACTGCACACTTGCAGCCTGCCGTCCAGGAGGCGGCTGCTGCTGTGCCCGAACCCATTGCCACTCCAGTACCCGTTCCTGCTCATGTAGTCCATATGACACCGCCACAGCGCTATAGTGGTGACCCAGCTTTGTGTCGTGGTTTCCTCAATCAAATTGACATCCATTTAGTGATGAATCCACGTTCCTATCCCACCTACAGGTCCAAAATTGCCTTTTTGATAAACCACCTGTCTGGGAGAGCTTTAGCATGGCAAACCCCATGTGGGAAAATATGTCTCCTATGTCCTTTGCAGATTTTTTGTCAGCATTCAAACGCACGTTTAATCAACCCGGTAGGGTTGCCTCTGCTGGCAAAGCTCTGCTTAGGGTTCGACAGGGTAACAGATCTGTAGCGGATTATACTATCGAATTCCGCACTCTAGCAGCTGAAGTGGTTTGGAATAATGATGCCCTCGTAACAGCCTTTCAGGAGGGTTTGGCCGCTTACATACTGGATGAAATAGCATCCAGGGAACTGCCTGTTCTTCTGGATGATGTTATAGACTATGTAATCCTTATTGATAACCGTATTAGAGAGAGGCGTACTCGAAGACGGCTGGATACACGGGTGTTACCTGCTCTACCCAGTACTGCATTACTAGCATTACCTGCTCCTAGGCAACCATCCCCCGAACCCATGCAATTGGGTGCTACAGGGTTAACTGAGGCTGAAAGAACGTATCATAGAAGGGAGGGGTTATGTCTTTATTGTGGTAAGAGGGGGCACCACTGTAATACCTGCCCTAAGTTACAGGGAAACTACAGCACCTAAGGCCCAGAGAGGGGTCGGCCTCGGGTGTTATGACCTTGTCCCCTCATGTGTCCATCTCCAGACCGTTTATTACGGTTTCTCTTTTGGTCAATAAAACCACTATAACAACCAAAGCCTTGATCGATTCAGGTGCGGCAGACAACCTTATGGATGAGAACTTTGCCAAAACCGCAGCCCTGACTTTGATCCGAAAGGCCACACCCTTGGCCGTTGAGGCCATAGATGGTAGACCACTTGAGAAACCTCTGGTGACCCATGAAACCCAAGATATAGTTATGTCTGTGGGTGCTTTACACAAGGAACGATTAACCTTCCAAATAATTGACTCTACTGCTACCATCGTTCTGGGTTTTCCCTGGTTAGTTAAACACAACCCAGTACTTGATTGGGGTTGTTTAGATATACTCTCCTGGGGGGAATCTTGTCAACGAGACTGTATGGCCCAGGTACGTCCCGTTTGTTTACTCAACGTGCCCACAGCTAAACCACTTTCTGTTTCTTTCCCTTCTGTATATGCAGACCTTGCATTGGTTTTCGAAAAAAGGGTGGCAGATAAGTTACCTCCACACCGTGAGTATGACTGTGCCATTAACCTATTACCGGGTACTATGCCTCCTAGGGGTAAGGTCTACCCTCTTTCTGAGAAAGAGAACCAGGTCATGGAGGAGTACATACGGGAAGCCTTAACTAAAGGTTTTATTAGAAGGTCCTCCTCTCCGGCTGGTGCTGGTTTCTTTTTTGTGGCGAAAAAGGAGGGCGATTTGAGACCGTGTATAGATTACAGAGCACTAAACAATATAACGATAAAAAATGCCTATCCGATCCCTCTCATTACGGAGTTGTTTGATTGTGTCAAAGGTTCTAAATATTTTACAAAACTAGACCTCAGGGGGGCTTATAACCTTGTTCGTATCAAGGAGAACGATGAATGGAAAACGGCGTTCAATACACGCAGTGGGCATTACGAGTATCTAGTCATGCCTTTTGGATTGTGTAATGCTCCTGCCGTATTTCAGGATCTCATAAACGATGTCCTTAGAGACCTACTGCATGTCTGTGCCGTAGTCTACCTTGATGACATACTGGTATATTCTCCGGATTTGGAGACACATCATACTCATGTTAGGATGGTGCTTAAAAGGTTGTTGCAGAACGGTCTTTATTGTAAATTAGAGAAATGCTTATTCGACCAAACTTCTGTACAATTCCTGGGTTATGTTATTTCTGAACAAGGATTCAGCATGGATCCTTCAAAATTGGAAGCTATACTGTCCTGGCCCCTTCCCCAAGGACTTAAGGCAATACAGCGATTTATAGGGTTTGCCAATTATTATAGAAAGTTTGTTAAAAACTTCTCATCCATTATTTCCCCTATCACTAAACTGACAAAAAAGGGTTTACACCCCAGGGTTTGGAATCCTAATGCTATTGTGGCCTTCGAGACTCTAAAAAAGGCATTTGCCACTGCCCCTGTGTTACACCATCCTGATCCTTCCCTTCCCTTTGTACTGGAAGTAGACGCCTCTGAATCAGGTATAGGAGCAGTGTTGTCACAAAGACAATCGTATGACGAACCCCTCCTTCCCTGTGGTTACTTTTCAAAACGCTTGTCAGAGTCTGAAAAGAATTACGACGTTGGGAACAGGGAATTATTAGCTATAGTGATGGCATTTAAAGAATGGAGGTACTTGTTAGAGGGAGCTAGACACAAGATTCTGGTTATAACCGATCATAAAAATCTATCCTATATCGCAGATGCTAAGAGGTTATCCTCCCGTCAGGCTAGATGGTCTTTGTTTCTCTCACATTTTCAGTACATAATCACATACAGGCCTGGTTATCGAAATGTCAAGGCTGATGCCATTTCCCGCCAGTACAAACCTGTAGATTCTATTACCTCCACTCCTGAGCCCATTGTACCCACAACTAATATAATAGCTACTACCCGTTTGGTTATCTCGTCTCTTTTTCTTGATGGTATCAAGTCATACCAATCCCAAGCACCCTCTGAGACTCCTACTGGTAAGCTGTACGTGAAAGTAAAAGACAGAAAGAAGTTGTTAACTTTATTTCACACAGCCAAAACGGCCGGTCATCCAGGGGTTACCAAGACTTACAAGGGTCTTTTCCAACAGTTTTGGTGGCCCTCACTCAAAAAAGACGTGGTAGATTACGTGCAGGCTTGCCGTGTCTGTACACAGTGTAAGTCCCCTAATGTTAAACCCCTGGGACTTCTTACGCCCCTATCTGTACCCAAGAAACCGTGGACACACCTATCCATGGACTTTATTGTGGATCTTCCTTCATCTGATGGGCAGACAGTAATTTTGACTGTAACGGATAGGTTCTCCAAAATGGCGCACTTCATTCCGCTTAAGAAGCTACCTTCTGCGGTTCAGTTGGTTCAGGTGTTTGCCAAAGAAGTGTTCCGCTTGCATGGTATACCACAAGATATCGTATCTGACAGGGGCCCTCAGTTTGTCTCTCGGTTTTGGAGAGGCTTTTGTGCTGAGTTGGGGGTCTCCTTATCGTTTGCTTCCTCCTATCATCCGCAATCTAATGGAGCTGCCGAACGAGCAAATCAGTCTGTGGAGTTGTATTTACGCTGTTTCACGAATGCACACCAGGACAACTGGTCCCATCTCCTTCCCTGGGCTGAGTTTGCCAGGAACACTGTGTCTCATTCTTCTACTGGCGTAAGTCCTTTTATGGTGGCTTATGGGTTCCAACCCGCTGTCCTTCCCGGTGTGTTCTCCGACAAGGGAATGCCCGCTTTGGACGAGCACCTCGCCTCCTTACGGAAGATGTGGGATCAGGTCCATGCTGCTCTTTGTCGTGCTGCTGCTACTCAAAAGAGATTTGCTGATCGTCGCAGATGTGCGGCTCCTTCTTATGCTCCGGGTGATAGGGTTTGGTTGTCCTCTAGGAATCTCCGCCTTAAGGTTCCCTCGATGAAGTTCGCGCCCAAGTTCCTTGGTCCCTATAAGGTGTTGCGTAGGGTGAATCCTGTGTCTTACTCCCTGGCCTTGCCCCCTTCCATGCGCATACCTAACACCTTTCACACCTCCCTTTTGAAGCCCTTGCTCTGTAATCGGTTCTCTGGGTCTCTCAGGCGTTCCGATGCCCTCCGCGCGGTCTCTAGTGACGTATATGAGGTGGCTGCTCTCCTTGATTCTCGTTTCTCTTGAGGTCGGTTGCAGTATCTGGTTGATTGGAAGGGTTACGGCCCGGAGGAGTGGTCGTGGGTTTCTGTCTCTGACTTGGACGTGCCCTCTTTGATCCGCTCCTTTCATGCGCGGTTTCCTTTGAAGCCTTCGGCTTCCTGCCCTCTGGGCGGTCTTCGAGGGGGGGTTATGTCAGGGCTCCAGTGGTGAGCTCCAGTGGTGAGGGGAGGCTGCAATCCTCTCGCAGCACTCACCCTCGGTCCGTCGCCGCCCGCTGTCCCCTCTCCCCTTACCGATAAGCGAGCGGCGTCCTCTCCTCTTGACACACCGCTCGCGTCCTCCTCTCCTCCTCCCAGCGGCAGCATGTCTAACGCTGCACGCTGGGAGCCGGCACTATTATCTAAGCGCCGGGGTCACTCACGTGACCCGGCGTTAAAGCTACAGTGCAACAAACACAGTGGGGGGTATAGATATCCCCCACGTGTGTTTGTTAATACTGATTGGTGGTTAGCCAATCAGGATTCAGGCTAGGATTTAAATACTTACCTTTCCTGTCTATCTGTGCCCTGTTGTGGTCTTTGCTTTATAGTATTGATTCTGAACGTGTGCTTTCTGGTTATGTACTCTCTGGCTTGTTATACTGACTTTGTGACTTTCTCCTACCCTTTGACCTCGGCTTGTTTCTCGTTATTCTGTTTTTTGGTTCCCCTTACTCGGCTTGTCTCCTGACTATTCTCTGTGTGCTTAGCCCGGCCACTCTAAGGACCGGTACTGCACACTTTCTGTTTGTGTGTCTGTGTGTGTGTTAGCGTGTTGGGTTCCCCAGTATCGTGACAGTGATGAGGAATATAGTGATGATGATTATAGTGTTGTTTCCCCCACCACTGCAGACATTTGTTTTATTTTGTCCCAGGAGGAAATTGACTATGATACAGAGAAGCTACTGTGCACTTGCCACTTTGTCCTAGGCCATTATCATCTGCAGTAGATTCATGGAAAATGTTGGAGCATCATCTTGTACCAGTACCACAAGTAGCTCACCCAGTGATATTATCATTACCACAACTTCCCTTCCCATTACCATTAGTCAACTAAGTGCTAGTGATGTCAAGCCCAGCACTGAGGCTAATATGTACATTGAAACAAAGTTTGACATAAGCCCCAAAACTGCCATTGGGCAAACTGGGCAAATGCTGGTGAGCCACAATGGCCATGGGCTGAGGCAGGCAGGGGAGATCAGAGGATCACCCCTGCTGGACCATGCAAGGCTGGCACTAACCAAGCACCAGTCATGCTATGTGCCATGACAGGCTGTGTGGGGAGATCAAAGAAATCTGGAGAGAGTACGTCCCAGGAGCTCTAGTCAGCAGATCCTGAAAGTTCCTCTTGCGAGGTTAGAGTGTTCCCTTTGTTACCATGGCAATGCACAGACAGGAATTTTGCGAGAGTGTATTCTAGCCCCTGGAGCTGTAGGCTAGAGATCACTCTCACTCTCAACAGCCCCCATACACACATATTGCACCACAAAGTTACAGCACAAACGTGTCATTTAATTTGCATGCGCTGCACAGAATACAGGGCCTTTTTTCTCATGCAAGAGCTCTTCAGCTGAGCTCTGTGCATGCTCTGCGCAGGAAGTGCATTGAACCAACATGGTCCCTTTGAGAGGGGATGTGCTTGTCTTTGACACTTACTTCTATTGTGGATACCACTGTTTTTGTGGAGATATGCTTCATTCCAAGCTGGTTTCTTGTAACTTCATTACTTACCATCTACACTATATATATATTGTCAAGGTATTTATATCGGCAGACATTTTGTGCTATGATAGAAATTAAAATGTATATTGTCAGAATCACTCTGAACAGAGCAGACTCCATGTTGTTATTTTCAAGTTAACAAAAGACACAATATTTCTATCCCTTCTGTAAAACTAACCACTTTGCCAGAGCTAAAGGAATGCTTAGTATATACAAACATGTTGATAAGAGATGAGAACGGGGGATGGACAGACTGTCTAAATGCTAATGGAATATAATCAATTCTAAACCCAGACATTTGTGACAGAGAAGATAAAATAATTTAATTTTACTTTCTATATTGTATAACATCCCATTGTAAGTTTAGGGGTCATATTTAGTTATAACCGTCATATAAGAAATTATAGCAGAATTTGCCAGACACATAGTCTGGACAAAACTTAAAGAAACACTTTGAACTGACAGAAAACTTAAGTTATAGATAACCATAAAGATAAGCTAAATGACATCAAAACAGCCACCAGGAAAAGTTAACTCTTTCCAAGATAGGAATGTTTAGTTGGACGAGACTGCCCTCTATAGACCAAATACTTAAATTGCTATCTGGAAGGTAACCACACCTCCAGTTTTCTATTGGTCTATCACCTAATGAATTTCCCCTTTAAAAAAAGTTAAGACAAAGGGAAGAGAGGGAGGTATGCAGAGGAAGCAGTTGGAAGCAGGCTAAGTCAGGAGACAGAGAAAGAGACCCATGATATTCAAATTCCTGCGAATACCTGAGAACATCTGGTGAGAACATCTCTTTAACTGATAATTATACTGGCTTAATTTAATTAATCTAAATTAATTAAAATTTTCTAATAGCATGATATATGACTGGATAAATCACGATCAGATTTCGATATTTAGAAATCTTAGTTACTAAAGAATATATAATTAAGCATTCTATTCTGCAGATGGAAAGTAATAATTATATATATTAATGTGACATATCACATGTTAGCATATCGTGATACTTATCCAGGTGTATTGATTTGCTCTAAAATAAGATAAAATATCTGTTTAGGCAAGTTAAAATTCTGCTTATAGAACATGGTAGATTACTCTTATTGGATGGTTCCAGGAAATGACTAATGAGCTGGTTTAAATGTTATTTTATTTAAAATTACATGAAAATAGATCTTAATTACCTAGGAGGTCTAGCCAGCATTGAAAGGGTTATTCTAACTGTCAGCTAAAGTTTTATGGCCTTAAGCTGCAAGCTCTGTGTGTGTGTGTAAGTTTCACTTGCTTTTCATTCTGTGAACTACCGTCATAAATCATTGTTAGCCAGTGGAATGTATTGCCAATGTATTGCATACTATGTTATACTGAATATTCATTGATTATTATCACGCATGTTACATATTATTATTATTTAAATTGTCACAATAATTTGTATCTATTTTTATAACAAATTGTGATTTTATTTATATGGAATACATTTCACTTACACGATAACGATCTTTGGGATCTGAGAATTGAAACTGTTTACTATTATTATCCTATAAATATCCCCACAATATATATATATATATATATATATATACAAACGAAAAAATCAGAGCACTCCAAAAGGACTTCTTATTCAGTGTTTACTGTGACAAAAGTTACATCAAATCCAATCGACGTTTCAACCCCTTAGGGTCTTTTTCAAGATTCTTCATATTTTTTCTATATATATATATATATATATATATATATATATATATATATATATATATGTGTGTGTGTCTATTTCATTCTATGAGTGGCTAAGAAGATTAATCCTCAATACAACATCCTATTATCCAGCCTTTACCCTTCCAGTGAGGGAGACAAGACTGCTTTAAATATAAAATCCAGTGAGTTTTCTACCGACCCCATCTACTCCTCATACTGATAATATTTTCTTTCAGATATTGATCTGTCTATATTTATATTTATATACTCAGGTTGTATGTTTTTTATCACTTATTATGGTGTTCATTTGTGTATATTTTCCCTTTCTGGCTTCTGTTTTTATAAATTGTGTTTGAAGTACATACTGGAGGGAAATACTTATTAAAATGGTGCCTAAATTGCCACAAAAGAGAGACAGCATAACTCCAAGACAGAAAAATGGAGTAGGTAAGGTTTTTATAAATACTGTTAAATAAATACTGCAGCCAACAGGAGAATAGTGCCTCTAGACTGGCAAAAGCTTACCTGTCCAAACATGTTCTGCCTTCTACTGATGACCCTGTGAGCTATTGGGATGAAAAGTAGAGTATGTGACTGTCAGGATCGGGACAGGGATCCAACACGCAGAGTACAAACAGGTGGTAGGTACGTATACCGGACCTTAGAATGGCCGGACTTAACGTAAGGAGTAAGTAGAGAATGGTCTAGGAACAAGCCGAGGTCGAGGGAACGAGAGGACAGGTAAGCGAGAGACAAGCCGAGTCAAAGGGTAACAGAGATAAACAGGGTAGAACAAACAAGCCGGGTCAGAACCAAAGAGACAACTAGAATACAAGAGCACTGAGTGAATAGACAGGCTAGAACCACGACAGGGCAATGAGCAGATGCCGAAAGCCTTACTTTATACCTTGATTCTAGAGGGTAATCACGCCCCCGACGAGTCCTGATTAGTGCTCGGGACTTGACTGACAGGTCGACCCGGGTTGGCGTCATGACGTCGACTACTGAGCGTCGCGTCATATAAGGAAGTGGATCCCTCGCGGTCGGCTTGTAAATGGCCGAGAGAACCGCGAGGAACGGAAGAAACAACCCCTCTGGGAGGATAAACGTCTAAGTCTCTCACCTCCTCTGAGGTAGAGACTACAGGTACCCTGACAGTACCCCCCCTCTCAGAAACGCCCACTGGGCGGAAGGAACCGGGACGAGATGGAAAACGGGAGTGAAAAGCCCTGCGGAGGCGAGGAGCATGTACATCCTCCTGAGGTACCCAAGTCCTCTCCTCAGGACCATATCCCTTCCAGTCAATAAGATATTGTAACTTCCCCCGGGAGATTCGAGAATCGATGATGGAGTTGATTTCATACTCCTCCTGACCCTCAACCTGAACAGAGCGAGGAGAGGATATAGTGGAGGAAAATCTGTTACAGACTAGCGGTTTCAGTAAAGAAACATGAAAGGAGTTAGGAATGCGTAAGGCAGCTGGAAGAGCTAGGCGATACGCAACTGGGTTAATTCGAGTCAGAACCCTGTAAGGGCCAATGTAACGAGGAGCGAATTTCATAGAAGGAACCTTCAAACGAATGTTTCTAGTACTCAACCATACCCTATCACCTGGAACAAAAACCGGAGCCGCCCTTCTGTGCTTATCAGCGTGTTTCTTGAACAACATGGAATTATGTAGGAGAATTTGTCGAGTCTGATCCCACAACTTCCTCAAATTGGCAACATGAACATCAACCGACGGTACCCCTTGGGAAGGAGAAACCGAGGGAAGAATGGAAGGATGAAAGCCATAATTCATGAAGAAGGGTCTGGAACGAGTAGAATCACAAACGAGATTATTGTGTGCAAACTCCGCCCAAGGAATCAAACCGACCCAATCGTCCTGGTGTTCAGAAACAAAACAACGCAAATATTGTTCAATCTTTTGATTGGTACGTTCAGCAGCTCTGTTAGACTGAGGGTGATAGGCAGAAGAAAAATTCAATTTGATGCCTAGTTGAGAACAGAAGGATCTCCAAAAACGTGAAACAAATTGGGAACCTCTATCGGAAACAATTTCGGAAGGTATCCCATGTAAGCGAAAAATCTCTCTCGCGAATATCTCCGCCAATTCAGGAGAAGTCGGGAGTTTAGTTAAGGGCACGAAATGAGCCATCTTAGTAAACCTATCAACCACCGTGAGGATCACAGTCTGTTTTTTAGAAACAGGCAAATCTACAATGAAGTCTGTAACGGAATGCAATGTATCAGCATACGATATCCGTTGGTACATCTAGGAAATCCACAGTCAGAGTAGAAAGCAAGGCAATATCCCCAATCCTCCCAATAACCGGACGAAACACAGTTTGGGAGTCAACTAACTCTGTTTATTCACAGGCAGCGTATTTATGCAGTTCCCCATGCAAGGGGTTTCCATACAGATATTCCAGGGGATTTCTCCCAACATGCATTGTGACTTTCCCAACAGGCATCGCTGCACGAGAAGGATACTCCCACTAAAATGGACGATTAAGTGGATTATCCCCTCGTGCAGCAAAACCGACAATTGACATTAAAATACATAATTCCCGTAATATTCGGCACTTTAGAATAACCGAACGTTCGGTAGATAGCTGGGGTCGGGGCGCACACTTTGTGAGAATACCGCTCCGATCCCAGCTGAATTGACCGAACGCCGCACATAATACATTTAAACATCAAGGTGAGTTTAAAAGTACCGAATAAGTACGGGACACATAATGTACCGAACGCGGTACTCCCGAACGCTCTGGAAGTCCAGCGGTGTTCGGATCACTGAGTAGCCGTTTCCAGTTCCAGGCTCTCGACGACCGAACACCGCTGCAGAGACAAAGGATCCAAGATGGCCGACCGCCGCATGGTCGGTAGTGGATCGACGGCCACCTAGGAGAGCCCTTAATTACCGATTGCAACAATGTTGCAACCGGTTAATTGGTGCCACACGACCTGTGAATGTGTGGTCTACCTGGGGAGTCCACATTCGTACGGCGAACGGCCAGGATAGCCGTGTTTCGTCGTACGAATGCTTTGTATGCTGGCGGCATACGGCTGCCAGCATGCGAACGGTCACAATACAATACACATACAGTCAACGGAACACGTTATACATTCAGCCTACGGACAACCTGCAATGAATATAGTTCAGAAGTGGCTAGGTTTGCCACAATGCTCCCCCAGAACCAAGCCGGCATACACAGTCTGATCCCAACGGATCGGCTTGGGGATGTCCGGGAGAGTACTCACAGATCACTTCTCGAGTTCAGTCTGTCTGGATAACCCGTCAGCGTTACCGTTTTGTTTTCCTGGCCGGTAATGGATGGTAAAGTCAAAGGGCTGCAGCGCCAAACTCCAGCGCAGCAGCCGGGCATTGTCTCCGGACACACGGTTTAGCCACACTAACGGGTTGTGATCTGTGAGTAAGGAAAAAGGTTGTCCGTACAGATATGGCTGCAACTTTTTAAGGGCCCACACCACGGCCAGGCATTCCTTCTCGATGGCGGCGTAGCTCACTTCCCGGGGTAGTAGCTTGCGGCTTAGATAGGCTACGGGGTGTTCTCCGCCATCGGCTCCCACTTGGCTCAGTACTGCCCCCAATCCAAACATGGAAGCGTCTGTGTGAACAAGAAATCTTTTAGTTGGATCAGGAGCAGTTAACACAGGAGCATTGGTGAGAGCTGTTTTGAGTTGTTGGAATGCCTGCTCACACTCTGGGGCCCAGACAACCAGTCGGGGAAGGTTCTTTTTGGTCAGGTCCGTTAGGGGTTTGGCCAGGGTGCTATAGTCGGGGACGAACTTCCTGTAATAGCCTGCCGTCCCTAAGAACGCCAGCACCTGGGTCTTAGTCCTGGGGGTAGGCCACTTTGCTACGGCCTCAATCTTGGCTGGCTCAGGCCTCTGCTGCCCACATCCTACACGGTGGCCCAGATACTGTACCTCGGCCATACCTATGTGGCACTTGCTAGGTTTTAGGGTTAACCCAGCCTCCCCAATGCGATCTAGGATCGCCCCTATGTGGTGTAGGTGGTCTTCCCAGGTCTGGCTGAAGATGGCTATATCATCTAGATAAGCACAGGCATACTCCTGAAAACCGTCCAGTAGCCGATCTACCATCCGCTGAAAGGTAGCCGGAGCGTTTTTCATCCCGAAAGGCATGACCTTGAATTGGTACAGGCCAAACGGGGTGACAAACGCCGACTTGGGGATGGCGTCATCGGCTAGAGGAATCTGCCAGTACCCCTTACACAGATCAATGGTAGTGAGGTACTGGCCCCGTGCCATCTTATCTAACAGCTCGTCTATCCGGGGCATCGGGTAGGCATCAGACACCGTTTTGTCATTTAGCCTCCGGTAGTCGACACAGAATCGGGTGGTGCCATCCTTTTTAGGTACCAGGACTACCGGCGATGCCCAGGGGCTATCGGAGGGTTCGATAACCCCTAGCTGCAGCATTTCGTCTAGTTCGGCTTTCATATGGGTACGGACTGATTCCGGAACCCTATATGGAGCTTGGCGCATAGGTAGCTGTCCCGGGGTCTCTACTCGGTGAGTGGCTAAAGGAGTGTACCCAGGTAAATTGGAGAAGGTAGTCCCTTTGGCTACAATCAGCGCCTGTACCTGGGCACGCTCCTGGGGGCTTAGCCGCTCCCCCAGCTGGACTCCCCGGGAAGGCTCTATCTGTTCCTCGGGTTCTAGTAGGTCAGGTAAGGGTAGGTTCTCCTGATCCTCCAAGGAGGAGGCACAGATTGCCGTCACATCCTCGATCCTCTCATGGTAGGGTTTGAGCATGTTCACGTGGAGCATGCGTCTCTTCCCTACCCCTGAGCAGGGGCCGATCACATAGGTAGTGTCGCATCGCTGCTCCACTACCTGGTATGGGCCTTGCCAGATGGCCTGCAGCTTATCGGTGCGGACGGGCTTTAAGATCAAGACCTTCTGTCCCACCTGAAAGCTGCGGTCCCTGGCTCCTCTATCGTACCAGCGCCGCTGGCGTTGCTGGGCCGCCTGGAGGTTGGTGTGTACGGCCTGGGTTAGCGCCTCCAGACGGTCCCTGAACTCCAGGACGTATGATATGATAGGGGTTTCGTTAGTGGGACTCTCTCCCTCCCAGTGTTCCCTAATCAAATTCAAGGGTCCTCGCACCCTCCTCCCAAATAGTAGCTCAAACGGGGAGAATCCTGTTGACTCCTGTGGAACCTCTCTATAAGCAAAAAGTAGGTGAGGCAGGAACCTCTCCCAGTCTTTGTGGGTCTCCCCGAACGTCCGAAGCATCTGCTTCAGCGTCCCGTTGAACCGCTCACATAGCCCATTGGACTGGGGGTGGTAGGCGGAATTAACTATTGGCTTAATGCCACACACCTTCCACAGATGTTGGGTAACTTCGGCCGTAAATTGGGTACCTCGGTCTGAGATGATCTCTTGGGGAAACCCTACCCGGGAAAATACCTTCATTAAGGCTTCCGCTACGGTCTCAGCGTGGATATTAGAGAGAGCTACAGCTTCGGGGTACCTGGTGGCGTAATCCACTATAGTCAGAATATATCTTTTGCCAGAGGGACTGGGTTTTGGCAAGGGCCCTACGATATCCACCGCTACTCGGCTGAAGGGTTCCGCAATGATGGGTAGGGGACATAGCCTGGCCTTGTGGCGATCCCCTCTTTTACCTACACGCTGGCAGACGTCGCAGGAGGCGCAATACTGGCGCACATCCTGAGAGATCCCGGGCCAGAAGAAGGCATGGGTCAAACGGTATCGGGTACGGGTCATCCCTAGGTGTCCTGACAAGGGAATGTCATGCGCAATTCTCAGCAACTCCTGTCTATATTTCTGGGGTACCACTAGCTGTTTATTAGTTAAGGTGACAGACCCCCCCACATCTTTTGCCGTGACCCGGTATAGCAACTCTTTCTCCCAGATGAACCGCTCCCCCTCTAGCCCTGCTTGGTCTGTTTGGGCCCTGTCCCTATATACTTGGAGGGTGGGATCGGTCTGGACTGCGGTCGCAAAAGTCGTCGGGGTATCCCAGGACATGGGGGTCAGTTGGGAAACAGGGTCTCTTACCTGAGCCTCAGAGTGTAACGGTGTAGCCGTGGTGCGAGCCTGTTGTCGGGTGGTTACGGGGTGTGCCTCCTGGTACGGAGTCTGGGGAATAAAAGCGGAAGTCATTTGGCCCAAGTCATTCCCCAGCACAACATCTGCAGGTAAATTCTGCATCAGCCCCACTTCCACAGTTCCCTCTCCCACACCCCAATCCAAATGAACCTTGGCAGTAGGTAGCCGGTATACTGCTCCCCCTGCCACCCGTACTGCCACTGAGCCGCCAGTGTGGGTTGTGCCTGGTACCAAATGTGGCGCAACCAAAGTTAGAGTGGCTCCTGAATCCCGGAGCCCTTGTACCTCCTTCCCCTCCAGGGTTACCAGCTGCCGGTGATGTTGTCGGTTGTCGGTGGCCCTGACCGACATTACCTCATGCAGCACCCCAAGAGGCTCCTCAATTTGAGCACTCAGCAATTCTTGGGTGGCGGGGGCTACCTGGTAATGGTGCGCAGCAGCCCTGGGTGCCAAATTTTGTCGCACTTGATTCCAAGCTTGCCTGCTCCTGTTTTGGGTGCACTCTCGAGAAATGTGCCCCCACTGTTTGCATGTGTGACACTGAATGTTCGCCCGACCGTTGTATCGGGAGGGGGGTGGTGGAGTATTCAGTGCTGGCCGGTGCAGGGGTACGGTGGGGCTGGTAGGGATAAAAGTATTGGGTGTCCCTGGAATCCGAGTGAGAGTCTTATTTTGGGCACCGTGATGCCTCCTGGCATCAAAATGCTGATCCGCCAATTTAGCGGCTTCGGGTAGGGTGAGTGGTTTACGGTCCCTCACCCATTCTTGTGCTTCCGGGGACAAACCATTAAAAAACTGTTCCAGCAGCATTAACTGCCTCAACTCCTCCATGTTTGTAGCGTTGCTGGCCTGTATCCAGCCTAGTGATGCTTGGTCCAGCTTGTGCGCCCATTCTGCATGTGAATCTTTCTCAGGCTTGCGCAAGCCCCGGAATTTCCGCCGGTACGCCTCTGGGGTAATAGCATACCTCTCTAAGATCGCCCTCTTTACCTTAGGGTAATCTTTGCTGTCCTCTCGGGGTACAGCACGGTAGGCTTCAGCTGCCCTACCGGATAATTTGCCTGCCAGCAGCGGCACCCATGTGGCGGGTTCCAAATCGTGCAAATCGCACAGCCGCTCAAAGTCCTGCAAATACCCATCAATTTCGTCCTTTTCTTCACAAAACGCTTTAAATGCGTGATGTGGGACTTTGGGCTTTACCTGTCCGTAGGTGGAGGCAGTAACAGACTCTGCCCTAGGCGGTGTTGCTGGTGTGCTGGTTGCCATCAGATAATCTTGTACATCCGATATCATCACGGTCATTATTTCCAGCGGTAATGGTTGTGGTAGGAACGCCAACCTGGTTCGTAGCTCTTTTTGGAATGGGGTCTCTTCCATGGCTGGTGGGGGTGTAGCGCTGCGGGCTTGGTCTCCCTCCATCAGTTCTGCGATCAGCACAGCCTTAGATTTGTTGCTGGCTATCTTACCCCTGGCTTCCAATAGTTCTTTTAAAGTCTGTCGTTTCAGTATGGTATAGTCAATCTCCATACGAATTGCCCTTGCTTTCCTTGTTCGGTAGTTCCAGTTTACACGAACGCTGCTTTTCGGCTGTAAGGTTCGGATCCCGTCGCTTGCCACCAATTGTAACGGAATGCAATGTATCAGCATACGATATCCGTTGGTACATCTAGGAAATCCACAGTCAGAGTAGAAAGCAAGGCAATATCCCCAATCCTCCCAATAACCGGACGAAACACAGTTTGGGAGTCAACTAACTCTGTTTATTCACAGGCAGCGTATTTATGCAGTTCCCCATGCAAGGGGTTTCCATACAGATATTCCAGGGGATTTCTCCCAACATGCATTGTGACTTTCCCAACAGGCATCGCTGCACGAGAAGGATACTCCCACTAAAATGGACGATTAAGTGGATTATCCCCTCGTGCAGCAAAACCGACAATTGACATTAAAATACATAATTCCCGTAATATTCGGCACTTTAGAATAACCGAACGTTCGGTAGATAGCTGGGGTCGGGGCGCACACTTTGTGAGAATACCGCTCCGATCCCAGCTGAATTGACCGAACGCCGCACATAATACATTTAAACATCAAGGTGAGTTTAAAAGTACCGAATAAGTACGGGACACATAATGTACCGAACGCGGTACTCCCGAACGCTCTGGAAGTCCAGCGGTGTTCGGATCACTGAGTAGCCGTTTCCAGTTCCAGGCTCTCGACGACCGAACACCGCTGCAGAGACAAAGGATCCAAGATGGCCGACCGCCGCATGGTCGGTAGTGGATCGACGGCCACCTAGGAGAGCCCTTAATTACCGATTGCAACAATGTTGCAACCGGTTAATTGGTGCCACACGACCTGTGAATGTGTGGTCTACCTGGGGAGTCCACATTCGTACGGCGAACGGCCAGGATAGCCGTGTTTCGTCGTACGAATGCTTTGTATGCTGGCGGCATACGGCTGCCAGCATGCGAACGGTCACAATACAATACACATACAGTCAACGGAACACGTTATACATTCAGCCTACGGACAACCTGCAATGAATATAGTTCAGAAGTGGCTAGGTTTGCCACAAAGTCCATAGCCAAACAGGACCATGGTCTCTCTGGAATGTTCAAGGGATGTAACAACCCACATGGAAGCGTATGAGGTTGCTTAGTCTTCATACAGACCTCACATGCTCCGATGAAATCCCTAATATCCTTCCGTAAAGAAGGCCACCAGAAATCTTTAGAGATCAAGGAACATGTCTTGCGAATACCCGGATGCCTAGCCGCCTTACTGTTGTGAAAACACTGTAAGAGTTCCAGTTGGAGTTCAGGAGGAACGAAATGCCTTGCCCCAGGAGTCTGTCTAGGCGCCAGATGCTGCAACTTCATGATCTGACCAAGCAACGGAGAGTGAATCTTAAGACTCGTGTTGGCGATAATATTGCACCTGGGTACTATAGAAGACAAAACCGGCTCAGATATCGCAGAAGGTTCATATTGTCGAGACAAAGCATCGGCTTTAGAATTCTTAGAACCAGGTCTATAAGTGAGCACGTAATTGAAATGCGTGAGGAATAAAGACCAACGAGCTTGCCTGGAGGACAAGCGCTTGGCCTCCCCAATATAGGACAGGTTCTTGTGGTCTGTCAAAATAGTAACAGGATGTAAGGTGCCCTCCAATAAATGTCTCCACTCCTTTAAAGCCATGATAACTGCTAGTAGTTCCCTGTCACCAATGTCATATCTGCTCTCAGGGCCTGATAGTTTCTTGGAAAAAAACCACATGGATGTAAGGGCTTATCCACACCTAACCTTTGGGACAGGATAGCACCTATACCTGTCTCTGAGGCGTCTACCTCGAGTAGGAAAGGCAGAGTCGTATCAGGGTGAACTAAAATTGGTGCAGAAGCAAACAGTTCCTTGAGTGTTTTGAAGGCAAGAAGGGCTTCAGTAGACCAGTTCTTAGTGTCAGCCCCCTGTCTGGTCATATTGGTAATAGGAGCTATAATTGAAGAGTAACCCTTAATGAAGCGCCTATAATAGTTGGAGAATCCAATAAACCTCTGAATGGCCTTGAGGCCCCTGGGTAAAGGCCAATCCAAAATGGACTGGAGCTTATCCGGGTCCATCTTAAACCCTTCCCCAGAAATCACATAACCAAGAAAGTTTATCTGGGATTGGTCAAAGCTGCATTTCTCCAATTTGCAGTACAGGCCATGTTGAAGAAGCTTGCGCAATACCCTTCTGACTTGTCTGTGGTGAGTCTCAATCTCTCTAGAGTGTATAAGTATATCATCCAGATATACAATAACGCAGTCATGTTGAAATTCCCTAAGAACTTCATTGATCAGGTCCTGAAATACTGCCGGTGCATTACAGAGGCCAAAAGGCATTACTGTGTATTCATAGTGCCCATAACGGGTATTGAACGCCGTCATCCACTCGTGTCCCTGCTGAATTCTCACCAAGTTATATGCCCCTCTGAGATCTAACTTGGTGAAAATCTTGGAGCCTTTTAGACGATCAAAGAGCTCGGTAATCCAAGGAATTGGGTAGGCATTTCTAATGGTTATTTTGTTCAAACCTCGATAATCAATGCAAGGTCTTAGTGTACCATCCTTCTTTTTAACAAAAAAAAACCCAGCCCCGGCAGGAGAGGAGGATCTCCTAATGAATCCTTTTTCAAGGTTCTCACGAATATACTCCTCTAAGACTAAGTTATCTTTAGTGGACAAAGGATATACATTACCCCTGGGGGGCATAGTACCAGGTAGTAGATTAATCTTACAATCAAAAGACCTGTGTGGAGGTAAAGTATCAGCATTCTTTTTGTCAAATACTGCCTTTAAATCCAGGTACAGGGGCGGTATTTGTACCTCTGTAGATTAGGTAGAATTAATCGGTGTGTTAACTGCGCAAAGCGGTGACACTGTCCGTAAGCACCTGTCCTGACAACCCTGACCCCATGAGATTATCTCCCCTAATTCCCAATCAATAATAGGGTTATGTTTTTTTAACCAAGGGTACCCCAGGACTATGGGAACAGAAGGAGAAGAAATAAGCAATAAAGATATGTCTTCCTCGTGTAAGATACCAACAGTTAATTTAACGGGTATGGTTTCACGGAAAATAACAGGCTCAACTAAAGGTCTACCATCTATGGCCTCAACGGCCAAGGGTGTCTCCCTTAACTGGGATGGGATAGCGTGTTTGGTAACAAAAACTTGGTCGATAAAGCTCTCAGCAGCTCCGGAATCTATCAATGCCATAGTTTCTAGTACTCCCTTCTCCCAAGTTAAAGAAACGGGTAGCAGAAGCCTGTGATCTTTATAATTAAGATTAGAGGACAAAATAAAAACACCCAAGGCCTGTCCTCTAGAGAAACTTAGGTGCGAGCGTTTCCCGAGCGATTAGGACAATTTAGGCGTAAATGACCTCTGACTCCACAGTACATACACAACCCCTCCCTTCTCCTGTACTGTCTCTCCTCTTCTGAGAGGCGAGTATTGCCTATCTGCATAGGTTCTGGAAAAAGTGAGGTTGTGGATTCAGAACTTTGAAATGAAGGAGCTAGTTTAAAGGAAGGTCTACGGTTTCTCTCTCGAGTGTTCTGCCTCTCTCTTAAACGTTCGTCAATGCGAGAAATAAAAGAAATTAAATCCTCCAAATTTTCAGGAAGCTCTCTAGTAGCAACCTCGTCAAGGATTATGTCTGATAACCCGTTTAAAAATACATCTATATAAGCCTGTTCATTCCACTTAACCTCTGCCGCCAAGGACCTGAACTCTAGTGCATAATCCACAAGTGTTCGGTTTTCTTGTCTAAGGCGCAACAGTAATCTAGCTGCATTGACCTTTCTACCTGGAGGGTCAAAAGTTCTTCTGAAAGCAGCTACAAAGGCATTATAATTATATACTAACGGATTATCATTTTCCCACAATGGATTTGGCCATCTCAAAGCTTTCTCAACAAGTAATGTGATAATAAATCCAACCTTCGCCCTATCTGTAGGATAGGAGCGGGGTTGTAATTCGAAATGGATACCTATTTGGTTTAAGAAACCACGACACTTCTCTGGAGAACCACCATAACGTGCAGGTGGAGTGATACGGGAAGAAGCACCTACAGTGGCTACCTCTAGACCTGAACTCACAGGAGAGATAGAAGTATTACGCATCTCCTCTGGTTGATTACCAGAACGAGATAGTAACGCCTGAAGTGCTAGAGCCATCTGGTCCATTCTGTGATCCATGGCGTCGAACATAGAGTCAGAAGGACCAACCTGAGTGTTTGTACCTGCAGGATCCATTGGCCCTGTCGTAATGTCAGGATCGGGACAGGGATCCAACACGCAGAGTACAAACAGGTGGTAGGTACGTATACCGGACCTTAGAATGGCCGGACTTAACGTAAGGAGTAAGTAGAGAATGGTCTAGGAACAAGCCGAGGTCGAGGGAACGAGAGGACAGGTAAGTGAGAGACAAGCCGAGTCAAAGGGTAACAGAGATAAACAGGGTAGAACAAACAAGCCGGGTCAGAACCAAAGAGACAACTAGAATACAAGAGCACTGAGTGACTAGACAGGCTAGAACCACGACAGGGCAATGAGCAGATGCCGAAAGCCTTACTTTATACCTTGATTCTAGAGGGTAATCACGCCCCCGACGAGTCCTGATTAGTGCTCGGGACTTGACTGACAGGTCGACCCGGGTTGGCGTCATGACGTCGACTACTGAGCGTCGCGTCATATAAGGAAGTGGATCCCTCGCGGTCGGCTTGTAAATGGCCGAGAGAACCGCGAGGAACGGAAGAAACAACCCCTCTGGGAGAATAAACGTCTAAGTCTCTCACCTCCTATGAGGTAGAGACTACAGGTACCCTGACAGTGACCCTTTGTCAGGTTGCGCTGCAGCTATTGTTATTTTCAAAGTGTTTTCTTTTACAGGGAACATTTTGAATTCCCAATGCAAAAATAGCCCTTTTCAAGTTCTATCTCCACAACTTGGGTTACCCTGCTTTTTAACTTATAATTGATACTTGATACATGAGGCGTCATCATTTGCTAGCTGAGATCTGATTTGTCACTCACCTCTCACTCACCTCAGAAGCAGGAAATTCCATAGAAACTCAGTTCTCAAACACTGTCTGACCAGTGGTTCATGTATATGGCTGAGGGATCTTGTCATATGGTAAAAGTAGCGATGATTATATTAAAAAATATTTAAGGTGACCTTTAATGGACACATAATGACAGAATTTTGTCTCATTTTAATTAAATGCCCACTAACACTAGAATTTAGTTACTTAAGAAAATGGAAAGATGTAGGTACTACTACATATACTTTATGTGTGCATGCAGAATACAACACTTTATTTCAATGTTCTGTAACAGACTTTGCTGTTTTGCTTTACGTTTTGAGATCTTGAACTTTGCCCTTCTACCTGTCATGTGAGGAAGAAAGGCTAGGGTGGCAGGAAGAAGAGGACAGGCGAGAAGCCATGTTCTCTGAGTCAGCTTAACCCCTTAAGGACCAAACTTCTGCAATAAAAGGGAATCATGACATGTCACACATGTCATGTGTCCTTAAGGGGTTAAAGAAAGTGTGTCCCTACCTGTTTCAATGGTCTATTACTGCTGGGACAGTGAAATAATAACAGGGTAAGGCTAGTGCACTGCAACTACAAGAAGTTGGAGACTGTCTACTGCTCTGCTAGGAGAATTAGAAGACTGTTCTTTGATGTTCAGCTCTCTGCAGGAACTTTCTGCAGGAGTGTGAATGAGCTGTTGCATCCTGTCAGCAGAAGGAAGAGAAAGGATTGCCATTGCTGTTCTGCTGCTGTCCTACATTTGACAGGATCTTTCTGGAGATATCTGCAGTTACAGAAGTCATTGAAAGGTACGGTCTCCAAAGATTGCTTCAGGATTCTCCCTTATAACTGTATTTGGGTAGCGCTACCTACACCTAAGGGCCTCAACATTGTGCACATAATTTACCTGCAGGTACCAATGAGTTTAACTGTTCAGATGTAGTTATTGACATTATTAAGGGAATTTTGTTGTCTACATTCCTGCTGCTAAAGACTCTTGTGACTGTTTAATTCCTACATCAGGGACTTTATCATCATCATTTAACATTAGCCAGGAGCTGCACTGTTATTTCTGTTGTTATATGTGTATCTCTTAAACCACATTAGAGTGTGTATTCCCATGTCTGTATTTATTTCTTGTCTCTAAGGTATTATTAAGTGGAGGGTACTCATCTACTCAGTGGGGTGGATTCCCCATAGATAGAAGTCGCACTGAGTGGAGGCACTGTGTCAGAACAAGATGTCCCAATCTCACAACTATAGCAGAGGCTCAGGATCCCTGTCAGAGACAGAAGAAGGTGTAACTGCTGCTAACTACAGCTTGTTGCCAGGAGCAGGGCAAAAAAAATGGTTACCGGTCAATGAAGTAAAAGAATACAATATTGATAAAAGGGACATTGATCAAGATGAAAAATTAAGCACCATATCTATGAATAAAAATATCACTCTACTAAAAGCATATTTGCTGAAAGTAACTGTATAACCGACCACAATCTCATGGCATCTCCATTATATTTAGAGTAGAGTATTTCTGAAATAGCTGAGATGGTAAAAAAAAATAAAATGAGAAAATGTAAAAGATAACTGTTACCTTATAAACCACACATGCTCTTTTGAAAGAGTCTGAAATTTCATCTATACATTGTGCTAGCAGATTTGCTAGCAAACCCTAGTTTTAAAAAAGTCTCTATTTTTCAAATCTTTGGCATAGACTCCATGCTGGTGATTTGACCGACAAGGGAGAACAAAGCAATTGGAGCAGCCAACCACAGACATGCACTATGGTTGGTTTTGGAACGCAATAGCCGGCGCTGATAGTGCTCACTGTGTATCAAACTCAAATTGCAGTACTCACTGGCTGAATGATGCCCAAGGAAAACAATCCAGAAAGGGGCAAGGCAAAAGACAAGGTCAAGACAAGTCTTTTCCAGACAGAAAAGGTTCAGGATCGATGAGACAGACCGAGGTGAAGATATCCAGAAAACGCAAATTACAAATATCCACGAGTTCACTGAAAACCCGCACAGAACAAGTAAGCAATGGAAGCTCAGGTGTTCTATGTTTAAATAGTAGGCAGTGTGTCCCTTGGCAAGACACCTAACAAAATGTACCCACCCACCTCAATAATATGAGAGCAAAACAAACAGGAGAGTCATGCAGACTCAGACATTTTCTGGATTGACAAGGTCCGCATCAGATGCTAGGGAACCAGGGCAATTTGGCGACAAGTGGGCTGCTGAAACAAACCATTCCTGGACACTGAGTGAGAACCTACACCTTCTTGACTGCTACTGCATGGTTTCAGCTACTGGAACAAACCATTCCTGGACACCAAGAACTTAGACCTGCTTGACTGCTCCTACATGGCTTCAACAGATTCCAGGTGGGACATCTGCCCATTAGTGACAGATCTGGTCCCCAAGTGACAAAGGGACCTATTATGTTCCCCCTGGTCTGCACTCGTTAGTGGTGGGGGCCCCAATTCAGCTATTTTGTCTTAAAATATGCAATTACTTTACATTTAACAGTAATTACAGTAACATAAATGTATGGTGAAATCACATCAATAGTTTTTAAATTATTTTTAAAAATACAACATACTAGTAAAATGTCCAATTTATTTTGCAGTATTTTTTCATATGTGTTTCATTAATGATAGTTTCACTTCCAAATCTGGGTTACTCAAATTCATATTTTACACTTAATCAACATTCCTTTTCCAGCACAATCATTCATTCTTTGAAATATACATTCTGAAAAATTTAAATATGTGTACACTTTGAGTTGTCTTTCTATGATGTTATCCTTCATGATGAAATATTCTTTCAGAATGAAAATATATGTATGATTTGATCCAAAATCTAGCATGTTATGCTACAAGATAATCTGCTAGCTATATAAAATGATAGCAGAAACAGAAGCTTGTGATATTACTGTTGTTGAAATTTAGTATTGGGATATCAAATTATCATTTTAGCACATTACGAAACAGAATCATCTAATCAGCTTACTAGTAAAGAAAGTGATACATGCTAGTGCCCTCTAAACTGAACACAAAGACATGTATTATTGTAAACAGGGTTGTCATATATTGGCGACGTGAATTCTTTTTGGATTTTATGCCAGGGGAATGTCAAAACAGCAGGATGTTGACATCACTTGCCAGGTTGCCCAGTAGGTGCAGTGTACCACAGATTTATGGAGTGCTCATGGTGGCCAGCATGCCTTCCTCTCCTTGATAACACATGTGGGGCACAACACTGGGTCTGGTGGTGAAAGTAGAGAATATCAGACTTATATCTATTGGCTTGCATCTGGAACATAGCAATTTTATGTATAATGACTGAGAAGAGGTAATGACTAGTTCATTAGTAACCAATATTAGAAATTCTGACTACTACAATGAATACAAATATGACTCTTGTCTTACACTTGAGCAGAAACATCAAGTATAGTATTTGGCAAAGTAGTTGATCACTATTGAAGTGCCGTAAAGGTATGAAACATGTTAAAGAGTAGATCTTGTTCTCCCTCTGTGTCCAAGGCATGTCATTATTATTATTATTATTTATATAGCACAAGCAAATTCTGTAGCACTGTACAATGGGTGGACACGTAATTGTAAGCAGACTAATGGACGCACAGGAACAGAGGGGTTGAGGGCCCTGCTCAATGAGCTTACATGGTAGAGGGAATGGCGTATAGTGACACAAATGGTATAAGTAGGGGTAATGAAATCAGCTGCTAGAAAAGTATTCACTGAGAACTTAGGTTATTTTTGACAGTTGCAGGAGAGGAGTCATGTGCATATATAAAGATATGATTAATTTGCTTTTACAATTTAAATGGGTTGAGGTGTTTTTCTTCATTCAAAGTCTGTTTTTTCTTGCATTATATTTGACAAAGAAAAATAAACAAAAGTTACCTGCACACTTCCGAAAAACCCTTAGGACACTTTTAAATAAATAAAACTTGTATTCTCATTTTAAGATCATGACATTTAAAGTCAGTTGCCATTGTCAAGGTAAATCTTGTAGGTGATTCATATGTTAAAATAAGCCTAACTGGTTTCAGATCAAAGGCACACTCTACAATAATCCAGACTTTTTTTTTATAAAGCCTAATAATTAATTAGAAATAAATACTAAACACTTGTGAGCAGTAAGTTCAACTGTAATAAAGCACTCTACTTAAGAACCAGAGTTTGTACACAGGAGAATGTCACAATCCACTTGATTGGTAATAACAAATGATTCATAACTTTTATTGTACATGATATAGCTTGGACACAGGGTGGTGCACTGGATTTACCCTCTACCCTGTGTTGTACGTTATTGCCACTTCATCAGAGATCAATTACTTTGTCAAATACTATAATTCATGATGTGAATTATAAAAATGTGAGGAGAGTCATATATGTATATATTTTAGTAGTCATTATTTCTGATAGGTTACTACTGCAATAGTCATCACTTCATCTTGACTAGAGAGGCCATTAATCATTAAATTACTATGTTCAAATACAAGAAAGTAGACACAGTTTAAAAGTTTGCAATAACATCCAAACTTGCATTGAACAAGGAGACCTAACTGGAGCTATTTTCCTTGATTTTGATAAGGCCTTTGACACGGTAGACCACGACATTCTACTGCACAAACTCAAAAACTCAGGTATTGGTGATCATTCGCTAAACTGGTTTCAATCGTATGTATCGGATCGCTCGCAATATGTGCCAATTTCTGACAGCGACTCCCTCCCTCTCCCAGTCACGTGTGGTGTTCCCCAAGGTTCCATTCTCGGCCCCCTACTATTTACATTATTTATAATTGATCTACCTAATGTCTGCAAATCCTCAAATGTACACATGTACGCAGATGACACGGTAATCTATGCGAGCAATTCCAATCTACCGCAGCTTGAGACTGTGCTCCAAGACCAGTTTACAGAGGTAGAAAAGTGGATCGCAAAAAACAAACTCTTCCTGAACACTGTCAAAACTGTCACAATGATCTTTGGAACAGTACCTAAATTACACAAATAACACAATTCCCACCTATCCATCAAAACAAATTCAAATAGCACACTGACCGCAGTCCACTCTTTCAAATACTTGGTTATGTTGTTAGACCCCAACCAATCTTTTGGCCTCCACATAGAAAAACTTGCATCTAAACTTTATCCAAAACTAGGTGCCCTGTACAGAAACAAATCCTGCCTAAGCCCTACAGTAAAGGAAACGATTGTACAGCAAATGCTGATGCCAATAATTGATTATGGGGATGTAGTATATGCATCTGCACAACAATCCCACATTAATAAACTCAATACATTGTATAACTCGTTCTGCCGATTTGTGCTACAATGTAATTACAGGACCCACCATTGTGATATGCTAAAAGAACTAAACTGGCTGTTGCTGGAATCCAGACGCACCCTTCATCTTTCCAGCCTTGTGCTTAAGAGCTTTTCTGGGAAACTCCAACCCTACCTGAGCAAAATGCTCTCCTCGGCTGTTCCCAACTCCTATAACCTCCGATCTAGTACCAGCACTATATTTAGTCTACCTTAATACAAAAAGAAAGCGGCCCGATCCTCCTTCTCCTACAGAGCGTCGCAATTTTGGAACGACCTCCCACACACTTTCAAATCTTCCCCAAGCGTAAAGTCCTTTAAGAGATCCCACTCTACATACCTCAAAACAGAATGCATGTGTCATGGTTGATTATATATTTCCTACCTGTTCTATGTTGAATTTTGTATATATTGTGTATTAATATTGTTTTTGCATTTTATTGTACCATAATGTGTCAATGCAATGTTTTGTGGACCCAGGACATACTTGAAAATGAGAGAAGTGAATGGGTAACTCCTTGTTGTCCCCAGCTCTGTGTGTTATGTTTCTATATTTTATTCAGCTCTACTTGTTGTATGGGTATCTATGTTGTCTACTCAGCTCTCAGTGTTGTATGAATATCTCTGTACTGTATAGGGAGGAGTAAAATTCTGTAGGAGGAGTCCAGCAGCACACCATCTTTAAACTTCACCATCCGCCACTGATTATTCTTTTCATTTACAGCACTACAGAATTTGTTGGCACTGTTTAAAATAATAATTATAATAATACTAATGTTTTAATTCAATAAAATGTGCCTAACTACATAGAAAAGATCTACTGAAATGTTCATTGTTTTTGCTAAATATCTTGGTTTATATGTTTGCTTGTTTGTATGTTTGTATGGTTTTTTTTTTTTACAAATAATAAAAAGCAAAAATATTCACATTTAGTTAATGCATAATTCCCACATTAATAAATGTATAAAACATTTTAAGGATATTTTAAGAATGATCTTTATAAAACAAAACTAGTAGTATACAAGCTTCTATGTATTTTGCAGCTAAGGTATGTTATTTCTAAAGGCTATGAATCAACGCATAACTTCTTTTCAAATTTTATAAGAAAAAAAATGTCTATACAGACACTGACCTATATTCAGCAGCTGAGATACTGAAGGCAAAAAAATAGTTTTAATTATATGAGTTTTTCATGTATTGTGAGTCTTGGGAAGTTACTGTAGGTAGAAAATTAGTCTGTTGAGGTGAGGCAATGTTTTGATGTGTTTTTCTATTTAACCCCTTAAGGACCAAACCTCTGGGATAAAAGGGAATCATGACATGTCACACATGTCATGTGTCCTTAAAGGGTTAATATCAATTTCTACTTACTGAGTTTCAAAAAGTGAATTAACCAAACATCACTTATAAGTAATAATGTAACATCTGCATATGAAGAACTATTAAAAGCTAAAAAAAAAATTGCAAACCTATGTAAATACATAGGAAAACATAATGAGAAGATAATTCATCTTCAGAATGATTGCCTATGATTTCAAGGCACTTAGATGTACTAAATTATTTATCTCTTCTTTCCTAAATCTGTACAGTATATAAAAGCATTTTAAAATTTCTAAACCAAGAATTTTGGATTCAGAATACATTATATACAACATCTGTTTTAATCTATGGCGAAATGGTAATGTGGAAAATCATAAACAGGTTATTTACAATTTTTAATAGCATTGATTTGCATTAATCTTTAAATTATTAGAATCTACCTGTCTGTTTGCCTGTCTGTCCATTTATGTAACACCCAGTTAAAACCTCAATAGGCACAGCCCTGATCAAATATATTTATGTCCTTTTTTAACCCCTTAAGGACCAAACTTCTGGAATAAAATGGAATCATGACATGTCACACATGTCATGTGTCCTTAACCCCTTAAGGACACATGACATGTGTGACATGTCATGATTCCCTTTTATTCCAGACGTTTGGTCCTTAAGGGGTTAAGGGGTTAAAGGCTGTGTATTGAGAAGGTTATGCATTTTTATATGCTCCATTTCCTCTTCTACTTCTACTCAATAAGTGGATGTCATATCTACGTTCACAACTCATTTGTTTGATTATTTTTAATGCTGCAGAATTTTATATACAACAATAACACTTAAAGGGACAAATTGCTTAAAACAATTTTAGCATAATAAAGTAGTTTTGGTGTATAGGTCATGCCCTTGCAGGCTCACTACTCAATTCTCTGTCATTTAGGAGTTAAATCACTTTGTGTGTACAGCCCTAGAGATACACCCCTCCATGTGACTTGCACAGCCTTCCAAAACACTTCATGTAAAGAGAGATCTAGTGTTTAAAGGTCCTTTATTGCACATGCTGTTAAGAATGTTTTTATCTCCTGCTCTGTTAATAGCCTTCAAGACTCTGTATTAGGCAAAATCCAAGTAGGTCACATCCACTGCAACAACCTAATCTATACTTCTACTTACTTCTTCATATAATGCAATTAGGTTAGTTTGACATGACCTATGTTTCTTAAAACCAAGCTGATCATTGCTAATAACCCTGCTCCTCCCATACTTTTTACAGCCACAAAGGATTTAGGCTTACAGGTCTATAATTTCCAGGCAAATATTTTGAACCCCTTTTGTATAGAGGAACCACATCTACCTTCCTCCAATCCTCCGACACAATTTCCAAAAGAAAAGAATCTGAAATATTAAATACAGAGGTTCACTTATTTCCACACTTAGCTCCTTAAGTACTTGTGGGTTAGTATCATCAGGCCCCGGAGCTTTTTTCCATTAACTTTCTTTAGCTGCTGTAGCACCTTGTCTTGAGTCATTCAGTCACAATATTTCTGCAAATTATTTTGCAGCAATCATATGAATATCTCTTACCATACAATTCTCTTTAATATATACTAAGGAAAAATTGTTATTTAAAATGTCTGCCTTTTCCTGGTCTTTATTAACTAACCCATCCATCTCAGTTGTCAGTGAACCTACATTTTCATTTTCATTATTTTTTTATTTTTTTTTATTTATTTATGTACTTAAAGTTGTTTTGATGCCTTTAGTATACCTTTAACTCTTCATCACCATCACATATAACCTTCTGGGAGATTAATATTCACTAAGTCATCTCCTTCTCACCTTCTGGAAGATTATCTATTCACTGAATCTTATGCTGTCATGTTTTTCTTTAATTGTGTAATTTGCAAGGTAGGTATATAAAAACTACATCAAGCAGATACTATGGATTTAAAAAATATATATATGTTTACTATATAAGTAATTGCTCAAAGAGTGAAATAATACACTCTGTGGGAAAATTAAAAGGTAAGCAGCTCTAAACACCTAATATGTGGTATCCCCTACACCACCATAACAACAAAAGCATACATACAAAGCAATAGGTGGAACCGCTTGAACCTTTGACAATCTGTAAAACACAAATGTATACAAGATAGCGTAGTATATCTATACAGTAGTATGTGGTAAAAAATAAATGGTAGGTTCACTCACAAGGTTGGAGTCATACCCTCATATTTTATTTAAATTATGCTCTTTTTATTCATTCCCTCTTTATTCTTATTATATGTTTATTTTCTTTATACATTTACAAGTCCTGTATTGAATTAAATTGCCCCTGTTTCTAGCTCCGTGAATTACAGGGGATTTGGAACGCATGTGCGTTCCACGGAAACAGGAAGTCCTCTAGCCGTTTCGTCGACCTGGAGCGCATGTGCGTCTGAGCAAAGTGGGCGGTCGACGCAACAGGACGCGCGTGCGTTCCATTTCGGCGGAACGCGAAAGTAAGCACTGACGTGCGATGTGCAAGTCCCGGAAGCTATTACATTATGTATTTATTTTTTTTCGAATGTATGAAACGCACGATGCGTTCCAACACAACGCACACCGGAAGAGAACGCCTGATTGGCGAAAAAGTCCGGCGGGAACCATATAAAAAGGGAACCATCAGAAGTGAACACCATCCAACTGAGGAAGCCTGACTGATAGGCGAAACGCGTTTTGGACACTTTATTTGGACAAATTATTCCAGGATACCTTTCAAGACTTTTACATTGTACTAGTCTTTTACATTTTTTGCACTTTAACCAGCTGTTTCTGGTAAAGTATATTGTTGATATATTTTTAATTTATGAATAAATTTATTTTCTGATTACACATCCGGATATCCCACAATTTTGTTTTGAGACATCAAACAAAAAGCATAAAGAGGACAGCAGAGATTCTGGCTGTGTAGGGTCTGGACAACCTCTAAATGGTCCAAAGAAGCATACTAAAAGAGTCATATGAGGGTATGACTCCAACCTTGTGAGTGAACCTACCATTTCTTTTTTACCACATACTACTGTATAGATATACTACGCTATCTTGTATACATTTGTGTTTTACAGATTGTCAAAGGTTCAAGCGGTTCCACCTATTGCTTTGTATGTATGCAATTGCTCAAAGAGCATGATTTGACCTTTCAGAGAGGTGATGCTACACGGAGAAGACAGAAATACTGGAGGTAAGATGAAAATAGTGTATGAAGTGATATTGTAAGCGTACTCAAGGATATACCAGAAGGACACCAGATATATCTAATAGCTATCTTGTCAGGAATATATTTTACAACCTGTGAACACGTCATACATCATTTACCTATCAATTTCATGTAACAGATTTGAACTACTGTACTACTGTGGGTTATCTTGATTAACAATTCAAGAGATGGAAACATGAAATTTATAATGTGAAATGTATTGTATTGTGCTTTTACCTATTCAATAATAGCCAAAATAATTGAGTTTGGTTTGTCTGCTTTAAACATTAAAGTACAATTTTGCCATCATGCAATAAAGATGGATCACTTTAACCACAACTCTTCAAACACCTAAGAGCAATTTAAGTTTCTAAAGTATTTCATGTGAAACGTGTGTCCTCTTTTCATTTTACAAAAAAGTGCAGATTTCAATACAAAATTGGCACTTTTATAAAATAACCTTGTTACACCCCCCTTTCAAATTGAAGAGACAGCCAATTGCTCAGAGTGCCTGTCTTGTAAAGACTTCCTAATAAACTGCATTGGGAAGTTTGGCCAGCCCTAAAAAGTCCGTGATGGGTTAGATGGTGGCGGGCTTGCAAAGACTGCAGACAAGAGATCTGAAGCTTTTGCAATCTGTTTTTTGCCATACCCTCAATTAAAACATCCATAATTAAATAGTGATCTTTTTATTATTTTTTTTCTTTTTTTTTCTTGTGTGCTTGGGCAGTGGAGGGTCCATTTTGACCATTATTGTAGTGGCTTTGGTGGGTGCAGTGCTTTCAGACTTTGACAAACTGTTTTTGAGTAGTTTAAAAAAACAGGGTTCTCCCAACACCAAGAACCCACCCCATCTTCCACTGCTCAGATACTAGCATGATTAAAAATTAGTAAATATCTTGAAGCCCTTCATTAAACATTAAGTTGTGTTGCATGAAAGCTGCATTTGTCATCTCTCCTCCATTTGCTCCTTCATATTTAATACTTGATAATAATTGTAAAGATATTTTATCAACAATCTGATTTTACTAGTAAGAACACCTATCAGGTCTTACTTTTTTGAGCAATTTCATTTAATTATGGTAAGTTATTACAAAGCTTTATACTTGAAAATGCTTCACTCACACCTATAAATCAATATATGGTAAGTTTTTAAAACAGTTTCCAGAATTGTGAAAAGAAGAATCTAAAATTCATTTTGTGTCGTTTTTTTTTTCTAATTCCCATATAGTTAATAGTTAATAGTTTTACCTTTTATATTTTAAAAGTTAATCTTATCACGTCACACATGGCTTAGTTTATATGAGATAAAAATCACATATAAGTATTGCAGAGTTACTTGCTACATATTCTTCCCATTACATCTGGCAGCTTCATTAATCATTTTACTATTAGAAGTTGCTAAGGAGATGAAATCTCATATTTTTTTTTCTCTTTTAGTTGATAAGCGTGTATTTTTTTTAGCATAGAGATAAAATAGAGTGTCAATCTGAAAGTGCCTCTAGAGATTTGTATTTCTCATTGTCATCTAGAAAATCCTTTCACATTTGCAATGCAAAAGACTAAGAATTGATGCATAATTTCCTTACCATTTCTGTTGAATACAAGATTAAATAAAACACATATGTTTAGATAGCGCTCCAGAGGTCATTTAGGACTAAGCGTCTATGTATATAAGTCATGTTTTACTATTAGATGCACGATCCAATACACATTGAGATACTTAGATGTGAATGACCCTATGCATGCTACATCACCACATCCTAATTGTTGTATTTAAAATATCACACATGACAGATGACATATTGTTAGCAAAATATCTATTTCTCATTCAATTAGCAAGCTCAACAAATGAATGACAATTTTTATTTTGTGATTCAATTTTATAAGAATATGAAAAGTAGACAAAATATTTTAAAAATGAAAAGGTTGTAATTCACGATTAATTAATACATCATTTTAAGTTTATTTCTATATTAAAAAAACAGTATATTTATTTCTTAATTTGAAAATTATAGTAATTCTCCTAGACGTGCTCAAGATACCAGCCTTTGCCCTAAGATTCACCTCTCTAGCGGTAGAAATTCCTTAATTTAACTGGAGCACAAAATAATTTAAAACAACCATAAAATCAATATTGTAAATAATAAAGTAATAGGTAACATTTTATTTTATGTGATTATGTTTTTATGACTGTCAATTATATTGTACTCAATGAATAGCTAGGTAATACATATATGTTTCAAGTGGAATTGTTATTATTATTATTTTTATTTTGCAGTGTTTTATATTGATGTATTTGTATTTTGTAGTAATTTCCATTTTGTCTGCATTACTGTACAAAGCCTTGGTCCATTTGCTGTATCCGCACTCTTTTTGTACAATATCTGAAGTTTGGAGACCTAAATGGCTAGTCTATTTTTTGCTTTGTTGATTGATTAATAATTTGCATTGGAAATCATAGTTCTATTTATATTTACGTATATTTATATAGCTTCAAATAATCATTGGCACTGTCACTACTAACCCATTTTCTAGTGGGTAGACATTCAAAATAAGAAATAAATCCATAGATTTATACTTCATACTAAAACATTTATAAGCTTCTTTTCATTAATAAAATATTTGCTAAAAAAATCCTAGGTTTGTTAGTTCAATTCTAGCGAAATCCGTTTATTTTTTGAGTTTATAATGTTTTAAACACATTTCACATGTATGTTATTTTTTTTTCTGTAAAGAGAATCTCATTATTTTTTAATATATGGCCATTTATAAATGCATTGTTTATGCAACACACTGTGCTTTTTCTTGAATTGATGAATATATTTCCATGCACAAGAGACTATGCATTTCCCTCAGGGAAAAACCTTGCATTCTGCTTCTTCACTGCCAGTTGTTACCTGTTTCTTTATAGTATTTGTTTTTTGTATTGTCCTAATGTCTTTACTGCTTGGAAAATACTTCAATATATAAAGTATTTTTCTATCAAGATTATTTACTAAAATGAAAACTCAAGGTGAACTCAAGGTGAATTGTAAATTTAAGGCCAGAGTAGCCAAACCAAAAGCACATCTGATTTAGATATTTTTTGCATTTCAGCTATTTTGACGTTTAATTTTAAATTCACTTTGAATTCTCAATTTAGTGAACATGAATAACCCTGTCTTGAATAACCATGTCTTTTTATAAAGCATTCATAAAACTTACATCCTGAAAGACAATTATTGTAAGTCATGTGCCATAGCCTAAAGCATATGTATGTGTTGTGATCGCTGTAAGGAAGGAGTTGGGGATAGCAATATACTTTATGTACATTTTATGTATTTAAAGGGATACTATAGGCATCGACACAACTTATGCTTAATGAAGCAGTTTTGGTGTACAGTTCATGCCCTTGCAGTTAGTTACACATAGACAAAAAAGCAAATTCATAGTTTATGATGACTCAATATTATGCTAACTAACAATGAAAATCTAAATACATTATTTTTAATTAAAGGGTTACTGCAACCATAAAACACTGTTTTTTGTTTAGAAAAACCCTCCCATCCAATTAAGAAAAAAAAAGAAGAGGGCTGTGCTGTCATTGGCTGTCTGGTGCCAATATGCACAGGATTCACATTAGCCACTTGGAACTCTTGTTCTGGGCTGGCTAATGACACCCCAGTGATATGGCCATACAACTCCATCCAGCAGAAAATGGGTTAAACTCTGTATGTGCAGAGTTTCTTTGCAAAATTCCGTACATAGATATTCTAGGCACGGTGACCACTTTGAAGAGGTGAAGTGGTTGTTGTGCTTGGAATAATCCTTTAATATAATACTAAAAAAAAAAAAAAGGTTTTCATTTTTTTATTAAACAAGAATGGCACAAGTTATTGCTTATTTCAAATGATCAGTTTGAATGATATGCTTCTGCATTAGTATTGACTGAGCTACCTTCCTGTGTACATGTGTAGTCTTTGTGTAAACTTGCCGGAAATGTTCTTTTTTGTTGTTTCTTTAATATGTTCGCCAATCTATTTCAATAAACAACTATTGAATGCAAATTATAATTTTATATATAGAACCATAATAAATAACCTGCATGCTGGAAACAAGTGTAGCACTTTTTATTACAGTAAAACCTAAATAAGTGGTAAAGCAAAGTACAAATAACTAGTTAAATACATATTCTTAGTATGATATTTTATATCTAAGACTGAAAATAAAAAAAATAAAAACACATTGTACTGAAACACAGCAATGTATTTAAGATATTTCAATTAAAAGAAAACTGTCAACTCATACTTGTGTTTTCTGTCGCTATGCACTGCCATATAACTAATTTCCAGTTGGGAACACATTCTTATCCAACCAAAGTTCACTCTCTTTATCTGGAAACACATTCTAAGGAGCTAATTGTGCCTGTTCACCCAGCGACGAAGTCTGATGTCATCGCAATATAAATGTGCTGCTGGGTACAACAGAGTGATCTTAGGTCAAGTAAGTTTGTGCTCGTAACTAAGAACTACTTACAATAGGGAATGCTGTAGGATTTTATAGATTTCTTTTAATTTACATTGGCATCAATAAAGTGGCAACTCATTGAATGGGTACCAATATTTTCCAGATAATATTTCATATAGACAATGTGGAATCATACATTTAAAATTATGGGGTTGTTTTCAATATTCATTTGTTATATGATTTGCATGATCCTCATACATTAAAAGGGCTGGTAAGGAGGACAGGGGGCAATTGCTTTCTAAGTCACTAAAGTTGAATGGCTGGCAAGGAGGTTGTGGACTGCAGGATCACACCAGTCTTCTGAAGATGAAAATTGTGATGGTAGTCACCATCATTGAGAGCTAAAGATGGACACTTTATGTAGGTTCCCCAGATACCTCTTATGTTTTAGTCACCATGTGCCCATTATAGGTACAGGGTGTGTGTGAAGGAACTAGTTACACCATCCCCAAAAGAGGAGCTCAGACAGGGGATACCAGATGTGTGGGGTTGCTGTATAGTATATGTGTTTTCAGAAGTTTTTTTGTACTATGGGAGATAATTGTGTTAGCGTGTTGGTGTGCATAAAAGGTAATACAGGAGGGAAGATAATTAGTTTATTATACACTAGCTGTTGTGCAATGGGTCTTGGTGTCAGGCAGGTAATTCAATTATAGAATATTAACCTAATTAAGTCATAGGCACCAAGACTCCATGTGAGTGATTTGTATTGTTTTGTTTGATGTCCCCCTGTTGTGATTACTCCTATATATACCTGTGTTGTGTTCAATAGTTCCACTTTACCCTTCACTAAGTCTCGGCTAGTGTTTAGGTGAGACTGCTACACAGCTATACTACTGTATCCTGATCCAGGGTGGAAAAGCTCCAAAAGGACCCCAGTCAAGTTGCGGTGACTGGAGCAGAAGCATTTCTGGTTTTCCCCTGTGGCTGCTAGGAATTAAGCTTGGTGGTGGAACCCAGCCAGGGTAAAAGGAGCTCCATAACAAAAATGATGGGAGGTGTGTTGGGATGCCACTTTGCACAGTCCTGCAGAAGTGAAGCAGCAGGCAGGTAATTAATCAGTTTGTGTGTGTGCTGTTCCTTTAACTGTATTTTGTATATGTTTTAGTCTTTATGGCATCACCATTGCTTGGATATGCATGTTCTGGATGTGTCCCCAATTCCCATTTGTTATTGTGTAGATTTGGAATCCAGATTAGATTCCTATTTGGCCCCACCAGTCCACTATGGGTGCCAGGACATATTTTTATTTTTCATCTATGTATGAATATAAATGAATATATCTTTGTTTGGAAAGTCATAAGTGAATGAAGAGGTGTGTGCATGGACTTAAATGCAGTGGTGTCAGTATGTGTTGAACAGAAAACACTGTGAAAAAGCGTATAACTTGGTAAAACCTGTTAGTGTGCTTTAATATTTGCACTTATAATAAAAGATTGAATCCTTTTTAACACCATTCTGGACCCTCTTGGAAGGTTTTTAAAAAAGATTGTATCAAGAGGTAAACTTCAGCTATATCCTTTGTGGGGATCATACAACCTTTGCAATTGGGATTGAGGAAAAAATATGTGTTTGCTCCCCTTTTGTGAGTACCGCTTATTTTATTATTTCTAAATTTGATTTTATACCAATGAGCATTATTTGCTGTTTTAGTTTTTCCATACATATCTACAATGGTTACCCACTGTTTTAAAGTTTGGAGATACACACAATTTCTACTGCGATCAGATTTTTTTCTCTTGGTTCTTTTCTCTCCACATATCCAATGACCATCTCCTGGATTCAACACTATCTGTAAGGAGCTGCTTCCTCAATTCCATACCTAACTGGTTTGTGTTGTTTTAGCTGCCTGCTAATACTCTCATAAGTGCTAGATTCTTTGTTTGTTTTATAGTATGTGTTGAATGTCTGTAAATTCAGTGCTGTTTAATTGGTCATTTCTCCTCCCTAAATATACCTTCAGTCATATCCCAGCCTTACCCAGTCATACCTCCAGCTGCCCTTCACATCCATACTTCCAGCTCCTTGTCCTCCACACATAGAAACATAGAATGTAAAGGTAGATAAGAACCATTTGGCCCATCTAGTCTGCCCAATTTTCTAAATACTTGCATTAGTCTTGGATAGCCTTATTGCCATCCCACGCATGTTTAAACTTCCTCACTGTGTTAACCTCTACCACATCAGCTGGAAGACTATTTCATGCGTCCACTATCTTCTTTGTAAAGTAATACTTACTGAAATTGTTTTTAAACCCTCTAATTCCCTTTATGTACTTAAATGTTTCTATCATATCCACCCTGTCTTGTCTTTCATCCAAGCTATACATGTTAAGATCCTCTAATCTTTTTTGGTAAGTTTTATCCTGAAATCCATGAATCAGTTTAGTAGCCCTTCTCTGAACTCTCTCCAATGTATCAATATCATATAGCTTGGCTCACAGGATGACTTTCAATAGATCACAGTAACCTAGTGACACAGTGACGAAACCTTGACCTAGAACCCCACCATCTATGAATGAATGAATCCCCGGGTTCCCCACGAACGTGCGGTGCAATTGGAGAGAGATGCACCCGGTCTGTCTGCCTTCCAGTCTCTAAGCGAGTGGCTCTGCCCACCTGCTTCCCCCCCCCCACCCGCGAAGGGGGCGCCGGCTATTGTTGGCCCACCGAGGCTCCTCGGCACTGCAATATCGATATAGGGGAATTCTGACTTAGAGGCATAAAGTCATAATCCCACAGATGGCTCTTCAGCCAAGGAAATACACCAAATGTCGGAACCTGCAGTTCCTCTCGTACTGAGCAGGATTTCAATTGGGACAACACAATTATCAGTAGGGTAAAACTAACCTGTTTCACAATGGTCTAATTTCAGCTCATGTTTCCGATTAGTGCGTGAACGATCCAACACTTGGTGAATTATGCTTCACAATGATAGGAAGAGCTGACATCGAAGGATCAAATGCGACGTCACTATGAACTCTTGGTCACCACCATTTC
The DNA here is from genome assembly GCF_036172605.1 of Pelobates fuscus. NCBI lineage: Eukaryota > Metazoa > Chordata > Amphibia > Anura > Pelobatidae > Pelobates > Pelobates fuscus. The sequence continues at coordinate 88,905,255 of NC_086320.1, forward strand.
TCAATGAGGTGAAAAAAAAACCCTAACTGACAACTAAAGACTTGAAGAAATAATTGGAACTGATTAACATCTCTGTTGATAAGTTTACTATATGGAAAACATTGTACAGACATGGTGTCTGTAACAGGACACCACAAATAAAACCGCTGGTTTTCCAAAATCAAATTTCTGCACACAGGGGGTTTGCCAAATACCCCCTAAACACTCCACAATGCTACTGGGAAAATGTTTCATAGACATTGGGGAAAATAGGAATTCCCAAATTCAACAAGATATTCTAGAGGATAATATCAGGGTGCTTGTGTGACCGCTGAAGTTCAGTAGAAGTTGGGTGATACAGCAGGCAATGATCCTAAACATCATGGTTATTCCACTATAGAATGACTTTAAAAAAATCCATGTTTTGAATGGCCCAATCAAAGCATAGACCCTAACCCCATAAAGATGCTGTAGAAGGTCCTCGAGAGAGCTGTTTACACCAGATATCCTGAGAATATGACTTAGCTGAAGCAGTTCTGTAAGGAAGAGTGATCCAAAATTTATTCTGAACATTGTGCAGGTCTAATCCACAGCTACCGTAAACACTTCATTGAGATTATTACTGCCAAAGGTGGATCAACTAGTATCGATTTCTATTCACCCAACACGCAGAGTGTAAATAATAATAGATGTAACAACGTATACCGGTATTAGAATTGCCAGACTTTACTTTCATTAGATATAGAATGGTCTGGGAGAAGCCGAGTCAAGGAAACTAGAAATCAGGATAGAGAGGTACAAAATATGAGTCAGAGACACCAGAAATCAGGGAAACGAAAAACCATAGCCGAGTCACAGGTATATAGAATAGAGAATAGTCAGAAAAGCACAATAACCACACTATAATGCACTCTTGGGAACCAAAATAGAACCGCAACAGGGCAATGATCCTATGAGACATTTTTATAGTTTGTGGCTTTAGGTCTATAGCCATGCACCAAACACTTTCGAATTTGACTGTTTTGGTGGGCCATGATGTTAATAGCGGCATGACATTGGCACCTATGCGCTGTGTCATAAAAGGGGCCAGAGCTAAAGTGGGTGGTGTTGGAACCATTGAGGAGATGAGAGGGACCTTGGGAAGGGTCCCTCTCCACCTTATGGACCTCCCCAAGTGGTGTCACGGCTTGGGCATCGAAAGGTAACATCAAAAGTGTTAATTTACTTTTTCCAAGACAATGTGAATGTTTATAAGGATGTGTTCAATAAAGACATGAAATACCATAATTGTTTTTGTGCTGTTAGCTTAAGCACATTGTGTTTGTCAATATTTGTGATTTTGATGACGATGAGTTGACATTTTATGGCCAATTCATACAGAAAACCAACTAATTCCAAAAAGGTTCACATACTTTTTCTTGCCACTGTATATTAGATAAGAAGAGTCACATGTACAATAACCGTTAATGTCATTTATTGTCATTTAATAATGATTTATCTATAGCTGGAATGTAGAGCATTTTTTCACATTATACGCATACACCAAACATGGGCCTGTGCTAAGCTTAGGTTTGCCAAAAAAAGGGGTCCTCTCTCTTTTGCTCAAACTCAAATCAGATTTAAGAAGTTGACTTTTAACAGATTATCCTCTCCTAAATGTCATTGTAGGAGTTGTACAGAACTTTTCTATGTATGGATATTTTTTTCAAAAGATGTCCATATGCAACACTTTTTTGTTATGTATTCATAAAAACATCATCTTTTTTCCCAATTTTTTTATTTTTAGTGCAATTTGAGGTGCAAATTGTTCCTGTCTGCTTCCTTCCAATGTAAATCTGTTACCAGACTATTTCCTTTCTTCCAAATATAGCACTCCAATTCATAGCAAACTTAATGGTAAAGACATGTTGATTTGGCATTTCTACACATTTCTGCAAAGGAAACCAAGAGTGTACCTTTAATAAGGTGAGATGAAGGGTTGTTCAGTATGTTGAAAAATGAATTGTATTTATTGTAATGAAAAGTAATCTGATTTTAGATTTAAAATTTAATATCATCATATTTTAGATGTCTCTGGGAAAATATATATTTGCTAGGTGGACAATATAGGAATTGTCAGTGGGCCTCAGGGTGGCTGTAACACAGTATTAATTCCGCTTCAACATCCTGATCTACTCCTACAAAGACATATCAAGTCATAATCCCATCCCCACAACATAAACTGAAATGTACGGTCTACCTCCTATGGCATTAAGACCATATAGCTAACCAAAACGAATTTGGATTTGACAGGGGAGGTAAAGCAGAGATGAAAGAGCGAGTGTGCCCAATGGTAGTCCAACCTAGTCTGGGTCCAAACAAGGTTAATCTGAAGCTGTAAGAAAATAAAACATGAGGGCAGGTTGTATGATGTTTGCAACAGCGGGAAGAAAATGAGTGCAGATTGATTGAGGAGTTGGTGGATGTGGTGGATCCCTACTTGATCAAAGGGGTGTTTGAAGGCTAGGCCTGTAGGGCAGATTGGATGAAGTAAACAGCTGGGGCGGGGGGGTACATTTGTTTAAGAAGCTGTCCCAGATTTTAACATAGAGTGGAAAAAATGGAACAAAGTTTTTGTCATAAATGCTTTATTATTCATCAATAATCAACTAGCAATTAGCACAATCTATGGTGTCGCTCCATGTCCATCCACTGGAGGATCCCTAGATTCTCATGGAAACTTATAGGCCGCCAAATATTATTTTATAAAATAAGGGACACCCATACTACCATGGTTAGCAGTTTGGAAGGTATCCTTGACTGTTTCCCCTGCCATATAAAACCAGTAATGCCCTGTAGTTTGTTGGAAGAGTAGGTGGGAAGGAGGACAAGAATAGTGTCATGTAAGTATAAAATGTGAGGTATAATCATCATTTTCACAGTGTGAATCCTATCCTCCCAAAATCATAGTGTGTTTCATGAGTTTAGCATCTGCCGCCCCTTACAGAGTAAAGGAGAATAATTTAATCTATGTCGGGTGGGTACAGATTTCAAACTTTTTGTTGTACCTAGGTACACAATGTAATTCAAGCTCCACTCAAAGGAAAATTATGGGTTAAGTTCTGTACGATATTGATTAGTATGTTAATGGGTAAGGCCTGGAGTTTTTATGTATTTGTAGTACGATATGTCACCAAAACCTTTAATCAGATTGCTTGTCTTAGGGGTTCAAGGAACAGGCTAAACAAAAAAGGTGACAGGGGAAATGCAAATCTCTTTTCAGCTATGTAACTATTTAACTATGTTGTGTTAAATATACATATTACACATCAGAAAAATCCCTATATTTCCGTTAGAAACAAAAAATATGTATAGGTGGTGCAGTTAAAGAGAATTTTAAATTCTGATGAAACAGAAGCTTTGTAGAAGTGGAAAAAAAGGCATTGGACTCAAACTGATGGACTTTCAGAAGACCATTCATCATGAAGGGGTTAAACATTTTTGTAATTTCTTTTTAGGCTTATTTTCTCATTTTCTCATTGCTTCTTTACTCTTGGAGAATGTTATAGTAAAAACTAATATTTAATTTAAAGTTACAAAATTCAATGTATCTGTCTTGTGGATTATATAACTTTGTAAATCTCCCTGGAAATTTATTTTTGCCCAATTTATAAAAAAAAAATTTACAATATTGGCGTGTAAGAAAATGGCACTAATACAAGTTGAAATTGCAGAAATACACCCCACCAGAAATAAAAGCAAGAAATACAAAATAGTGTACAGCGCATATAACAATATGGAGTATATTATAGATCCATATCCTTAACCATAAAGTGCATCACAGTGGCCCAAAGGGTGTAAATAACTTTTAAAAAAAAAATTGCACTCCAATATTGAATGTTTTGTTTAATCACAAATTTAATAGAGGCTGCTTGTTGATTTACTACTCTCAATATCGCTATCTTTGAAAAGAGAGAAAGATGGAATGAAAATGTAAATGAGAAATTCAATTATGTTGGAGAAGTAGAAGGTGTACAAATTAGAGAGAGTGATAATTTTGACATCATGTGTGAGGAATTAGAAAAAACTTCTAATCAGAAAGCTAAAAATAAAGGTTGAGGTATTTACCCTGGAAATTTTTTGAAAGACCAGATCACCCCCAGAGGTCTAAGATTTAGTAAATTCCTCACATTTGATTGAGACGATGATGCTTTCACCACTATTTGGGATAATGCCCTCTAATCATTTTCATTCACAATGATCAATATTATAATTGAGCAAATAACTATTACCCTAAGTAAACTTGATGTAGCGATTAAAAGCATGAAGGAAAAATGTAATGCCTTCATAGGCACAAAGGACTTTGAGGACCTATCTGAAGGAATGAGTAAAAAATTAGACAGAATAGAACAAAGTATTTTAAAAACTAAACAGAGGAAATATATGATAGATACTGACAATTACAAAAAAGGGAATATTAAAAAGTTCCAAGTAAAAAATCTGGTAAAAAGATGAGGACACACAGTTCCTATCAAGAAATGAAAGGCCACCTGAGAGAAGAAATGAGTCAGTAGATCACCACAGAGAACCTAATAAAGAGATATGTAGAATGAATGAGAATCACTGGATAGAGGTAAGAAGGGATAGATAGAGAAAAAGAAACTATAACTCTGATTCACCCAGATATCCTAAAAAAAGAAATCATAATTTGGATTCACCTAGATATCCTAGAGAAAGAAATCACAACTCTGGCTCAGCCAGACATTTAACGGAAGAACCACCTCCAAAAAACATATCCCACAACAAAGAGAGCAGTGTACAAATGAAAGAACAAATAATAGGCATCTTTTTTTTTAACAATCATTTTGAACCTTTATGCACATTAGGAGAGGATGTTTTTTTAGGAACCCCCAATACCCACAATATTTGGTTCATTAAAAAGAAGGAGGGACCCAATAGAAGAGGGAGTAGAGGAGGAAGGAAGAAGAAGGAGATTAAGGGAGGATTAAAAGATGCAAAGGAACAAAAAGAAGAAATAGAACCAATAAAGATTTGTAACGTTTCAGGAATAGTTTTAAATGATAATCATATTAAGGTTTTACAAAAAGATTTTAAATATGCACGTAGTTGTAACTTGAACACATTTGAGACTTTCCTAGACATTAACAGATATACCAGAAAATTGTGTTTAAAGAAATATTTTTTAAATATGAATAACTCTCCCCAAATTAGTGAGGTGGAAGATATTAAACTCACAGATTTAAAACCAAAATCAGACTTCTTCCCATACCATCTTAACACACCAAGTATGAAAACCTTTCAAAAAGCTTGTGTTGCAGATTTAAAGGGAATTAAACCTATTTCAAAATTCCAACAAAATCTGAGCTGGGAAGAGAGAAAGGCCCTAAAGGATCTTGCTGGCGAGAAAACGGTAATTATAAAACCAGAAGTCAAGGTAGGAGTAGTTATTTTAGATAAAACTGCTTACACTGATGACAGTTTTAAACAATTAGATCAAGAAATGTACATTAAACTAAAGAAAAATCCAGAACCAGAGATTAAGAAAAAAATGGCTGAATTTTTAGACAAAGGACCCCAAGATGGGTTTTTAAATAAAAACGAATATACATTTTTGAATGAAGTAAATTCTGTTATCCCCATTATATATGTCCTACCTAAACTGCAAAGGGATATGAAAAGAGGGAAGTAGAACAACAATTTAAAGAGGTACATGAAAAACCTAGAAAATATCTTCTAAAATATAATACTAAAGAACAAACACCTATGGAAAATTATGTTGCTTTTATATGTAATTTTAATTACCAAAGTCAAAGTTTTAAATTTGTTTTATCTAAACATTGGCATATTTTAAAGTAAGATGAGGATCTTAAATCTTTTATTGGAGAAAAAACCTAAGATTGTATATAGAGGAGTTAAAACTTTAAATAAAGTTTTAAGAAAAAGTTACATCCCTGAAAAAGAAAAACGAGACAGAGATATTCATCACTAAAAGGTTTTTATAATTGTGATCAGTGTAGAGCATGTAAGAATACAAAGGTTTTATCTAGAAAAACAGAAACATTCGCTCCGATTGTAACAAATAAAGAATATAAAGTGGAGGATTGTATTAATTGTAATACAAATAATGTAATTTATCTCCTGACTTGTGCATGTGGTCTCCAATATGTGGGGAGAACCACAAGACCATTAAAAGTAAGGATTAGAGAGCACATGAGGAATATCCAAAATAGAGTTTTAAATCACTCGCAGTGTGCAGTCTCTGCACATTTTAATGAACTTCACAATGCTGATTTTAGACAAATGCACTTTATGGGAATACAAAGAGTTAAAAAGCCATGGAGAGGGGGTGACCATACGAAGATAATAAAATAGAAATGAAATGGATCTTCGATATGAAAACCCTTTCTCCAAATGGCTTAAATATAGATTTGGGGGGGCGGAGCCAGCACCCGAGCGAGAGAGACGTGTCCTGCAGTAGCTCTGCTAAAACAGCTAACCTAAACGCCAAATTTCGGGGATAACGGCAAAATTAACCGGCTATCCGACGCCCCACGAGTGCCTAACAGCATGGGCAAGAAGGCTAAAAAATATAAAGCCGATCCTGGCTTGGGATCCAGAGACATCGGAGTCTTTATGCGTACGGCCACGAGGCCTGACCTCGGCAAAATGGCGCCGGCAGAGGCCTCCACCTCACCATCATCAGAGGACGAGAGCCAGACAGCATACCTACCTCCACCAAAGGTACTTGTCAAGCCCTGGGCACTCTTGGAACCAGGAGACTCAGCTCCCACCACGAAAGCAGACATCAAGGCATTAGCCAAGAAATACAAGCAATGTTCCACACCGACATGGTGCAAGTCAAGGAGGAGGTCTTGATGCTCACAAGCCGGGTAATAACAGTAGAAGAAGGTCTCAAGGGTGCCGGGGTTGCCCAAACTGCCACTGACACAGCCTTGGGAGCACTGCAAAGGCATTGCAGTGCCCTAACCACTCAATTAGCACATATGGAAGACAGGGCAAAGGCACGGAATGTGAGAATCCGAGGGGTGCTGGAAACAGTCACCGACGCAGAACTTCCACACTACTGCCGACGGCTTTTGGCTACACTACTGCTGCCCAAGCAAATAAAGCAGATGGGCATAGATTCATGTTTTCGGATCCCCAAAGCACCCAAAGCACCACAGGAGGCTCCCAGGGACGTACTTCTTAAATTTAACCTGGACTCCGACCGGGGGGCACTCATGAGTGCCACCAAAGACTCTCCCATGGTCCCCTTTGAGGGAGCACACCTAACCTTTTTCAGGGACATATCAAGATACACCCTGACATGGAGGAGGTCACTGGGACAGATTATGCAACAACTACGCAACAGATTACGCAACATCACGTACAAGTGGGGGCAGCACCGACTGATGGCGGAGAAAGACGGCAAGCAACACATCTTAACGCACAAGTCTGAAGCATCGACTTTCCTCCGAGCCACCTACCCCCACCTTAATTTACCATGCCCCTTCCTTATGTAAACGCATGAGCACCCTCAGGGCACATATAACTGCCAACCAACTGGCGTGACTCCCCATGAGCAGACCACCTAGACAGGACTAGGTTCTTGTCCTGCTGGTGACAACAACCCATGGCTCAACACCCACGCGCCCTAAGCTCCACCAACCCCAGACATAGCTGTACTGGATAACACGAAGGGTGCACAAGCTAATTCCCAACAACCTCCGATCTATGTCTGAGCAAACCGAATGTTTAGTCAGGAGGAATCCACGCTAGAAAATACTTTAAATATAAAATTTTGGGTGTATACCTTGCATGTGATGCTGTTTATTACTACAAATTGTAACCTCTGCTGACTGCCTTTAATGCACGCAATGTAACAAGATGTTCACAAATACCCGCAAAAATAAAGAATTAAAAAAAATATATATATTTTATCATCTCTGTTTGATATCCATAGGTTTTTAGGTATTTGCTTAATTCTAAAATAAGGTTTTTAAAATGAAGTATTTTATACAGGTATGTATATTTTTTATGCTTATTTATATTTTTTTTATATATGATGTCATATGGAACGTTTCTTATCCCTTTTTTTACTGTTCTATTTTTGTTCCTATACTATGTACTACTGCCTCATCTAATATGGAATATGGACATACTGTGGGAATGGAAATGAAAATGGCAGGTATTTTCTATGGAGAAAGGGACTTCAAACGAGTGTGGAATGCACTGTTCTGAAAAAATGCAAGCGCAAATGAAATGGAACGCATGCGTACAAAAATGGGCGCCGGAACCGGAACTTTGGACAGTGGCCGCGAGTGTACAAAACAAAGCTCTGCAAGTAGGAAGGTGGAGCTTAGTGCCAAAAATATGGCAGGAAAAAGACATTTAAAAGCCGGAACTTTATACAGTAATTTATGCACCTGAGGAAGAAATTTGTTGTGCTTGCTGTGAATTTGGACTGTGGCATACCAGTTACCTTAATGTAAGGTTTTTATATTTGTTTGAAATAAATGTTACTTATTTTTACTCTAACTGGTTTTCCCTTTCCTGTCTTTTATCATTGAGGAAAAAGTCACTCCTAATACTTCAGTGGAATCCCAGTATCGCACCAAAAAGCTGAATTACCTGAGCCAGTTATATAGACGTGGAATTGGGTACAAAAGAAGGAGGTTGGCGCACACAATGGATAAATACAGTGAGAATCTGTAATATATATATAAGAAACCTTCATAGGGCAATATATATACATAAATATTAAAATATAAGTGTAACTAGGAGCACTCACAATTTAGAGAGCCATATAAGTCGTCTCTCTACTGTAGTAGCGTGTAAGTAACTCCAATGAGGTAGTTGCAGCAAAGATGATGGTCCCCCAGGAAAAGGAAAAATTTTCTCCGTCTGGATGAGGATCCAGGAACCAAAAAATAGCTCTGTATTAAGATTATAGCAAACATATAAAAATAGCACAACGCATTTCGACCATTCTATTGGTCTTCCTCAGGTGAAATAAACTCAGGTACAAATGGCAGGTTTAAATACCTTACATACAAAATACAAATAAAAAACATATGTGTATAATTACTCCAAACCCCTCCCTCAGATGTCCATACAAGGTATTTCCGTTTGTTCTTCCTCTTTAAACATGGTGGGTATGTGATAAATCCTCACTGGGATCAATAGGAATCTGACCTCTTCATAATGGCCGTGAAGTCCGGACGCTCGTGATAATCATGTGACTTCCGTCAATGAAGCGGAACGTCACTTCCGGTTTGCGTCATTCAAACGGAACGTCACTTCCGGTTTGCGTTCGTTCGGGAAAAAAGGTGGAGCAGCCTAAAAGAGTCACCTTCTTTTTTGTGCCAGTTATATAGACAGGCTCAGAAAAATGTGATAACTAAAATACTCCAATTGTGATTGTTTCACATATTACAAAAACTATATTGCCCTATGAAAGTGATCTGTTTTTTTTTTTTATCCCTGCAGTGATACATGGCACAGAATATAAGGTATATGTAAACATTTTTTTTTAAACTTATTTACACCCTTTGCGCCACTGTGATGCACTTTATGGTTAAGGTCATGGATCTATAATATACTGCATATTGTTCTATGCGCTGTACACCATTTTGTATTTCTAGATTTAAAAATGTAAATATAGTTATATTTACATAAAATATCTTCCTTGCAATTAATGAACATTTGTTTAACAGAAACAAAATCAAGTATATAGATTTTCTTTGAATTCTGTTAGTGAACAGTAAAATCTATAAAAGATTTTAGATGACTGTGCTCTACTATTAATACTAACACCATAAAGCACATTTTACAAAGTATACACATTAAAATTGGTTCATTAGCTAGAGCTACATTTTTGTCACTCATTAAGATATTCTACCATCTGTCAACTCGTGCTTATCAAAGAAGATATTTAAGTTTTAATATTATTTTTTCCAGGTTGTTTTTATTATAATAAGACTTTTTTTTTCCACATTCTTCTTTTCAAGCTGACAAAATGAATTTAAGAAATAAAAGCACACAAGCTGAGATTCTGAGCCAGCTCACAAATTGCTCATGAATAAGTCGCCTATGCAAAGGTAGTATCTAGAAATACGTTTTGCAGCATCATAATTAAATTGATATTTTGAAGAATAATTTGATTTATTTAAAAATATATATTTTAAGTTTTTGGAAAAAACACTATGGACCATTTTTTTCAGAGTGCTAAATTAGAGCACTTTGCAACATTTACAATTCTACTTATCTTTCTTGGTAAACGTGGACTTATATAATAATTAACCCCTTCAGTACCAAGTGACTTAGATAAAAAAACTGAAAAGTTTTGTGTTCTTGAAAGTAATGCGGAAATGCAGTTTTTCCTTTACTACCTGTAGATTTCACATTTATTACTTGTGCTGGCACAAATACTTGAACCCAAGTCTTCTTTCAGTCAAGCTAATATATCTAATATAATTTTTAAAAAATCAAATCTTATATATTTATATTTATAATTATTCATTATTATCAATTAATTATCAACAATAATTAAGCTGCAATCTCTATTCAGGTGTCAACATCCCCAAACTAACTATACAAATCTTGCAAAGTTTATTGTTACAGAAATATAGAAAGGAGCAGATCAATATAACTATTTGCAGACCCAAGGACATCTTGTTACCTATTGGCAACTTTTTAATTACCATAGCAGTCAATTTAAATCCTGTGTTCCACCTGAAATCTGTTGAAGCCACAGGTCTAAATTTATATTACATAATCCATTCTCAATTTTTGTAAAAAAAAAAATACATTTGATTTAGACATTAACATACCAAATGAATCCATCCGTCAATTGTTTAGTACTCTTTTCCTAAGCATATAAGATGAATATATTTGGTATTTAGGACAAAACCTCCACTGGTGTAGTAATATCCCTAATAAAAAAACCAAACGATGTCATGAGAATATCAGGCTCTGACAACTTTAATAACTAAATGTAATTCAGACTAATAATAACTAAATCCAATTCAAGTACATTTTATTAATCTTGACATTTTCATATTCAATTTAGTTGTAATTAATATATTTACCAAACCTTCTATTCCATACACTAAATCAACAAAATGAGAGGAAGATCCTGACTCCTCTTTCTGATTCTTTTTTTTTTTTGCTATAAGCTTTTCTAGCACAATGATGCTAAAACTGGGATAATGTGGTTACTTATAACTAACAAAAAGATGTTGTCACCTGCTGTTTCACAATGTCATTGGTTAGAAGGTTTGTTGTCTATGTAGCCTGTGGGTAAATTACCTATTCTCTTAGCACCTAAATGTACCTTAGACAGATTTGGATTACACCACTGCTAACATATACCTAAAATAATCTGCCTTATTTCAGATGCATATTTGAACTTCTGTCAACACAGATGTTCTTTCTACTTGTTTTATCAACATTTCTTATTTCATTATACAACACAAAAATCTTTGTTAACCCCTTCAGGACGGAGTCAATAGTGCACGTTCTGATCAAAACAAAATGTAAACAAAAACTGGAATTTGCGCTATATGTCTGTTCACCCGTAGTTCCCCTCTTTCATATTATATGCACCCACACTTATTATATATCATTTTGTTCAGGAGAAACATGGCTTTAATTTATCATTAACTATTCATATATGGAACATAATTCATTATAAATAAAATTAAAAAAAAATGTGAGAAAATAGGATTTTGTTTTTAAATTTGTATTTCCGTCTACCATTTTAGTTGTGAATGTCATAATACTGTTGTATGTCTCACGAGTACAACAGTATCCCCCATTAACAGGTTTTATGGTGTTTTGGAAAGTTACAGGGTCAAATATAGAACGTTCCATTTTCAAATAGAAATTTGCCAGATTGGTAATGTTACCTTTGAGACGGTGTGGTAGCCCAGCAATGAGAATTACTCCCATAATGGCATACCATTTGAAAAAGTAGACAACCAAAGGTATTGAAAGTGGGGTATGTTTAGTCATTTTTAGTAGCCACTTAGTCACAAACACTGGCCAAAGTTAGCGTTCATATTTGTTTTTGTGTTAAAAAAGCAAAAAAACGAATATTTGGCCAGTGTTTGTGACTAAGTGGCTACTAAGAAAGACTGGACATACCCCACTTGCAATACCTTGGGTTGTCTACTTTTGCAAATGGTATGCCATCATGGGGGTAATTCTCATTCCTGGGCTACCATACGCTCTCAAAGGCAACATAACCAATTTGGCAAATTTCAATGTCAAAAAAATGAAATGCAAGCCTTATATGTGACTCTCTAACTTTCCAAAACACCATGAAACCTGTACATGGGGGGTACTGTTATTCTCGGGAGACTTCACTAAACACAAATATTAGTGTTTTAAAACAGTAAAACATATTACAATAATAATATAGTCCATAAAAGTGCAGTTCGTTTGTAAAAAATGCAAAAACGTCACTTTTACTTAAAATATCATCATTGTAATACAATTTACCAATTTGAAACACTAATATTTGAGTTCAGCGAAGTCTCCCGAGTAAACCAGTACCCCCCATGTACAGGTTTTATGTTGTCTTGGAGAGTTACAGGGTCATATATAGTGCTTGCGAATTAAATTCTCTGCACTTTCTCCCTGTGTTGTCAGGTATGTCAATCAAATTTTAATTAATCAAATCACCTAATTATGTTAAAAGATTACTTAAATATACACGTAGAATTTTAATATATATGCATTTATAGGTATTTAAATTCTACGTGTACACTAATGTAATCTTTTATGTAATTATATGTATTTATTTATTTATATATATATATATATATATATATATATATATATATATATATATATATATATATTTGCGGTTATTTGCATTTTATATATAGATAGATATATATAGAATGTCATTCTAAGTGTATTTTGTTACCAATATATATATATATTAATAACAAAATACAGTTAGAATGAAATTACATATGTATATATAATTATATTAAATTTTGTTTCAATATTTTATTTATTAATTTTATTATTTTATTTATTATTGTAATTATACGTATTTATATATATAATATATGTGTATATATCTATTATATATATAATATATGTATATTATATATATGTAACGTCATTCTAAGTGTATTTTAATACTAATATATGTACTTATATTAGTATTAAAATACACTATGTATGACGTTAAATATAGATAATATACATATATATTATATATATATAATATATATACATATATTATATATATATAAATATATTTATTTTATTTTTAAACATGTTTAATATTTTTTTTTACAGATCCCACCAGCAGGGGGACTGTCTGATATTTTAGACAGTCCCCCTGCTGGCAGATCCACAGCCAGCTATAGGGGGCCATGTGATCGCTCTTTGAGAGCGATCACATGGCCCCCGGGGGCCTGATTTGCCATGGGGGGGCTTCCTGGGCTGTGAGGCAGTCCTCCCGAAGCGGAGCGCCGGTAAGGTAAGTATACTGGTCGCTCCAGGGCTCAAAGCCGTTACGGCGTTCTATGCCGTCGCAACGGCTTTAAAGCCCACTTAAAGCGCGACGGCATAGAACGTCGTAACGGCGTTAAGGGGTTAAATAAGGATTGTCAAAAATGAGGAGAAAGGAACTTAACCTCATCTACCTCTATATTCTCATTAAAATTTACAACCCAAAAGAAATGAATTTCCTATTTGCTTACTTTTAAATGTTCTTTTCTTCTGCTACAGGAACTTTACCAGAACTATAAAATCAAATCTCATTGTCTAGCCTCATCATTTGATCTAACAGATATCAGCTATGACAATTGAGTTGTTCCTAAGCTAAACTGTTGATATATTATACTTTGTATTCATAATACAAGCCAAGATATAAAGATGATAGTAAAATACATTTGGTGATATTGCTGTGTCACACTGTTGACACAATTCATACTTATTGAAGCACTTATATCTGACCAGCCTCAATTTGCACATGAATAACACATTCCTTACAGTATACCTTCCTTTTGGAAATACTCATCTACTCAGGAGTACATACTGTCAAATTGTTACTTACTTACCTTTTTGCTTCCTGTTCTAGTGCTGACAAGACGACCTCTCCATCTTGTTACAATGTTGGTTTGTTAATAAGAATACACTAGGGGCTATTAGCCTTTTTCAGCTGCTGTACATAGGAATACAATGTAGTTTAAATTGGTTGGTTGTTGTTTAGTTTACTGTTGCCTCAGTAATAAGGGTTACTGCCTGTATATAATGTCCATATTGTGTATACATAGGGTTACCTTATCCACTATGTTTTCAGAGGCACATATCATGTATACATATTGATGGACAGCACACGTAAATGGTAGCCCTGTTGTATTTAGCATTCAGAAGAAGGTGTATGAGATTAAGCATATGCATTTTACCTACTGCAGGGCAACCCTTTACATGCGGTTTCATAAATATGACAAAATTATATGTATCCCTGAAAACACTATAAATAATAATAAAAATAAATAATTGATTTTCCCACCCCTCCTGGGTGGTATATTTATTCCTATATTCTCAGGTGCTCTAACAGAGACCTGGGAGTCTGAGGCTTCTGTGCAGTATCTTATATGTTCCTAGAACTGCACTTTTCTGGACAGCAACCTCCGATGTCCCACCTGGAATCTGTTGAAGCCACTCTCCCATATATATACACATGGTCTGTCCATAAAGTATTTAGACATGTATTATGAAAAATAGAGACATTTATTGAAGTAGATACAAAATACAAGAAACATTGTTCATAGGACAATGACACTTCAGTCCCTTTCCAAGTAGACACCTTAGACCTCACACAGTTCTCCCAGTGTATTTCCTACTGTTTAAATCACTCTGCAAAATCCTTTGTTGAAATCACCATCATAATATTTTCTTCTTCTAAAAATTAGGAGAAAATGGCTTGGTTGTTTTGTGTAATGCTCATGTAATATAAAAAAAAAAGTTTGTGGAGTGATCTTAGCTTTGTGGAGTGAAGAACTGTGTTATTAGCAATAATCAGCATGGTTTTATGAAACATAGGTCATGTCAAACTAACCTAATTGCATTCTACGAAGAAGTAAGTAGAAATATAGATCAGGGTGTTGCAGTGGATGTGATCTACTTGGATTTTGCCAAGGCATTTGATACGGTTCCTCACAATAGGTTAGTCTTCAAACTAAAAGAAATTAGTCTAGATGAATACTCTTGTTCTTGGGTAGAACATTGGCTTAAGGATAGAGTACAGCGAGTTGTCATAAATGGTAAATTTTCAAGCTGGACAAAAGTGGTAAGTGATGTCCCTCAGGGTTCTGTTTTGGGACCGCTTCTATTCAACATATTTATAAATGATCTTGAAATGGGCATTGGAAGCCATGTATCAGTGTTTGCAGATGACACAAACCTTTGTAAAGTAATAAAATGTGAGCAGGATATTGCCTTGCTGCAGAGGGATTTGGATAGATTGGAGGACTGGGCACTAAAATGGCAGATTAAATTTAACGTAGAGAAATGCAAAGTTATGCACTTCGGGGTTAAGAATGCACAAGCAATTTACACCCTAAATGGTAGTGAACTAGGGATAACCACACACGAGAAGGATTTGGGAATTGTTATAGACAACAAATTAGGTAACAATATGCAATGTCAATCTGCCGTTGCTAAGGCCAGTAAGGTTTTGTCATGTATAAATAGGGGCATAAATTCTCGAGATGAAAATATAATTTTGCCTCTTTATAAATCGCTGGTAAGACCACACCTTGAATATGCTGTGCAATTTTGGGCACCTGTTCTAAAGAAAGATATCATGGCACTAGAAAAAGTGCAGAGACGAGCTACAAAATTGATAAAAGGAATGGAGCATTTTAGTTGTGAAGAAAGGTTAAAAATTGTAAATCTCTTCAGTTTGGAAAAACGGCGCCTGAGAGGGGATATGATAACATTATACAAATATATTCGGGGCCAGTACAAACCATTATCTGGAAATCTATTCATAAACAGGGCTATACATAGGACACGAGGTCACACATTTAGGCTTGAAGAAAGGAGATTTCATCTAAGGCAAAGAAAAGTTTTTTTTTTACAGTAAGAGCAATAAGGATATGGAATTCATTGCCTGAAGAGGTGGTTTTGTCAGAGTATATACAGATGTTTAAACTGCAATTGGATAAATACTTGCAAAAACATAACATACAGGGATATTATTTCTAATTAGTGGGGCAATAGCTGCTTGATCCAAGGAGACATTTGACTGCTATTTTGGGGTCAAGAAGGAATTTTTTCCTAGTTTGTTGCAAAATTGGAAGCGCTTCAGACTGGGTTTTTTGCCTTCTTTTGGATCAACAGCAAAAGCATATGTGAGGAAGGCTGAACTTGATGGACGCAAGTCTCTTTTCAGCTATGTAACTATGTAACTATGTAACTATGAATCACTGTTCAGCAGAGAAATACCACAATCAGAAACACTCTGATAAAAATAAAAATATTATCAAAACATTTAAACAGACAAACATTTAAGCAGACAAAGACAGGCTAAGGGAAATTAAGATAGGAGTATTTCAAAAACAAATAAGAGTTCAGGGAAACCAGCACTAAATAATAAGTGAATCCAGTAAGCAGTCAAAAATTCTTACAATCTTCAAGGAGGACAAAATTCAGACAATAAGAAGATTGTGAACTAATAAATGTGAATCAAGGCAAGACATGAGGAGGTAACCAGGGGAAGTTTAAACAGATGTTCAGACATGAGTGCTGAGTGTTAAAATATTTTGTCAAATGAGCATTTTCTGTCATGTGCAAAATAGGTGCTAATTGAATTACCCAGAACTCCTACAATGTTACAATTGATATTGGAATTTTGGACACATGTGAGGGTATTGGACAAAAAAAAAATACCCTTGCAAAAAATGCAAATGCAATACTATCAAAAAAAGTATTATGAGTGACTTGTCACTCATTAACACAACCTTGTAGTTACTTTTAAATCTGGATGGCTTTTAACCCCTTAAGGACAGATGACATGTATGACATGTCATGATACCCTTTTATTCCAGAAGTTTGGTCCTTAAGGGGTTAAGGGCCCCAACCATTGTTGACCCTGAATAGATATGAAAGATGGAATAGGGATTATGAAATATGAAGATCTCGCAAATGCAAAAAGTATGAGGAATCATAAAAAACAGTGGGAAAACATATATTGAAAATAAAAATAATTTACTAGAAAGTCAATAAGTATAAAGGCAAGAAAATAGAATGTCATAATGTGCTAGAATCCATCCTATGAAAACGCACAATTAAAAGTTAGATATGTTACTGACATAGCTTTCCCTAAATAAATTGGGATGCCTTATTTTCCAGAAATGGACTTGAATTCACAAACTCCAGAACTGATTTGGAGTCCAATAAATGATCATACAAACCTTGACCTGAAGGCTTTTTTAAAATGTATTTTAATTTTGTTGCCCTTAAGTAAACTTGTGATGTGAACCAGATATTTGGCAAACGTTTGATTAATGATCCAGTCCTGACATACACTTAGATGATTTCAACAAGGTGAGTAAATATGACATAACCTCAATTTTATTTAAAAAAAATGTAAAAATATTCAGCTCCATGGAACATGTATTAATGTATTAATACAAGTAAAAAATAGAAGTTGGGTATTCAAATAAAAGTATTCTACAAATAATTTCCATCATTTTGCATAAGCATAGAAAGTTATATGTTTATATTTTTTTTAGATTAAAAGTTGAGTATGTGATTGGATAGAATATGGACAACAAAAGAACCAAGGGATTAATGTTGAATTAAAATACTAGTGCACTAGAAGATGAAGTAATAAGTGCTGAAAAAGGTTTATGAAAAATGTATTGAAAAAAAAGATAAAATTTAAAATATTCTTAAATATATCAGGAATTGTTATTGGGACTATTATCAAGACAAATAACACTTAGATGGAAAGAGAAATATTTAATAAAAACATTAAAAATGCAAATATTGGGGGGGGGGGCGTGGCTCGCTAAGAACCTGACAGGATGTGCTGGAGTGGAGCTCTGCTTCAGCATATCGCTAAATTTCCAAATAGCCACGAGATCGAGTTGTTACAACCCAGCAGACAGATAATACTTACTGAAGAATTCCCCAGTAGAGAAATGGGATGTAAAAACTGCAGGTTATCCCACCTAGAAGGCTCCAATCTGCCCAACATCTGCCCGGCGGTCCTTTGACAGGTTGCAGCAGTTGTCACAACCTAAGATGGCACTCGGGAAACTTACAAACTCCAGCGAATCTGAGGCCTCACGTGATGAGCAGGAATTCACACCCTCTTGGACATCAGGTGGGATACACCGACAAGCAGATATGGACTTAGACACTTTACCCTCCACTAAAGGAGATATAAAAAAGCTGCTCCTAGACCTAAGAGAGGTCTAGAAATCAGACCAAGATGGGGTGCATACCAAAATGGGTGGTCTCACAACACGCATCGGAGCGGTGGAAAATAGGGAGGGGGAGAGAGTCAAGACACTCACTGAGACCAGGGTACAAGTGGAAACCTTAACCACACAACTGCAGAGACTTACCCGTATGGTAACAACACTCAAGAGACACTGCAAGAGAAACGTATGCATCCATGGAGCACCCAAGCTTATAGGTCAAGAGGCCACACTTGAGTACACAAATAAAGTGGCGGCAGCGTTGGGGGTAAAGAGGAACGGAGTCACAATGCCCATCATATCAGCATTCTGGATCCAGAAAGCACCAACTGCCCCAGCAGATGCTTCCAGGGACATTATTGCCGTTACCAGGGATATATCCATTAAGGCCACCATGTTAGCCCACCCCAAGAGCATGCCCACAATCAATGTGCACAATGTCCAGAAGTCTATGGTGACTTACCTTTCTCAATTCTACTGGAGAGGAGAGGCTTCCAGCCAGTCACCAGGCAATTACGGACACCCAGCATAAGATATCACTGAGGAGCATCAGGCACACTTGTGGTACAACACAGAGACACTATTTTGTCATTGTCAGCTGCAGAGGACCCTGTGGAATTCTTGAAGGCCCTCCAGCTGCCACGGCCGCTCTCCCCAGTAGCAGGAATGGCCTCATCTCCAATACCAGGCTGATGCCAATGTGGAGTGGATGGGAGGCCCCCGCAGTCAAGACACCAAAGAGGAAATCATGCAAGACCAACCCTTCATAGCGCAGACCGAGCACCGCAGTGTTGGACTATCCGCTTTCTGTCCCACAGTGAATTACGCCCTATACATGACCACTTCTATTTCAGTTCATTATGTTCTGTTTAAGTTTATTTTATGTTCCAAACATGTGTTCACCTGATATGCCCTGCAGGCTTCATTACACATTATCCGTAAACTAGCTGAATAGTATTACCTGCCAGTTATGTCTCACCGGCAATGTCAAATAACACACAGCATGAGGGATGAAGAGGGAACATTTTTGAAACCTCAGAGGCGAAGCTAGCAGGGACAGGTTGAGACGTGTATCACCAGATAGGTGTAATTTGCGATTTGCGATTTTAGGTGATTCAGACAGCTCCTATCTTTTTATGTGTAAAATGGCAAAGAGGAATTCCACGCTGGTTTCATTTTCAACAGCACAGTTAAAAGGTATACAAAGTGAGGGATAAAGGTGGCATGACTGGGGAAATATGGCTGAAGATGAATGACGCTCCCAAAGGTGGAAGAGGCACACTCACACGTATGCTTGCCTATAACGGTAGAGGGTTAAAATATTAATCAAGAGCACACATGCATTTAGACAGTGAACCTTTAGTGGGAGTTAGAGATGTAGGGTTAGCACAAGTGGAATAGACGAGTGCACACTTAGGTGAACAGGCGATGGCGCCTGAGTGGGATTGGCAAATTAGTAAACGTGTAGAAGTGACCCCCGAGCAGACGGAATGTGCTGAGGATAAGGGGTGATGAGTGGTGTCATGCATGCAAGGTGAAGGGTCTTGAGGTGAGGAACAGAACCTTAGTGTTCTTAGCTAAAACAAAGTCACGACTTTATACTATGTCAATATTTTTTTCTATTATTGTATTGATAGAATGTTTGAGTTTGTTCATTTTTCAACAGATGTGGATAACATGCCATTGCTGATTTTTACTGATTCCACAATATAAATAAAGAATAATAAAAAAAATGCAATTATTATATAGAATGAAAAACAAGAAACAGTAAAGGTAAATAAACATGTAATCATTGAATTAATTAATATCTATGAGGAACATTCAGCGCCTTCATGCAGAGCTTGGAGACACTGAACGTGGGTGCTGCACTTGGTGCAGCAGTGACCCAGGACTGTCTAGTGGCCATCTGAGTGACTTTCACTAGAGGTGTTACTAAGCAGAAATGTAAACACTGCCTTTTCATAGAAAATCATCATCAGACCAGAAAAAGGAACACACTTCTGGACACATCCTTATTTACACTCCGGGGAATACTACCCTACACTTTCCAACTGAGCTATGACTTTGAATTTCTTTGCTGGCCAGATCAACGTTTACAGGACTGCTTTTAACTTCGTACTAAATTTCTCTATCTTTAAGCACTCTTACTTGCACTAATCATCCATTGGATTATATCTCCAGTCTACTTAAAGAATATTCTACTACGAAACCTGGTAAATATGCTGTGTTAATGCAATTTAATACATTTTTACTAAAAGAGGAAATATTCCTGAAATATTCCTGAAATATCCCTGAATAATGCTGATTAGATTTCTACCTTTGCCTTTTTGTAGTAAAGGTAGTGTTTACCTTGAAAAGCTGTAGTGATTCTGGTGACTATAGTGTCCCTTTAAGAATGTTATTTTCTCGTTAAAAATGAATGGCTTCTAACTTTTTTAGCTGGCTCCTGGATTCCAAACAAATTTGTCAAGCCCGGCCATAAGGTGTAAAGCTTGTACAGGAGGATACAGACCTAGTCATAAAGACCCAATCCTTCATGATAGATGGGATGGACAAGTAGAAACAAGAATATGTGAGATTGAATATGACAAGGAAATAGCAAAAGAAAAATAAAACAAATAAAACAATTTAAAAATATAAAATATATAAGTGATTAAATAACATGTTTAGAATAAAAAAGTAAAATTAAAATATCATAAACATACAAGTATAAAATAAAAACATAACTGATAAAAAATTAGAACTGATTAATAAAAAAAGAAATGTATATATTTTTTTAAAAGTTTGTAAATTATGCAATATAGAGAAACACAAATAGGATGAATAAAAATAAATGCTTCAAAATGATAAGAACAAAAAATTTTAAAGAGTAAAAATTTTTTTAAACGATAAGAGAATAAAAAGATAGAAATAATACAAAAATGATAAAATAATACTGCAGAAAATGATCATGTATATTTACAGAAATTATGTCAAGTCACCATCTACATTTAAGTAATTAGGCACTAATATTTCAAGTCTATCTGGGTTATTCACTAAAGTTCAATTGGTTTCGTAGAGAATGGGCTAAAACCATCTAGCTACATACTGGGCTATTAGGAATGCAAACTCATTTTTAGCCAGCAAGCACTGGCCAGACACGACATAACTTACCCTCAGATTGCAGCTGCCAGCGGGTATATAGTACTTAAAATGATTATTTGCTTGCATGAAAGCAAGTGAACGATAAAATGAAAACAAAGAAAGGATTTGTTTCTTAGCAAATTCTGACAGACAAAAAGGAAATAAATAGAGAAAATTCCTTATTAAAACAAATGTATAAATAATAAAACTTAAAATGTGCCCCTCATGGTGCATTCCCTCACTTGAATGAATTCTATAGATATAGACGTTAAAGCAAGAATCCCAGTCTCAGGTTAAGACAGAAGGTAATCACCTATAGAATTTTCTTTTCTCTTTCTGATTTATAATTATTTACAGGAGATTGTTTTACCTACAGTTTAGTGTTGAAAGAAACTTTTATACTATACAACTGTAACTGATTTTAGTAAATAGGTGCCACTGAAGGCATGCTAAGGCCACTCAGGATGTAGTTTTAACAGTGCATTAGTGTTTTCCTAGTGTTATGCTGCTAATAGGTATAATAGTGCATAATAAGATGC
This sequence comes from Pelobates fuscus, assembly GCF_036172605.1. Classification (NCBI taxonomy): domain Eukaryota; kingdom Metazoa; phylum Chordata; class Amphibia; order Anura; family Pelobatidae; genus Pelobates; species Pelobates fuscus. The sequence goes on from NC_086320.1 coordinate 88,927,357, forward strand.
TTACACTTTAAGCTGTTTCTTTTTAATTGCAGCATTTGGATCCTAAGCGGTCAATGCTATGTATTTAGGTTACTAACAATTTGATAACTAGCAATGATATCTTAAATATAGCATTGCATACCAATTATATTATTCCTTAAAGGGACACTATAGTCACCAGAATAACTACAGCTTATTGTAGTTGTTCTAGTGTGTATAGCCTGTCTCTGCAGGCATTTTCATGTAAACACTGCCTTTCAAAGAAAAGGAAGTGTTTACATTACAGGCTAGGGACATATCCAGTAGCCACTTCTGAACTTTCCTTGTAGATATTCATTGATTCAATGCATCTCTATGAGAAGATGCTGATTGGCCAGTGTGGCATTTGGCTCTGCCCCTGACCCACCTCATTGGATGAGATGATCGGAATTGATTATCTCAGACAACCCAATGCTTTCCTATAAAAATAAAAGCTGGAAATAATGTTGGAATTTACTTAGAAACAAATCCTCTATTCTTTTGGCTTGGGGGATGTAGTAGATTTGAGTGTCTTTAGTCTCTGTATGTGGATAGAAAAAAGACAAGGCAACCTAATAGTCAATATGTCAGAACTTAGTATGATGGTATATTAAGAATATTGATTTTACACTCACATGTAAAATAGCTATGACCATCTCTAGTGTGTATCGCATACAGTGGTACATTCCCCACTTATAGGATATGATGAGGGGCTTTCACAGCAGATGGGTATCCAGGTACTCAAAAAGAGAATAGAAATAGAAACAAATAGTGCACTCAATAAGATAGTAAAAATAGTGTAGAATTAATCAGAAGTATACTCACAAGAGTAGAGCAGGCTCACTGCTCTATGATGATAGCATTGGTGGTATGATCCCCACCTGGGATATTCTTGAGAGTAGAGATGATAAAGATGGTAAAAAAGATAAAAACGCCAGCAGGTATGAATTATAAAATAAGGTATTAAATATAAAGGTGATGGCACAATAGACTATTGTGATAACCAAAATCCTTTATTAGATCAAATACAAAGTAACACCCATACGGCGTTTCACCAATATAAGCTTTTTCAAATGGAATAAAAATCATACAACCTGGCTGGTTGGAGTTTATATAAGGGAAGGATAGTTAAAAATTGGTGCCAAAATTACATCAAAGGCTATCCTCCAATTATTTTTTTAAAATATAAATATGATAAACAATGATATGTATTAATAGATCTTTAGATGTAGACTTATAATATAATAATTAGCTTTAAAAAAAATGAGCATGTTAAAGATAGTATCAGCTATTTCAAGCTGGAACCTGTGACGTGCACCATGTGGGCGTACTAATTTCCCGTCCGCTAAGCCCTAAGGGAAATGTAGTCTTTGATACAATATTTGTGATGTCGGCAAAAAACTATTGTTTGCCGACATCGAAATAGAGTCACATACAACAAGTTGGGAACAGTGAGTGCAGAGTCATTCAACTAAAAGTCATGGGAAACTGGAACGAACATACAAATGGAAATAAATAGATAATGTAACATTATCGCGGCACCCATCTTGGTTGAGGAAAAGGATGATGGACTAAGGAGACTCAGTGGCCATATTAAGGAGGGAACATCCCTAATAATTATGAAAAGATACTTACACAGACATAATAATAATAAAATATGATAGGAACCTGAATAAAAAAGTATATAAAAAACATATTAGTGAATAGAATATGGTAATGGTCCAAAATTGAAGTAAAAGACAAATGGTATAAATATACAGAGTATGTGAGTACTCCTAAGGATAAATCCTAAGGATAAATTCAGATTTGAAATATGTCAATATTAGATATAAATAAAGTGCCAATGACTTACTAGCAGAAAAGTCGCTATAATATTTTCATATCAGATATAAAAAAAGAGTTCAACTAGATAAGTATATCAGTCTTTTGTGTATATGTAGATAAATAGCAGAAAAAAATGCTCTAAAATCACAATATCAAGCAAAGATTAATAAATTAAGTATTCCGACTATATGTACCTTAAAACAAGTAAATATGAACAGTATCAGGGATCTCAAAGACTCCATAATAATGCCAAGCTACAGGTATCAATAGAATGTACCATAAATCTGTGATATCCGAGAGGAAGTGGTTATGGTAGGGATGTTCCTGATCACAATGCCGTAGGAAAAACCAATGTGATTAGAACAGCCCTAAGATAACAACAAATAAACTAAATATAAAACAAACTAGCGAGGACTAAAAGTCCCAATAAGGAGAGTAACAAAAATTGAAGAAAGGGAGCCCTACCTTTCATCCCTTCCCTTTAAATTCAGGATTAGAGCGCACGTCAATTCCGTAAGAAGACCTCTTGGGACACCAGTCTCACGCCATTTAAAGATACATCACACTAACTCCTCAAATAAACTTAGATTTATAGGAATAGAACTTATTCCACAAACCCAACGTAAAAGCGACTGGGATCGCAGGCTGAGACAAAGGGAATCCTATTGGATTTATAAATTGAAAACCCTTTCCCCACAGGGACTGAATAAGGACTTCTCCTTCTCAGCCCTTTTATAGCTCGTAACATAAAATTTCTGAAGGTTTATAAAAGTCCCTACGTTAGTCCTTCCTAGGACACTGATAATTGTAAATAGATGTATATTTATAAATATGTTTATCACAATTTTTTCCCTTATTATTTGTCTCTTAAGCATTGGCGGCTTTTAGCCTAATATAAGTCCGAGTACCCTTGTAGACTGAGGTTACCCATGAATTAGAAATTGAGACACCCAATAATATCCAGAACAATGTTAAGTCTGGGCAGTGGACTAACTTAAGCCTTTTATTATTTTACACATTTATTATGTGTATTTGACCACTCACTCCAAATGACCAACTACTGTAAACTTATTCTAGGAGTCATTAGACGCACAAAACACTTTATAAATAGATAAACTGTGTACTTCTCATTTATTGTTCTTGCAGTTATGGGAGTAGTGGGAGTATGTGGCAACTCATGAAAATGTAGGGCAACTTTTTAACCCCTTAAGGACACATCACATGTGTGGCATGTCATGATTCCCTTTTATTCCATAAGTTTGGTCCTTAAGGGGTTAAGGCATAATAAACGTAGGACTCGTGGTAAGACTCCTTAAGTTTGAGCTAGTTAAGAAGTATTAGCCCACTATGTTTTACAGAGAGGAGGTGAAATGTATTCTATTCAGAGAACCTCAACCAATCTATGGATTCCTGCATGTGGGTGTGCTTATGATGGATGATTGATTACTCTACAGTGTGATGGATCGGACACACCTAGCAGGGATAGAGGAGATGTGTGAATATGGTCACACACCCCCGTTCGATGCTGATGGGCGTGCAATCTAACCCCCGCCCCACATGGGCCAAGCCCACTGATAATGGGAGGGAAGGCCATCCCGTAGGTCTGATTGACATGCAGGGCATTAGGTACCGCTTTGTAGTTGGCGGGGCCCAATAGGGATTGGGGAGGGTGTGCACACTGCACACCTTGTTCAGTACACGGTAAGAACAGATAAACTGAGGGCACACTAAACAACGCCCCTCCCTATTAACACTGCAGCCAACACTCAACTGTTAATTACTAATCAAGTCTACATATAAAAAGATAGACTGGCCAGCCCACAGACATTGGTCCTGACGACGGCGTGCTGACACCCTGAAAAGCGTGTCATGCTATTTTGTTGTTTTCCCACTTATTACACGTAGTAGCACTAATATGCACTAGCTTAGTTAAGTTTCATTTTTTCTTTTAAGACTAGAAATGGAGAGTGGTTCAGGTAGGCATTAGTGGCTAGTCCACGGTGCCGAGGTAATATAGGGTCAGACTCCTTTTGAGTTTTTGGCTTGGGGTCTTTGTGTTTGGTTTGGGGTTAGGCTCCTTCACTTTCACCCCAGTATCTTCTATGTCAGTACATACCTGACTTTTGCATACTAGCTGTATATGAGCTAGAATATGCTTAAGTTTAGGTTTATACCTATTTTATAGCTTTGTTTATCCTAGCTAACCTAGCAGTATATCTATAAATATATATGTGTGTATATACAAATACTATATATACTTCTCTGTCTCCTCTCTCCTCCTTTTTACAATTCTCGTTTTTTCCTTAGGACAATAAAAGGTAGGACTCCCTTTCTTCAATTCTTGTTACTCTCCTTATTAGGACTTTTAGTCCTCTCTAGTTTGTTTTATATTGTATTTTGAGGGTTATCCACCACTTTAACCCCTTAAGGACACATGACATGTGTGACATGTCATGATTCCCTTTTATTCCAGAAGTTTGGTCCTTAAGGGGTTAAGGAGAGTGACACTGGGCACCTCTGGAGCTAATCCATTAGCCCCCAGTATTATTGGGACTTCTGGATCAGCCCCTGTATATTTATTTATTCAGTTTTTTAAATAAACTAAATAGTAGTCTCAGGGAAGTGCAGTTGGAAAAAGTGTGTCAGCTAAATGTATCAGATATCCACATGTATCATTGCAATTATAGTTATTACAATAAATAATCTAGCCAGCATAGAGGGATATAAATGCAAGCAATAGCCCAAAAGAGTTACAATTATAGAATGCACACACTATAATTAAAATAGCCTAATATATTAGATATATAATATATACTATAATGGAAAGTAGATATCGGAAATATATATATTTCCGATATCTACCTTCCATTATATATATATATATATATATATATATATATATATATATTTCCGATATCTACTTTCCATTATATATATATATATATATATATATATATATACATATATATATATATATATATATATATATATATATATATATATATATATATATATATATATATATATATATACACTGTTGATGGAGAGAGGGAAGGTTAAATGAAATTAAACAAATCAAATTCTGCATTTAAACCATTTCTGATTTACCGAGGATATTTTTTATATTCCCTCCTCTCCAAGGGATCTTACACTTGTTAATGCCAATACATTTTAGAAATTTGGGGTCGTTATTGTGTATGGCAAAATGTTTCGATACTGAGTGATTAGGATATCCTTTTACAATATTTCTACAGGGCTCACTTAATCTTATTCTCAAACTTTTTGTGGTCATTCTGACATATTGGAGGCCACATGGGCACTCCAACAGATAGATAACATTTTTGGTGCTGCAACTAATAAAATCTTTAATGTTATAAAAAAAATTGTTCTGTTAGATATAAAATGTGTGGTTTGGGATGGTACAGATGGGTCAGTGCTTTTACAAACTATGCAGTGTATGCATTTATAAAATCCTTTAGCTTCATTAAAAAAAGACATTTATGATTTTTTGGGTTTGAATTCTCTTGTAATATTAGTAGTTAGGATGGATTTAAAAGGTGGAGCTCCTCTAAAAAAATTAATTTGGCTTATCAGGTAAAATATTTTTGAGCGTTTAGTCTTGTCTTAGTAAGTGCCAATGTGTATTCACATTTTTTTTAATGTTATTAAAACACGTTATGGATGTTAGTTTGTATTTTATCTAATAAAAGATTTTGGTTATTACAATAGTCTATTGTGCCATCACCTTTATATTTAATACCTTATTTTATAATTCATACTTGCTGGCATTTTTTTCTTTTTTTTATCATCTTTATCATCTCTACTCAAGAATATCCCAGGTGGGGATCATACCACCAACACTATCATCATAGAGCAGTGAGCATTGTGAGTATAATTATGATTAATTCTACACTATTTTTACTATATTATAAAGAGCACTATTTGTTGCTATTTCTATTCTCTTTTTGAGTACCTGGATACCCATCTGCTGTGAACGCCCCTCATCATATCCTATAAGTGGGGATTGTACCACTTTATGCGATACACACTAGAGATGGTCATACCTATTTTACATGTGAGTGTAAAATCACTATTAATATACCGTCATACTAAGTTCTGACATATTGCACTTTTAGGTTGCCTTGTCTTTTTTCAATCCACATATGGAGACTAAAGACACTCAGATGTACTACATATCCCAAGCTCAAATAATTTAGCACCTACAGCTGCACCTGCCTCTTGACAAGAGACATCTTTGTATGTAAGAACTTGCATTGTTGGGAAGAGTATTTTAAGTACTATTTGTTCAATTGTTTTATCATTTCTTTTTACCGCAACCTTTATGTGGCACAGCCCTTCTCTCTTTTTTTCAAGTATTAAAAGTGTATCTTAAATTCACTGCTGGATTTAGATTATTTGGGGTATAGAGTTTACTATGATGATGGACCTGATGAGAGAATTAAAATGTCCATTTCACTTCTCATAGTTGCTGTTATAGACATGCAGCAAACCTATTACTGGTTGACTTAACCACTGGATTCTTCCACATCTAGCTTTAAGGATTCAAGCACAACAAGAAATGCGCACCATGCACAGTACAGGCTAAGTACTGAGCAGCAATCTATTTCATAAGGAAGAAATAAAAAGAAACAGCTGAACATTTACATTATGGATGCTTTTGGTTTGTTTATGTTATTCTGACCCTGCTTAACTTATTCAATGTATCTTTCTTGACATTGGGACCAACATTATGAGTGAGTACAGTTTTAAGATTTATGGCACTTTCTAAAATTAGAACCTGTGGTTTCTTTATAATACGTTGTCTAAAACTGGGTTATGTCACAGTAAAAGCCAGAGTCTTTTTAAAACATTTTTTATTTTTGTATGCTAAGTGTCATACTTGGTAATATATTCATACTATAAAAACTTCTGTGAAGTATTCATATTCATGCTACTTTCTATTAAAGGAACACTCCAAGCTCCATAACTACTTCAGCCCACTTTAGTGGTTGTGTTGCCGGAGTGCTCCGTAATTAAAAATGGTTTGACCTTTTACCTGAGGTCCTTTTGATGCAACTTCCCACCTCCACTATCTTAACCGAGTATAGAAAGAAGTTCCTGCATTCCTTTAATAGATCTTTTTCAGTCCTTCTTGTTTCTTCCATTAATTATTCAATGTTATTCATATTAAAATTTCTCTTAGATTTTGTATAATGATTTGTGTTTTGTCCTTAACATCTACATTTTGTGAACAATTATTTGTATTTCTAACGAATACAACTCCTACTGATTAGCTTGTAGAGTCAAATTCTCTATTGGCCAGTCTATTTTGATCTGTGGGTTCAAAACAATTTGTATATTTTATCATTTTATTTTCAACATATAGAGTAAGATCAAAAAAACTTAGTTTATGTAACATTTTACAGTGGAGGAGGTACATTTTAAATTATACTAATTATCTTTAAGATAATTAATATATCTCTAAACTGTTCCTTTAGTTCCCCTCTATATTAGAATAATGCAATCTATATTTGCATATGGAACCAGGTTTTTTTTACTGAGGGTTATCCAACCAAATATCATGCACTTCAATATCATAGACATATATGTAGATATATCTTGGGTCAAACCTGGTTCCCATGGCATTCCATATGAACTGAACTACACAAACATGTCCGTTATACATCATATATAATGTATTTATAAAATTATTAACATAACATAAAATTATAATATATTTATAAAATTATTAAATAGACTATAAAATAAATTAATGTAAATTTGCAGATGCATTATACATGCCAGGTATAAGAAGTCTTCTGGGTGGCTTCCTTGTATGTGTGTGCAATTTTAAAAGAAGACAAAAGTGAGAAGAGAAGGATGGATCTTTAGAGAATAAACAGCTTTTGCACATAGCTTATAACCAGTATAATCAGCAAGTCTCAAATATCGCCAGCAGATTCACTTTTACCAGTAGTCACTTCCAACCTACTAATTTTATTCGGTTAACAGGTGGTCCATAGGTCTTACCACAACAAAATTATGTAAGTCCTGTATTGGTGAACTGTGTGATTGAGGAAACAAGTGTTGGATTTAAAGGGTATAAAGTGCAGTAGGGCACTATTTCTATAATTTGATATTTTTAAAAATTTGAAGGTTTTTATTTTTTCTTCAGATTTGAAGTTTTTTTTTTTCATTGTTCAAACATAGAAGACAGAACATTTGATTGTGTCACAGAAAGGAATACAATATTAAGTTGTATTGGGATACAGAAAAGAAAGGGGGAAAGGGGAATAACAAAGTTGTGAACATCACATCAGTAACTTGTCAGTAGGAAGGGAGAAGGAATAGATTATATAGGTTATCGTTTAGGTTATAGTAGAAATGAAAATAGGTCGCACCATAAGTAAACTGTAAAGTAATATGAAATTCAGTAATGTACTTACATATATCAGACAGAGCAAAATATACAATAGTCCTTATGTTAAATGAGCAGGTAAGAAACCAGGTTGACTTGCAGGAGCTTGAGTTTGATATATGTCTGTTTGTATTGCAGCTCTTGAAGTAGTGAATAAAAAAAAAAAAGAGATACTCCAATAGTATATACTGCATCAGACAGTGGAACGGAAAAGGAAACTTCACAGCAGGGTGTATTTCCATTCACCTATTTTAGAGCTATTCCAAGCTCAGGTGTGGATAGCGTTCAGTGGTGTCAATCCCCACTGGTAGGATATAGGTGGTGGTAGATGATATGTAGCTTGAGGTGAAGAAGGTCTCGATGTAAGGAGAGAAACAGCAGAAAATAGTGTTCTCTGTATATAATAGTTAAGATGATGATAATAAAATGGTATTATACTCACATTCGAGTGAGCAGGGAATACTGCTCACTATGATAGTATGGGTGGTATAATGCCCATCTAAGGATTCTTGGATGAGTATATTCTGCAATATTTTTGGTGTCCAGGTATAAAATAATAAATAAAAATAAAAGGGTAAAAAGGGTATATGGCACACACAAAATTTAGGGCCAATATTCCTTTAATAATCCAAGTTAAAAAACAAATTAAAACAGCCAAAACATGTTTCGCCAACACAGGGCTTTATCAACTGCCAATAAAAACAACAGCCAGGAACATGAAGTGTTTCATAAACATTGTAATCAATTGTTGATTCAAATTTCTGTGCCAAAATGATGTTATTTGCATAAGACATAGGTACAGTACAAATAGCTGTAATACAAACAGACATATATCAAACTCAAGCTCCTGCAAGTCAACCTGGTTTCTTACCTGCTCATTTAATATAAGGACTATTGTATATTTTGCTGTCTGATATATGTAAGCACATAACTGCATTTCATATTACTTTACAATTTACTTGTGGAGCAACCTATTTTCATTTCTATTGTTCACTATTCTTTTTTGATGGTCTGTGAGGGAACCTCATACCCATATGTTGCGGCCTTACACCTACCCTAACCTTTAGTTGATAATTTAGTGCTGATCCAACAACTATCTATCTATATGGTTTAGGTTATGTTGGGAAAGTGTAGTGTGTATCTAGGTGTAGTTGTCTATGCTAATGGAATTAACACCGTGGGATCAGTGTGATGAATCCAGGAGCTGGTCCATTAGAAAGGCTTAGGTTAAACTTTAGGATGGATGACAGTACTTATATGTATGGAGTGTATGCCCTTAAATCTGCTATAGACAGAATCAATCTGATACACGCCAAATGTTATACTTTATATGGAAAAGATATTAACCATTTCATGTATAGGAAAACAGTATGGGGAACTGTTTCCTAAACAATACTGAATTCACGTGTAAAAATGTGTATAGTAGCACAGTAATATGTGGTGTATACGCCTTTAAATCTGTATAGACAGAGTAAGTGGAGTATATACCAAGTAATTTACTTTGTAATCCAAAGATATAGATCTTATAAGATAGAGATACAGTACAAATAACTGAAAATAATTGGAAGAACACCTAACCAGAGGCTATCATAGAGGTAGCCAGTGGGTTGGTGTAGATATGCCCTGAAAACTCTCCAAAGCGGGGAATAACCCACAATTATTAAACGTAGAAAAAGAGAAAAGAGACCTAAGTCCCTATTAGGAGAGTAATGGAATAAAGGGGTCCCTACCTTTAATAAATCTAAGATAATAAGTTAAAAAGTACAGGAGGGGACCAAACAGGGATAATTGGAACCAGTCTAGACCATTATTATATGGTGAGTAAAAAAAGGTAGATGATAATTGGAGGGGGAGGGGGTGGAAGCCAGAGAAATAAGGGAGACAGTTCTCCTTGGAATAACCAATACCCCAATGGCTCACCTTGAGTCCCAAATCCCCACACCTAAAGGGGGCACACTGCCTGCCCTGTATATCTCAGCACTGTAGAGAAAACCATAAGTGTCTACCTAAAAAACTCAATATCCTATCCAACTACACAGCTGAAGATCAGGATCTCGTGACCTGGTTCCATACGAAAGGGAAGGAGGTTAACCAGGGGTAGAGGGAGAAGGAGACCAGAGGAAACATGAGAGAATTCCCTTCCTTGGAGGGGTTAAGGGATTCCCAATAATCCACCCAGAGTCCAAAGTATCCCAGTTGTACACACTTAAAGAGCACACTGAACCTTGCCCTGTATACCTCAGCACTCTGGACGAACCCGAGAGTGCCTACCTTCAACCCTGATGCCCTTCCTGTCCTAGTAGCAACGAACACACACTTAATGAAATCACTCCATAGTGCTACCTAAATCAATAGTGCTAACTAAGGTGAAGAAAAGAAAATTAATAAATTAAAATTCTAACTCGACGCGCGTTTCGGCGTTCTAACACGCCGTCGTCAGGAGTAATGAGCTTCAGTGTAACAAAGTTTCCTTTTATATGTTGTGTGGCAATCCTTCAACAGATCGTTAGCCGGTGTGGTTCGTCACATGTGACGGGAGTTGAGCTCCGTGATTGGTCAGAAGCTCCCCCTTATTCCGATTGGACGGGGGGCGTGGCGACCGATCACCAGAACTCAACATCCACGTGGGGAACGAAAAAGGTTTGCCGCAATTAGGGGGAGTGGTTTCGTGACGTAATTGTCACTGTCCACATTAACCCATGCGGCAGACCAAGAAGGTTGCCAGTATACAACTATCTCATAGTGTGTTCTCTCCCCTGCTGATCAGAGGGACGGGAGACAACTCAAAACAACTCAAAACAGTCCTATTCTCATTTGATCTTGAGGGGATAGGAGAATGACACTATGGGCCGGGTTTAAAGGGATGAGAGTCTCGATGTTATTGTGGTACATCGAAATTCAATATAGTGGTTTTTAAATCCTTATGGGTGCATAATACAGTCACCCTGATTATATAAACGGATATTGCCACTTATGAACTCAGCTGGTAGGCCTCCTTATCTCATAGCAAGGAGACCCAGATGTAGTTAAGGCTTAAGGTGTACCTGTAATACAATATGATGGTTAAAGTTCCGAAAAGGTAATGGGTGAACAACACAGTCACCCTAATTGTATAAAGAGGGAATATTACCATCCATGGATACAATGGTGAACCCTTATCCCATAACCCAGATCTCTGGTTATCGATTGACCACTCAAAACAGTCCTATTCTCATTTGATGATGAGGGGATAGGAGAATGACACTATGGGCCGGATTTAAAGGGATGAGAGTCTCGATGTTATTGTGGGTTTGAGGTGCTTCGAAATCCAATATAGTGGTTTTTAAATCCTTATGGTTGCATAATTCAGTCACCCTAATTATATAAACGGATATTGCCACTTATGAATTCAGCTGGTAGACCTCCTTATCTCATAGCAAAGAGACCCAGATGTAGTTATGGCTTAAGGTGCACCTGTAGTACAATATGATGGTTTAAGTTCCGTAAAGGTCATGGGTGAGCAAGACAGTCACCCTAATTATATAAAGAGGGAATATTACCATCCATGAATACAATGGTTAACCTTTATCCCATAACCCAAATCCCTGGTTACAGAAGAACATACTATAAATAATTTCCTCTGGTCTCCTTCTCCCTCTACCCCTGGTTAACCTCCTTCCCTTTCGTATGGAACCAGGTCACGAGATCCTGATCTTCAGCTGTGTAGTTGGATAGGATATTGAGTTTTTTAGGTAGACACTTATGGTTTTCTCTACAGTGCTGAGATATACAGGGCAGGCAGTGTGCCCCCTTTAGGTGTGGGGATTTGGGACTCAAGGTGAGCCATTGGGGTATTGGTTATTCCAAGGAGAACTGTCTCCCTTATTTCTCTGGCTTCCACCCCCTCCCCCTCCAATTATCATCTACCTTTTTTTACTCACCATATAATAATGGTCTAGACTGGTTCCAATTATCCCTGTTTGGTCCCCTCCTGTACTTTTTAACTTATTATCTTAGATTTATTAAAGGTAGGGACCCCTTTATTCCATTACTCTCCTAATAGGGACTTAGGTCTCTTTTCTCTTTTTCTACGTTTAATAATTGTGGGTTATTCCCCGCTTTGGAGAGTTTTCAGGGCATATCTACACCAACCCACTGGCTACCTCTATGATAGCCTCTGGTTAGGTGTTCTTCCAATTATTTTCTTTTACAATTTAGGTGTTATTCACCATTTTCAGCCCTCTATACATCGTTTATTGGAGCAAGTCACTAAGTGTAATTGGTCTCATATATTATGGCTGGATTCCTTACTAACAAAATAGATCCCAAACAATGGTGCTCAGATGCTGAAACTATTTTTTCCACCAATACTCCACCCCAAAGCCTTCCTCCAGTTGATATACAGAGTGGCTTTAATAAACTAACAAAGGTGTTCAAACAGCAAATTAAAACCAGTTGGGAGGTCTCAACACTAGAAACATATATTGCTAAGAAAATTATCCCGAGAGGTTTGAGAGTCTTGGTGCCACCCTCTAGAAACATTGAACTAGAGGGATTTAATCAAGAATGGGAGGATGCAGCATCTAAATGCTCAATGACTTTCATGTCCATTATATGCAAATATGAGAACTTACGTCTGTCAAATATTCAAAAAGACCTTGATAATGAAATAGAAAATATTCAAAAATTCAAAGAGGAACCTCAGTTCCAAACTTTGGAAGTCAAGCTAAAGTCCAATCTTGATAAGTTCTCTTATCAAATAAAAATTAAAAAGCATCACAAATTTGTGCGAGACACCTCAGATTTTGAGACTGGCAGAGTTTACCGTCAGACTAAAAGGAGAACTAGAGTAGACTCCGACCACTTTAGTACGTCAGAATACGAATCAACTGACAACGAGGGGGAGAGTGGAAATAGCAACCCAACACCTACAGCACCACCTAAAAGCATCTTAAGGAAAGGGGTTGATTTTTTAGGACTAAGACAGGCAGACGAAGTTCAACGTCCAAAAACAAGACAATCACAGAGAGGCAGGGGTCAGAAACAATATCGACGCTAACAGCAGATGACTTAAGAGTCATCAATCTGTCCTCGTTTAGACCCAGTGTGATACAAATTAAAACTTTGTCCAAAGGCCTATCTTTTGTCCCTACACCACCCTTTAACAAGTTTGTATGGACTAAAGACTTGCACTTATTTGCCCGCAAGCTAGCCCTACACAAATACCATACACATAAAAAAGAAGTGCAAGCTTTAAATCTGGGACTCACGGTCACAGATATGGACTGTTTAGACACCCTGATAGAACTCCTTGATTGTAATGACCCCAGTGACCACATTCCGAAAACGAATCTTGCCCCTAAGAGCCGTTTCACTCCTCATTTCAAAGACTATAAAAATATCGAGGTATTTTTAGAAATGGTATGCAGAGATATTGATAAAGCAGACTTGGGCCAATTGAATGTAACATCCTGTAGCAATTTAACAAGAATGGAACAATTAGCATTAAAACAACTGAATGAAAATGATGAAATAATAATCAAATCATCAGACAAGGGGGGGAATATAGTGATCATGAATCGCCCAGACTATATTCAAATGGTACAGCGGCTACTGAATGATAGTGAAACCTATCAGACTCTTGGCCACGATCCAACCCCACAGTACTTTTCAGAAATAAAGACACTATTGGATCAAGCACTCACTGATAAACTAATTTCTAAAAATGAGTTGGATTTTATGCTGATCAAGAAACCTGTATTTGCTACATTCTATGGGTTACCCAAAGTCCACAAATCTTTAATCAATCCATCAGCTAGACCTATCGTCTCAGGCTGTGGTAACCTCACACAGAACCTAAGTATATACCTAGACAAAATTCTGTCCCCAATTGTGTCAAAACTACCTTCACACATAAGAGACACTAAACAAATGTTAAGCTTTCTGGAAGACCTATTGATACCAGAACACGCAATCTTATGTAGTCTGGACGTCGAATCGCTGTATAGCTCAATACCACATTCAAAGGGCATTGAGAACATCAGGGCCATTTTAACAAAAGAGCTTCAGTCACCCGACACATACATTGATTTTGTCTCTAATATACTTAGGATAGTACTAACTAAAAACATTTTCTTATTCAATGGGACTATATACCAACAAATACGAGGGATGGCTATGGGTACATCTTGTGCCCCCTCGTATGCCAATCTCTACCTGGGCACGTGGGAACAGGAAATCCAAAATGTACCACACCTTAAAAAATATTCAGAACTAATAATATGCTGGAAAAGGTACATAGATGATGTACTAATCGTCTGGAGAGGTTCCAGTAGCGAGTTTGATGATTTCGTTAAAATTCTTAACATCAATGATCTGAATTTAAAATTTACAAGCGAGGTCGGTGGGAAACAGATCAACTTCCTAGACATCACAATCTCAATTGAAAAAAGAGGTCCAGTACAGACCACCCTTTTTAAAAAACAGACCGCCACAAATAGCCTCCTAAATTGGACCAGTTACCATCCACAATCTCTTAAGGCTGGCATACCAATAGGCCAGTACCTAAGATTGAGACGTAACTGCTCGTCCATAGAGGATTTTAAGATTAAAGCCTGGGACCTAAGGAAGGCCTTTAAAGACAAAGGATATCCCAATAGGGTCTTACGCCGGGCATACACTAGAGCCATCAAGACCGATAGGGACACGCTTCTCACTGACAAGAACGCACAAATTGAAGATCAAAAATTGATCAGATGTATCGCCACATACGACGCTGGTTGGGACTACATGATGGCAACCCTTAAACGGTACTGGCCGATTTTGAAGTCCGACCCACATCTTAAACATGTCATCACCCCTTCACCCTCCGTGACGGCAAGGAGGGGTCGTAACTTTCGCGATACCCTGGTACAGAGCCACCTGGCACCCAAGAAGAAAAATGATCTATCAAACTATCTACCTAAGGGCACCTTTAAATGTGGCCACTGCAGTGCATGTGACTTCATAGACAAAAACTCTAAGACATTTACTGACAGTAACAATGTAGACACATCTAAAGTTCGATCATTTTTCAACTGCAGTACAGAAGGTGTCATCTATTTATTAACTTGTTCCTGTGGCATAAAATACGTAGGGAAAACGTTTAGACCCTTTAGGAAACGTATTAGGGAACATGTTAATTCCGTCAGGAGACCTATAGAAACTCCGATATCCCGCCTTCTAAAAATACATCACCTCAATTCCTCAAAAAAATTGAAATTTATGGGTATTGAACATATCCCACGGACTCAGAGAAGAGGTGATTGGGATATTAAATTGAGACAACGCGAATCCTATTGGATTCACAGACTTAAAACCCTCTCACCCATAGGGCTTAATGAGGGATTCTCATTCACCGCATTCTTGTGACTTCTCCATTTTTAAGATGTTACACAATTTAAGGGAAACCCCTCCCATTCTTTGTATATAAGTTATATATATTTTATTTATAGTATGTTCTTCTGTAACCAGGGATTTGGGTTATGGGATAAAGGTTCACCATTGTATTCATGGATGGTAATATTCCCTCTTTATATAATTAGGGTGACTGTCTTGCTCACCCATGACCTTTACGGAACTTAAACCATCATATTGTACTACAGGTGCACCTTAAGCCATAACTACATCTGGGTCTCTTTGCTATGAGATAAGGAGGTCTACCAGCTGAATTCATAAGTGGCAATATCCGTTTATATAATTAGGGTGACTGAATTATGCACCCATAAGGATTTAAAAACCACTATATTGGATTTCGAAGCACCTCAAACCCACAATAACATCGAGACTCTCATCCCTTTAAATCCGGCCCATAGTGTCATTCTCCTATCCCCTCATCATCAAATGAGAATAGGACTGTTTTGAGTGGTCAATCGATAACCAGAGATCTGGGTTATGGGATAAGGGTTCACCATTGTATCCATGGATGGTAATATTCCCTCTTTATACAATTAGGGTGACTGTGTTGTTCACCCATTACCTTTTCGGAACTTTAACCATCATATTGTATTACAGGTACACCTTAAGCCTTAACTACATCTGGGTCTCCTTGCTATGAGATAAGGAGGCCTACCAGCTGAGTTCATAAGTGGCAATATCCGTTTATATAATCAGGGTGACTGTATTATGCACCCATAAGGATTTAAAAACCACTATATTGAATTTCGATGTACCACAATAACATCGAGACTCTCATCCCTTTAAACCCGGCCCATAGTGTCATTCTCCTATCCCCTCATCATCAAATGAGAATAGGACTGTTTTGAGTTGTTTTGAGTTGTCTCCCGTCCCTCTGATCAGCAGGGGAGAGAACACACTATGAGATAGTTGTATACTGGCAACCTTCTTGGTCTGCCGCATGGGTTAATGTGGACAGTGACAATTACGTCACGAAACCACTCCCCCTAATTGCGTCAAACCTTTTTCGTTCCCCACGTGGATGCTGAGTTCTGGTGATCGGTCGCCACGCCCCCCGTCCAATCGGAATAAGGGGGAGCTTCTGACCAATCACGGAGCTCAACTCCCGTCACATGTGACGAACCACACCGGCTAACGATCTGTTGAAGGATTGCCACACAACATATAAAAGGAAACTTTGTTACACTGAAGCTCATTACTCCTGACGACGGCGTGTTAGAACGCCGAAACGCGCGTCGAGTTAGAATTTTAATTTATTAATTTTCTTTTCTTCACCTTAGGTAGCACTATTGATTTAGGTAGCACTATGGAGTGATTTCATTAAGTGTGTGTTCGTTGCTACTAGGACAGGAAGGGCATCAGGGTTGAAGGTAGGCACTCTCGGGTTCGTCCAGAGTGCTGAGGTATACAGGGCAAGGTTCAGTGTGCTCTTTAAGTGTGTACAACTGGGATACTTTGGACTCTGGGTGGATTATTGGGAATCCCTTAACCCCTCCAAGGAAGGGAATTCTCTCATGTTTCCTCTGGTCTCCTTCTCCCTCTACCCCTGGTTAACCTCCTTCCCTTTCGTATGGAACCAGGTCACGAGATCCTGATCTTCAGCTGTGTAGTTGGATAGGATATTGAGTTTTTTAGGTACAGTGCTGAGATATACAGGGCAGGCAGTGTGCCCCCTTTAGGTGTGGGGATTTGGGACTCAAGGTGAGCCATTGGGGTATTGGTTATTCCAAGGAGAACTGTCTCCCTTATTTCTCTGGCTTCCACCCCCTCCCCCTCCAATTATCATCTACCTTTTTTTACTCACCATATAATAATGGTCTAGACTGGTTCCAATTATCCCTGTTTGGTCCCCTCCTGTACTTTTTAACTTATTATCTTAGATTTATTAAAGGTAGGGACCCCTTTATTCCATTACTCTCCTAATAGGGACTTAGGTCTCTTTTCTCTTTTTCTAAGTACAAATAACTGTATTCTATAATGTGGTGCAATCAATAAAATCCAATATATTAAAAATAGAATCCAATATATTAAAAATAATGATAGATAAGAATCACAAATGATACAACTTTTTATTCAAGCAAAAGTGACTATGCCAAAGCATTCAAAGTACTAGAATCAATGAGATATATAAAAATATATAAAAATAACAGCCAGGGATGGTTTGCAAGAATGTTACCAGCTGTTACCAGTAGTTGTCTATGCTGTCTACTTGTAGCAGCCGTGTGGGTAGAGGGTGGCTTTGTCTGTACAGAACCCGGGTAGCTGAAGTCACTGTAACTATTATAACCATTAGGCAGAAGAGTAATAACAATACCAATATGTTGTGCTAATTAAACTTTGCAGAGTGTCCTGTTAACTAGATGAGCTGTTCAGGAGAGTCCTGAAGAAAAACTGGAATCAACAACAGGATGTATGGAGTACACTTTGGGGCTACATTGTTTTCTAGGAGCATGCGTTTTATTGAGGCTTCAATCACTGGAACTGCCAACTCAGCTGAAATAGATGTTATGTTGCTCTAATCTGAGCCTGACACCGGCGAGTTCAGGCCATCAGCGCCATCTTGATTCAAGGCGCATGGTGATGCGAGGGCCTCGATCTGCAGTAAAGGTAGGTATATAGTGTTTTTACATAATATTGATTTTATTTAATTTATAAGAATTCTCCAACATAATTGATCCCCCATTAATTCCTGACATTTCCTTTATATTCTTAATCTAAAACTGTTCAAAACTTAATTTCTATGTATGTAATTTTTATACTGTATCTAATCATTATGCTTTTAACATTCCTTATTAGTTTATATGGACTAAATGAACATTAATTAAGGACATTAAGGACAAAGCTCAGAGATATTTCCACTCTAAACATGGAGCTGACTCTACCATTGATGCAAGAACGTCATCGCATGATGACATCAGATGCTGCGGCATTACCTTTTGAACCCGGAAGTTGAAGAAAAACACGCATGATGGAAAGAAGAAAACGGCACGAAAAGGAATATATAAGTAAAACTGGAATTAACATATTTTATGCACTTGATAAAGACTGACCTAACAGTCTAAACACATTCTGCTATACCTGCATGCTGTTTTATTGAAATCAATGTGCTTTTTATTTTTTAATCTTATTGATTTTCTTTGATTGGGTAACTAAAATAATAGATCAGGGTGGTGCAGTACGCATTGCTTACCTAGATTTCAGTAAGGCTTTTGACAGTGCTGCACATAGAAGGCTTATCAATAAACTGCAATATTTAAGTTTGGATTACAATATTGTTGAATGGGTAAGGCCGTGGCTGAGTGACAGGCAACAGAGGGTTGTAGTCAATGGAGTATATTCGAAGCATAGGCTTGTCACCAGTGGGGTACCTCGGGGATCTGTACTTGGACCCATTCTCTAATGTTTTTATTAGTGATATTGCAGAAGGTCTTGATGGTAAGGTATGCCTTTTTGCGGATGATACTAGGATATGTAACAGGGTTGATGTTCCAGGAGATATAAGCCAAATATCAAATGATTTAGGTAAACTAGAAAAATGGTCAGAGTTGAGGCAACTGACATTTAATGTGGATAAGTGCAAGATAATGCATCTTGGATGTAAAAACCCAAGGGCAGAGTACAGAATATTTGATAGAGTCCTAACCTCAACATCTGAGGAAAGGGATTAAGGGGTGATGACTCTGATGACTTAAAGGTAGGCAGACAATGTAATAGAGCAGCAGTAAATGCTGTCAGAATGCTTGGTTGTATAGGGAGAGGTATTAGCAGTAGAAAGAAGGAAGTGCACATGCCATTGTACAGAACACTGGTGAGACCTCACTTGCAGTATTGCACACAATGCAATTGATACTTTAGAGAGAGTTCAGAAAATGGCTACTAAACTGGTTCAAGGATTGCAGGATAAAACATACAAGGAAAGGTTAAAGGAACTTAACATGTATAGCTTGGAGGAAAGACAAGACAGGGGGGATTTGATAGAAACATTTAAATACATAAAGGGAATCAACACAGTAAAGGAGGAGACTATATTTAAAAGAAGAAAAACAACCACAACAAGAGGACATAGTCTTAAATTAAAGGGGCACAATTTAAACATAATATCTGGAAGTATTATTTTACTGAGAGGGTAGTGGATGCATGGAATAGCCTACCAGCGGAAGTAGTAGAGGTTAACACAGTAAAGGAGTTTAAGCATGCATGGGATATGCATAAGGCTATCCTAACTATAAGATAAGGTCAGGGACTAATGAAAGTATTTTAAAACAATTGGGCAGACTAGATGGGCTTATTGGTTCTTATCTGCCGTCACATTCTATGTTTCTATGTTTCTATGTTTCTTTAGAGTAACCCTTTCAGAGTGCCCCCCAAACCTTAGAAATAATAATACTTTTCCTAAAACCTCCATTCTAACACCAATGCCAAATTTTCCCTGAAGCTCGATCCTCCCTGGCTATAACTCTCTAACGGGAGATAGAGAGGTTAGGGAAGATGGGCTGAGGGGAGGTCAGAGGTGGCATTAAGGGTGACATACCACCAATGGATATCTGGTGCCATCAGGAAGTTCATGCTGGCGCCAGATGCTGATTTTGAACACATTTTACATTAGCCAGCCCCATACTTTGTTACACCACCTGTTTCAAAACATACATGGTGCACATCCAGGCACCATACCCTCATGAAGTGGCCAATGTGCTTGGAGTAATCCTTTAACTACATTTTACATTACAAACTACATTTGTGATCGAAAGCCAAAGTCTAGCTTATTATTAAAATTATTATTAATCATAATAATAGTAGTAATAATAATGAATTACCCATATATTCTGCAACATGTTAAAACAACAGCAGAAGTACATTTTCTATCAAATAACAAAAGATACTTATAGCAGAGGTAATCAAATTCTTTGTAAAGCTTATATGCACAGTTACATACACCATAATTTTTCAGAACCTTGATAACTGCACATTAATAGGAAATATAGAAAGCATGTATTTTGAATGTATTTGAAGGTCAAAGTAGGCTATACTATTTTTACGTTATATTCTTAGAACCAAATTTATATTTATAGAGATTGCCTTTCATAATATCACTTTATGTAATATACTGTGCTTTCTTGGTTGCTATTTTTTGTTATTTATGAATATAACCTGATGAAGATAATTATATAGTTTCTAAAATAGTTAACAAGGAAACATAATAGCATAAAAGCTGTGAAATATAGGGCTTTACACACATACTAACACCACACACAAACACACACACACACACACACTCTCTATATAAATATAATCTAAAGTTAAGAGTTTCTCAGCTGTTCCACTGGCTGAGATTGATGAAAGACTAGTCATAGAATGGTCTTTGTATAGCAGACTGAACATATTTCTCTCCTTTGTTTTAGGTCACCTATCCCAACCCATTTATCAAGGCAAAGAAATAGTGCACGTTTCGTAACTGTTACGGACCGTTTCAGCAGAAAAGGGTAAAAATCCGTTTAGGCGATAATCCCCTTTCCACAAAAAGGCACAGCTACTGCAGAACATCAAAGCTCACGAATTCGGATATAAATGAATGCACCAAACTCCCGAACTGCATACAAGGGAATAAGGTAGCACTCCAAACTGGAACCTCACGAATAGCTGCCAGCAGATGAACAGGAAAAGCAGACATCAGCTTACACTCCTAGCAGTCAATCTCCAACAGCATATAGTGAATCCCCCCCAAGAACGAGACAAGGCTCCGTGTTGAGGGTCAAGCAGTGGTCTGTTTATTGAGGGCTACCTGTCCCTGTATTTATGCAGGTCTCCCACCTGGTGGACACTCCCTTAGGGGACCAAATGGAAGACTGAAACAGCAGACAGACATGTATCATTTTCGTACACTCAGCCACAATACTTTCCCACAATGCATCCTGGTTTCCTCCTCTCTGTCCTGGAGATAATTAATGAAGTAATTCAATTATCTCCCAGGACAAAGGCAAGACTCCATTATGCACGTGGTGACACAGAAACAGACTATCACTTTAAAATACATACAGACACATTTTATACACAAAACACAGACATGTTACATATCCCCAGATAGCTCAGGTCTGGGTGCACATTATTAGGTGAATGGCACCCAGACCACACAAATACATTTTAATTGCCATGGAGCCAAAGTCTTTAATTCCACGAACAGGCTATCTGGGTTACTACAGTTCACATAGATTGTGATACAAATTCAAAGTCCCGAATAAGAACCAGGGGGCTGGAGGCTCAGCGGTGCCTGCACGCAAAAGTGTCCGCTTATAGTGCAGGAAAGCCGGGCAGACAAGCGCTGGCTGCCCGGGGAGCTCCAGAACACTGCCATCGTGTGGCGGCTAGGTGTAACCGCGACCACCCAGTAACAATCAATTAAGCTGCGGTTAACCGCAGCTACTGGGTGGTCAATTGCCGGCACACGCTTGTTAAACCGCGGTTAACCGCGGCTTCAGGGAGGTCAATAGGAGGCACACGCCAGCTTCTGGGTGGCCCATCAACAACGCCGGCCGGCTTCCCACGGCTCTGGAGAGGCTGAAAAGAAGCTGATTGTTTGGTAGATAGAATCTACCGAAAGGCTGGGCAGAAAGGGAAAAATAAACCTTTCTGCACAGTAAAATTAACCCTTTAGCTGCCGGTCCATAGTCCAGAGGCAGCAGGCGGGCAACCAGGCTACTCCAATACAATGTGGCGAGATTGGTTTCGTCACAGTAACTATCCCTAAAGAGCTCTTGGCTCTTGAGAAATGTGCTGTGTGAGTGCGAAAACACGCGTTGAGCGCGTGATTTTATTTTTATTTTGGGCAGCATTAGAAGGCAGTATTAGGATGCGGGATACTTACCTATAAAATTAATTATCTCCTATCCGGTAGACGTTTCTAAGTAGCAGTATCTGATAACTTCATGCTAGGATAAACTTATTTTTAGGAGAATATCAGAATAGGGGCTGCCTCGAAGCAGAATTAACGGCTAACACATTTTTAGATTGTGAATAGGGCTGAAAGGTGGATTTACTGGGATTTTAATATAAAGAGGATTTATGTTTCCTGCTCAATATTATAAACATAATTATTCATATATCTCTACATTATTTTTTAATCTGTATATACCACAATTGGGGCATATGCTTAATAGTGTTGCTAGTGTTTTAGACTTGCTCTAACAGACTTGGGGTACACTGCAGCACACTCACCCTAAGCATAGGAATTTAGCAATATGTGCTTTCTAATAGAGATCTGTGTGATCATTTGCATTATAATAGACTGTTGTTATTGCTTCAACAGTATTCCGCTATTCACCATCAAACTACACTTCTAATTAACCCAAATCGATATCTGGGTATATGACAACTGGAATTAATGGTTGTAGTGTTCCTAGCTTCTCAGTCTCACTCAGTCTCCAGCTGGTGAAATAGCTCAGTGGGCTAATGCATCAGTATAATCTGTTCTAACCCTTGGGTTGCAGGTTCAAATCCTGGCAGGGTTGACTCAGGCCCTTCATCCTTCCAAGGTAGACAAAATGAATACCATTAAATTGGGTGATAGTAATAACCCCTGGATGTTGGGCTAAGGTGACATCCCCAGGATGTACTTAGAAACCAGAGTAATCTGAATGTACCTTTCCTGGTTAAATACTTTGTTATTATTATATAGATTTGGGTTGTTATTGCAACACCTTCTTTTTCCAAGAATAAAGCAATGTCTGCTTCGAAATAGCAATCCAAGGTGTTATTTCCAACAAGGCTGTTACCTCCTTAATAAGGATATATAAAGAATTGATTCAAAATACTGCCGTTCCTCCCCTTGATACATTCTCATTAATCAGGGTTATTCTTATAGCCAAGCTGTACCCATATAGCTCTAGTTAACTGATCCAGAGTGTTACTATTTAAATTGCAACAATATTTTGACACTGTGTTCATTATTTCTATAACGCAATTATTTACTTTGCGTCATTGTCTAATATATATAAATATATATATTGATACTTGATATAAGCCTACCTTGGAGATTTTCCAATCTAATACCTCTAATAGCTTCCCAATTTGATCATTTTTTGCACTTTCATGTTTATACACGTTTTTTGTTTTTTTCCCATATGTGGATGTTTTTTCTCCATATATTTAGTATTAATAAAGTTATATAATTTATTTATTTATCATTTATTTTCTAATTTTTAACTGGTGTTGAATACCTGATACTCTGTGGGTAATCTTTGTTGGTGCCTGGATGTCTATTTTGAAGCAGGTTCCGTTTTTTTTTAATTTGATTTGTATTAAGCCTCTTCAGTTACCCTATAACCAACTTGAATCCAGGGGGATTTTTTTTCTCACTTTCGGAGCTCACATTTATTGTTTTAGCTGTTTTGTTTTTTTAATTACACCAGAAGATGGTATTTATTGTTTCATATTTCATAAGCATCAAAATCAACAATATCAAACACCAAATCATCATTTGTTATTTCATACTTATACTTTTCTTTTCTCTTTGTTTTAATAATCGTTTCTTTCTTTAATTTTATTTAACAATTAAATACAAACAACAGACTAACCTAGACAAACAGTTGTTTGTTCGCAGTGTTCCAGAAGTATAACTATAAAAAAATAGGCAAGGGACTCGAGGCAGGGGCTATCCATATAGACATATATTGTAAAAGGGATTTGATCAGTCAAAAGTAGGTACATAGAGTCACTGTCCAGGATCAAATTTTTTAATCCATCTATCCCAAAAACTGTATTGATGACCCTTTAATGGGGAGTGCTTGACGATGGCACGCTCCATTTTGCATTGTATAA
This sequence comes from Pelobates fuscus, assembly GCF_036172605.1. Classification (NCBI taxonomy): domain Eukaryota; kingdom Metazoa; phylum Chordata; class Amphibia; order Anura; family Pelobatidae; genus Pelobates; species Pelobates fuscus. The sequence goes on from NC_086320.1 coordinate 88,951,841, forward strand.
TAGTTTGAGTATGAATCTTAGACAAGCTATCAACCTTGGAGGACTTCCAGTTTCTGGCTATAGATGTTTTGACAGCCATTAGTATGTGTAAGATAACCAGTCTGAAATTTCTATTAATCATCCCCATATCCATGTGTAACAGAGCCATATTCGGGGTCAGTTTAAACTTTTTTTCTAATAAAGTTGATAAATAATGGTTTGTCGTCTCCCAGAGATGTCTAATTGTCGGACAATCCCACCAGATGCGTTTAAAGTCTGCAATTGGCTCGGAGCATCTCCAACAATTTGAAGGATTAATATCAAATTAGAGCAGTTGTTAAGCTCTTTAAATTTCTTATCTGGATTCAAGTTAAATTAGTAGAGTATTACTCCTGTTTGTTATTAAGTTTAGCTAATTGTGTTAATAAGGAGCCAGGTGGTTTAATCAGCCAAAACCTTATAGAGACTGCCATACAACCTGTAGCCTGCAAAGGAGGGGAAAATAAAGGAAGCAAAAAGACAGAGCAAGGGAACAGATAAGACAGACCAACAAACAAAGGAAAAAAAAATCTTATGTGAAATATTTCTCTGTATCCAGAGATAATCTTTGGTTTACTTCAGATATAGTACAATTCCCCTTCCCTCGGTAACCCATCAGGTTAGAATGGTGTATAGCCCGAGCTTCATAACATCGGTCAGTGTGGTAAATATCAGGTACAGTACCTCTCTGAAGTCTCCCTCTTACTTAATTCTCGGTATGATCTCAGACTGAAGTATGGGTCAGTATACGCTGGTACCTTTTCTGGTTTCAAGCCGCATTTTGCATGTTCTTCTCCGCATCCTCCATTCTTAGCGCCGCGAGCGTAGCCACATGCTGTGTGCTACACCATCGCTACACCCCTTTTGTTTTAGCAGTTTATTTTTCCAGAGGTTCATTGAACTTTAATCACACACATGAGGCTCCTGCAGGGTCTGGAAGGCTATTAACAGAGCAGGAGATTCTAAATTAAACAGACTGTGCAACACAGGAAGTGTAAACATTATATATTTCTTAACAGCAAGTGTTTAGGGCTGTATAAACAAGACTGATTTACCTAAATGGCAACGAATTGAACAGATTGAACAGTAAGACTGCAGGATTATGATCTATAGTCCAAAACTGCATCATTAAAGGACCACTCCACACTTGAAAAAAAAAAAAAATAGAACACCCCCAACGTTTAGTAGATATACCCCCAATGAATAAATACATGTACATTTATATGTATGTATTCATTGGGGGTACAGTCTAAAACAGTTTGCAAAAGCTGAAATCCTTATGATTGCAGCCTTTGTAAACCCTCCTATTTTTCACAGGAAGTGACTTTCCGTCACTTCACAGAGAATTGTCCAATCAGAAGCTTCTCATAAAGAAGTCTCTATTCCTTATTATTTCAGGTATCTCTCCTCTCCCCAATCCCACCTTGAGTCTTATCCTCCCTTGCATCCCTGTGTCAAAGCCCTCTCCTTGTGTCAAATCATCCCTCCCCGTGTCAGAGCCTCCCTCCCTTCCCTGTGTCAAATCCTCCCTTCTCCCTCCCCTCCCTGTGTCAGAGCCTCCCTCACCTCTCCTCTCCCTGTGCCAGAGCCTCCCTTCCCTTGCCTCCTCCCTCCCCTTTTCTGTCAGAGCCTCCTCTCTCCTCTCCTCCCTCCTCTCCTCCCTCCCCTCTTGTGTCAGAGCCCCCTCCCTCCTCCCTCCACTCCCCTCCATGTGTCAGAGCCTCCACCCTCCTCTCTCCTCCCCTGCTGACCTTTATTTGCTGATCTGTGAGTAGAAGATCTTTAGTTTCCTCTACACGAACTGATAGGAAGTGAGAACACTTCCTGTCAGTCCTGGTAGAGGAAACTTAATATCCTATACCTACAGATCGGCAACTAAAGGTCAGCAGGGGAGGACAGGAGGGTTTAGGACCGTATTCTTTTCTACACATAGCTTCATATATAATACAAATAACTCCCACCTTGTATAGTCTAATTAAAGGACCTACAGTAGCAAAATTAGACCACAAAGAATATATCTGTGCTGATGTAAAAGTGTAATATATACTAATTTATATTCTACATGAATTACAGCTTTCTGCATTATGTTTTTCACAACCGGTTAAATGTATGTATACCTTAATCTGCATTTTATTTAAAATTATTTTTTTTAGATGTTTAGAATATGTAATACAATTATTCAACATTCATTCAACATTCATTTTCAAATTACTTGCATTTCAAAATAACTATATAAAAAAGTAAATACAGCACATTTCTACAAAATAATATATATATCTTAGATAGTTTTATGTATAGTTTATATTTATCAGTCCCAAGCAGCAGGAATATTGCATTGTTTCACAGTTTTCACGGGAGCTGTCTTTGTGCTTTTTACCGTGTACTAGGAAGTTTTATTTTGCTAATATTGAAAATCTTCTGATTTTTTTTTCTTGTGTTTGTTGAATTCTTTTTTTATATTTCTGGAATAAAGAGGCTGGAATACATTTCTCCGTAATGTTTTCTAGTGAGAACACTGTGGTGTAATAAAAAAAAAAAGAACAATGCTGTCAAAATGAATTATTGTCCGAAAGACTTACAAACTAATTATTTGATCAAGGTCGTATGAAGGACATGGTGAAACACTGTATACATATTGTATGCATTCTAGTTTTCCACATGAATAATCCTACATTATTTATGAACACAAGGAGATTGTAATCAATAAAGCTCATAAAACTGTAAATGTCTGCATGGATGGCATTTTGAATTTCTCATTCCCATGAATACAAAACTTAATCTAGATTTAGGGTTTAAAATTAAAGATGTTCACCAGAATTTATGTTTTGCTTTCAAATGTAGGGCAAAAAAAATCATATGACTAAAATATCTTAGTACAAGGTTTGTTAGGGAAAAGCAAAATACACAACCACTGTAAAAGAAATGAAGATATATTTAATTGTCTAACAATATGTTGTAGTTTACAATATAATTAATCAATTTAGCACCAAACTGTGTTCAAAATGTACTCATTTGAGGGCATATTTGTCTTTGTGCATGTGTACAAAAAAAATAAACTTGCAGTTTCTGTAACTGGTACTCACTAAATTCGAATTACAGAATATTTATTGCAGGCTTTTTCCAAAGCAAGGTTGTTAGAGCTGACATTTTTGGACTAAGCTAACTGATGAGTCTGCTTCAACTAAGATTTAATAACATACCTTCCAACATTTCAAAAGGGTCAGGATGGAAAATTTTGATTAAGGAAGAGTGGTGGGCTCAGTAATACATAACCAATATTTTTTAGGTGTGTTTGTAACCCTTTGGTGTTCGAATGTATTTGAGTAAAATATAAAACATTTTATTGACACGAGGAAAAAATATGCATTTGCTTCTTTGATTCTTGATAGTTAATATTTCCTTAAGAGATTCGATTTCCAAGTAAGAATACCTATCAAGCCATGAAAATGCATATTTAACCACTTCAGGACATGATTCATGATTCCTTTTTATTTCTGAAGCTGTGTCCTTAAGGGGTTAAATATTTTTTAAACTAATCTTTTGGGTTTTTGGGGCCGAGTCATGCCTTATAGTCCATATGCATTAAGCACTCATTCTGTATACAAGGGGCAAAAGGTTGATAAGCAAAACATATTGTTTCTCTTTATTTAGCCTAGTCTTGTCTTGGGATTGGAGGATGTGTACAAGGTGGACTAATGGGTTGCGAAACCTTGATGTCCACCTATTTCAATACTAAGAAATACACAGTCACACAATATTCTGTAATCCTTTGGGTTTGAATTAATAAACCTCGGATAAGGAGTCCTAAAGTTCCTGACCATCTAATTGTGTAAAATATCCTCTTATTTGTTCTTTTAAGCTGGTCCAAAAATAGTTATTAATACATTTAAATATTCCTACCTCCCTCCTATTCATATTATTATTTGTAAGGAAAGTGGGTATTCCCTAAGATTCTTGAAATCTTAAAAGTAGTTGAGGTCCTCTGGCTAAAGAGAAACAAGGGAAACGTTATTTTTTTAGTACATAAAGAACACGCATTCCCCCATTCAAAACCACAAATTAACTTTGTTTATCTGATCTTTACTGGATCTCAGATCTATCAATTTCAGTTTATCAAGTGATATAATCAGATATGACTACCTCTGCTGCCCTGTCCTCTGGTGCTTTACACTTTACCATCTACTCTAAACCTAATAGATGTGCTCAGCCAGAGTACAGGAGCTCCGTTACAGTCTGTATCATCTATATTGTACAGGGCTGTGAAATCTGCTGCCAAAAAAATTAAAATATAACTCACGATAAGATTGTATAAATGCGGACTTATTTCATGTTTTGGTAGAATCAATGTTGTTTATGAATGATACATTTATAGCATAATTAGCCTAAATCAATTACAGTCATAAACATAGAATCATTAGAAAAGGTGTTAGCCATAGTTCACACAACATATTTTTTATTAATGAGAATACATGCAAAATATTAATTAAAAGGGTAAGAAAGTGTGGTAATTAACCACTATTTGTTATTTTAATTTAGTTACACAGCTTCAAAAGAGTTTTATTATTTCTGTAATCTAAATATATAATTTAGCTCTTTACATTACCGTATATACTCGAGTATAAGACGAGTTTTTCAGCACATTTTTTGTGCTGAAAAACCCCCACTCGTCTTATACTCGAGTCAGTTGTCTGTATTATGGCAATTTTCATTGCCATAATACAGACAAGGACCGGGGGCTGTCAGGAAGCTGTAACTTACCTTCACAGCAGCTCCTGTCAGCTCCCTTCTCTCTTCTCCGGTGCGTGCAGCTCCCAGGTCAGCTTCCTCTGCAACTCTCGCGAGAGCCGCGGGGTCAGAGCGTTGCCACGGGTTACCGTGGCAACGCTCCGCGCGGCCGCGAGAGTTGCCGAGGGAGCTGACCTGGGAGCTGCACGCACCGGAGAAGAGAGAAGGGAGCTGACAGGAGCTGCTGTGAAGGTAAGTTACAGCTTCCTGACAGCCCCCTCCTACAGCCCATCCACTGGACCACCAGGGAGTGAGAGCCCCCCTCCCTGGCCAGCTAACAAGCAGGGAGGGGGGACGAAAAAATAAAAATATTAATAATAAAACAAATAATAATAAGGAAAAAATAATTAAAATAATAACATAAAAATAATAATACAAATAATAATAAAATAAAAAAAATAGTTACCTAAAAAAAATAACATTAAAAAATATTAAAATAATAATTAAATAATAATTAATAAAATGCCCACCCCCCACCAATGCTCTGCACTCACACACACACACTGCACACACACACACTGCATTCATACACACACTGCACTGCATTCATTATAAACACACTGCATTCATACACACTGCACTCATACACACTGCACTCATACATACACACTGCACTGCATTCATTATACACACACTGCATACACACTGCACTCATACACACACACACTGCACTCATATACACACTGCACTCATACACACACTGCACTGCATTCATTATATACACACTGCATTCATACACACACTGCACTCACACACACTGCACTCATACACACTGCACTCATACACACACACTGCACTCATACACACACACTGCACTCATACATACACACTGCACTCATACATACACACTGCACTCATATACACACTGCACTCATATACACACACTGCACTGCATTCATTATACACACACTGCATACACACTGCACTCATACATACACACTGCACTCATATACACGCACTGCATTCATTATACACGCACTGCACACACACTGCACTCATACACACACACACTGCACTCATACACACACACTGCACTCATACACACACACACTGCACTCATACACACACTGCATACGCACACTGCACTGCATTCATTATATACACACTGCATTCATACACACTGCATTCATACACACACACACACACTGCACTCATACACACACACTGCACTCATACATACACACTGCACTGCATTCATTATACACACACTGCACTCCATTCATTATATACACACTGCACTCATACACACACTGCATACACACACACTGCATACACACACACTGCATTCATATACACACTGCATTAATTATATACACACACTGTAAATAAATATTCAGTTAATATAATTTTTTTAGGATCTAATTTTATTTAGAAATGTACCAGTAGCTGCTGCATTTCCCACCCTAGTCTTATACTCGAGTCAATAAGTTTTCCCAGTTTTTTGGGGTAAAATTAGGGGCCTCGGCTTATATTCGGGTCGGCTTATACTCGAGTATATACGGTAATTCATTCACTACACAACTGATGTGTTGGATCCTAGGGCGCTCTCTGTGTTTTGCCCTGAGCTCGGACACAAAATGACCTTCTAGTCAAATGTTTTACATGGTGTAATAAATGAAAAAGGTATTTTTGGCTATATTTGCCTAAAATTTGCACTTAGCAATTCTCCATATAACATAGTTATTCATGGATAACTATGTATAGAATGTAAGCTTGAGCATGGTCCTTATCAAACTATTGTTCCTGTAACATGTTGTAATTGTCTTATTTATTGTTAACTTTCCCCCTTTTATAATACTGTCAAGTGCTGCGGAATAAGTTGACGCTATATTAATGCCAAAAATAATAATAATATTTTATTAATTATCATCAGATATTTGTATTTAATTTAGCCTATTGTTTCATGTTTCCTTTATTCTATATGGTTTTAATAGCTGTCATTAAAAACGTTATATTTCATGAAGGACATTTCTATACCGAGACGAACGATTAGACAAATCTGAAGATTCAGTATCTCGTTTAGATGCTCAAGGTTTAAGTAAGAGAAAATATTTAATTCCAGCTTAACCTTTCGCTGGCTATCTTTGATGTCAAGCCATTGCAGATTTATGTAACTTTGTCATACTTTATTTTCCAATTGATGATTTATGATAGATGTTTTTTTATACTTTGTGTACACACAGAGATATACACATCTATACACACTAAATATATATATATAAATCACATGTTAACTATTTTGCTGTGGCATAAAACAGTTAGCAATTCCACCATTTTGTTCCCGACTGTTTTCTTTTTTTACATTATTTTACATGGTTTAGCCCTCATTTACAGGCTCACCGGTGCAGTGAGTTCCTACAGGCATCTGCTGATAAATATTTATGTATATGTATATATGGATTGTCATACTGCATTAAGAAACCAATGCATTAAGAAATGCATGCATTATATAAATGTGTAGAGGAACCTGCAAAAGTGAATGCCAGCTGTTATCTAATGCAATGTGAAAATCTTTCAGAGATGTTGCAAATCAACCTTGAGAACGGAAGATGATGCACATCAGTGTCATTCAAACACTTTATTTTTGCCTGAGAAATAACTAATTATTTGAGAAAGGCGTCATCTGACTAACAGTCGCTACCTTTTTCTAGGCAACATTTATATAGGGGAGAAATTGTTATATATAAAAAAAAGGTAGAATTGGTCCATTAACATATGTGAACATCAGTACAAATTGCATTGACACAATAAAGGGTACTAGCTAGTATTACACGTGGCAGTATTGGAAATATGCTATTTTATCGAGGTGGAGTTGCTACCTTTGTTAAGTTTGTCAAGCACATTGAACAAAATCAGTCTCACATAGTTCCAGCCTAGACACGATTATATGTATTAAAACAATAACACATGTATGTGCATCACCTGCCCTTTTGTTTTAAGAAATATTTAATTCAACTAATTTTCAAATGGCCTGACTATTTCTGATGACCAAAATAGCGTATATCTGAATAAAGGAGTAAATGCAAAAATAGTGGATTCCAATTCTGTTTGTACAATGCAAAAATATTACTGCAACATCTAGATAAAACAGAAACTATATGTCTCAATATGTACTATATGTCTCAAGGAGGAGACGATAAGCGCAAAAAGTTTAGAGCCAACTTGTAAATGGCTCTGAAAATTGTGAGTTTGAAGAAAATCCTTTTTCTCACTTTAATACTGTATATACAGGTTACACTATGTGTGTTTCATTTATTTATATGTAGGTTACAAGAAAAACCTGTTTGTGTGATTACCTGAAATATTGTATGTACAAGGTAACACCTATTTCTTTCTGTGAGCGCTAATTACCTTTTTTCTTTTCTTAATCACATTTTTAAGTGTAAGAGGTGACACTAAACTTGGGTAATTTTAGCTGCACCGGGTTTAAGAAGTCATTAGCGCCTCTGTATCCTTTATTTTTTTTAACTACATTTAATGATATTCATTTTAATTGTATATGAAGGGTGAATGTCCATGCCTGAAACAAAAACTATGAGTCCTTAAAAGGACATTATAGTCATTCTCTGGGTACCAAAACAACTTATTTGATTAATTTTGATCTCATATTCATGCTGTGTTTTTCTTCACATTCAATCTCATTATTGTTTTACAGCTTCCTCTTAGTCATGTCACCTCTTTTTCACAAAGCAACTTCATTAACAGACATATTCTGAGTACCTACTCAGTTCAGACTATGAGAGATTAGCATGAGCTGAGCAGCTAACATTACTTCCCGCCATAGCCAATCACTGCCCTCTGATTATATGCCCTCTTTTTTCCTAACACGCTTTAAAATACTATACAGATAATAAGAGCATTGACTGTACAGCGATTAACTGTAGAGATGTTGTCAACAGCCCAGGTCAGACTGATATATTATTGAATGAGATACATAGCTTACTATGGAATCAGGAGAACATTTGTGAAAATGGGGTGCAGACTAATGTTACAGTGAGCTGCAAATTATTATTTTTTTTCTCATACTCGATCAAAACTAAATACACGACGACCCCTGCGAGAATATATAATATTCCATATATTAATTATCCTTATATTACCATGTATTTATATTATTATATATATCTACTACAACATAAACACAATTTTTTATAAAAATCAAATATCTCTATCTCTCTGTATGTGCCATTTTTTACTATATATATATTGGACTTTTGCATTATCTTAAATGGCGCTGAGATCATTTCCCGCATACGCCATTATAGACATGCGCACAACCACCCTGAAATGACGCAAACAGGACCGGAAACCGGAAACACCTATAACACACACCGGAATTGAATAGAACAATTAGAAGACTACTTAAACAACATCAGACCCGACCAGCAGACATTCACTTTTGAGAAAGCTGCAAGCGAAACGCGTCAAGTGGAGACTGAGGACAACACCATAAGGACTGGTTATTATATATAGTTCACCTTTTTAATATATAGTTGTATATATAGTTTCTATGTTATATTTTCTGTATTTACAAATAAAGATCTTTTTTACAATCCAGTCATATATTGCACCTCATACTCTCACCATCCAACTGCTGTTCCAGGTCCACGTATATCCCTAGGTGGGGGTTGTTTCATCTTAAGCTCCACACACTAGAGCAGGTCATTGCTCTAGTTGATGAAAGCTGGTTTAATTTTCCTTATTCACCATCCATTTATAGACTGTACCATTGGTATCTATTCTTATCTTTTGCATATGATGAACCTCATCATTTTGAGAACTACACAGTGTTGATAACTACAAAGAAATCCATAGATGGGGATTTTTCCATCCAGCCTCCATAAATAGAGCTTGTGAAGCTCTGGGAAGTGTGAGTGTTCCTTTGGCACCTAAATACTATATTTGCACTATTGTATTTGCATATTGCATTATTATTGTATATCTTTCTTTAAGACACAAAACTGTGTCTTGAAACTACCTCCATCCTTTGTATGTATGTATTTATATTCTTAGTGTTGTTCATCTATCTGTTTGATTTATTCTAATTCACTCCACATAAGGTTAAGGGAACTCCTTGTTGGTGAATAGCTGTTCTAAGATTAGATAGAGAACACTTATTACTACCCTCTTTTTCACTACCAGGCATTTTGTTGTAAACACTGTCTTTTCAGATGGCTATTCGAGGTGCTTCCTGCGACAGTTCTGCACAGTGTAAGGTAAGATTTCACTGTATTTAGGAGGGCAAGGGGGGTCAGAGGGGCTAGATAGTGATTTAAACACTATAGGGCGAGGAATGCATGTTTGTGTTCCTGACCCTATAGTGTTCCCTTAAGGTTTAAACATGTTCTATAGCTGTGGTATAAGCCAGCTGGGTTGTTACTTTCTCATGTTTTTATAGTCACTTAAGGCATAAATGCAGACTGCAAAATTAAAAATAAATCTTCATAAATCAACCCTTAATGTTCATGTCGTTTTCTGTATAATATCTGTATTATTTAAGACAGACCCACTCATTGTCCATGTAAATGGGTATGGACAAAATTCTGTCGCCTACAAACAATAACCTAGTTTAATTGTCAGTAGCTAAGATTATATTAATGTTTCTGGAAGAATGATATCTAACATTCTGTATACATGGTAAACCATGTGCAAATTAGTGTTACAATTTTTGTAATTCAAACACATTTGAAGCAAACGAACTTTATTTGTATGAAAAGTAAACAATAAGGAATCGTGTAAATCATTTTTTTAAATCTAGCGCATATTTTATCAGACATTTACACTTGCGTAATAGCTAAATAAATAATGCAACAGAAATTCGTGGAATCATTACCAAATATTCAAGACCACAGCAAGAGTTGTTTTTAATCATTGTGAAGAATGGCACCATCATTAGTCAACATGTTTCAAATATGGATTCATTATTTTTCCTCATTTCATTCACCAAGTAAAGGTCCACTATTAGCTATGTGTGCTGGTTAATGTATTATCAGAATTGTGATTAGCATTTCTTATTATAATGTACTGTTGGTTAAATTATAATGAAGGGAATAGATGTATAAAATAAAACCACAAATAGTTTTCCAATAAAATTAATTACAAGTGATAAATTATAAAGCTGTGATTTATATTATCCACATAGGAAACTTTTAATAAACATTAGTTTAGGTATGTAATGGATTTGATGAATAATATACATACATACGGAGTATAGCTGTCTAATTTGAGAAACAATCCAGTACATATTTTACACTAAAAGCATGCAGTTCACGGTTTGTATTCATATTGAATAATCACATTCATTATAATATGTTTGTATTAATGTTAATCATATCTATAAATCATAGGCATATGCTTGTAAAACACTGAACCTTTTAATAGATGATAATATAATAACCATTGCAAATGAAATGTAACAGAAAAGAAGTGACCTAGTGTTTTTTTAATATAAATATTAAATATAACCACTCACCTCTCTATTTCCGACCACTATGTTGAGTGCTGGACTTTCAAGTCCTAATCCGTTTTAAATCTAAAATGTTGAGTTATCACAGTTATAATGTTCTTTGTTTTTGTTGCATTAAGTGTACTCTTGCCTCGTTTTAACATTACAAATAATTAGATAACTGATTAAAAAGTAAATTACATTTGAATTATAAAAAAGACAGAATATAAGTGGAGCTCTGGAATACCTGAACAAACGGTTATGTTGAATGTGTTGATAAAATGCTATTACAATAATCTGCAAATAATAGACAATCAGATCTTAGTGCAGATGGTTGTTACAATAGAGATAAATAGTGATAAAATATAAATATAAATGTTTCTTTTTAACCTAGGTATAAGTAACTAAAACAACCAGGGTTGTATTGACCTCTTTCAACCATTATATTTTCATTAGTGTCGAATTATTACCATTACAATGAATAATTGAAAGAATGCCCTCAATGAATATCTTCAAACATACACTTAATTTTATTTTAATTTATTACTTTTTAAGGGAATGGGATCTCCTGTTAATTCTTGGTATAATTTGTAAAGATTCTTATTAATTATCCTCAAATTCCAGCTACATTTTTATTTTGATTATTACAATATTAGTATCATTATGGCTACCACCTGAGAACAGTATTGTAACGGCTACCCAGGTAGTGAGAGGGTATCAGCCGTTGGAGACTTACTTTCCCTGGCAAGTTGCTGTGTCAAAGTAAAACTGGTATAATCCCGATATCCAGAGGGAGAGTCAGGTTCAGCTGTAAAAAGAGCAGAGTAATATTCCCAAATAATCCCCTTCCAAGAATGAGACGAAGCTACGTTTTTAAGGGTCAAGAAGAACTGAGGTCTGGAATACCCAGCCTGCTTTTTATTACAGTCAGGTACAAATAGAACACACCCAGGGGGATGTTGAAAATAACCAATTACATACAAGGTACAACCCACACATCCCCTCCCCTCAGATAAACAGTTAACATAATTATACTGTACACATTTTTACCCAAGTTCTGGATGTACCCCCAAAACAGGGGCTACACCTTTAAATAGCTCTTATTCAGGGGAACAACATATCCAAAAATCAGTTCATTTGGATAAACGGTTCGGGAGTTATAGAGACCAACTAGCCGAAAATAGTTCCATAAGTTTTGGCCTTGCGGTCGGTCCCCGTTCGTACGGTGAACAGATATGAAATTCGTGCCATCCAGTCGAATCTCTATGGTCGCTAGAATCCCCATAGTCTATTAAGTCTTTCTACTGAACGGCGGAACGTTCGGTAGTTACAGTACGAATTTACGGAGGTCTGGAGGACTCAGCGCTGTTCGCTTGTTTGCATATCCGTTTTTAGTTCCACGCGAGTAATGGCAAAACACCGCTGTTCGTGCGCAAGATGGCCCCGAACACGTGCAAAGTCCCGAAATGGCGACCACCCAGACACTGAGACAAAGGGAATGATTGAAAAGACACAAACGGTTTTAATACCGAATCCCAGCAAAGTAGTTAAACATATTCCAGGTGTCCATAGTTACTGTACAGCCCAGTTAAAGAGCCAGAGACAGCATAATACAAATCTATTATGCCCAAATGCAGGTCTTAAAGGGTAATATGTCCCGGGGCCATAGTCGTAGGGTAGGAGGCTAGCCATAAGTTTTCTACAATGCCCAGTGGCAAATGGCAGTTTGTCACAAGTATACCAAACATTTTTATTTTTTAAACTTCCTTGTCTTTTCTCTATTTATTTTGTTATTAATAGTTAATTTAGCCATGCCTAGTCCCCATAGACTGTTCCACTGCCAGATTTGCCAGCTCCAAAATGACTGTGGGCATCTGGTGTGGCTGAAATAACCTACTACCCAGCAGTCAACAGATCACATTGTACAATGTAAGTTTTAACAGTGTGCTAATGACCTAAAACCACTTTAAGGGGTATTTACTGATTTGGATTTCTCAAATTTAAGAAATTAGCCTTTGGTACTACTCTGGTGCTACTCTGTTTTTTTATCAGACTGCTTGAAGAAGATGAAAACAAGATTCTAATGTTTATCTTAACCCCTTAATGACGTTAGGATGTTCCATGCCATCCTCTACAGAATGGGCTTTAATGAAGACACATTTTGGTGTGAACAGGGTTGCAAGGGAGACTTGGGTATAACTCAATATTTAGTGGCTCAAGGTTAGTGTAGACTAAGGGTTAATGCTTGGTTAGAGTTAATACTGTTTTGGGGCTAGGGATAGTGAAGAATTAGGATTATGGATAAGGTTAGTGTAGGTGTATAATAAGAGTTAGGGCAATCAAACGGTTAGGAGTAAGGATTGCATAAGGCTAGGGGGGTTGGTAAAATGTTAGCGTTAACTACCAATAGTTAATTTAGGCCAAGACATGTGAAGCATTAAACAACCAGGACTAATTTATTTATTTATTTATTTGCACTTGATAAAAATTATTGTAAGCTAAAATATAAACACATTTTTCATTCTCCCAATTTTTCACATTTTATTGATACTAAAAGGGACACTAGACACCACAATGAATTTAGCTGAAATTAAGCAGTCTTGGTGTATAGACTATGCTCCAGCAGTCTCACTGCTAATTTCTCTGCCATTTTGGAGTTAAATAACTTTGTTTATTCTGGCCTGGTCACAGATCCCTGCATGTGACTTACACAGCATTCCAAAACATTTCCTGTAAAGATATATCTAGTGTTTAAATGTATTTTATTGCTCATTTAAAGGGACACTATAGTCACCTGAACAACTTTAGCTTGATGAAGCAGTTTTGGTGTATAGAGCATGCCCCCGCAGACTTACTGCTCAATCCTCTGCCATTTAGGAGTTAAATCCCTTTGTTTATGAACCCTAGTCACACCTCCCTGCATGTGACTTGCACAGCCTTCCATAAACACTTCCTGTAAAGAGAGCCCTGTTTAGGCTTTCTTTATTGCAAGTTCTGTTTAATTAAGATTTTCTTATCCCCTGCTATGTTAATAGCTTGCTAGACCCTGCAAGAGCCTCCTGTATGTGATTAAAGTTCAATTTAGAGATTGAGATACAATTATTTAAGGTAAATTACATCTGTTTGAAAGTGAAACCAGTTTTTACTTCATGCAGGCTCTGTCAATCATAGCCAGTGGAGGTGTGGCTAGGGCTGCATAAACAGAAACAAAGTGACTTAACTCCTAAATGACAGTGAATTGAGCAGTGAAATTGCAGGGGAATGATCTATAAACTAAAACTGCTTTATTTAGCTAAAGTAATTTAGGTAACTATAGTATTCCTTTCAGATTTTTTTTTAATCTAATGCTCTGTTAATAGCCTTTTAGACCCTACATCAAGCCTCCTGTTTGTGTGATTAAAGTTTCAATTTATAGAGCTTTAAAGCAAGTTAACCTATTATTGAAAAGGAAACAACTTTTTTCATTCAGACTGTGTAAGTCACAGCCAGTGGAGGTGTGGCTAGTTATGCATAAACAGAAACAAACGCAATTTAACTCCTAAATGGCAGATAAATAAGCAATGAGACTGCAGTGGCATGATCTATACACTAAAACTGCTTCATAAAGCTAAAGTTGTTTAGGTGCCTGTAGTGTCCCTTTAATGTTAGGTATACAAATAGAATTTTAAAAGAAAGCTCTTTCTATTCTTTAAAAACCCCGATATACAATATGTGTGGGTGCAATTAAAGAGAAACCTTGTGGTGGAACGAACAGAAAATTCTAGGTTTTGTTTTGATTCAGAAATTGGATAATAGCCTCTGTCCTTAAGGGTTTAATATTTCCATAACCACAACAGTAAACTTTTGCTTTTATATTGGTTTGAGTATCCTTTTAACACTTTTATTTAGCACAGAAATTATTTCCTTTCTTTGGCACTAAAATAGATTATGGAAACAATTCTTAACAAAGTCACCTAAGTTCAAATATTGTGAATACTTTTGCTAATTGCAATTCAATGCTCTTATACCGTTATATATTAAAAAATGAAATAAAAAGAAGATGGCAAGGGAGATAAGTATTTCAAATATATAACTGTCATTGCTCAATGCTATCTATTTGCATTCCAATTTCCTATTACAGTATCTAAGAGACAAATCAGTAGAAGGACATGATAAATAGATTTTTATATTGTGATTTTATTTCTATGCCAATCACTGCCAAGCAGACCTTCTAAAAAGAGATCTGAATCTAAGTTAGAAAATACATGTTGAAAAATGAATTGCCTTTGCTTATATAGTTCACCTACTTAATATTTTACACAGCTGTTATTTCAGTAATTACATTCATTAAAATTAACATCTTGTAATTAAGAACATTCATTTTGAAAAGTCTGTACAAACACAATGCTATTTTTTAATGTGAACTTTTTATTAAATTTAATAACATAGATTAGCAATTTTGTTAAAATATTAAAACAAAAATTAAACTGTGGGAAAGGATTAATTAAATGGTTGAGCCCTGTGTCTCTTTTTCTTTTGTTTAACGGTAACTACTATAGTTATTTCACTGAAAGTTGAAAAATAGTGGCTCAAGATACAGTATCCATTATTCACACACAAAACCTTTGGTTTTACCACTCTGTCGGTGCAGTTGATCACAGATGTTTCCTGTCTTACGTTGTAAATTAAGACACATGAAAAGTCCTGCCACAGCAGTAATAAAAATACTATGTCTTTAAGAAAGTTCAATTTTTCTTTTTCTTTTTTTTTATTCTTTATTTTCAGTGCAATAACAGTGTTACAGACATTTTGTATATGGCACAACATTATAGAGTTGAGTCGGAATGGTGAACATGTCAGTACAGGTATTTGGCTAGAACATTTAATGCACTTTTTTATAGTGTTGGTCTGGTAGGTTATAACGAGTCACCTTCAGTAGTAATGGTAGATGCTAGGCTAGAAATTGCAAAGTTGTGGCTCCTCACCATACTGGTGGCTTGGTGGCTGTTTTGGGTTAGGTGCTTATAAGCCATCTGCCCCATTACATGGTGTAGGTAGCCTTGGGGTCCTGAGACACTGTACTGTATGCTTGTTAGCCCTGTGTATAAATGGGTGTATGATTTCCTCTTGGGTGGCCAGTATCTCAGTGCTGCGGTGTTGCATTTGAGAGTTAAGGGAAAGGAGGGGGAGTGGGGTAGGCTTCTCTTGTGTTGCTCCCTCGCAATTGTCTAGCAGTCTTGCTTCGCTCTATGATGTTAAAGCTTTCTGTGACCCCTAATGCGTGGGACTGATTTGGGGTGTTTTTCTGCCTAGCTAGTAGGGTGTCGTCTATGTGGAAGAAAGTTAAATTTTCAATGGGACATAAGAGTTATATAAGGGCTGCCCAGTGCTGTTGCCTCTTTGTCTTGAAAAAGCCAGCTGAGCATGGGCGAAATGCGTAAATCGGAGACTGGCCTGCACACCATCCAGCTAACACAGACTGTTCAAGCAGTGTATCATCTCACCGCCCCTCCAGTTCTGAATCTGCATATTTCGGCTTGGACGCAGGAAACTGATGTAACCTACTGCACTGACGGAGTGGTAAAACCATCGAAAACACTGCTGAACCGTATACTGCTGTTATATACTGCCGTTTTATGTGGTTACTGGAGACATCAACCACATTTTTATTGTGTAAGCGTTCTAATAAATCCCATTTTTTTGTATCTTTTAAGGTACATGGAATATATACAATCCACCAGATACCAAAGTTCTTTGACAACTGCATACATTGTATTGTGGATATTGACCTCCCAGCTCCCTGATTATATAATCCACCACTGAGGAGATGCAAGTTATATCTTGAACTCATTACAGAAACGGTTTATAATACTATCAGTGTCACCATAGATCATTGATCAAGGGGGATTATTCACTAAACGCTTACACACACACTATATATATATATATAAATGGTGTCCTGATGAAAGCTCCTTAGGGGAGCTGAAATGTTGATGTACTTATCAGAATAAAGACGATTTTAATTTGGAAAACCTTGGAGTGCCGGTATTTTTTCACTTTATACAAGTGGATGAATGTATATATATATATATATATATATATTTATATATATATATATATATATATATTCATCCACTTGTCATTATAGCCTCCTCAATGTTAAAGACTAAAATGTAACTGTATTTTTGAAATATATTTTTTTAGAACAAGCTGAGATACGTAAAAACATTTTTTGGGAAAAAGATTATCCCACATTAAATGTGGAATGTGTTTTCACTGAAGTTAAATGTCTAGATCGGAACTCCCTCCTCCCTCTGATAATCTGTCTTTTATTTTTTATTTCTAAGGGAATGGTAGAGCCATTATATCTATTATCAAAGAACATTGGCCCATTTTGACGTGTGATGATTGATATCATTCCAAAACAACTAAGCTCTGCATTCAGAGAACGCCAAAATCTGCCATTTTTTGTTTTTTGAGTAACCATAATGGTAAAAGAGAAGTAGAATTTTTTTTTCTTAACTGTCATATGGGTTGCTTAGGTTGTCGGGGCTTAGATTAAAAAAATAGAGAATGAATTATTTTACATTTAACCAGACTAGATATATTAAACAATTGATCACCTGCCATTTGAAAAATGTCCTATATGTTATTTTATGCCCATGCAATAAATTCTACAGAGAATAGGTAGATGCCTGGGTTACCAAGGTACCCAGAAAAAAAGTTAATAAACAAAGCAATAGTGCTGCTAACACACTCACTTTGGCCCCTATAGTGAATACAGCTAATCAAAGCAGAAAAAAGAGGTAAGCGCAGACAGCATAAATGTTCACCAGGTGGTACCACCTATTTATTTGAAGAATACGTAAAAAAGCATTTTGGGATTTATCAATGCATCTTGTCCTTGAATCTTGTGCAACACTCAGCCTTTTATAAGAGAAAACAGCAAAAAACATTCTAATCCCACCTACTAGTAAATCATGATGCTGTTAGCTAGGAAAAGGATTCCCCAGATACTAATAAATGGGGAACGAAAATTAAATAATCAGACAAGTTCAGTGTTTGGCCACCATGTTGCACATATTCATCCCGTGACCTGTGGTCATGTGATGCGTCATGACATATGACATTAGCAGTGTCACGCCTCATGATGCTGTTAGCTAGGAAAAGGATTCCCCAGATACTAATAAATGGGGAACAAAAATTAAATAATCAGACAAGTTTTAAACTAAACAGAAACATCAATTATAACACAAAAGTGTAAACAAAAGTGTTAAAACAAGTACTTTTACGTGTTACATGAAATAAGTCCTTGCGAGGACCCCGCGATCACATGGACGGCGTAGCCATCCGTGTCAATGCCAGCAGGGGGAGTGCCTGTAATGACAGGTACTCCCCCTGCTGTCCAAAAAAAAAAACATGTTTAAACAGTGTAAAATTAAATTATATATACTTAGATTATATATATTTATTATATATATGATCTAAGTATATATATACACATATACACACATACACATAAATATACATACACTGTCTACGTGTATTTTAATATTAATATATACATAATTATATATATATTAATATAAAACTACACGTACAATGATATTGATTAAATATATATATATATAATTTTCCTTATATATATTTATATATAATAAAAAATAAATATATAAATACGTTAAAAAATAAAAATAAAAAAATAATAAAAAATAAATAGATAAAAAATATATATACATGCGTAATTTCGTTCTAACTGTATTTTAAAATTAATATATATATATATTGATATCAAAATACATGTAGAACGAAATAATATATATATATATATATATATATATATATATAAATTCTACGTATATATTTATGTAATAATTTTACATAATTAGGTCATTTTATTAATTACAATTTGCAGAACCTGCCTGACAACCCAGGCTGAAAGTTCAGGGAATTTAATTTTCTAGCACTATATTTAACCCTGTAACTTTCCAAGACACCATAAAACCTGTACATGGGGGGTACTGTTTTACTCGGAAGATTTCGCTGAACACAAATATTAGTGTTTCAAAACAGTAAAATGTATTACAACAATGATATCGTCAGTGACAGTGACATTTTATGCATTTTTCACACACAAATGGCACTTACACTAACGATATTATTGTTGTGATACGGTTTATTGTTTTAAAACACTAATATTTGTGTTCAACAAAGTCTCCCGAGTATAACAGTACCCATCATGTACAGGTTTTAAGGTGTTTTCAAAAGTTACAGAGTCATATATAAGGCTTGCGTTTCAGTTTTTTTCACATTAAAATTTGCCAGGTTGCCTTTGAGACTACTAAAAAAGACTGGACATACTCCATTTGCAATACCTTAGGTTATCTACTTTTTTAAATGGTATGCCATCATGGGGGTAATTCTTATTCCTGGGCTACCATATGGGCTCAAAGGCAACGTAACCAATCTGGCGAATTTCAATGTGAAAAAACTGAAATATGTAACACGCTATATTTGACCCTGTAACTTCCCAAAACACCATAAAACCTGTACATAGGGGGTACTGTTTTACACGTGAGACATCGCTGAATACAAATATGTGTATGTTACTGCAGTAAAAGCAAGCAGTATCTTGACATTTACAGTTAAAATGTCATGTAGAACTAAATTTTTTTTAAAAAATTCTTATTTTCTCCCATTTTTTTATTTTTTTTCATATTAAATTATGTTCCATACCTAAATATTTTATGTTAAACGAAAGCCCTGTTTCCCTTGAATAAAATTATATATAATAAGTGTGGGTGCATTTAATATGAAAGAGGTGAATATCGGTTGGACATACATATAGCGCAAATGCCAGGTTTTGTTTACGTTTTGTTTTGATTACAACTTGTACATTTGGCTGCGGTCTTAAGGGGTTAATAATGATTGGACCCTGGGCAAGTATTTGTTAGAGCCCCATGGATTCTGCCTCCCCCTACCCCAACACAGTGGCGGGAACTAAAGAAGAACTAAAGTCATCTCCACAGTGTTGCCGCCAAGAGATCTGCAAATGTGGTAATGTCTTGAAACTTTTAGCGTAAGTCTTTAGCTGTTCTGCTTTTTCTCAATAGGAGTTCCTTCCCATGGTGATAGTGGGCACATAGGATCCTGATTTCGGGAGGTGACGAGGTTTGGGCACACTGTGCGCTCTATCTAAGAGGAGCATGTCAGCAGGTATGTCAGGTGCCAGAGTGTGGAAGAATTCCTGGAGGAAGGCTGGTAGGTCTGCGTTTGTGACTGCCTCAGGAACTGCCAGAAGACAGAGATTGTTCCGACGAGCTCTGTCCTCCAGCTCAATTATTTTGTTCTCCATTTGTTGTGCTCTTTTTAAAGAGATTAGTATCTCTTTAACCCCTTAGTGACCTTGGATGTATCAGGTATATCCGACAAAAAATGGGTCCCTAAGGACCGCGGACGTACCTGATACGTCCACGGCAAATTAGAGCGCTGGAAGCGATCATGATCGCTTCCAGTCACTCTAAAAATTTTGCAGCGATGCCTCGATGTCAAGGCTTTGTGAAATATCCTCCCTTACTTCATGGCTGCCGTGTGATCGCTACCCCGAAGTGATTACTTCAGGGTTGCACCACGTGGCGCCCGGCACTGAGGCTGAGCATTGGAAGCCATCAGGCAGGCTTCCGGTGCTCTGCCTGTGCTGAGTGCTTCGAGGGGTTGAGGCACTCAGTGAAGATAAATGAATATATATATATTTTTTTAAATAATCCCTTCCCTCCCTCTCCCTCCATATGTACTTACCCGATCGCCGCCGTTCCCCCGCCGGCGATCGGTGTTCTTCTGCTATTGGGAACTGTCTGACAGCCCAGATAGTACCACCTCTGCAAATTAGGACACCCAGGGGCAATGTAACCGCTCTAAAAGTGCGGTCATATGGCCTCAATAGGTGTCCATAGTGCTGCCAGTGACTGCTGGTAAAAAGAGTAAAAAAAGTATTTAAAATAAGTTAAAAAGTTAAAAACAAAATGTAAAATAAATATTAATGTTAATAAAAAAATATATGTATATATATAGATACAAATATCCATTTTGCTATCTATCCTAGCTGTTCATATAAGGGTTAATTTGAACCAAGAATAAATTTGGCATTTTATCTCCTATTCTCGGAAATAGGATTTATATAAAATCCTAGTTACGGGAAAAGTACTGATTTCGAAATAACTTGTTAATTGTCCAAGATATCGGTATTTGTAAATATCTGGTTTTAATCAAATGTGTAATGCGTTATATAACGAAAGATTATAACTAGAAACAGCTGTTTATAACTTGTGAAAAACAAATTACTTAATTCATGCTCATGACCCCCACCGACATGAAAATGGGGTATAAATGCAACTGACGTATAATTAAAATTTGAATTGGTTATTGAACACGTCTCTGCTATTCATTTCCAATTTCCAGAGCTCTGAATGAGTTGGCAAATATCCATCATCTACAAAGGGCCCGGGCTGATTTTATCCCCAACAATATATATATCATATATATATATATATATATATATATATATATATATATATATATATATATATATTATATGTAATACTAAGTGTATTTTTTATTAATATATACATAGATTAATATAAAAATACATTTATAATCAATAAAAAAATTAAAACATTAAAATATATATATATAGATGTAAAAATCAGATAAAATTCGTATCATGTTATACCTCTTTTATTGGACTAACAGAATTTTTTAATGACAAGCTTTCGGGATAACCTCCCTTTCTCAAGTCTGAAGCATTTCTGAGCAAGACGACACATAGAATTCTCACTGGACTAATACGGCTACAATCTCTACTTGAACACTATATATATATATTTGTGCTCGGAATTTAAATACGTAATGGATAGTAACTGTGAGCAAAGTTGGTTGTGGTGTGCCGAAACCAACGTACGAGTGGGCCTGTAAATAAAAGAGGGCCCACCAAGGAGAATGTAATTATAACAGGGTGTAGGTGGGTGGGAACAATCAGCTGAAAGGCAGAGGTGAGTAGGGGCTGGGAGTTTAAGTAGGGGACTTACTCCTCCCACAAATTCAGGCCTCCACAAGTTCAGCCCTTTTAACTTGTGCTCGGAATTTAAATACGTAATGGATAGTAACTGTGAGCAAAGTTGGTTGTGGTGTGCCGAAACCAACGTACGAGTGGGCCTGTAAATAAAAGAGGGCAAAAAGATAAATTCGAGAAATACACACTTTATTGCATTTTTTACAAAACCAAGTTGCTGAAAGCTTGGCGAAGCTCTTTCTCCGGCTGTGGAATATATGCAGTATATATGGAGGATTTCCACCGCCCCAGTCTCTTGATGATATGGACCGGTGTGTTAGTGCTAGAGGCTGCTCCTATACGGAAGGAGTGCCTAGAGAATGCAATCGGGTTGTGTCCGAGCTTAGATAACAGAATTCTGATATGAACCATCAATTTTGCTGTGGTTAACGGGTGCCCTTGTAGTGTTAAGAGCGGAGAGTCCAGTAGGTGACCGTGCAGAGTTGACCGTAGGTGGTCTAGAACTTTTACCGGACACCAGGCATTATCAGTAGGGAAGAGAGGAATTATAGTAGGGTGTAGTGACCGGTTGGTTTTAGTTGTAGGGATCGAAAGTTGGTAGTGATCTTAGTGAGGTGTGATATTTTAAGTCTTAGCTTCGTATCTCCTTGACAAATTACGGTGAACTCTCTAGGTCTGAGAAAACCGTAGAAAGCGAGATATAAAGCAGATTTGATCACCGTATTTGTGCCGATGTCGAATGGGGCTGTGTCAAGGAGATTGCTAAGTGACCTGAAGATAGGCCCATCTATAGGTAATCTAATGGTAGAGAGTGGAGGTGAAACCTTTGATATTCCTTTCAAAACCTTTTTGACGGGGTATGAAGACAGGAAAGGTGTGTTGTTAGGAAAAAAAGGTGAGGCTGTGGTGCTGGACCCCCGTGAGATATAGTTTAATGGTGTTGTGAGATAGTTTAAGGTGTAGGTGGAAAAAAGAGGCAAAAGCCACCATGGTTTGAATAGAGAAGTCACCTTGTAAACCGAACTCTGCTGTGAATTTATTAAATATATTAAGAGCCCTATTGTAAGTGATAGCCGTGTTTGGTGATAATGCTTGGTGAGTGAGTGCTCTAGCGTGGTTCAAGAGTGTGCTTAATCCAGGATTAGATCGTGGAACCGTGGTGTCCTGGATGGTTGTAGGTGAGCCGTTGGGAGTGCCTGAGAAAATGCCTGAAATTGAGAACGAGAAAGAGCGTCAGCAGCCGTGTTGTGAATACCCGGGATGTGAAAACAAACTAAGTGAAACTGGCCGGATGCTGCCAACCAGGTCAGCTTGCGAATCAGCCGCATGATGGTCAGGGAAGATGATCGCCCTTTGTTCACGATTTTGCAAGCTGCCGAGTTATCAGAGTAGCATTTGACTGCCTTGCCAGACCAGAGATGACCCCAGGTGTGTGCGGCCGCCACAATGGGATAAATTTCAAATAGTGCTGAGGTCTCTCTGAATCCTGGCAAGGCATCCGAATCAGTGGGCCAATGGCCCCTGAACCAGTGGTTCCCAAAAATGGCTGCAAAACCGGTATTGGCTGCTGCGTCTGTGTGGATGATGGGTGAAGAGGTGGAGAGAGGGGGAATAAACATGGAGATTCCATTCCAGTCCTTCAAAAACTTCCCCCACATAGCTAAGTCAGCCTTGGCGTGGGGGTCCAAAGAAACTGTGCCAGAGTCCGGAACTCCGTGCAGCAGGCAAAGGAGTCTGGATATGAAAGACCTTCCCTGCGGAATGATGCGCATTGCAAAGTTCAGGGATCCGAGAAGGGACTGAAGTTCCTTTCTGGTGCAAACATCATTCCGCAGGAACAAGTCATCTCCCCTCTCAAACGTGACAGTTTGTCGTGGGGGAGGCTAGCTCTGAGGTTAACCGAGTCCAGTTCTATCCCCAGAAAGGTCAATTTAGTTGTGGGGCCTATAGTTTTGGCTGTGGACAAAGGGACTCCAAGTGTGGAAAATAGTGCAGTAGTGCTTCTGATTGCTGTGGGTGAAGGTGACCCTGGCTCTATTAGTAAAAAGTCGTCGAGGTAGTGGATAACGGAGTGACACCTGGTGACGTTCAGAAGCAGCCAGCATAGTGACTCTGCGAAAATGTCGAACAGTTTGGGGCTGCTTCGAGAACCGAAAGTGAGTCGTGTAGAGAAGTAATATTTCCCTCGCCATTTAACACCGTGTAAGTGCCAGAGTGAGGGGTGCATGGGTAGTAATTTAAACGTTTGTGATGTCCGTTTTGCTAAGCCAGGGTCGATTACCAGATGATATGATGGACTGTATGGCGTCGTCGATGGTTATGTACTAAAGTGAGAATTCGTCTGCTGGAATGAGTGCGTTTATGCTTGGAACAAAAGAGGAGTGCGGTGCCGATAAATCAATAATTAGACGTTTTTTGTTGTTTTTTGTTTTTGTTTGTTTTTTTGGAATATTTGTGAATAGCAATACCAATGGGGTTAGTGCGCCAGGAGGAGAATGGTGAAGAGGTGAAGGGGCCGATCATGAAACCGTTGGTGATTTCAGAGGCAATGAGAGTGTCTATGGAGACTGGGTCTAAACGTGCTGACTGGAGATTAGGGCATTCTAGTGTACCTGGGGGAATGGCTACAATACCCGTGAGAAACCCTTTAGTGAACCCTGTGGTGAGATAATCCACCAGATGATTAAGCCTGGGACCCCTTGTCTTGAGCACCACAGAGATATCACCGTAATTGAATGCCTTGTTCTCAAGTACATCCTGTGAGGCTATGAGCAAGGACACCAGACACACATCCTTCCCGTCTAGGATATCTTTCCTGATAGAGTCAGGGACGGAGTGTGCTGGTGACTCAAATGGTGTAATGGCTGTGCCCGGTGCTGGAGGGGGGAGTATAGGAGGGCATGTTGGTATAGTAGGTACAGCCTTGAAAGCGACTGGGACTACCGTGGTAGTACCTGGGGAGGAGATGGCGCTTTCCACCTTAGATAGCCTGCTATTGAGGGTCTGTAGATTGGCCAAGATCTCTGCCAGGGTATCCTGGGTGGCCGTGCTGTTGCTTGGTGGTTGTCCTTGAGAGCTAGTCCCTGGCCTGGGCTCGGGGGCTTGGTGAGTAAGTAGCCTATAAAGTTCAGCCTTCCTAGCTGTGGCCGGAAAGGGGATTCCCCTGAGCCTAAGCTCGGCCGTAATTTTGGGAATAGTCCATGCTCTCAAGGACGTGGGGGTTGAAAGAGTGAGTGATTCGCCTGGAGACCCGGGTCTGGTAGGCGTGAATGGAGTTTCTTCTGTCAATTCTTTGGTTGGAATAGGTTCTTGGGACATTCTAAAAGGAATGATTATGTGAAAGATATATTAGAAGGGGCGTAAGGTAAGTAGGCGGGGTATGTGGGGTGGTGTATATGGAAGAACTGGACTGTAATGCTAGATGCCAAAGCGAAAAACTTAACTGTTGAATGTTTGGATAGGTGAGGCCCTGCTAATGCCAAGTGGCGGTGAGAGGCTCTACCTATGATTTGGCTTATGACGTAGTTGCCACAGACGTGGTGGCGGGATGTTGGCCTCTCGGTGACAGTAGAGAGAAATCAAAACGTGTGGCCGTGACAGGTGAGGCCCTGACTAGCGCCCTGTAGTAGGGCATGCGAGGCTTGTAACTATGATTTGGGCGTGGGGCCGTACCTCCGTGTTGAGGTGGGGGGGATGGAAGGCCTCGCTGGGACGGAATTTCTGATAGGGTGCGCTAAGGCATTAGCCTAGACCCTGTAGCCAGTTCGATTGTATATTTAAGGATAAGGTGAGAGGACTGGAATGTTGTGTAGATACCAACCTTGACTTCTTGCGAATGGTATCTGGAACCTTCTGGTGGTAATAAGTGTGGTAAGTCTCGTCTTATGCTGTCCTTGAGGAAGAGTCCTGAGGCTTTAAGACAGATGTTGACGTATTTATGCGTATCGTGGTGGCGTATGATTTGAATTGGGAGTAGGTTGTTTGTTAGGGGCGCAACGTGAGATCCTGCATTGAGGGATCTGGAAGGTTTAAGTGTGTGACTGTGCTGATATAGATATTTGTGAGAAGGCTGGATGAGGCCTTGGGGTGACGATTGGACGTATTTGGGTATAGACGTAAGTACCTGAAGGTATGGCTGAGTACCGGGTCAGGTTTTGGTGTTTACCGGAGCCTGATGGCTGTATGATCGTATGTCTGAGTAGAAATAATAGTAAAGAATTAACGTACCGTGGGCGTAAGCCTGTGGAAAAGTAGTAATGAACTTGAGACCGTGATAGGTTTTATATGAGGTGTAGTAACAAACGAGTTGTGAACTATACCTTGGTTTGACATAAAGAAATTACGTTATGCGAAACGGTTTAACTGTGTAGAACCGGGGGAAGCCTAGAATAATACTGGAGCTAAGGGTTAACCGAAGAAAAATTCCATAGTTAACGACAGGTGTGGAGGTAAGTAATAAAACCCAATATGTAAACATTTTAGGCCTATGGCTTTATAATGCAAAGTGATAAAATACAATACCTGTTCCTGTAATAAAAGACCTTGAAATAAACAACTTTAGCGCAGAAAAAGCGAGAAACCGATGCAGTCTGTAAAGCCAAAAATATGTGACAGCGTGATTATATGGAAAATGAATAGTACAGACGTTTATGTGCCGGATATTGTGTTTTATAAACAGTATTTATTAGTATATGTGACAAAATGAAGTGTTTAATAGGTAAATATGTGTTGTGGCAAGGTCAGAGAGGCTTTCTATGTTAGTAATAGATTGGAAGTCTCTCTATTCCCAGCATGATGGGGTTAATTGGTGGGAGTCACCCCTTGAATGTTATATACCAGGTGAATGTAATTAACCAGCACTAGGGTTTTAAAAGGTTAGCCTCTGAAGACAGAGAGTCTAACAGCTGGGAGAGAGGAGGCAGTTAAGCCTGAGACAAAGGTACTGTGTGAAACCTGCTTAAATTGCTGTATTTCATTTTGTTTAAAACTGGGAACTAGATTAGCTGGCCAGTTGGATAGTTAGTAATACTGTTTAGTAAGTCTCCAAGTTGGAGTAGGATTTATTTTCTTTTTGTTTTATTTTGTGGGAGAGCACAACCTTGTATATATTGTGTAAAGTGACAATAAACTGCAGTACTATTTGATCCTGACTGTTGCATTTGAAGTTTGTGAAGAGCCTGGCCATCCTGCCACAGTGTATAGAAACTGTACGTTTATGATAGACGTGGATATTTTAAAAAGTAGTAAAACAAATTAACTGGTTAACATAGAAAGAAAATCACAAGGCAGTTTTTTAAACAAGCTAATTATATCCCCAAACTGACAAAAAAAAGGTATCAGTAGCAATATGACCGAACAGGGAATATACGTAAAGAAAAGTAGAATTCGTGAAATAGAACTTAGTGCTTACTGTAGCCTATTTGAATAAGAACTAGCCGAATATGGATTTAGAGCAAGGTGTTTGTGTTTTAATCGTACGAAATAGAGTGGTCCTGGGTGACCAAACGGAAATAAGAGAATGCCCGTAATAATATTACTGTGTATATAAATAATAATAGATTAGGTAGTTTCCGTACGAATATGTAAAAGCAGTGATAAAGTGCCGAGCGTTCGTCTGTTTTGGCGTGAACACTGAAATCGGTTAAAAAAGCGTGTATTTGTACGAATATGATAGAGGGAGCCTACCCCTACGTTTTTAGGCCCGAACGGCGGGAAATAGCGGGGTGCTATTTCCTACGCCTAACTTACGTGAACGTGCCGGTCTCGTGACCGGAAACCGGGTACCTTGACCGGGAACCGAGTGGAAGGCCTCAAACGGACAGAGGACTGGTCAGGACGTCTGACTGCTGGAAACAGGAAAAAATTCTGGAGGGAAGCTGGACAGGAAGTGCTTGTTGCTATGGGGACAAAACAATCAGCTGAAAGGCAGAGGTGAGTAGGGGCTGGGAGTTTAAGTAGGGGACTTACTCCTCCCACAAATTCAGGCCTCCACAAGTTCAGGCCTTTTAACATATATATATATATATATATATGTGTGTGTGTAATTTTATTCTAACTGTATTTTGATATTATATATATATATTTATATCAAAATACACTTAGAACTAAATTATATAAATATTATATAAAAAATACCCCTTTCTGTCTCATTAGAGATATCTTTGCCAGAAGCTCAAGGAAGCAGGCTGAAGGGTCAGTGTTAGGACCCGCTTAGGGGGGTCTGCCTTGACGTTGGCAGGCGGGCATCCCTCCAATGGCCATTGGAGCAACTAAATGACCTCCATTTGTCTAAATATACATAGGGATTAAGGAGAAAGCGCAAGTAACATTTTCTTTGGTTTTTACTATATATTGGGGCTGATGTGTGTTGTAGTCCTTGCTGCTTAAGCGCAGGACTTCTCTTTTTGTATTTGTATTTACTTTGTATCACACAGCCTGGTTACAATGCTGCTACCCATCCCATGTGTTCCCTATTAAGGGTTAATAAGTAAAGGGGTGTATATAAAAAATACCCCTTTCTGTCTCATTAGAGATATCTTTGCCAGAAGCTCAAGGAAGCAGGCTGAAGGGTCAGTGTTAGGACCCGCTTAGGGGGGTCTGCCTTGACGTTGGCAGGCGGGCATCCCTCCAATGGCCATTGGAGCAACTAAATGACCTCCATTTGTCTAAATATACATAGGGATTAAGGAGAAAGCGCAAGTAACATTTTCTTTTCTTTGGTTTTTACTATATATTGGGGCTGATGTGTGTTGTAGTCCTTGCTGCTTAAGCGCAGGACTTCTCTTTTTGTATTTGTATTTACTTTGTATCACACAGCCTGGTTACAATGCTGCTACCCATCCCATGTGTTCCCTATTAAGGGTTAATAAGTAAAGGGGTGTATATAAAAAATACCCCTTTCTGTCTCATTAGAGATATCTTTGCCAGAAGCTCAAGGAAGCAGGCTGAAGGGTCAGTGTTAGGACCCGCTTAGGGGGGTCTGCCTTGACGTTGGCAGGCGGGCATCCCTCCAATGGCCATTGGAGCAACTAAATGACCTCCATTTGTCTAAATATACATAGGGATTAAGGAGAAAGCGCAAGTAACATTTTCTTTGGTTTTTACTATATATTGGGGCTGATGTGTGTTGTAGTCCTTGCTGCTTAAGCGCAGGACTTCTCTTTTTGTATTTGTATTTACTTTGTATCACACAGCCTGGTTACAATGCTGCTACCCATCCCATGTGTTCCCTATTAAGGGTTAATAAGTAAAGGGGTGTATATAAAAAATACCCCTTTCTGTCTCATTAGAGATATCTTTGCCAGAAGCTCAAGGAAGCAGGCTGAAGGGTCAGTGTTAGGACCCGCTTAGGGGGGTCTGCCTTGACGTTGGCAGGTGGGCATCCCTCCAATGGCCATTGGAGCAACTAAATGACCTCCATTTGTCTAAATATACATAGGGATTAAGGAGAAAGCGCAAGTAACATTTTCTTTTCTTTGGTTTTTACTATATATTGGGGCTGATGTGTGTTGTAGTCCTTGCTGCTTAAGCGCAGGACTTCTCTTTTTGTATTTGTATTTACTTTGTATCACACAGCCTGGTTACAATGCTGCTACCCATCCCATGTGTTCCCTATTAAGGGTTAATAAGTAAAGGGGTGTATATAAAAAATACCCCTTTCTGTCTCATTAGAGATATCTTTGCCAGAAGCTCAAGGAAGCAGGCTGAAGGGTCAGTGTTAGGACCCGCTTAGGGGGGTCTGCCTTGACGTTGGCTGGCGGGCATCCCTCCAATGGCCATTGGAGCAACTAAATGACCTCCATTTGTCTAAATATACATAGGGATTAAGGAGAAAGCGCAAGTAACATTTTCTTTTCTTTGGTTTTTACTATATATTGGGGCTGATGTGTGTTGTAGTCCTTGCTGCTTAAGCGCAGGACTTCTCTTTTTGTATTTGTATTTACTTTGTATCACACAGCCTGGTTACAATGCTGCTACCCATCCCATGTGTTCCCTATTAAGGGTTAATAAGTAAAGGGGTGTATATAAAAAATACCCCTTTCTGTCTCATTAGAGATATCTTTGCCAGAAGCTCAAGGAAGCAGGCTGAAGGGTCAGTGTTAGGACCCGCTTAGGGGGGTCTGCCTTGACATTGGCAGGCGGGCATCCCTCCAATGGCCATTGGAGCAACTAAATGACCTCCATTTGTCTAAATATACATAGGGATTAAGGAGAAAGCGCAAGTAACATTTTCTTTTCTTTGGTTTTTACTATATATTGGGGCTGATGTGTGTTGTAGTCCTTGCTGCTTAAGCGCAGGACTTCTCTTTTTGTATTTGTATTTACTTTGTATCACACAGCCTGGTTACAATGCTGCTACCCATCCCATGTGTTCCCTATTAAGGGTTAATAAGTAAAGGGGTGTATATAAAAAATACCCCTTTCTGTCTCATTAGAGATATCTTTGCCAGAAGCTCAAGGAAGCAGGCTGAAGGGTCAGTGTTAGGACCCGCTTAGGGGGGTCTGCCTTGACGTTGGCAGGCGGGCATCCCTCCAATGGCCATTGGAGCAACTAAATGACCTCCATTTGTCTAAATATACATAGGGATTAAGGAGAAAGTGCAAGTAACATTTTCTTTTCTTTGGTTTTTACTATATATTGGGGCTGATGTGTGTTGTAGTCCTTGCTGCTTAAGCGCAGGACTTCTCTTTTTGTATTTGTATTTACTTTGTATCACACAGCCTGGTTACAATGCTGCTACCCATCCCATGTGTTCCCTATTAAGGGTTAATAAGTAAAGGGGTGTATATAAAAAAATACCCCTTTCTGTCTCATTAGAGATATCTTTGCCAGAAGCTCAAGGAAGCAGGCTGAAGGGTCAGTGTTAGGACCCGCTTAGGGGGGTCTGCCTTGACGTTGGCAGGCGGGCATCCCTCCAATGGCCATTGGAGCAACTAAATGACCTCCATTTGTCTAAATATACATAGGGATTAAGGAGAAAGCGCAAGTAACATTTTCTTTGGTTTTTACTATATATTGGGGCTGATGTGTGTTGTAGTCCTTGCTGCTTAAGCGCAGGACTTCTCTTTTTGTATTTGTATTTACTTTGTATCACACAGCCTGGTTACAATGCTGCTACCCATCCCATGTGTTCCCTATTAAGGGTTAATAAGTAAAGGGGTGTATATAAAAAATACCCCTTTCTGTCTCATTAGAGATATCTTTGCCAGAAGCTCAAGGAAGCAGGCTGAAGGGTCAGTGTTAGGACCCGCTTAGGGGGGTCTGCCTTGACGTTGGCAGGCAGGCATCCCTCCAATGGCCATTGGAGCAACTAAATGACCTCCATTTGTCTAAATATACATAGGGATTAAGGAGAAAGCGCAAGTAACATTTTCTTTTCTTTGGTTTTTAATATATATATATATATATATATATATATATATATTTATATCAAAATACACTTAGAATTAAATTATATAAATATTATATAAATGTATATATAAATAAATAAAAATAATATGAAATATACATATTTACATAAATAATTTTATAAATACACATGTAGACTTCAAATATATAAATATGTATATATATTTAAATTCTACATGCATATTTATGTAATATATTTACATAATTAAGTAATGCTATTGATTGCAATTTGGGGAACCTGCCTGACAACCCAGGCTGAAAATCCAGAGACTTTAATTCACTATATTTAACCCTGTAACTTACATTTAACCCTGTATTAGTGTTTCAAAACAGTAAAACATATCATAGCGATAATATTGTCAGTGAAAGAGACTTTTTTGCATTTTTCACACACAAATGGCACTTTCACTGATGATATAATTGTTGTGATCCATTTTACAGTTTTGAAACACTAAAATTTGCACAGTCTCCTGAGTATAACACTACCCCCCCCCCCCCCCCCCCCATGTACAGGTTTTATAATGGTTTTGAAAGTTACAGGGTCAAATATAAGGCCGTTTTTTCACATTGCAATTTGCCGGATTGGTTATGTTGCCTTTGAGAGCATATGGTAGCCCAGGAATGGCATACCATTTGCAAAAGTAGACAACCCAAGGTATTGCAAATGAGGTATGTTCAGTCTTTTTAGTAGCTACTTAGCAAGTTAGCATTCGTAACAGTTTTTTGCATTTTTAACACACAAACAAATATAAATGCTAACTTTGGCCTTTGTTTTTGACTAAGTGGCTACTAAAAAAGACTGGACAAACCCCATATTGACTACCCTGGGTTGTCTACTTTTCAAAAATATATGGTTTGATGGGGGTAAATTACATTGTCCGGCTTCAAAAATTTCCCTAGACTTAAGACAAGGCCAGGGACTAATTAAAGTATTTTGAAAATTGGGCAGACTAGATGGGCCGAATGATTCTTATCTGCCATCACATTCTATGTTTCTATGTTTCTATGAATTTCTGATTTTTTTTTAATTTTTGTCTCAGTAATCTGTTTCTTCATGCTACTCTAAGGCAGTCCTGGTAAATGAACATTTCTGCAAAAACTGTCAAAAAGTTGCGTTAAAGAAAAACCTCACATTTTAGATCACTTTTAGAATACTTTCATAAATGCAATCAAAATGGCACAATGTAACCCTCACTTTCAGAACACTTTGATAAATATCCCTCATTGTATCTTGTCAGATTACCCAACAAATATCTAGACAGTTTAGAAAAATGTTATTAGTCTGGGGTGCACAATGTGCCACACAAGCCATTTTTTTATTATTCATTTCTAAGTGCTTACCTAAAATCAGCATGTACCATCAAATTACTTTTGAGAAAGATTTATTGAGTTCCTGTTTTCATGTCTTGTATAAAGAGATGTTTCTTATATTAAGTTTGAGACAGAACATCAGAACAGAAGTTGATTGTACTTGGTGAATACAGTATTACATATATAATATAAATGTATAAACATAGTTTGTTGTGTTTTTTTTTATTAGCCAAGCTTAATTAAATAATATTTTAATTCAACTTAACAATAACTGTTTAATGTAATAAAATATAAAATGTTTCTACAAAATTGACAATTGCATACATAATTCCATGCATAAAGTCTTTAGTCTACATTCAGCCATTGTTATGGCATTAACTGCTGTTAAATTAAAAATATTTTATACAAATTGATGTTAAAAAAAATCATATAAATATGAATAACTAGTTACGTCCCTTCTGCTCAATGACCAAAAAAATAAATGGTTTCAAAGTGACTTTAGAGTTAAGGACATGTTCAACATTCCTGTTACGTTACTATTACTATTATTATCAGAAAGTTATCGCGTTAAGATAGTGCAGAGCATTGAATGGATTGTTCTTGACATTGCTCAATGATGCATTAACAACAATTCATCTGACTGGTAGTGTGTGTTGTTCTGTTAATCACTGGGTCATTAACCTCGACAATGTCAATATCTTCTCTCTACCTATCTGAACTATCCTTTTGCGCCTTGGGTAACAAGATAATAACCTTTCAAATGGAGAAATAAGTTATTGAGTTATTAGGACCATAGATACAGAATCCAGTTTTAGATTTCAAATATGCTCTGGGCTTTCTCAAAATGACCTTTCCATAAATTTATTTCTATCCTTTCCATTACATCAAAAATTGGGACCAGGACCCAGAAGTTACATTCACTGTAAATTATATATGTGAAAGGAAAGGATGAAAATGCCAAGTATGCACCATTTCTGATCTGTGACATAATCTTAAGATTGTATTTTGCTATATAATGTTATGCTTGCACTTATATATTATGACTAATGCATTGCCTGTTGGTTTAACCCCTTAAGGACCCATGACATGTGTGACATGTCAAGATTCCCTTTTATTCCAGAAGTTTGGTCCTTAAGGGGTTAAAAAGAAGGCAAGAGTAAGGAAAATGGTAAATTCATTGTACGATATTTGTAAGCAAACCATGGTTATGTGTTTATCTTGTTGGATAGCAAATGAGGGAAACCTGTATAAGGAAAAAACCTCAGTTAATCAGGGCACAGGACTTTAAATTGGTTTAAATGTTTAGCTTAGAGTTAGGCTATAACAGGTTTACACTTACCTAATAAATGGTTCAATTTAAGTAAAAAGAAAAAAACATTAACAAAAGATTTACCAAAATAAACATGTTTTACAAGAGATACAGTAATCCCAGAAAATGTTTTTTTCTTCCTCTATTGGAGATCATCGAGACTAGTTGATACTTCAAAGCAAGAGATCTGCATACGGATTAAGCTTTAAATTTCAGAATATTTCAAGACTATGTAAACAAACCAAAAACACAATTTAGACAAATACACAGACATAAATAAATATAACAATGTACCTTCAGTTAGTCCCTGCACATGCCTCCTGCATGTTTCAGCTTACTTGTGCCATTACAGAAAAAAACTATAAAAAAAACTTTTGACATTTTAAAAAGTTACCTGCACTATCCCAAACCACTATCCTAAAAAATGCTTTCTGTTTTATTAGTAAACTTGGAATTTTGATTTGTTATTAGCTGCAATTCATCCGAATTTGGGTTGGTTCTTCCCAATTTCCGAAGAACCATTTAGACCAGGCCTGCATAACCTTTGGACCCCCTAGATGTTTTTGAACTACAAAGGCCATGATTCTTTGAATAATACAGATAGCCAGGAATCATGGTTGATAGCCAGGGGATGATGGGAGTATTAGTTCAAAACACCTGGGTTGGCCACAGATTGTGCAGGCCTAATATACTAATCATGTATACTAATATACTAATCATGAAACAGGTGACCCACTCAAATGATGATCATTGTTGTTTTCATTTGTGATTCAGAGTTCTACCTACGGCACCAGTGGTGATTTGTAGGAAAAACTATCATTGATAACTAAGGGAAAGTAATTAAATGTTGATTTTATTCATTGATCAAGTAAGAAGTGACCAGTAGAGGTAAAAAAGGAGGAGCATTAAATCTATTTTTATACTTTGCTGCTCCCTTTGTTTTTGCCTATATTGGTTATTTTGTCCTGCAAAATATATACATACAGGGTAATTCACTAATGTCTGCATGGCCCTGTACTGAATGGAACAGCAATTTTTTTATTTTATTGTTTATTTGACATATTTGTTCCTGAGGAAGTTCTCTAGGGAGAACAAAACAAGTAGGATCAATTTGTCATTTCTTATTTCCAAATTATTTTTTATACTATGCCAATAAAGCATCTTTGTACTTTTTACCAAAGCTCCGGAGTTTAATATCGCTGAACTGCATTAGCTTGGCTTTCAGACTGGGACAATCACCAGGAGAGGGCTGTGACTCCCCCTCACACCCACTACAAAAAGAGGAGAAACCTTTAAGACTTCTTTGTCACCTCAAATGTTGGTCTGTTACTTTATTTCCAAACAATATTGAACTGTTACATTTTACTTATATATTTTAAAGATATCAGCTTGATCTCAGAATTATATATTGTGCATACTTGTGTTTGTTACCAAACTAGGAGGTAACCTTAAGGAAGCTGTATATCCAAAGTTAAGTTATAACTATTTACATTATTTCACCTTGCATAGGTGGAGGTTTATATTTGTACAATATTAATTATAAATTCTGATTTATTGGGCCAAATGAACTCTTAACTGTACATACTGACATATTTTGTCAAATGTACACCAGTCCCTTCAGTGTTACCATATATCAAACGTTCTGATTTATCTTCATACTAATCACGTACCTCAATACTTTCAAATGCTTTCAACTTACACTTGACATATGGACATCTTGCATTACATTATTCTTTCTTAAAATGTATTACAAATATTCAATAGTTCAAATAAACATAAACAGTAGAAACATAGAAACATAGAATGTGACGGCAGATAAGAACCATTCGGCCCATCTAGTCTGCCCAATTTTCTAAATACTTTCATTAGTCCCTGGCCTTATCTTATAGTTAGGATAGCCTTATGCCTATGCCACGCATACTTAAACGCCTTTATTGTGTTAGTAAGAGGGGGAAACCTCATTAAATTACCCCCTTAGGGCAAAAACCTGATTAAATGTCACTAATGATTTCTTTATATGATAATTTATTTTGTTTGTTTTTAATTACACTTTAAAGTAACTATATTTTTTCTAAAAAGATGTTTAAGTATTTTATTATACAATATGGCTGTGAAAGACTGCAATTAATCTTTTTCCTTAAACTCTCATATGTATTTCTTACATTAGCACTACTTGCTTGTATCTCTCTTAAAGCATTGTTGATCATTATTTTGAGTCTAACTGCAATTAATTAATTTTGAATAAAATAATAATACAGATACAATTCAATATGATAATGGACTGCAAAATTCTAAGTTTAATCTTTCTCCTTTCTTTTTCAGAACAAGTGTAATTATATCACATCTTCAAGATAGCAGAAATATTTTCAGTTTGATTTCGGTTTTTAAATCTGGACAAAATCTACTTTTCCCAAAAGATAAAGTATAATTTAATAGGCAAGTCATCATTACCAAGTGTTTTACTTACAGAATATTTTAATTACTTCATTAATCTCATCATGAGTAATCTCTATACTTAATACTAATTGACCTTTTCTACCTAATTTATTTGGCAAGCTGATTAAGAAAAAAAATCAAGTACTGATGGTTCTCTCTCTCGGTTAGGAAAATTTATTTGAATCAAAGGCATGTGCTTCTGTTAGAATCCCATTAATATTAGTTTTCACCTCTGAGTTTTTAATTTTGTTTTGTTCTTTCTCTACTAAGTTATAATAACTTTCGTGTGAACTTTTCATTTTCTTCTGTCTCCTATTTACATTTGGTAAATTTGCTGCGCATGCATAAAATCCTCATTGGTACATAAAATTCCTCATTGGTACATTTGCTGCGCATGCATAAAATCCTCCCAATGCTTTCCTAAGGGAAAGCACTGGCTCAGCTGAGATCATAAAGATTGATAATCTCAGCCACAAGCGCAACTGTTAAGTGATGACACCTTCCTGGAAGATTCTGATTAGGAGCTGGGACCTTGTTGTTAGTGATTGCTTGGATATAACTCTAGCACATGATTTATGCATCATGGACAGACCTATGGACTTGAATTGACAGAGGCATCAAAGACAGACTTATAGTTACACCTTCTTCAGGTAGGTATAGGTCCCAGAGAGACACTTGTAGTTACACCTTGCTTAAGGTAAATTGAGGTCCCAAAAGTAGCTGGATGGCATGTGAGGATATTTATGGAGAAAAACATATTAACAAAAATATTTAATAAATATTATTAAAACTAATTAATAATTTGTATTAATAATAAAAAAATTAATATTTTGGCACATTTCCTCTTTATTGATTTAAAGCAAAGAGTTACCCAATATTTTAACTATTTCAGACCCTGGAGTATGTTTAATAGAGGATTATATTTCACACATTAATCACTACCAATTATTAGACATGTGCAATTTGTTTCGGCCCAAAGGTGAATTCTGATGAATTTCGGGCAATTCGGACATTCGGATGCTTCCGAATGTCCAAGGGCTGATGTGATGAATTACCGAACCGAATTGCCACAGTACCAAATTGTTGAATTTCTAAACTGCTGAAGTGCCAAACCGAAGTGCCGAATTGCCTAAGTGCCAAATTGCCTATGTGCTGAATTTTAGGGTTAGGGTAGGGTTGGTATTAGGGGTAGGGTTAGGGTAGGGTTAGAGATGAGGTAAGGTTATGGTAGGGGTAGGGATAGGGTAGGGTAGGATTAGGGGTAGGGTTAGAGTTAGAGTTAGGGTTAGTGTACAGGTAGGGTTAGGGGTAGGATTAGGGGTAGATTTAGGAGTAGGGTAGGGTTAGGTTAGGGGTAGGGATAGGAGAAGGGATAGAGGTAGGGGTAGAGTTAGGAGTAAGTTAGGGTTAGGTTAGGGGTAGAGGTAGGGTTAGGGTAGGGTTAGGTTAGTGTAAGTTAGAGTTAGGATAGGGTTAGGGTTAGGGATAGGGTTAGGGTTAGGCAATAGTGATGTCGCGAACATGACATTTTCCGTTCGCGAATGGCGAACACGAACTTCTGCAAATGTTCGCGAACGGGCGAACCCGGCGAACCGCCATAGACTTCAATAGGCAGGCGAATTTTAAAACCCACATGGACTCTTTCTGGCCACAATAGTGATGGGAAAGTTGTTTCAAGGGGACTAACACCTGGACTGTGGCATGCCGGAGGGGGATCCATGGCAAAACTCCCATGGAAAATTACATAGTTGATGCAGAGTCTGGTTTTAATCCATAAAGGGCATAAATCACCTAACATTCCTAAATTGTTTGGAACAACATGCTTTAAAACTACTTCCCCCTGGCCCCCAACCCTGAGTGGTGGGTGGGGGCCCTTAACAAGAATAAGGGGGTGACCTAATGTCCTCCTCCCTGGCCCCCACCCCTGAGCGGTGGGTGGGGGCCCTAATTACAAATTGGGGGGACCTAATGTCCTCCTCCCTGGCCCCTGCCCCTGAGCAGTGGGTGGGGGCCCTAAATACAAATTGGGGGGGACCTAATGTTCTCCCCCTTGGCCCCCACCCCTGAGCGGTGGGTGGGGGCCCTAAACACAAATTGGCGGGGGACCTAATGTCCTTATGGATTTTTATTTGGCCTTTTTTGGGGCTGAAAAAAGAAGATTTTAGAAGAAAGAAAACATCGAATGGTAAGTGTATTTTTATTTTTAAAGGTACTTAGTTAAATGGTCCCCCCTCATTATTTTTAGGGTAAGGGGGGTAGGTAGGAGTTTATCTTTTGGGGGGAGGGGTTGACTAGGTGTTTGGGGACCCCTAGTCACCTGGGGGAGGGGGGTTCAATTTTCATTTAGGGCCCCCATCCACCGCTCAGGGGTAGGTGGCCAGGGGGAGGACATTAGGCCCCCCCCTTATTCTTGTTTAGGGCCCCCACCCGCCGCTCAGGGGTGGGGGCCAAGGGGAGGACATTAGGTCCCCCCATTTGTATTTAGGGCCCCCACCGCCACTCAGGGGTGGGGGGAGGACAATAGGTCTCCCCCTTATTTTTCTTTAGTGCCCCTACCCACCGCTCAGGGGTTGGGGCCAGGAGGGAGGACAATAGGTCCCCCCTTATTCTTCCTTAGGCCCCCACCCACCGCTCAGGGGTGGGGGCCAAGGGG
The DNA here is from genome assembly GCF_036172605.1 of Pelobates fuscus. NCBI lineage: Eukaryota > Metazoa > Chordata > Amphibia > Anura > Pelobatidae > Pelobates > Pelobates fuscus. The sequence goes on from NC_086320.1 coordinate 88,991,254, forward strand.
GAGGACATTAGGTCCCCCCTTATTCTTGTTTAGGGCCCCCACCCATCGCTCAGGGGTGGGGGCCAGGGGGAGGACATTAGGTCCCCCATTTGTATTTAGGGCCCCCATCGCTCAGGGGTGGGGGCCAGGGCGGAGGACATTAGGTGTGTCCCCCCTTATTCTTGTTAAGGGCCCCCACCCATCGCTCAGGGGTGGGGGCCAGGGGGAGGACATTAGGTCCCCCATTTGTATTTAGGGCCCCCACCCATCGCTCAGGGGTGGGGGCCAGGGCGGAGGACATTAGGTGTGTCCCTCCTTATTCTTGTTAAGGGCCCCCACCCACCGCTCAGGGGTGGGGGCCAGGGGGGAGGACATTAGGTCCCCCCCAATTTTTATTTAGGGCCCCCACCGCCGGTTACTGGTTATGGGGGGATAATGTATAATAAACACAGGTTACTGGTTGTGGGGGGATAATGTATAATAAACACAGGTCACTGGCTATTGGGGAGATAATGTATAATAAGCACAGGTTACTGGGTATGGGGGGATAATGTATAATAAACACAGGTTACTGGCTATGGGGGGGATAATGTATAATAAACACAGGTTACTGGCTATGGGAGGATAATGTATAATAAGCACAGGTTACTGGCTATGGGGGGGATAATGTATAATAAACACAGGTTACTGGCTATGGGAGGATAATGTATAATAAACACAGGTTACTGGCTATGGGGGATAATGTATAATAAACACAGGTTACTGGCTATGGGGGATAATGTATAATAAACACAGGTTACTGACTATGGAGGATAATGTATAATAAACACAAAACAATAAAAAATAAATAAATAATAGAAAAAATGAATGCAGCTTATGAATTAATCTAAATTGTATGCTGTCTAGGAGATGGGAGGGTCTGGGAGGGAGGGTCTGCTGCTGATTGGCTGGAATGTGTCTGCGACTGTGAGGTACAGGGTCAAAGTTTACTCAATGATGACGAATAGGGGGCGGACCGAACATCGCATATGTTCGCCATCCACGGCGAACGCGAACATGCTATGTTCGCCAGGAACTATTCGCCAGCGAACCGTTCGGGACATCACTATTAGGCAACCTTGCAGTTGTTCCAAATTCCGAATTGCCGAAGTCACGAATTTTGGAAGTGCTGAACCGCACTGAAGTGCCGAAGTCCGGAATTGCTGAAGTCCAGAATTTCGGAAGTGCTGAACCGAACCGAAGTGCAGAAGTTCCGAATAGCTAAAGTCCTGAATTGCTAAAGGGCTGAACCGAACCGTCGAATTGCCGATTTTTTTTCTTACCCGAATTTCCGAACCAAATTTTTTGATCATGCACATCCCTACCAATTATAAAAATATAATTTATTGTGACAAATAATCATTAATAATATGTAACATGTATGATAATAATCAGTGAATGTTTTGTAACAATAAGTATAAATTATGACAACAATAAACACAACAAAGTATCCTTAGCATATATTAGTACAAATCTCAGTACATGAATATTCAATAGCTATCAGCAACATAAAGTTAAAATTAGTTTCCAAAAGATTTACATGCAAAAACTACAGATAATTCCTCTAGAAATTAATTACCTGTTATTTTAACATAGATACATTACAATGCTATAGGAATTAGAACAGCTTTAGAATTAATAGAGCTTTTTACACAGCTCAAAGTCATAAAAAACAGATGCTGACAGTCAGTAAGAATCAGCACACAGAGAATTAACTCACTCACTGCTTGCTACAATTCTCACAGAGTAAATACTTAAGCATTGCAAACAAAATATACAATGTTTCTCATACAAATACTCAACTTAACTATTCTCTATCATTTAGTAACCAAAAGAGCAATTCTAAGTTGTAACGCTGTAGATATTGTCTGATTTAATATTAAATTATCCCAGAAATTCTGATGTGTCAATATCTATGGATAATAGCTTGATGTGCTAAACTTGGCAAATTACCAGTAAATATTTATATATTTTTATCCCACGTGCATTATGGAGTATGGAATTATATATTTCTCAGCAAAATATGATTTCAAAAGTTTAAAATCTGATCAGCATTATTCAGGGATATATCTGCTTTTAGTAAAAAATGTTTTATATTAAATTAAACCAGCATACTTAACAGGTTTCTTAGTAGAATATTCTTTAGGCAAGCAGGAGATATAATCCAATGAATAATTATTGCAAGTTAATCTGTCATTGTGAAGATAGAACTTAGACTCCATGAACATATATAACAGAATGTGCCTATATAACAGCTGCCGGTCACTGACTTAGAGCATGACTTAGATGTAGTGAGAGAGAATGTTTCATTGTCTGAAAGGTGGGATAGTCTGGCAACTAAGTGTTCACAATATATTCTTTTATTGGGTCTATATGATGTGTGGAGTGTAAATCATGAGGGAGAGAGAGATTACATGTACCATTCGGTTCAATACATAGTTACATAGTTACATAGCTGAAAACAGACTTGCGTTCTTCAAGTTCAGTCTTCCTCACATATGTTTTTGCTGTTGATCCAAAACAAGGCAAAAAAACAAGTCTGTAGCACTTCCAATTTTCAACAAACTAGGAAAAATTTCTTCTTGACCCTAAAATAGCAGTCAGATGTCTCCTTGGATCAAGCAGCTATTTCCCCACTAATTATAAATTATATCCCTGTATGTTATGTTTTTGCAAGTAATTATCTGATTTCAGTTTAAACATCTGTATGGACTCTGATAAAACCACCTCTTCAGGCAGAGAATTTCATATCCTTATTACTCTTGCTGTAAAAAAAACCTTTTCTTTGCCTTAGATGACATCTCCTTTCTTCCAGCCTAAATATGTGACCTCGTGTCCTATGTATATCCCTGTTTATGAATAGATTTCCAGATAATGGTTTGTACCGACCCCGAATATATTTGTATAATGTTATCAAATCACCTCTAGGGCGCTGTTTTTCCAAACTAAAGAGATTTAAATTTTTTAACCTTTCTTCGTAACAAAAATGCTCCATTCCTTTTATCAATTTTTTAGCTGGTCTCTGCACTTTTTCTAGCGCCATGATATCCTTCATGAAAACAGGTGCCCAAAATTGCACAGCATATTCAAGTTGTTGTCTTCCCAGTGATTTATAAAGAGGCAAAATTATATTTTCATCCCTAGAATTTATGCACCTATTTATACATGACAAAACCTTACTGGCCTTAGCAACTGCAGATTGACATTGCATATTGCCGCCTTATTTGTTGTCTATAACAATTCCCAAATCCTTCTCGTGTGTGGTTATCCCTAGTTCTCTACCATTTAGGGTGTAAGTTGCTTGTGCATTCTTGACCCCGACCTGCATAACGTTGCATTTCTCTACGTTAAATTTCACCTCATTAATATATACTGAAGGAAAATAGTTATTTAAAATTTCTGCCTTTTTCAATATGTATTCGTGTATCGAAAGGTATTTGGTGGATGAAGCAACTTTGCCATTTGTTTTGAGATCTGATATTTCAGACATTCATTGGTACAATTATGCCCCAATGATGTTGCATGTGTCTGAGCCATGGAGTCACAACTTAGTGTTAGATTCTGAAAATAAATTGTTAGCTGAAGTGACACCTACAAATTATTTTAGAGAAAATACCTCAGACCTTGCTACTAATACAGTTTGAAATGCTCATGAATCAGTAATGAGAGGTCACTTTATTCAGTGTGCACCCTACTTGAAAAAAAAACAATATCTAAAAATTTGTAAGAATTGTTGAAAGACTTGTATACAATGAATCAAGCTATTAAGTTATGTAAATCCCCAACATTTTTGTGTTTGGCAAAGAACATAAAAAAAATTACAACCATTTACAATCCACGTTAATAACCTATCCCACCATGCATCCATAATTAACCTCTATGCAATCTGTCTAACTGGAACTTCCTTACCTGGAGGATTTTATTATTTTCTTCTTCTTAACCTCTTAAATCTAATTTCTGAAGGAATTGTCAGCAAGCCTAAATTTATTCTTCATTCGGGGCACTTTCCCATAGGGGATTTCTTAGCCCTTTAATGTACTCAAACCAAGGCATCTATATTTCTTTACATAGAGGTAATTTACCATTCAAACTGTAGAATTGCTTTTCCATTCTCTGTTGGTGTGATATCTGACTACTTATTTTCTACGATATGCCTGCTATTTTTGTATTTCTGCATAAAATCTTTATATAGCAACAATGTTGTACAATGCTTGTTTTTCATTGCATAAGGTGTTTGTTTGGTGAAGCATAGATCCGATAAATCAATTTCTTTTATTTTTATTCTAGGACAATGTTGAACATTAGACAATGTGTAATAGTCCTCCAAATAGATTGAGGTTGAGGGAGTTCATGTTATTGGAAAATAAATGTTTCTAAATATATACATCAATGTGACCACTATGATTGCTCATTTGTTCATTTGTGCACACATTTTTCTACGTAAATGTGCTTTAAAAACAAAACAGCTTATTTCTTTATACTATAGAAATCACAATTACAGAATAGACTCTTTGCAGATAGCAAAGCGTTTTCTTTTAAATATTGCTGTCCTATCCTTTCCCCCCCTGTTTTTGATAAAAGGATTTATGTGTTTTTTATTGGTTTAATTTTTGTTAAAATTATGTCACTTCTTCTGTTCATTAATATTAGGGTTACATTTACATATCACTAAAAAGCATTTCATTAAGAGTGAATAGGAAATGTAAATTTTCTATTACTTTCACAGAAGGGACTTTTAAATAATACAGCGTTATCAGCCAGAAAAAGAAAGGCTGTATATCTGGTTGAAGGACATTTAAAAAATAAAAACAGCATTAAGGTTTGACTAAATATTAGGACTCAGAAAAAAGAACATATAAAAGCTTTTAAGAACACACATATAAATTCAGAGGAAATTAACCTTTTGGTTATAAAGTTTACAATAAATAATCTAAGAGTTTCTTGTTATATCATTTTTTTCAAACCCACTTAGTCACTTTAAGAACATGAAAATAGGATTGAAGTAATATTATAGGCTTCAATTTTATCAGAACAAATGCACGCACTCTCATACAAACACACATATAGTGTGTGTGTGGTTAGTGTTCATGTAGTGTAGTGATAATGTTTACTGATGGTGTAGTGTAGTGCTTAAAGGGAAGTCTTTATTGGGAGGAAGGCACTGGGAAATACATGCAAGTCACAATCCACTGGGCAGCACCTATTAACTCCCACTAATCTCTGGCAGACCAGGATTCATGACATTAATCTGCTTCAGATTAGGAACCATTGAACTGCACAGACGTAATCCTTGTGTTCTATATCATTAAGGAAAATAATTGCATAGATAGTCACCATCTGTGTATTATGTGGGGGGGAAAAAATTGGACTGCCCGTAAAAATAATGGAGAGATCATGTTAGATAGATAGACAGTAAAAATTTAGACTGACAGATACTTGATAGGTACATAAATAGATAGATACAAAGACAGACTGATAGATAGATAGATAGATAGACAGACAGATAACACAACCTCTTTAGGCAGAGGATTGCACATCTTTATTTTTCTTACTGTAAAGAACCCATTCATCTGTTCCAAAACACCTATTTTCCAGTTTAAATAGGTGAGTTTGTGTCTGGTGTGCATTCCTGCTAAGGAACAGGTTAGCACAAAGCAGTGTGTACTGACCATGTATATATTTGTATAGTGCTTTCATATCCCCTCTGTGGTGCCTTTTTTGTAAAGAAACTAAATGCCATTTTTCCAACTTTTCTTCATAAGCAATGTTTTCCATTCCCCTTATCGGTTTTGTAGCTTGCCTCTGCAGGCCCGGACTGGCCATCGGGCAAACCGTGCAAATGCCCGGTGGGCCGCGATGGCCACGGGCCGAGGCCGGGGAGATCCAGCCGGTCTATGCAGGGCCGGCGCTATCCGAGCGCCGGCCCCGCTGTGTTGCATGAAGGGCCGGTGGGGAGATCAAAGATCTCCCTCACCGGCCCACATGCTCTCAAATGCGGCCGCCGGCTGGGAGAGGGAGGGAGCCAGCCTGGAGAGTCGGACCCGGCGGAGCTCTAACTTGCAGCTACGCTGGGTTTTTCTCGCGAGATCCGGGCCGTTGCCATGGCAACCGGCCCGGTCTCGCGAGAGTGAACTCTAGCCCGAAGGCTAGAGTTCACTTACCACGAGGACCACCAGGGATAGATGTCAGCGCTCCCCCCCCCCCCCCCTTCCAGGCTACAGGTAAGAAGGGAAGGGATATAATATATTTATTTTAAATAATAATAAAAGAAAAAAAAAACTCAATAACTCAATATTGGCATTTACACAATACATACGCAATCCTTGCAAACACACACAGCACCCAGCACCCTAACATACTCACACAGCACCCTAACATACTCACACAGCACCCTAACATACTCACACAGAACCCAAACATACTCACGCAGCACCCAGCACCCTAACATACTCACACAGCACCCTAACACTCACCCAGCACCCTAACATACTCACACAGCACCCTAACATACTCACAGCACCCTAACATACTCACAGCACCCTAACATACTCACAGCACCCTAACATACTCACAGCACCCTAACATACTCGCACAGCACCCAGCACCCTAACATACTCACACAGCACCCTAACATACTCACACAGCACCCAAACATACTCACGCAGCACCCAGTACCCTAACATACTCACACAGCACCCTAACACTCACCCAGCACCCTAACATACTCACACAGCACCCTAACATACTCACACAGCACCCAAACATACTCACACAGCACCCAAACATACTCACGCAGCACCCAGCACCCTAACATACTCACACAGCACCCTAACACTCACCCAGCACCCAGCACCCTAACATACTCACACAGCACCCTAACACTCACACAGCACCCTAACACTCACCCAGCACCCTAACATACTCACACAGCACCCTAACATACTCACACAGCACCCAAACATACTCGCACAGCACCCAGCACCCTAACATACTCACACAGCACCCTAACATACTCACACAGCACCCAAACATACTCACACAGCACCCAAACATACTCACACAGCACCCGGCGGAGCTCTAACTTGCAGCTACGCTGGGTTTTTCTCGCGAGATCCGGGCCGTTGCCATGGCAACCGGCCCGGTCTCGCGAGAGTGAACTCTAGCCCGAAGGCTAGAGTTCACTTACCACGAGGACCACCAGGGATAGATGTCAGCGCTCCCCCCCCCCCCCCTTCCAGGCTACAGGTAAGAAGGGAAGGGATATAATATATTTATTTTAAATAATAATAAAAGAAAAAAAAAACTCAATAACTCAATATTGGCATTTACACAATACATACGCAATCCTTGCAAACACACACAGCACCCAGCACCCTAACATACTCACACAGCACCCTAACATACTCACACAGCACCCTAACATACTCACACAGCACCCAAACATACTCACGCAGCACCCAGCACCCTAACATACTCACACAGCACCCTAACACTCACCCAGCACCCTAACATACTCACACAGCACCCTAACATACTCACAGCACCCTAACATACTCACAGCACCCTAACATACTCACAGCACCCTAACATACTCACAGCACCCTAACATACTCGCACAGCACCCAGCACCCTAACATACTCACACAGCACCCTAACATACTCACACAGCACCCAAACATACTCACGCAGCACCCAGTACCCTAACATACTCACACAGCACCCTAACACTCACCCAGCACCCTAACATACTCACACAGCACCCTAACATACTCACACAGCACCCAAACATACTCACACAGCACCCAAACATACTCACGCAGCACCCAGCACCCTAACATACTCACACAGCACCCTAACACTCACCCAGCACCCAGCACCCTAACATACTCACACAGCACCCTAACACTCACACAGCACCCTAACACTCACCCAGCACCCTAACATACTCACACAGCACCCTAACATACTCACACAGCACCCAAACATACTCGCACAGCACCCAGCACCCTAACATACTCACACAGCACCCTAACATACTCACACAGCACCCAAACATACTCACACAGCACCCAAACATACTCACACAGCACCCAAACATACTCACACCTCACCCAGCACCCTAACATACTCACACAGCACCCTAACATACTCACCCAGCCCCCTAACATACTCACCCAGCCCCCTAACATACTCACCCAGCCCCCTTACATACTCACACAGCCCCCTAACATACTCACACAGCCCCCAAACATACTCACACAGCACCCAAACATACTCACACAGCACCCAAACATACTCACACAGCACCCAGCACCCTAACACTCACCCAGCACCCTAACATACTCACCCAGCACCCTAACATACTCACCCAGCCCCCAAACATACTCACCCAGCCCCCTAACATACTCACCCAGCCCCCTAACATACTCACCCAGCCCCCTAACATACTCACCCAGCCCCCAAACATACTCACCCAGCCCCCTAACATACTCACCCAGCCCCCTAACATACTCACCCAGCCCCCTAACATACTCACCCAGCACCCTAACATACTCACCCAGCACCCTAACATACTCACCCAGCACCCAAACATACTCACCCAGCACCCAAACATACTCACCCAGCACCCAAACATACTCACCCAGCACCCAAACATACTCACATAGCACCCAGCACCGTAACATACTCACCCAGCACCCTAACACTTACACAGCACCCTCACATACTCACCCACCACCCTCACATACTCACCCAGCACCCTAACACTTACCCAGCACCCTAACGTACTCACCCAGCATCCTAACGCTCACCCAGAACCCTAGCTCACACAGCACCCTCACTCACATAGCACCCTAACACACACACAGCACCTTCGCACAGCACCCTAACACATAGCACCCACACACAGCGCCCTCACACACACATACTGCATCCTCCCACACACACAGCACCTTCCCACACACACAGCACCTTCCCACACACACAGCACCTTCCCACACACACTATACTCCTCACAAATGCACACTACACCCCTCACACACACAGCAGCCCCCAAACACACTGCACCACTCACACACACACACACTCACTAGATCTCCTATACGCACTCCTTCACACACACTAGATCCCCTACACACAGACGCTGCACCACCTACACACACACTACATTTCTGACATACACACTCTGGATACCCTATGCACACACTAGATTCCATTTAAGCAAACACATAGTGTCTCCATAAATGGGATACCGTGAGTATCCCAATTATGGAAACCCCTGAGACAAGTTTCAAGCAAACACAACGCAAGCATGTTATTAAATTAGCTTGCGCTGTGCAGAACAAATACAGGGCCCTTTTCTCATGCCCTGGAAGAGCATTGAACCAACATGCTCACTTTGAGATGGGGCGTGCTTGTCATTGGGGATGACAAAACATACCCTATCTGGCCCCGCCCCCTTTTCAGTGGGCCGCTGTGAATAAAAAATGCCCGGGCCGAATTTTTTCCCCAGTCCGGCCCTGTGCCTCTGCATCTCTAAACTAGTGCCTAAAATGTCACCGCATATTCAAGGTGGAGTCTTTTATTTATAAAGAGGCAAAATTATATTTTGATAATGTGAATTAATATCACATTTTATACATGAGGGCATCTTACTAGCTTTTGGAATTGTAGATTGGCATTGCATACTGTTGCCTAGTGTGTTATCTATAATTGTTTCCAAGTCTTTTTTATTTCTCTAACTTGACCCCATTTAATCTTAAGTAGGTTATGGTTTCCTTATTCCAAAATGCATGACTCTGCATTGATTTGTATTGAATATAATCTACCATTTGCCTGCCCAGCTCTCCTATAGAGAAATGATATCATGTTCAGACTGTATTATTTAACCACATTATGTGTCATCTGCCAACACTATCACATGACTTTCCATGCCCCTTCAAGATCATTTGAAGATTAAAGAGAAGTGGACCCAGGACAGAACCAAATGGAACTTTACTTAACATTTTTGTCCAATTTGAAAATGTTTCATTTATAACAACTTCTGCACTCTGTCTTTAAGCCACTGTTTTATCTAAGAACGTGATTTATAATCCAAACTAACTGATTTCATTATTAATAGTAAATCAAATACAAGTAGATCGCATTCTCTGGAATACCTAGATTTATATTTCTACTGACCTGTTCAATTACATAAGTTTGGCATGGCCTGTCATAAAACCATGTTGATACCTGCTAATGATATTGTTGTTCAAAATCAATTCTTGAGTATTATCTATTAACAGCCCTTCAAATAGTTTTGTAGTTTCTGGATTGAGATTTTGAAATATTTTTAAATATAGACACCACATCTGCTTTTCTCCAATCATCTGTTAAAATGAATGAAAGAAAAAAAAAAACAGTGGTATGCGTATTTCTACACTAAGCTCCCTAAGTATTCATGTGTGAATACCACCTGTCCCTAAAGATTTGTTTACATTCACTTTATTAAATCACTGCTGCATTTTATCCTTGTTTGCTGTAAGCTTTGGTAAGAGGGATTTGCAAATCTACAGTCATAGATTTTTTTTCCCTTATATACTAAATTAAACAATAATTTAGAATGTTTGCCTTGTCCTGATCCTCCTTGATTAATACACCTATAACAAATTACAATGGACCACCAGTGTCACTGTTAATTGCTTTGGCATCAGTATACTAAGAAAAACAGATTTTGGGTTTGGTCTTGATCTCTTTGGCTATGAGTTTTTCATTTTCTAGTTTAGACACTCTAATCACATTTTTGCTAGCCCTATTGGCATGCTTATAGTTATTATAGGATGCTATTGACCCTCTAAATATTATATATTTTGATTGTCCTTTTCTTATCATTTGTTATATGACCAACCATAATTTGCTTATTTTATATTTGTGTCCCAATTGTATGTATAGATAGAAAAGTACTATTGTAAAATGTGTTTAACCCCTTAACCCCTTAAGGACACATGACATGTGTGACATGTCACGATTCCCTTTTATTCCAGAAGTTTGGTCCTTAAGGGGTTAAGGACACATGACATGTGTGACATGTCATGATTCCCTTTTATTCCAGAAGTTTGGTCCTTAAGGGGTTAAAGACCTTTTATTTATCTTATGTGATTTTGAGTCAAGTTGTTGTAAAGATGCCATTCTCCTATCGGAATTAGCCTTTTCTTCATGCATAAGTGTTTTTGTACAGCCCATATAAATTAGTTTTTTTTTTAATTAATCTCATATGATACCATATTACGGTCACTATGTCCCAAATGCTCCCTAAGTTGAATGTTTGAAAATAGGTCAACATTAAAAGTGATCCAGATCCAGACAAGAATCTATTCTAGTTGGTGCTTATGCTAATTGAGACATAAAAGTGCAAAAACCTATTTCTATTTACTTTACTACTAGTCCCTCTGGCCCAATCAATGTCTGGATAGTTAACATCTCAAATGAGTAACAAATTACCCAGATTTGCAGCAATATTAATTTAAGATAGCAGTGGCTCTTCCCCATCAGTATTAATGTGTGGGGGCTTGTAACATATTCCTACTATGTTCCCTGTTTCCTCCCATGCACATTTCTTCCCATAACTCTTCTACATCCGCACCTATATATATTTTTTTATCATTCCTAAATAATGTATATCCATTTTATCCATTTGTATATCCATTAAAATTAAATAAATAGCCCAATCAAGTGTTTCATTCCACCTCAGTAATCTGAGGTGATACTGATACTGTTCCTTGTATCATTTTATTTTATTTCCACAAGCAGCAGATAACTTCAAATCAGTGAAAATCCTGATATCTGAACTGCAATCTTTCGCCAAACAGCATGCTTGCTTTGATTTGTGATTCTGAGTGTTTTTCCTAAAACTAGAAAAAAAGAGAGTTGATGGAGCAGAGGCTGTTTTTTGATTGGACACGTAATCATTTTGTTTCCGATGGAGGACAAGAGGTTTGCCCAATCATGTTAGTTCTATATCCTGACTAAGCAAGAGGTGGAAAACAAAATATGATTGATGGTTGATGGACAATCAGTACATGCTGATTTTATTCACAGATCAACTGACCAATAGAGGTAAAAAAGAGGAGCAGTAAAACAATATATATTTTCAAGTATGGTTCTCATATACACTTTGCAACTATTGATGGAGAAAGATAAGCAGTGCCTGTGTGAGGATGTGAAAAGGTCTGTGTCATTGATTCTAGTGTGAGACTAGGTTTAGCTTACTGCTGTATCTACCTAGCTATCTACTGTTGGTGGCACTTGAATCAACTGTGAGTGGAAGACAGGGCCAGACAGGCCCACTGGGATACTGGTAAATTTCCAGGTAGGCCGCTGGACCTGGGGTCTGCGCATCGCTCTAATTCTTCCATCCCATAGAGAGGGAGCCCTGCAGGCAGTTTCAGTAACATTGCGGCTGCCAGCCGCATGTAGGTGCCACCGGTCCGGTGGCACACTCTGAGGCAGCCGGCTGTGTTCAACAATTACCTTGTGGCCGCATTTCAAGAAGTGCATGGTGGTGCCGCCAGGCCAGTTGGCCGCCCAGTGAGTGTGCCGGTTTGGTTCCTATACTGACAGCAGTGCACAGGAGGACTGAGGGAGGGAGCCCGATTCCCAGCACAGCCACAGTGATTACTCTATGATGTGTCTGTGCTGAGAATTGTGGGAACCGCGAGGGAGCATGATAGTCAGGTCTGCTCCCTCAGTTCTCCTGTGCTTTCTGACAGACTATCAGACAAGGTCAGTCTCAGGGGGTGGTGAAGAAGAGAAATACACACACAGGGAGGGAGGACAAAGAGATAGAGGGGGAAGAGTTGTGCCACATACCTGTAAGTAGAAAATGGGTTTAGACACAGTTAACTCAATCCTGGTGGAGAGGGGAGAAAGACAGAGGGGGAAGAAAGATACATAGGGGCAGGGACGAGAAAGAGACAGAGGGGGGAGAAAGAGACACAGGGGACGGAGGGAGACAGAGACAGGGGGAAGAGAGAGACACAAGGGGAGAGGGGGAAAGAGGCAGAGGGGGAAGAGAGAGACACGGGGAGGGGTAGAAAGAGACAGAGGGGGAGGAAAGAGACACAGGGAGGGGGAACAAAGAGACAGAGGGAGAGTTGGGGAGAAAAATACAAAGGGGGAGAGAGAGAGACACAGGAGAGGGGGAGACACAGGAGAAGGGGGAGAAGAGATGGGGAGAGAGAGACACAGGGGGAAGAGAGAGACACAGGGTAAAGGGGGAGAAGGAGACACAGAGGAGCAGTGAGGGGGAGAAACAAACACACAGAGGGGCTTTGGGAAGAAAAAAGCACACGGGGGGGATTTGGAAGGGAAGAAATAGACAAAGGGGCTGTGGCTAAGATACACACAAAAGGGTGTGTGGGAAAGAGACATACAGAGGGCTGAATAAGTGTAAAAAGAAATACATAGGGGCTGGGGTGAAGTAAAAGATACGCAATGGGAGTTGAAAAAAAAACACAAGGAGACAAATTGGAGACAAGATACACTAAATGAGGTTAAAAAAAGTCAGAAATTCAATAGGGGATTAAGAGAAACGTAAGAGAAAATGCATTTTTGCATTTTGGTCTGTGTCTCCTGCTCTCCTTGTAGCTCAGTTCTTCAGCACAGGAGTTTATGCAGAAGAGCTAATTGGCAAGTGAGAGAATAACTCTTAATATATAGATTTTACTTACAATATATATATTTTACTAGCAATCTTGCTAACACAATGTGCAGATAGACATAATTGATGCTAATCTATATATATGTAGTTATATACTGTATATATCTATATATGCATGCATTTAATGTGTGTATTAGTAATATATATATATATATATATATATATATATATATATATATATATATATATATATATAAAAAAAACAAAGTAAAGAAGTTACCTGTGCTCTTTCAACATCCCTATGTATCTTTAAACAAATTGAGGTTTTTAGTTACCTCCAATGTCCATGAGAGGGTATGCCCACCTGCCACGTCAAGGCAGACCTCTTAGGTGGGTCCTAACGCTAACCATTCACCTTGCTTCCTTGAGCTTCTGGCAAAAATATCTCTAATGAGACAGAAAGGGGTATTTTTTATATACATCCCTACATGCATATTAACCCTTAATAGGGAACACATGGGATGGGCAGCAGCATTGTAAACTAGCTGTGTGATACAAAAGTGAATGCAAAGAAACAAGTCCTGCGCTCAAACTCCCATTACTTCTGGGCGGCAGCAATGACCATAGTACACATCAGCCAAAATACATATAGTAAAAACCAAAGAAAAAAAGTTACCTGCACTCTTTCCACATCCCTATGTATTTTTAAACAAATGGAGGTTTTTAGTTACCTCCAATGGCCTTTTCGGAAAAGGAAAAGAAGAGAAAAGAAGAGAAAAGAAGAGAAGAGAAAAAAAAATAGTAAAGACACAAAGACCGATTTACCAAAATAAATAAAGAAGAAGAAAAAAGGAAAGATTAAGGCAAAGGAAATAGAAGAAAGGAAGAAATCCAAAAATAAAATGACGGCAAAAAAGAGAAGAAATGTTTCTATTTTGATGTAATTGAAAAAGGACTGATCAAAAAACTATGCAACATGTTAATTAAGAAAGAGAAGCAACATAATTTAAACACTATTCACTCACTATGAATTATTTACTACACTATAAATTTCACATTAATGTGCATTACTTTAGGATATGAATTACTATTTAAAAATCACTGTTGTAATTTAATAGAACAATTTAAATATTTTCACATCACTTCGATAGAAAAAAGGAAAAAGAAAGAAAAGTGAATTTTTGTCTTTATAACGCAAATGCCAGGTTTTGTTTACATTTTGTTTCGTTCACAACTTGTACATTTGGCTGCGGTCTTAAGGGGTTAATATGTTATATTTTGGGATATTAATCACTATAAAAAAAAGGAAAGACAAAAATAGAAAAGAAAAGTTACTGCTGTAAATTAACAGAATAATTTAAATATTTGTATATCACTTTGATAGAAAAAGGGAAAAAGAAAGAAAGGGTTTTTTTTTTATGCACATAATCATTTTCTTGATTCTAGTTTTTTTTTCTCTCTCTCTCCTCTTTTTCCTCCCAAGCTCAAATTTCCTTCATACAGGAAACCCATTGGAAGAAACAAAATAACCATTATTGGAACTATAAAAAATGTATTATTATTTCTGAAGCATCAGATCAAACAAAAAAAAAAAAGGGTGTAGCAATATTGTTTTCTAACTTGATTAATTACTCATGTGATTACTCCGAAAGTGACTTAGAAGGGAGATTCATTATATGGATAGGAAAGATTAATGAGATTCAATACACTCTACTCAATATTTATCTTCCCAATAAAGCCCCAATTAAATATCTATCAAAAATAATGAGAAGAGTGGAAACAATCCAAAAAGGAATATTATTAATAGCAGGAGATTTTAACCCCTTAACGACGAGTGACGGACGAGGTCCGTCACTCTGGGGATTGCCTTAACGACGAGTGACGGACCTCGTCCGTCACCCGTTAAAATTAACCCCAGATCGCCGCAATCGCGGCGATCGTGGGGTTAATGGTGCTCCGGTCTGCCTCTGCATTAGAGGCAGACCGGGAGCACCGGATCGGGCTGTCAGAGTACATGTGCCCGCTCTGACAGCATGCCAGAGCGGGCACATGTGCTCTCTATACTCACCTCCGCCTCCCTGCACTTCCTGGTTCTGTGTGAAGTGCAGGGAGCCGGATCTTCAGTGATCCTGCCCCCTGGTGACAAAACAATAAAGTTAAATTAAAATCCCACCCCCCTTTACCCATTTTAATATAAAATTAACCCCTTCCCTGCCAATTGATCACTGACTACAGTGATCAATTGGCAGGGATTACATTTTACTATGATCTGATTTTTTTTTTAACCCCTGAGGGTTAATTATTATTTTTTTTTAACCCTCAGGGGTTAAATTTATTTTATTAATTAATTAAAAAAATTTAAAGTTATAAATTTAGCTAGCTGGGGAGGGTGGAAGTTAGTGGTGAATTGGGGGATTTAGTATTAGGCTAACTAGGGGTTAACGTTAAAAAAAGTTTAAAAATAAGCTTTAAAAAGTTAAAAAATTAAGTAAAAAAAAAGTTTTAATAACGTTTAAGTAAAAAATGTAAAAAAATAAACCCTTTACCCAGTCCAAATAAAAATTAACCCCTTCCTTGCCAGTCGATCACTGCCTACAGTGATCAAAATACAGATCACAGTATTATACTGTGATCTAATTTTTTTTTAACCTCTGACGATTAACTTTTATTTATTTTTTAACCCTCAGGGGTTAAATTTATTTAATTAACTAATTTAAATATTGTATAATTAAATATTTTGCTAGCTGGGGTGGGTGGGAGTTATGGGAAAATGGGGAATTTACTGTTAGTACTGCTTACTGCTAGTTAGGGGTTAACGTAAAAAAAAAGCTTAGAAAAATGTTAAATCTGTAAAAAAAAGTTTTACGAAAGTTTAGGAAACTTTAAAAAAATTAATAAGCAAAACAAAAGTTTAAAAAATAGTTTTAAAAAGTAAAAAAAGTTTTAAAAAGTAAAAAAATACATTTAATAACGCTCATTACCACTACACCTGGTACAAGCTAGCGGAAAAATGATCCCACGCTAAGGTTCAAAATATGCCTTTTAAAATACCCTGGGATGTCTTCTTTAAGAAATGGTATGGCTTTATGGGGTATTTGGATTATATAGCCTGGTAAAATACTCTAAAATGGGTCATGGGCACAGCGTAAAAATGTAAAGTTTGAAAAAAAATGGAATGGCTGTGTCCCAAATGTGCCCCTCCGATGTCCACATATACCTGGCAAAGGTACATACGGGGGTGTTTTTGTACTCAGCAGACATAGCTGAGCAACATATGAAGTATTATACAGTGGTAGTACACATATGGTTTGCAAAATATACTGTGCAAACTCACTTTGTGTGTCAAAAAGGCAGAAAAAAACGCTTATTACCACTACACCTGGTACACGCTAGCGGAAAAAGGATCCCACGCTAAGGTTCAAAATATGCCTTTTGAAATACCCTGGGGTGTCTACTTTAAGAAATGGTAGGCCTTTGTGGGGTAGTTTGAATTTAAAACCTGCGAAGATGCTTGGAAATTGCACTTAGGCCCGGCGTCAAAATTCAAAGTTCGGTAAAAACTGATATGGCTTGGTCTCCTATATGGCACTGTAGCTTCACGAAATAGTGCCATAGACATACAATGGGGGTGTCCTTTTACTCAGAAGACTTAGCTGAGCATAATTTGGGGGGTTTGAGCTTAGTGGCACATATGAAATATACAAAATGCCCAGCAAAAATGCAATCGTATGTAAAAAATGCACAAAATTATTTTTTACCACATACTTTGGCATGTAATGGTAAAAAAATGGGGGCATGTTAAGGCACAATATGCACCTTATGACATACCCTGGGGTGTCTACTTTTACAAATGGTAGGCCTTTGTGGAGTTTTTTGAACAGTCAAACTGTTATAATACCCCAAATGGAAGCATAGGCTCATTAAATCCGTCTCTCAAAATTCTACTGTGAATACTGAAAAGGACAGGTCTCCTATATGGCACTGTAGCTTCACGAAATAGTGCCATAGACATACAATGGGGGTGTCCTTTTACTCAGAAGACTTAGCTGAGCATAATTTGGGGGGTTTGAACTTAGTGGCACATATGAAATATACAAAATGCCCAGCAAAAATGCAATCCGTATGTAAAAAATGCACAAAATTATTTTTTACCACATACTTTGGCATGTAATGGTAAAAAAATGGGGGCATGTTAAGGCACAATATGCACCTTATGACATACCCTGGGGTGTCTACTTTTACAAATGGTAGGCCTTTGTGGGGTTTTTTTGAACAGTCAAACTGTTATAATACCCCAAATGGAAGCATAGGCTCATTAAATCCGTCTCTCAAAATTCTACTGTGAATACTGAAAAGGACAGGTCTCCTATATGGCACTGTAGCTTCACGAAATAGTGCCAAAGACATACAATGGGGGTACCGTTGTACTCAGCAGAAGTAACTGAACACATAATAAAACTTTGTACAGGAATAGCACACACCAACTTTACAAAATACACATGAGAAGTTCTTTGTTATAAGTTTGTGTGCGAAAACCCCCCAAAAACACAATTTTACTCCAATATTTAGCAGAGGTTGGCGGTAAAATGGCTACGTAGAAAGTGTCAAAACAACCTTAGGTAAATAGCCTGTGGTGTCTACTTTATATAAATATATACTTTTGTGTGCCAATTTTGTTTTCTTTTATGGCTATTAGGCTTACAAGACAAACATACCAAATTCTAAAATCGCTCCACATAAAAAGTGTATTTTACTCCTTGTGCTTTGTGACCTGTAACTACCAAAAAAAACTGAAAATCCCAGACACATTATATATTCTGTAATTCAGAACAACTAAATGAATTTATTTTTAATTACTTTCCTTAAACTGCACTAATTATGTACACATTATTATTGCAAAAACTGTAAAAAAAACACACAAAAATTCATTTTTTTGCATATTTCTGTATTTTTTTAATAATAAATAAGCATTTATATATATATATATATATGTGTGTTACATCAAATTAAAGCCCTTTCTGTCCTTTAAAAAACGGTATATAATATGTGTCGGTGCAATGAATAAGTAAAAAGCAAATTGCAGTTGAACGCAAATAGCAAAAAATGCAAAAAATGCCGTTGTCATTAAGTGAAAGACAAGCTTCTGAAGCTCTGTCCTTAAGGGGTTAACTGTGTGGCCGATCCTAAATTAGACAAACAAATAAAACCTGGCCAACTTACAGATAAAAATCTTGCTAATCAAGCATCTTCATTATGTAATTTGGCTAAAAGAAACAATATTTTTGATTTATGGAGAATTTTCCATCCCACGGATCGTAACTATACCCATACTTCATCTGCCCATAAAACCTCAGTAAGAATAGATATGTGTTGGGGTGTTTCTGACCTAATAAAAATAGTAAAACCTATTAAAATAGAGATCAATACATGGTCAGACCATGAATTTCTTATATTAGAAATTAAAGAAAATGGGAAAAAATATTTTTCACCATGGAAACTCAACGATTCCTTATTAGCAAAAAAACTAAATATAGAATATATAAAAAATCTCTCTGAATTATTTTTTTCTGAAAATCCTCCGGACGCTACATCCAACCAAAATGTATGGTGTACATATAAAGCGGTTACTAGGGGCTTTTTAATAAAACTTGCAAGTTATGAAAAAAAAATGAGAGGGGCTCCATTATCAGAACTCTACTTGCAATTATACAAACTTCAAGCTGAAAATAATAAGACATTTTCTCAGGATACAATAGTTTTAATTAAAAAATATAAAAAAATATGATAAATCAAAGGATTCTTGAAAGAATCGAATTCAATTTAAAAACGATTAAAAACTAAATGTTATTACCGGAGCAATAAAATAGATAAAATATTAACAAGTCGACTTAAAAAAACCAAAATGGAGAATAAGATTTACAAAATTATTGAAGATGGAAAGGTTTTGTTGACCCCAGAAGACATAGGTAATTCATTCAAGAAGTATTATGAAAGGCTATATAATTTACATCATATGCCTACAGATCAGGTTATCGAGAAATACTTACATAAAATAAAAATTCCTAAAATTACCTCACTCCAAAGAGAAAATTTAAATAAAAAATATCACAGACAGAAGTAGAAGAAACCATAAACAATTTACAATCATCAAAAACGCCTGGCCATGATGGTTTTTCTAATTTATTATTATACCTAATATAACTGCAACGTTCCACGAAATTGCCTCTTCAGCCAAAATAGCACGAGAATTATTAAGGGCCAATATAAAGCCTATTTTAAAACCTAACAAAGTTTCAACAGAAATAACAAATTATAGGCCTATTTCTTTAATAAATATAGATGTTAAATTATATGCCGCAGTACTAGACAAAAGACTCAATTTATTACTTCCTGAATTGATACATATAGACCAAATAGGGTTTGTTAAAGGTCGTCACGCTAGTGATAATTCCCGTAGAATCATTGATTTATTTGAATATGCTCAATTAACAGAGACACCCCTTCTGACCCTGTCGATTGATGCAGAAAAGGCTTTCGACAGGGTCAGATGGAGATATATGAATAAAGATTTGACTGCATTCGGCTTGGAAGGTTGGATTGCACTTGCAATCAAGGCTCTTTACAAAGGCCCATCAGCAAGAATAATAGGATATGATATATGTTCAGAATGGTTTGATATTAACAATGGAACAAGGCAGGGGTGCCCACTATCGCCCCTGCTATACGTTCTTTCAATTGAACCATTCGCTATAACTATCAGAGAAAATTTGGGAATAAGAGGTATGATAATAGAAGAAGTAGAAGCAAAGAAATGTCTTTACGCAGATGACGTATTAATCTCAATAACAGATCCTGATATTTCACTTTTTAATTTAATGCAAGAGATTAAAAATTACGGAGATGTATCAAATTATAAGATAAATTTCCATAAAACTATAGCTTTAACAATTAATATAAATTCTCATATACTAGGTTCTCTTCAAGAGAAATATAACTTCCAGTGGACTAAAAAAAGAGTTTCAATAGTTAGGAATTACTATTAAGGCAAATCCTCAAAATATTGTAGAGACTAATTTTTTAAAAATGTTAAAATACACCAATAAAACTCTAAAAGAATGGCGCCCCTTAGAAATATCTTGGTGGGGAAGAGTCAACACAATAAAAGCACATGTTATCCCCAAATGGGCCTATCTTTTTAACATGATCCCATTGAAAGTTTCAAAACCTTGGCTAGACATGCTCCAATATTCATTCTCTAACTTTATTTGGAATGGAAAAAACACCAAGAATAAAATCCCAAGTTTTAACAAAAAAAAATTAATCAAGGAGGAATGGCCTTTCCACTCATTAAAGATATATACAGTGCTAATATTGTTTCCCATATACATAAATTATATATTTCTGATTGAAGAAAACAACCCTGGTATCAGATAGAATCAATTAGAACAAAATAGAATGATCTAGCTCTCCTGATTTGGGATGATAATACTAATTATAATATTCATTTAATGCAATCCAACTCTATGATTGTATCTCATCTTATCGAAGAATGGCAACAAATCAAAACATTACTTAAGATATCAAAAAAGATAATTGAAGGAGCAAATATCCGGGCTATGGAAAGAGTTATTCCAGACATAAATCTCTCCAAATGGAGACTTGATAAAGAGATCTATATCAAAGATCTCCTTCAAAAACGCAAATTGCTGCCATTTAATAATTTTAAATCTAAACTTAATCTCTCTGACACAGAAATGTTTTCTTACATGAGAGTAAGAGGATTTCTAAATGAGCCCTTACTAAGAAAGGAAAGCAACATAAATAACTTGGTTTATAGGATTTTTGATAAAAAGGAAACAAAATCAATGTGTTCTATTGCAACTGATTTGATTAGAAAAATTTACTCAGATACTTACCCCACAGCTACAAAACAATGGGAAAAAAATCTTAATATTAAATTATCTGATAAGACTTGGTGCACACCTATGACATTACTTAGAAAACATATACATAGTTTAAATTTAATTGAAACTTTTTTAAAGTTCTCCATAGGTGGTACCTAGTACCAACAAGGCTGGCCAAAATATCTACATCTAATTCCTCCCTATGTTGGAGATGCCTAACACATGAGGGAGATATGTTACATATCTGGTGGAGCTGTCCAAAAATTTCCAGTCTATGGGAATCAATATATTGTTTTTTAGAGTTTTTCCATATTAAAATTAAAAAATGTCCACAGGTAGGTCTGCTTCATTTCAACTGGGATAGACTCCCCAAAGATCAATTAATACTGATCATCCATTCTTTTATTGTAGCGAAGATACTAATAGCAAGAACTTGGAAACAAACCACCACACCAGATAGGAAACAATTGATAGCTCAATTGTTATTCCAGCTTGAAATGGAGAGAGGAGTTGCATGTTTAAATACGGACAGAAAATATATCCATCATTTTGACAATTGGATAAGAAAGATTGAAGAACGTTTTCAATGAATGTTAATTCATCTTTGATATTTTAGATGATATGGGGGTGCTTTTTCCAATCTATAGATTCCAGCCAATAATCGTTAATGATTGTTATGTCTGTTATGTATGTCTTGTCCTGTGTTAAGTATTGTAATTTGTATACGTATCTACACTGATGATAATAAAAGTATATTTGTGTATCTATGAATGTTTTTGAAAAAGAAAAGAAAATGAAAAAATTAGTTCAATAAAGAGAAATTTATACTACGGTAGAACTAGGAGCAAGAGCTTTATTGTCATGTGTCTAAAAGTCTAACATGGTTATACACTAAAATAATTTAAAATCAATTTTAAATAGCCAAAATGGATGCATAGCTGTCTTGAAATGTTGTTTTCAGTTTGAATATTTTAACCTGAAATACAATTTTATTTCATTTTACAACCTTACAAGTAAAAACATTCCTTTGAGAATCAATTCTAGCAATTACATTTTTACTACTTTAAATAACTGCAAATTATGACGTAGTATCATTAGTCATCCCTCGCATCAGATTAGAAAAGTTATTAAGGCTTTGTGTGGCCCCTTACTGTACAATGCATCCAACATGGACTTGGCACTCACATTCCTGTCCTGTTCTTTCCTCTGTGCTATTTTGTGCCCCAATACAACATCCCAGATAAATGCACTTAGAGGGCTCGTAGTCTTGTGAAATATTTCCTTTATTTGTGCAAACGTGGTACAGCCAACGTTTCAGTTCGACTATGACTAAGGTCAGAGTCTGAGTGAAACATTGACCTTTGCACAAATAAAGGAACTACTGCACAAGACTACAAGCCCTCTGAGTGCATTTCTCTGCGATATTGTACAATACAGAGAGACGTCATAAACCAAAATATGCATTATTGCCAAAAGTAACCAAGAATAAATCATATGAAGTTGACATAAACTTGACAATGCATCCACAAAGTAAAGATCAATGATTTTCAAGACAGAACAGAGTTTATGTCTTAGAGAGACTGTATATTTTATTTGGGGAATGCATAATTTCCACCATTCCACCACCATTTTGATGCAGGAAATTGCAGCCACATTGATGTTCTGACAATGAATGCTATTACCACCCTATTCTCACCTGAAGTTCAAAGTTTCGAATAAAGTCCATATAGGTTTTTCTGAAAGAGTGGCTACAGTGATTGTTTTTCTTAAATATTCAAATATATATTACAACCTATGTTAGGACCTTGGTGGACACATTGGTTATCAGAAAGTTGCTGCTGAGATAGATTGAAGGCTTGTGTACAAGCTTGGATACTGCTAGTTTAAAGGGACACTATAGTCACCCAGACCACTTCAACTCAGTGAAGTGGTCTGGGTGTCAGGTCCCTCTAGGGTTAACGCTGCCTGATGTAAACATAGCAGTTTCTGAGAAACTTCTATGTTTACATCTGGGGTTAAGCCAGCCTCTAGTGGCTGTCTTCCGGACAGCCACTAGAGGTGCAGCTGCGATGCTGGAGGCATATTATGCCTCAATCACGCAGAGCGTCTATAGGAAAGCATTGAAAAATGCTTTCCTAAGGACACTTTGAATGCGCACGTGGCAATGCCTCGCATGCGCATTTGTCGCCGGTGATGTCAGACAAGGATGCTGACGTCGGCGGAGGAGGAGAGGTAAGGGAGCCCGGCGGGGGAAAAGGGTGAGTAGCTGAAGGGGTTTTAACCCCTTCAGCACCGCAGGAGGGGGACCCTGAGGGTGGGGGCACCCTCAGGGTACTAGAGTGTACTGAAAACCAAGCGGTTTTCCTGACACTATAGTGTCCCTTTAGTGATAGCTTAAAGCAAGGAAGATTGATAAGGCCAATGCATCCGAAGGAATTTGGGTTACAAAAATAAGTTCTCTTATCTGTATTTTTAATAGTATGCTAGATTAAAACTTTATTTTGGGAACACATACTAAAATTTTCAACCTAAATCTTGCACAGGGCAATTTCATGGCATAAATTTGCATTGACTTTTCTATATCCTGATCCATATGAACATATATTTAAACTGTTCTCCACTATATAACATAAACAACATAACATAATTATTTTTTTTATTAAATGGTTTTAATTGAACATTCTCACAATGAACAAAATTGCTCTAATGTGACATTAATCAGTAATATGCTAACTATTTTTTTTTTTTGGACTCTCTTGCATCCTGTTTTAAATGGTTCCATTGTTTCTTTTCATACTAACTGCATTAACGAAACATAAAAAATTCAAAGAGATTTCAAGTACTCATAATGTAGATGTTGTCTTTCTTAAAAGAGGCTTAATTATAGTCTGAATAGGTCAGTCTGTATGCCTGACATTTCTTTTCTGTTTCCTCTGACCTTTTTATAATAATGCTTCATTTTACTGTGGGGGAAGGAGCTGTTTGCACATGAGAAATATGAACTAATCTTTTGTAAATCTCCAGAATAAATATGATTTGTACAAATGTATCTTGACCACAGTAGAAATGTATTATCAAGTTTTACCAGATAAATGTAAGTTAGAACTTGTGTACAGGTTTCCGTTTACCATGTATTTAGAATGTATGTAATTTATTTTCTGAAATTTATTTCAGCTTTCAAGTTTTACTAGGAAAATAAAAATTAACATTTACAGTTTTCAGTTTAGTTTATATATATATATAATATATATAATTCACTACACTAAGGAACTATTTTTCAGCCTTTAGTTTGTTATTGCGCATTGTATAATTTTAATCATTTTAGCACATTCCAATCCCAATGATATATTTGTATATGTCTCACAATATGTGTTGTTGTGTTTATTTTTTATTTATGATTGAAGTGGTTCTTATTTGATGCCCTGAAGCTTTTCATTTACAGTATTGTTCTCGATCTCAGTACATTTGTAATTTGTATTTTTTATGGCTGTTATATTATAATGCAAAGATAAACAGCCCCTCATTTTGATAAAATACTGGGAATAAGAGGAAAAGGAAAAACAAACGCATTTTTTTTTTATAAGTGCTTATTTGTAAGACTAAATTTTTTTTTTTAATCAAACGTAACTTCGGTGCATTGTAGATTGCATAAAGAATGAAAACAATGTTGAGAGAACATCTTTTTAATAATAGGTGTTTTCCTTTAGAGCATTTTAATCATTTGTCCATTTACGTCATGTAATTTAATACAATTAAAAGTAGCCCATGTGGCATAGTTTGCATTTCTGTGAATAGAGATATATAAATTATGTATGTATATGAAATACTTGATTGAACATGCTTCATACAAATGTTTCGTGTTGAATTTTAATTTCCTGAGTCATTAATTAGGACAGCATTAAATGCAGAAGAGGCCAACACAGGAATCTGATATTAGGATAAAGAATACAGCCTTTTTTCCTTGTTATGTAATGGAACACCAAGTAGACTTATTTGTAGAATTTCTCTCTTGTAGCCCCTTTCATTGAACTTATCAGACATAGATTTGATGTTGGGCATTCTGTGCATCAGAATTTTACTCAAGACTCTTAAGATCTGGGAATATGGAAGGGATGCCTTTAGTGCAGTTGGATGAACACAGCTGGCGTGCAATAGGGTGCAACTGTCGTTAGGTTTTGAAGAGAGTGTGTAGGACACTTTTGAACCAATCTTTATAGATTCTCACATATAAGATCATGTTGTTTAACCCTTTAAGGACAGATATAATTGTCCAAGTTCTGAACAAAAACATTGAATGTGAGCTACAGGTTTGTCCCACCGTTATTTAAGGGTTTCTCTTCAAGTGCTGCATACATATTATATATAATTTGTGAAGGACAGAAAAGGCTTTCATTTGATGCAACATATATCTATATAACTTCTCATTTATAATACAAAAATGACACGCCGCAATGGCAAAAATAGATCCATAAATAAAAAAGCATTTTTTTACAGTTTTGGCAATAATAATAGTGTGTGTACAATTAGTGCAGCTTATGAAAAGTAATTTAAGATTAATTTATTTATACTGATTTGCAGAGTACATAATATGTCTAATATTTGAGTCTATGCTTGGTAGATACAGGTCACAAAATACAAGTGAATAATAAAATTTAAATGTGGAGCAATTTTACAATTTGGTATGCTTGTCTTGTAAGCCATCACAGAAAACACAGTTACTATGCAAAAGTATATATTTATATAAGGTAGACATAACACAGGCTATTTACCTAAGGGTATTTTGACACTTATTATGTAGCCATTTAGCCATTTAACTGCCAAACACTGCTAAATATTAGAGTCAAAACATTTTTTTTCCTGATTTTTAACATACACACAAACAACTTGTTATTTTTAATGTGTATTTTATAATCCTAATGTTCAAAACCCCATAATGTGTTCAGCTACATCTTCATCTTCTGAGTACACTGTTACCCTCAATAATGGTATGCTTTTGCCACTATCCTGTGAAGCTAAAGCACCAGAAAAGAGACCTATTCATTTCAGTTTTTACATTTAGAGCAGTGAAATATAGCAGTTTGATAGTTCAACTTACCCAATAAAGGCTTACCATGTGTTAAAGTAGACACTCCAGGGTATCTCAAATTGATTATATTGTGCCTTAATGTGTTGCCATTTGTTCACCACTTTATGTCAGAATTTGTGTTAAAAAATGTTGATATGTGCTACTATGATCAAAACCCCCAAAGTATGTCCAAAAAATTCTTCTGAATAAAACACTACCCCCAATGTATGCCTTTGGCACTATCTTGCAGATGCCATATATAATTCACATTTTTGTGTCATTGAAGAAGTTTGAAGTTAAAATTACCCCATAAATTACCGCATTTGTGAAAGAAGCCATTGAGGTTTATTTCATATGGTATATTTTGAGCCTTATTGTACAGCCATTTTCTTTCAAAAAACTCAATAAGACAATGGCAGTTTTTTTGTCAAACAAACAGGATTTTAATATCTGGTGTAAGGACGCAGATAATGTGTTCTCAAATGAGAATCTGGAAAAAGGTCAGACTCTAACCGACATCTACTACTCATTTAATTCAGTTACCAAGTTATATAAGCAACAAATTAAAACGTGTTGTGAGATTTCCTCACTTGATAACTATATCAAAAAATAAATGATCCCTAGGGGCCTTAGAGTGCGTAATATCCCGACAACTTATAATGAGAACCCTGAGTTTACTAAATAGTGGGAGCTAGCAGCTGGAACATGCTCAATGAAATTCATGGAGATAATATGTACCTTCGAAAAAGAAAAACTGGGCAATGTTAATCAAAAACTAGATGAAGAAATTGACAAGCTTAATCAGTTTAAAAGCGAACCAAACTTCGCAACTTTAGAAAATAAACTTAAGAATAACCTTGACAGGTATCAAGACTCCATAAAATCCAGGAAACATCAGAAATATATGAGGGATCTAAAAGATTACCAATTGGGGAATGTGTATAAGTTTCCGAATCGAGGTCTGAGAACCAACTCCGAAAACAATATGACTTCGGACTATGATTCCTCAGACACAGACTCCACTGTACAACATACACCCTCAGATCAACAACAAGCCCCCTCAACCCCTAACACTAGTAATCCCCGGGGTATCCTTAAAGAGGAGCGGGAGGGTACGAAGGAGACGTTACTAACTATGAGCCCTAAAACTCCACTTCCCCCTACACAAAAACCACATGTGATAAACTTGTCTACATACGAGCTGAATGAACATCACATTAAGGTATTAGAGAGGGGACTTTCTTTTGTACCAACACCTGTCTTTGACAAATTCACTTGGATCAAGGATCTACATTTGTTTGTACGCAAATTGGCCTTACACAAATATCATATCATTAACGAAGAGAAAAAAGCAAGAGCTTATGGTCTGTCTTGCAAAGACTTAGAACTGGTGAATACACTAGTATCCCTTCTGGATGAAAGTGATCTCCAGCTGTCTACTGATTACACTAAACTGAAACCTAAAAGCCGATTCACTCCAAATTTCTCTAGCTTTAGGAATTTGGATCTGTTCTTAGAAGCAGTAAAAAGTGAAATCGAGGGTATGGAGAGCAACAGTTTTGAATCTTTCCCTAACGACAACCTCTCTAGAATAGAACAAACAGCTTTGAAGTCACTTAAAGAGAAAGACCAGCTGGTCATTAAACCAGCTGACAAGGGAGGCAATGTGGTAGTTATGAATACATCTGACTATGAAAACATGGTACAGAGAGTCTTGGGTAATAATGACACCTATATGCTGTTGAAAGCTGACCCTACAAATCTCTTTTTGACCAAATATAAGGAGATATTGGATGAGGGCCGCAGTGGGGGGTTGCTGTCCAGGGACGAATACGAATTCATTCTGAATCGTTGTCCCAGGATAGCAACCTTCTACTGCCTGCCCAAAATCCATAAAGACACACAATACCCACCTGGTCGTCCCATTGTCTCTGGTGTTGACAACTTAACACAGAATGGCAGCCTTTATATCGAAAAAATATTAAGACCTTTTGTGGAACAACTACCTTCATACATTAGAGATACGAAACAGGCACTGTCACTATTTTCGAGTCTTCAACTACCGACGTCAGCAAGACTTTGCAGCTTAGACGTCGAGGCCTTATACTCCTCAATTCCCCATGAACGAGGCATTGAACATACAAAATATTTTTTGGATCAGAGAGGTCCAAAACATATCTTCCACACTAAATTCGTACTCAAACTACTAGGCTATATCCTGTCTCATAACTACTTCCTATTTCATGACAAATTCTTTCACCAAATAAGGGGGACGGCAATGGGTACGGCGTGTGCGCCCTCCTACGCCAATCTCCATCTAGGTTGGAGGGAGTCACAAGTCATGAAATCTGATACCCTCTTGACCTATATACCAAACATACATACATGGCTTAGGTATATAGATTACATTTTTATTGTCTGGCTGGGCGTAGAAGAGGAATTTAATGAATTTGTCTCCCTATTGAATACTAACGAAGAGAACCTCAGATTTACAGCAGAATTTGGGGGACAATCATTGTCCACAATCATCAATTTTTTGGACATAACCATCTCTATTAACACAAATGGCTCTCTGAAAACAACTCTTTACAAGAAGCCAACAGCATCCAATGCACTCTTGAGATGGGATAGTTGTCACCCCAGGCCCCTCAAGCAGGGCATACAGGTAGGACAATACTTGAGGGTACGTAGGAATTGTATGGATTTATCGGACTTCAAAATAAAAGCAGCTCTATTAAGACAACAATTTCGGGAAAAAGGCTACCCGAATAAATGTCTTAAAAAGGCATACAGAAGAGCCTTGGAAATAAATAGAGATGATCTTATTTTAGATCAACCTAAACAAATACCGCCTAACAAGTCTATCCGTATGATTGGAACTTTTGACACAGGATGGAATACAGTCAAGAAGTCTATTGAGAAATTTTGGCCCATCCTTTTGAAGGATGTCCATCTTAAAGACGTCCTGAGTCCTAGAGCAACCATCACAGCACGTAGAGGTAAAAACCTCCGCGATATGTTGGTACCGAGCCACGTCTCAACTAAACAGAGAAAAGCGACTTGGCTTGGCCGCAACCCTCCTTGTGGTTCCTTTCGATGTGGTAGATGTGGTGCGTGCAAATACATCCTACGTGATTCAAAAAAAGTCCAAGACAGTGATGGACAACAAACTTTTGAGATTACCCACTTTTTTAATTGCAACACAGCTGGTCTGGTATACCTTCTCACCTGCAGCTGCAATATGCTATATGTGGGTAAAACCTTTAGACCGTTCAAGGAACGGATCAAAGAACACGTAAGATCCCCAAAAAGCCGTTTGGAAACCCCAATCTCCAGACATCTTAAAAACTTCCATGAGGGTGTCTCTAGTGAGATCAGGTTCTGCGGATTGGAATGGGTCAAACGTGATCAGAGACGAGGTGACTTTGACAAACTCTTACGTCAAAAGGAGTGTAGGTGGATATACAAACTCAAGACTCTTAGCCCAAAAGGCCTGAATGAAGGCTTTTCCTTCTCCCCTTACATCTAAATATCATTATAGGGTCCCTCTATAATAATCCTATGACTAATTTGTTGCATGGATATAGCGACAATGTTTTGACTTTGTAAATACATATGTATATAATTCCTGTTTATACAAACAAATAAATTAATTAATTAACATAATTTCTTGTAAAAAATCCTTTACCTGCATATATTGTCTGCTTACAACTATAAATTTTCTTGATTACTATTCACAATAATTTTGTGGTATGTATACCTTAACCTGGCACCGGTCTAGTCCATTGTGACTATGACCTTAGAACATTTAGATAAATATATGTATATACCTTTGTTCACTCATGGGCAAACTATATAATCGTGTCACTAACCTGCCATTTTGGGTATTATATCTAATGAATATACATTTTGGATCTTTTATCTAATTGAATCTCAAACCCAATTAATCCATATGGCATACTACTAATGCTGTGCGTTACCTCTAGCCATACCTAAATCTAACAGCACTCTATAATAGTGACTAGTTGTCTAGATGACCTTAGAACATTTAGATAAATATATGTCTATACCTCCGTTCACTTATGGGCAAACTATACAATTGTGTCACTAACCTGCCATTTTGGGTAATATATCTAATGAATATACATTTTGGATTTTTTATCTAATTGAATCTTAAACCCAATTAATCCATATGGCATACTACTAATGCTGTGCGTTATCCCTAGCCATACCTAAATTTAACAGCACTCTATAATAGAGTTGTCTAGATGGTGATTGGTGAACCCCAATGGGAGAGGACTGAGTACAGTGATCTAACCTTCTATGGATCGTGCTAGACGTAATCTCTCTTTACAGTCTAGATTCTCCTTTGAATAAAGTGGCTCCTCTCCACTGGCGAGTTACCAATCACTATACTAACATAGCTTTGATATATGGCTTACTTATGAAAAGTAGCCAAGTGAGGTGATAGACCTTTAAATTTAGGTCTCTGTGCAGCTATTCTGCACTGCGCGCGCACACTGTAAGGCTAGTTGCATCACCATGGTGATAGCTAACGCAGCTCATACACAGGAGACACGTGACACTCTGACTAACGAGCCCTTGAATGAGGGGGACTCGATCGAGGCATAGCCCCGCCCCCGGCCAACCTTCAGCCATACTGATTGGAACGCACG